>NC_054383.1:44850822-45475197 GCF_017654675.1 Xenopus laevis | reverse complement strand
GCCCCAGAGAGATAGATCATGACCGTGTTCCCCCTGATATTGATGCTGAAAGTGAAGGGCCCTGGAAGATTGTTCTGCCTGATATGTCTGATGACGCAGATGAGTTAACTTCCCAGGGTGATGCCCTTACTACCCAGTATGCAGTGAAGGCACCGGAGAGTGTGCAGCTGAACAAGACGTTGTTTGATTCGCCAGCTGAAAAGGGTCACATAAAGAGATGTCCATCCTGTGAGAGCGTGGTCTCCAAGGGGAGTCGCCATAGTTCTGGTGGCCGGCTGGATACTCCAGAGATTGTGAGCGCGCTGGGAAAACTTACTGACCAACTGACACAGCTAGCCTGGAATGGTAATTTTAAGAGACTTAAAGTGTTTTCAGGTACCAATCCTGTACCCTCAGGTGAAGAGTCCTTTGAGAGTTGGAGAGACTCCACTGTTGTGTCCGTGAGAGATTGGACTGGGCCCGAGACTACTATGAGAAGGAAGATCCTTGAGAGTCCTCGCAGCCCTGCCGTGGCTGTTGTTAAGTCCTATATGGTTGGTCACCCCAATGCTACTTCGGGTGATCTGATTGAAGTCCTGGAGGTGACGTTTGGCCCTGTAGAGAGTGCTACAGAGATGCTCTACCGCTTCCACTCTACTGTCCAGAAAGAGAAGGAAGATTTGTCTGCTTATCTTGTGCGGCTAGAACAAGGCCTGAGATTGCTAGTGAGCCGCGGTGCAATTACAGACGATGAAATGGATTCTATGAGAATTCGACAATTGAAAAGAGGGACCCTGAATAGTGACCCTGTTGCCATGACAATTAGAGCACACTACCAGGATAAGCTACCCCCTGGGTATGTTGCTCTGATGGAGAGAGTTCGGCGAGAGGAGGCTGATGCCTATGTGAGGGTCAAACGGAGTTCCACTGCAGGGCATACAGAGAAATCCCCTGCTGAAGCAAAACTGGCAGAAGAGAACAAGAAACTTCGCAAAGAGTTGGAGGACTTAAAAGCTCAATTGTCTGAGAGAGCCAAACCCCCAGCTGAAACTAAGAGAGTTCCTACGTGTTACTGGTGTGGAAAGCTTGGCCACATCCAGTCAAACTGCCCAGTTCCTGATGAAGGTGAAACCCAATCTGCACTGTGTAAAGTACGCCGTAGGCGTAGAAGATTCCATGGGAGATGTTACAAGTGCCAGGTGATGGGTCATCAGGCCCGAAGTTGTAAGACTTACAAAAATTCCACCATACAGAAGTCTTATTATGAGCCTTCTGTCTGTGAGAGTGACTCCCCTGAAGAGGATAGGGTGTTGAGTCGAGAGAAGACTACTGTGGAGAACCCTATTGGCATGACGGTGGCCCCTGAAACCTTTGATACCCCCGATAGATCTAAAGTACTGGGTCTGGGTAAGCGCAGGTCTCCAGGTAAGGCCAATGTTAGGGTCCCAGGTAACAGTAGTGATAAAGACATTTTTGACTGTTTTGCTGTCCAGGCATGCCAGGGCATACGGCAAGCGAGGACGTTGCCGATTTGTCCAAGGGGAGAATGTAGGGGAGAAGAGAAAGCCTTCCCCTGCTTTTCTGTCTGTGACATCATTCAGCCCAGTAACAGGCTGGAGAGCGACCTGATTGGCTGGAGACCGCAGTGCATCCTGGGAGGAGAGGGTGTGCCAGACTGTGAAGCTGTGTGTGTAGGCCCTGCTGGATCTGTGTGTGTAGGCCGTGTGATTGAGTCTAACACGTGCTGTGGAGAAGGGATCAAAAGGGAGAAAAGTCTTGCAAGAGCTGCTGGATCTGTGAGGTCTGCAGGAGTGCAGAAAGAGGCTGTCTGACCCTGCCATGCTGCTAAAGCTTCAGAGGAGGAAAGTGCCATTGGTGAGAGTGATTCTGGAGAAGAGTTATTTGTGATTCCAATGTGATCTGCCTCTGAGAGAAAGCGCTGAGTCAATCCCTTGAAAAGAGGATTTGCCACAGGAAGACAGGCCTTGTGTAATTTTGCCTGCTACGTGGGAAGCTGCTATTTTCCAAGGGAAAAGGTACTCTGGGAAAGGTAGCGCTACCGGGAGAATAAGAGCTCTGGGGAAAGGGACATTGCATTTTGAACTGTGTGCTTTTTAACCCTTCCAGACAAGTGGGACTGTGATACTATACGAACTGTGTTTGAACAGATAGTTAAAATCTAATAGGGATTTAGGTAGTGTCCCTTATATTCCCATACAGGCGTGACTTTTGTATTAGTTACTACTTTACAGTTTATATAAAGTTAAATATTGTTATCTGCAAAGTGTGTGTTTATTATTTCCTAGGGGATTCCTCTGAGGTAAGTTCCTCAGTGCTCCCTAGGTGGAGGCACTGCGCTGTGATTCCCAGTTCCCAGTACTTTTCGACTTGCAAAAGGGACTCAGGGCCCCTGAATTGCCAAGGAAGCTATTATTTAAAGGGACAGTAACCAAATTAGCGTTACATGTCTACAGATTTATTGCAAGTAGATTTGTCTTTACTTTATTACTCATCTTTTTCCAAATAAAAGCAATATGTCATTTATATAAAACCACTACTCTAGACTGTAAGAACCCTGCTGCTTTTATATCTCTTTATATATAATTTCTTTTTCTAGGGAATAAAGTAATTTAGTTATCTGTCGTTTGCATTTTTTTCTGCTCTAAATATTGGATAGATTATTTATATTCAAATATGATGTATCTTATATTCATACAGTCTAAATCTGCATTACTTATATGTGTCAATATACAAGTGGTCCACATATCATGGAGCTGAGAATCTCCCATAGACTTCCATAGACTTTTATCCAAATAATCAAATTTTTAACAATTATTTCCTTTTTCTCTGTAATAATTCACTGTACAGGTATAGGACCCATTATCCGGAAAGCTGTTTTCCAGAAAGCTCCAAATAACGGGAAGGTCATCTCTCAAAGACTCAATTTTATCAAATGTTTAAAAATTATTTCCTTTTTCTCTGTAATAAAACTGTACTTGTATTTTACTTGTTCCAAACTAAGATATAATTAATTCTTACTGGAAGCAAAACCAGCTTATTGGGTTTATTTAATGTTTACATGAATTTCCAGTAGACTTAAGGTATGATGAGCCAAATTATGGAAATACTGAATCCATTATTTGGAAAACCCCAGGTCCCAGGCATTCTGGATAACAGGTCTCATACCTGTATAAATAATCCTTATTCGAGGCAAACCAATCCTATTGAGTTTATTTCATGTTTAAATGTTTTTTTAACAGATTTAAGCGATCTTTCCGTAATTTGGATCCTATACCTGTAAAGGCCCCATTACCCAAAAACCTGTTATCCAGAAGGTTTAGAGTTATGGAAAGGCCATTTCCCATAGACTCCATTTTAACCAAATACTTCAAAATTTTAAAACCTATTTCCTTATTATTGGTAATAATACGACCAAGCCTTGTACTTCATCCCAACTAAAATTGAATTAATCCCTATTGGAGGCAAAACAATCCTATTGGGTTTATTTTACATTTAGATGATTTTTTGTAGACTTTGGGGCAGATTTACTAAGCTCGAGTGAAGAATTCGAATGAAAAAAAATTTGAATTTCGAAGTATTTTTTTGGGAACTTCGACCATCGAATTGGTGAAATTCGATTGAATTCGATCAAATCGAATGATTCGAACAATTCAAAGTAAAAATTGTTTGACTATTCGACCATTCGACCATTCGATAATCAAAGTACTGTCTCTTTAAAAAATACTTAGACTTCATACTTCGCCACTTTAAACCTACCGAGCTGCAATGTTAGCCTATGGGGACCTTCCCAAGCTTTTTTTGATCGAATAAAAATCATTTGATCGATCGCTTAAAATCGTTCGAATCGTTCGAATCGAAGGATTTTATCGTTTGTTCGATCGAACGATTTTTATTCGATTGTCTGATCGAACTATTTACTCTAAAATCCTTTGAATTCGATATTTGATAGGGGTTTTTTAACCCTCGAAATTCGACCCTTGATATATCTGCCCCTTAAGTTATGGACATCCAAATTATAAAAAGATCCCTTAACCAGCAAACCCCAGGTCCCAAACATTCTGGATAACAGAATAAATACCAGTGCAGATAAGGGTAACTTTTATTCATGCCACTTTGGCATCTACCCAATACTAATAATCTGCCTCATTAGGGAACAAAGTATAGGTATGGGACCAGTTATCCAGAATGCTCGGGACCTGATGGATCTTTCCATAATTTGGATCTCTACAACTTAAGTATACAAATCATTTAAATATTATATAAATCCAGTTGATTTTCTTAACAGGCCAATTAATGGATCCCATACCTACCGTATATACTCGTGTATAAGCCGACCCGCGTATAAGCCGAGGTACCTAATTTTACCTATGAAAACCAGAAAAACTTATTGACTCGCGTATAAGCCTAGACACAACTCAGAAAAGTCTCAGAAATATCAAACAGTCGGTTTAATGTTAAAAATCAAGCCATGATGCTTAAAACATTAATTCATCGTACAATGATAAAAAAAAACCTCTGGTAGATGAAATAGATATATTAAGAAGACAGCTGCCTTACCGGTAAATTTGCTCCAATGGGAGGGGAGAGTCAGGAAGCTGCTCCCTGTAGTAGGCGCTGATCGCCTTCAAAGGCTGCCCAGAGTTGTTAGTGGGTGGGAGGGGAAGCTGCTCTCTGCTGCTGGGCCTCTTCAAAGTTTAAAGGAGAAGGAAAGCCAAATTTGGTAATCCTCCTTCCTGAACAGATCTTATAAAGTAGTGTAAGATCTCTAAGTTTAGAGCTCACCTAACTGTACAACCAAGGAGCTTTTCATGTCTCTTTATCGCAGCTATCGCAGCAGCTTTATCAGAAAGCAGCTGCCATCTTGCATATGGAGTACCGTAATGCTTTCATTCCCCTTATCGTCGCTAATGCGCATGTGCGAAAATTCATTCCCCTGACTTCCAGCGCATATCATTGTTGATGTTGCTCCTTATTCGGGCTCATGGCTGCGTGTCATCAGGGGAGGGAGGAACAAACTGCCTTAGAGACATGCGCAATGGAAACTAATTGTGCTTACTGCGATTCAAGACTGCCGCTGGCAGAAGCAGGTGCGCTGTTGCTCTTTCTTCGGGAGCGGGATCATTCATCGCTACCGGTAAGGCAGCTGACCCGCGTATAAGCCGAGGTAGGATTTTCAAGCACATTTTGGGTGCTGAAAATCTCGGCTTATACACGAGTATATACGGTATATGAACAATTCAAAAACATGTATGCAAAGACAAAAGGTCCTCTGCACTCAACCCATCACTATATTAAGGACATTGGGACATTTTTAAATAAACAAGGATGATTTTGTTGAAAGCAAGCAAGTTAGAGGAAAAACTTAGTCCCCGTGTAAAATGTATAATGAAGTAATATCATTTTTAATGAATCATACGAAAGTTGAGTGTAGGACTGGCCAGACCGGGGATGGTTTTGACATAGTTGGACAGATTAAATATATTAAACAAGGAAAAGTTGTGCTCACCTCTAGTTTTTAAAAACATTAGGTGGGGGTGCAATGAGGCTGTGACCACAAAATACATATAGACAAATACAAGAGTCCTCTGCACTCAATCAATTATCAATATATTTAAGACAGAGACATTTTGTGCATATTGCTGCTAATGCCTTACCCTTTAAACAAATCAGGGATTGTTTCACCATATATTGCAATATATTTAAGCTGGCCGACTACGTCAAAGTCATCTCATATCTGGCCAGTCCTATGCTCAATTTTCATCTGATTCATTAAGAATTCTATTGCTTCATTATACATTTTACAAAGGGACTACGTTTTACCTGCAACTTACTTGCTGCTTTCAAAGTAAAACTCCCAAACTTGGCTGCCCATTTATTAGACACCAGTGGGATCACCTGACTATAGCTGGGAAGGGAGGGAGCTACAACATGGAGCTGGTCACTGCTCCTGTACAGCTATAACTAACAAGGAAAAGTTGTGCTCACCACTAATTTTTAAAAAACATTAGGCGGGGGGGATGAGTCTGAGACCACAAAATACATATAGACACATACAAGAGGTCCTCTGCACTCAACCCATTATCAATATATTTAAGACAGAGACATTTTGTGCATACTGCTACTAAAAAATGCCTTACCCTTTAAATAAAACAGGGATTGTTTGTCCATATATTGCAATATATTTAAGCTGGCCAACTACATCAAAGTCATCCCTGGTCTGGCCAGTCCTACACTCAATTTTCATCTGATTCATTAAGAATTATATTGCTTCATTATACATTTTACAAAGGGACTAAGTTTTACTTAAAGGGTAAGGCATTTTTCAGTAGCAGTATGCACAAAATGTCTCTGTCTTAAATATATTGATAATGGGTTGAGTGCAGAGGACTCTTGTATTTGCCAGATTAAATATATTGCAATATATGGACAAACAAACCCTATTTTGTTTAAATGGATAAAAGGTGCATTTTATTTCATGCATAACATAAAACACAAAACAACGCATCAAGTAAAATAATAGAATAAAACGTACGTTTTTTGATTCAAGGTCAAGGCCTGCTGCACTAGTCCCATTCACCATGAAAAATAAATGGGAAGGTTCACACTATGGGGTTCCCTATATGGGTAAATATGCTACAGGTGAGAATGAGGAGTTTCAGGCCAGCTCTCAGTAGTTCTCTGCAGAGCCCATGCTTTCCTAGGGTTTGGTCCATCTAACTCTGGGCGGGGGGCAGGGCCGTGACATTATGGGGGCGGGTTTGTGACACTATGGGGGCGAGTGGCCATTCGCTGCTTCAGTAATAGAGAATCCTGCCCGGTTTTCCTAAATAATAAAACCGAGCAGGCTGTTTTGACCTGGACAGCCCTGCAAAAAAACGGGCTGGTGGCAACCCTATTCTTTCCTTACTTCTCTTCTTCCTAGCAAGATCTGCCTCACTTTTATTTTGGCTCCAAACCTCCTTCAGAGAGGTCACAAGGTCAGAAGCAAATCCCTTTTGCTGATTGGCCAGGCTGTGACAGATAACTGTGTCACTGCAGAACAAGGAGCAGCCATGTTTTTGGTTGTCCCAGATTTAGGGGCCGATTCACTAACTTCGAGTGAAGGATTCGAAGGTAAAATACTTCGAATTTCGAAGTTTTTTTTGGGCTACTTCGACCATCGAATGGGCTACTTCGACCTTCGACTACGACTATGACTTCGAATCGAAGGATTCGATCTAAAAATCGTTCGACTATTCGACCATTCGATAGTCAAAGTAAAAAAAACTTCGACCCCCTAGTTCGCCATCTAAAAGCTACCGAAGGTCCCCATAGGCTTGGCTAACTTTTTTTGATCGAAGGATATTCCTTCGATCGTTGGATTAAAATCCTTCGAATCGTTCGATTCGAAGGATTTTATCGTTCGATCGAAGGAATTATCCTTCGATCGTTCGATCGAACTATCTGCGCTAAATCCTTCGACTTCGATATTCGAAGTCAAAGGATTTTAATTCCTAGTCGAATATCGAGGGTTAATTAACCCTCGATATTCGACCCTTAGTGAATCGGCCCCTTAAAGTCATGAGGTTATGCATTTAGGGAAAAGGGCAAGTAACACTTACCTACAGATAAAAGGAAACAAACAAATAGCAAAGCACACTTAAATATGCCTGTATGTTGCCTTAAATCAATTTTTCCCTGAAAAAGCTAAACCACTTTTAAAACATTTTGGGTCAATCTGACATTCATATCACCTCTAGCTAAAAGAAACATGTGTTTTTATATGATTTATTCTTTTGCAGGTATTTATTTTTAACAAAGAGAAATTGAGTTACACACGGTAGACCAGTTACATGTCTGCCTGCTACTGACATGCAAAATCAGTCCTGTACTAGACCGTTGGCTGACACAGGTAATTTACTTGAAAAAATAGAAGGCAAGGTTTGATGAAGTTATGTCGAGACAATGGGAAAAGGTGAATGTTGAGCAGAGGTGACACGAACGTCATCCATCATTTTAGTTCTCTGCATTGAAATTGCTACAAAGTCTCCCAGTTGTGTGTGTGCATGCATGTGGTGTGACAGGGCGCAGCGTGTATTTCCCATGTGTTCTATTCTTTCTTTCCCAGGTCAATAGTCCATTTCGTACTATTTTGGAATCCCTCAATCATCTCCATCTAGACATTGTGCTATGAAAATCTTGGCTGTTGGTTTATTTAAGTCTAAATTAACAGAGAATATACTGTGGTGTAAGCACAGCAGATATTAATGAAAGCTTGAATCCAAGCCATATTCCTTATTACCATTAACTTATCTTTGTGCTTAGATTGCTGCTTTTTAAACACAAAGCCAAAATTCTGGACTATATATGCTAAATATCATCTGTTATAATGGAAAACAAAGGAGATAAATACAGAGCTCACACATAACTTGTTATGAATAATATAATGCAAGACACATGTAGCTTTGAATTCTACTGCCAAAGAGATCTGATTCAATTAGAAAAAAAACTACTCCACTTTTTTTGCTTGTAAAACATAAAATATATAATATCTGATATATGTTTTGGGTATACATACCTGACTTGTTTATTCCTATTACCAAGTAAGACGTTGGCTAATATTGTAATACAGGTATGGAACCTGTTATCCTGAATCCTCGGGACCAGTGATTTGGATCTTCTCACCTACTAAAAAATATCTGAAACATTAATTAAACACAACAGGCTTGGTTTGCCTCCAATAAGTATTGATTATCTTTCCTTTAATTTAAGGGCCATTGTGTCCATCCTTCCTCTTCTAATTAATTGTGCACATAAGGATCTGTCAACACTGTGGAATCCTGGAGTCACCACAACCCTGAATAGGGTAGTAATTCCATGCTTCCAACTGTGGGTGGCATCAATAGGCACAGTAGAATCAAACAAAAACATAATTATGTTTTCCACTGCAGCCTCCTTTCTTTTTGAATGGCTTATAAAGTGGCCTTTAAAGTGGAACTTAACCTTTACATAGTATGTTCTATGGTCTTTATTATTTCTCTTATGGCTGAAAATAAAGCTGTCTGGTTGCCAGGAGGTCACTGACCTTGATAATCAAAAAAATAGAATGGCTACCTTTTCTTTAGGTCCTCTACTATTTATCTGCCATTTTGATTTCCAAACTACTCCCTGTGTGCTAGGGTACATTAAAGACATTTGCACTTTGTCTTAGAATTCTTAGGGGCCTATTTAATAACATTGGAGACAAACATCACCAGTGATATTGCCCATAGCAACCAATCAGATCTTTGCTTTTGTTTTCTAAAGTGGCCATACACTATAAGATTTGCTAATTTGGTGAGGTAGCCAAACGGGCTAATACGATTATTCGGACCTAGGGCCTAATGATCGGATTACAATGACGTGAATTGCCGTCTACGAGTCAAGGAATGCTTCAACTTGTGGTCCTTGATCAAACAGGAAAATCATACCTGCTTGATCGACATCTGGCAGATTTTTGGTCAGATATTTGTCGGGAAGGCCTGTCGTAGGGCCCCACACATGAGCAGATAAGTTGCTGAATCTGTCTTAAGGACCTGAAACATGAGCTTAAATCTGCCTGTGTATGGCCACCTTAACTTAGGTGGCTGTTAATATCTAATTACTGAGATGTTTGTCTCCAAAGTTTGGAGCTTGGAAAAAAGAGGGAACAGGCTCCTAGATCAAACACCATAGGGCTTATTTACTAAAACTCGCAATTAATCTCAGTTTTTTTATGAAAACAAAGTCAACGAAAAGTACTTTACATTTATCAATAATTTTTCTCAAAAAATTCGGAGTGACAAAACCGAGTGTCAATTTGTATTGTAAGATTGATGCAAGTTGTCACTGCTAAAATTCTACTTTTTCGGATAATCAGATGAAAACCCAGACTATTTTGTATTACCCAGAGCAGATCACTATGTCAAGAAACAATTTCAGGGACATCTGCCATTGACTTCTACATGACCTCGACAGGTGTCAGATGGAATATTTTAGAATTCTAATTTTTAGCAGCTTTGGGTTATGATGAATTTCTAAAAATTCCAGTTTTTCCACTAAAAACATTGGTTTTCCCCCTACAACCCTCACCAGAAAAATCAAGGTTTAATAAATGTCTCTCTGTGTCTTGTGCATAATTTGATATTTACTAGAAACCTATTTACAATTCAAAATGTATTATTGTTTTTCCTAAGAAATAGTATTTGTCTTATAAGGATATTAAAAAGATTGTGTTCTCTACAGCACCATAATAAAGATAAGTTTTAAATATGGATTTATTGCACTCTAGTTTATTGTCTCAGCAACTTTGTAAAGATTTGGGAGTGATAGTGTTCAGTCACAGTAAAAACCATCAGAAACACATCAAGGGATTATTCACATCTCAGAAAGAGAGCATTAACTTGCAAAGAACTTGAAAAAGAAGCTATTGTTAGCAAATCTGCCTTTCACTTCATAGTTTTGCCATTAGTGAGCAGATCACTTTAAAATAGGCCCACGCCATCTGTTCCACTATATTGGATACAAATGCGAAAAGTCCATATTCCCATTTGAATAAAAAAAAAAAAAGATTTGTGATATAAATGTTTATAATGTTTTTCTCCCTCGCTACAGCACTATATTTGCCTACTGCTTCACAGTCACAGATCGCAGGAAACATTTCCTTGATGAAATGTATTATAACTCCCTGATACACTTCATGTTACATTTGTTATAAAATGCTGCTTTGTTTAACTAATACTTTGCATATGAAATGAGCATTTTCGAGAGGAATTTGACATTTGAATTTTTTTGTACCTGTGAACATTATGCACCGTTCAACAAAGTAATGCAGTTACAATAATTTTTCTGCTTGTTTATTAAGCTTTTATCCATGTCATCATTTAGTTGTCAGAAAAGCAGACTGTCACTTTAGGCAGCAATACAATACCATAAATGATGCCTGGCAGTGGACATAACTAAAGATGTCTTTTACAGGTTTGTGGCAAAATTCACATCTTTGTCAGTGGCCGAATGTTTCTTTCTTTCTTTTTCAATCATTTTTATTCATTGAGTTCTCCATAAACATAATAGAATATGTTATGCAGATTGAGTATGTCAAGATAACAAAAGAAAAGAATATACAATGTTGTATAACATGTAAAAGGTACAAACAAATATCAATAATTATATATGAAAAATCACACATTCCAAACCAAATGTTTCTGTGATTCAATGCTAGAATATTTATTATGTGCTATGTTTTGCAGGATTTTTCTTTTTTTGTACTGGAAAAAATGGCAACGGCATTATTAAAATTTCTCCATATGTTTTGTTTTGTCAGAAATAAAAGGAGTTTTTTGCAATGTAAAAATGCAGGAAAAATGCAATGGCACTTTTAGAATAACACCATAAAATTTGTTATGCACATTTTTGTGCTTGGAAAAGGACATAAAACTGTTGATGCTTTTCCATTGCTCGTTGCTGCAACTAACTTTTCATGATGATACCAACTAGACCTGAAAAACACTGTAGACTGCTCATAGGGAATAATAAAAACAGTACTGTTGTGCTTAGATTCCATCATCAGTTTATGCACCTGGCCTCAGGGCACATGGGTGTTGCCATTAACACTTAAAGGAGAACTATAGCAAAAATGAAAATTTAATATAAGCTTCATTATACTGAAATATCCAAGTGACTCTTAACTATTCCTTTCTCAGCACATTTCTCTCTTCATTCTCTCATTAAAAGCACCACAAATCCTGTCTCTCTACATGCAGAATTTGTGCTAAAGTTATTTTGTTAGATATTGTTTGTACTGGAATCAGTTATTTGAATGAGCTCTAATACATCTGCTAGGAAAGGAAGCCCTCCCTATAAGATATATTGGATCTAACTGTCAATGAATTTCTGACACTCAATTCCTGCATGTAGACAGAATTAAAAGTAACAGGTGCTAAGAGGGGGATAGTAAAAATAAACTTAATTATTTCAGAAACGATATAGAAAAATGTTTGATTGATTGCATTTAGAAAGTTATTTCAGTTTGATGAAGCTTATTATTACATTTTTATTTTTGCAATATTTACCGGTACGCTTTAAAATCTTGCACAAGATTTAATATTTCAAAAATAATAAGCACTCGACCACAATGATGCTGTGTAAAATTGAGTAAAAAATGCTGCACACTGCATTTGCAGGCATAAATGAACATATTTTTATGTTAGCCAAGGTCTGACATGGACATTAGGTCGCATTTACAACCCTGGGGTGTACAGAGGCCTGTGGCTATTCGCACACTGCCCCAGGAAGTGGGCAAAGTGTGGCCTTTTGCACTTTGCACACTAAATGGGACATTGTAAATGACCCATAGGGGCTGATTCACAAAGGGTCGAATATCGAGGGTTAATTATTCGACTGGGAATTAAAATCCTTCGACTTCGAATATCGAAGTCGAAGGATTTTAGCGCAAATAGTGCGATCGAACGATCGAAGGATTATTCCTTCGATCGAACGATTAAATCCTTCGATCGAACGATTAAATCCTTCGAATCGAACGATTCGAAGGATGTAAATCCAACGATCGAAGGAATATCCTTCGATCAAAAAAACTTAGCAAAGCCTATGGGGACCTTCCCCATAGGCTAACATTGAGTTCGGTAGCTGTTAGATGGCGAACTAGGGGGTCGAAGTTTTTTCTTAAAGAGACGGTACTTCGACTATCGAATAGTGGAACGATTTTTAGTTTGAATCCTTCGATTCGAAGTCGTTGTCGAAGGTCGAAGTAGCCCATTCGATGGTCGAAGTAGACCAAAAAACCCTTCGAAATTCGAAGTTTTTTTACTTTGAATCCTTCACTCGAAGTTAGTGAATCGGCCCCATAGTGTCTAAAATCACTAAAAGTAAAAGTTATTATTAATAATAGCACACTAATAATACATATAATAACAAGACTATAATAATCGAATTCCATAAAATCCCATTTCCATGAAGATTTGTAAATAATGCATTTGTAAGCAATGTGATTTGAAGTCCATTGCTGTTGGCAAAAAAAAAAGTGGCATGCAAATTGGCTGTTATCTTGATGAACTAAACAACAAAGTAATAATCTGTATTTATCAAATATCTTAGGGCACAATTGCTAAAGAGATGTATTATATTCTCTGATACTGATAGATGCTAGGACAAGTCTAGTTAAAGCTAGGAAACTATGGGTAGATGTCTGCTTGGTCCTGCAAACAATTGGTCAATGGATACATTTCACTGTGACCAATGAAAATTTTTTAACCTGACCAATCGATTTTCTGACCAATGTCAGATGAAAATCATTAGATGCACGATTGTTCGGTGCCCAATAACCTATTGATTGTTTGAAAGGTTTGTGGTCAGAAAAATCTTTGTGGTCAAAAACTTTTAGTATGATTTCAAGAGTTATATTCTAAAACAATTTGCAATTGGGTTTCTTTTTTATTATTTGTGTTTTTTTTAGTTATTTAGCTTTTTATTCAGCAACTCTCCAGTTTGCCATTACAGCAATCTGGTTGCTAGGACCAATATTCCTTAGCAACCATGCACTGATTTGAATAAGAGACTGGAATATGAATAGGAGTGGGAATAGGATGAGTAATAAAAATAGCGATAGCAATACATTTGCAGCCTTACAGAACATTTGTTTTAGATGGGGTCAGTGACCCCCATTTGAATGCTGAAACAAGGAAGAAGAAAAAGGCAAATAATTCAAAAATTATAAAAAATAAAGAATGAAGACTAATTGACCAATCACTTAGAATTAGCCATTCTATAATATACTAAACGTTATACTAAAAGTGAACCACCCCTTTCACATCTATCGCAAACCTTGAAGGTGGAATGAAAGGAGATCAAATAAACCCAAAGCAGCAACGTACACCAGTGTTTTTACGAAAATTGTGTGAAAATTGTCAATTCTTTTAGTTTAAATAAATCATATTCTGTTTATTATTTTATTGTGAAGTGCTATTATATCATTGTTTTTTTTAACCCTTTATGCCTAACCCTGGAATAAGGAGAGTACGATAAAGAGTTGTGTGTAATGAGCCGCTTCCTTTTATAAATTTGCTGTCTGGGAGAAGCTTTGATTAAAAATCTTCCCATACAATTTCTCAGAAAAAAATAAAGATCTGCAATTAAATGAGTATCATATTCTTGAATGAGCCTTTGGGCCATGGATAGGAAGACATCAGGCTGGGCAAGGCTTGCACTGGGCCATGTACTGTATGCACGGGGACCCATGTGATCCAAATTGATCTTTTATAGTGGTTAGTACAACAAATAACAAGTATATAGATTTTCATTTTAAGGATTAGTTAGAATTCCTTCTAACATAGGAGCTTTTTATTTGGTTTATGTTATATGCAGTTACACAGGCCCTTAGATTAGCGAGCAGCTCCTTTTTTATATGAGTTCCAGTGCTGGTGCATTGCAACATCTTCTCTTTTAATGAAATTAGATTTCCCTGTACAATTCACAGTGTGGTGACAGTACAAACTGACGCTTCCTATCAGCTTTAGATTTTATCAAGGAAAACTGTCAAACACCAAAACATGCCAGGCATCTAGTTAGACAGATTAATAACGCTCATTGTGTGATAGAAATCATGAACCCAAGCTTTTTTTTAGCAAACCATTACAGATGATTAATCTATTTTTGACATTTTAAACAATACTAATAGTTTAATAGAATTTCTGCTCTCAACATTAATTTTTCGATTGCGCTAATGAAGCCCTCATAGCTCACTGTCTTCTATAACAGATCTGATGATTTCCTAGGACCCCTAAGTATTGTGTCATAACTGCAACACATTGAGCAATGTCACTGACACTCAAAAGATGGTCAACAAAATCACAAATCAGGGACATGGATGGATATATGTACATGGATGGATATGTTACTGTTATATACAGCAAGTTCATTGTATAAAATGCAGCATTCCAGTTATATTATTTTCCAGTATTTCTAGGTAGAGGTACAGCAATTGTCTTTTTGTCTATTTCTTCACTTGAAACTTAAGGTGTGCCACCTCCAACTGATCTTTACGGCAAGTACATTTGATAAGTAAAGAACTCCATGTATAGGATCTGTTATCCAGAAACCCATTATCCATAAAGCTCCAAATTACAGGATGGCCATCGCCCATAGATTACATTTTAATCAAATAACTGAAATTTTAATAATTTCCTTTTTCTCTCTAATAATAAAACTGTGTCATGTACTTGATCCCAACTAAGATATAATGAATCTTTATTGGAGGCAAGACAATCCTATTCAGATGAAAATATTTTTTTAGTAGACAAGATATGGAGATCCAAATTAAGGAAAGACCTGTTGTTCAGAAAACCCCAGGTCCCAAGCATTCTGAATTACAGGTTCCATACCTGTACAACAGTGAAGCCTTTATTGGGAAACATCATATTCTATTTTTCCATTATATACAGTGCTGGACAATTATGTATTTTAATTTATAATACAAGTATGACATTCATTATCCAGAATGCTTGGGACCCGATGCTTGCCAGATAAGGGGTATTTCCGTAATTTGGACATTAAGTATGTTAATATTAAATAAACTTATAGGGCTGTCTTGCCTACAATAAGGATTAATTGTATGTTAGTTGGAGACAAGTACTGGTTTATTATTACAGAGAAAAGGGGAATCATTTTAACAATTTTAAATTTTTTGATTAAAATTTAGTCTATATGAGAAGACATTCCCCTAATGGGGAGATTTCTGGATAATGAGTATCCGTATAACAAATATTCGGATTACATATCCCATTCCTGCATGTTACTCAGAGTGATAATTTACACCTGTATATTGCTATTAAATACTGGATGGTTATCATTCAGGTGCTGTAAACAAAGAGGACATTGACAATCTGCAGTTTTTATCATATTTATTATAATGAATTAATTATCCTCTGTAGTGCATAATTAGGTCATTAGCCATCACACCGACATTCTGTTTAGTATGAGTTTAACCGAGGGAATTCTTGGTGATTAATATATTTTGCAGCACTTTCCACTAATCATATTAATTGGCATAATTTATTATTTTGAGCTATTATCTTCTCAAAAATCTACAGAGTGATCTAAATTTAACACAGAGGAATGTACTGTATATTTTATTTCTTATATGTCCGCTTACCTACTGAGAACAGAAAAGGGAAGATTGCTGTTTATTGCAATACTGAGGCTAAGGCAAGATTATTGAGGTCCTTAGTGTATATAAATATAGTTGGTTACTGACTAATACTTTATGTCTGCCATAGCTTTAGAGTGGATAAATCAGCAATAAAGGGCATGTTTAAAACTTTAAAAGTTTTTATTCTTACAAAGGTAGAACTTAATTGATGAAACGAGTGGTAGTGTGCAGTTGTTTTATGCTTCTTGCTAATGAGGTTCTAAATGTATATAGTAAGATTTATACTCCTGACCAGCAACTCAACCCTCACCCACTATGTTCCACTACCTAGACCTACTACCTGGCCTGAAAATAGATAACTTAACTTGTGACCGGGGGTCCCTATGAAACCAGAAGTGACGTCACACTGGAGCCTAGTCAGATAGGTAGGGGAACAAACTGGGCAGTAACTTCAGGGGAGTGCGGGAGGGACCAATCCAACACGTTATCCGGGTAAACCGGCTGGTCACCCAGTGACTATCCACATGATAAGGAAATCTGAACTTTCTGCCCAAAACCAGACCACTTTGAGGGAATTATGCGGGTATTGGCGGGTACCGGACTTGATGCAGGACTCTAATTGATATGATCATTATAAACAAATACAAACTTTTACTAAGGGAGTGACTTTTATGAAACTTGGCAAATTGTATGGATCACCAAATACAGGGTTGAATATTCGGGGCATTGTTTTCCCAAGTCAGCAGTCACTAGGGCTCTCCTCTGCCCGGACAGAAAAACAGTATTCAAAATTTCGACTGCTGTACACCTCAACATGGCTCCATTGCGCATATCCAAACACTTCCACATATATGCGCAGTGGACTGTGGAGAACGCTGAGAAACCGGGAGTAACACACAGCAATTTCACTGATCCTACATGAGGTTTTATTGAGAATACTTGTGGTATAATATACCACCGGGAGCATTGTGGTTTTAGTAACATAGTAACATAGTAAGTAAGGTTGATAAAAGACACACTAAATCACACTTCTAACACCCATTTACATTCACTAGATCCATTACTACATTTATTTAATTTGTCCTTTACTTATTTTAGTTCACATTTTTTTCTTATTTATACTTGTACTAACACATATACATATATATATATATATATATATATATATATATATATATATATATATATATATATATACACTTTCTAAGTATTCACTTATATATTTAATTTTACTTTGTCTTTACCATTTTCATAATATACTTTTTTTTAAAAAATGTTTTTTGCAATCACTCTCTCTTAAAAGCTGCAAGTTAGCAGCTGGGGAGTATTTAGCCCTCAGACAGAAACCAAGGTTCAGCAGACTTCTACTTCAACTAATGCTATTATGCAGAGAGGCACAGAATCCTCATTTCTACTTAGCAATGTGAGTGCTCCCACAACCCCCTCTTGTATTTGATAAAAGACACACGTCCATCAAGTTCAACCTTATAGTTTTTTTTTTTTAGTTTTTTATCTGCCTAACTGCTAGTTGATCCAGAGGAAGGCAAAATAAAAACCCCATCTGAAGCCTCTCCAATTTGCCTCAGATGGGGAAAAAATCCTTCCTGACTGGCCAAAGTGGCAATCGGACTAGTCCCTGGATCAACTTGTACTATGAGCTATCTCCCATAACCCTGTATTCCCTCACTTGCTAAAAAGCAATCCAACCCCTTCTTAAAGCTATCTAATGTATCATCCTGCACAACTGATTCAGGGAGAGAATTCCACATCTTCACAGCTCTCACTGTAAAAAAAAACCCTTCCGAATATTTAGGTGGAACCTCTTTTCTTCTAATCGGAATGGGTGACCTTGTTTCAGATGGAAAGACTTACTGGTAAATAAAAAATTAGAGAGATTATTATACAATCCCCATATATATTTATACATAGTTATCATATTACCCCTTAAGAGCCTCTTCTCCAGCATGAACATCCCCAATTTGGCTAGTCTTTCCTCATAGCTAAAATTTTCCATACCTTTTATCAGCTTAGTTGCCCTTCTCTGTACCCTATCTAATACAATAATGTCCTGTTTGAGTGATGGAGACCAAAACTGTACGCATATTCTAGATGGGGCCTTACAAGTGCTCTATACAGTGGAAGAATGACCCCCTCCTCCCGTGACTCTATGCCCCTTTTAATACAGCTCAAGACCTTATTTGCCCTTGATGCTGCTGACTGGCATTGCTTGCTACAGCCAAGTTTATCATCTATAAGGACTCCAAGGTCCTTTTCCATAATGGATTTGCCTAGTGCAGTCCCATTAAGGGTATAAGTGACTTGGATATTCTTACATCCCAGGTGCATGACTTTACATTTATCAACATTAAGGGGCAAATTCATCAAGGGTCGAATATCGAGGGTTAATTAACCCTTGAAATTCGACTGGGAATGAAAATCCTTCGACTTCAAATATCGTAGTCGAAGGATTTTGCGCAAATACTGTGATCGTATGATCGAAGGAATAACGATTCAATCCTTCAAAACGAACGATTATCCTTCGACCAAAAAAATTTAGCCAAGCCTATGGGGACCTTCCCCATAGGCTAACATTGGGTTCGGTAGCTTTTAGGTGGCGAACTAGGGGGTCGAAGTTTTTTCTCATAGAGACAGTACTTCGACTATCGAATGGTCGAATAGTCGAACGATTTTTCGTTTGAATTCTACGATTCGAAGTCGAAGGTCGAAGTAGCCCATTCGATGGTCGACGTAGCCAAAAAAAACTTCCAAATTTGAAGTTTTTTTTACTTCGAATCCTTCACTCGAAGTTAATGAATTGGCCCCTAAATCTCATCTGCCACTTAGCTGCCCAGATTGCCAGTTTGTCAAGATCGTGTTGCAAGGATGCACATCCTGGATGGAATTAATTGGGCTGGATAGTTTTGTATCATCTGCAAACACTGATACATTACTTACAATACCCTCCCCTAAGTCATTAATGAACAAGTTAAATAAAAGTGGACCCAATACAGAGCCCTGAGGGACCCCACTAAGAACCTTACTCCAAGTAGAGAATGTACCATTAACAACCACCCTCTGTACCCGATCCTGTAGCTAGTTTCCTAACCATGTGCAAACGACTTCATTAAGCCCAACAGACCTTAGTTTAGAAAGCAGTCATTTGTGGGGCACAGTATCAAACGTTTTGGCACTGTGATAGGATTACCAATGTGTCACGCAACTCCTAGAAACAGGTGTTACTTGTGAGAGTTGCGTGAATGGTCGTGTGAAGTGTTCTGAAACCGCCGGGGTACAGATGTTAGAAGAACATTGTATGTAGCAGAGAGGTGGTGTTGAAGACCCCCGCCTTTGTTCAGGGATGGTTTCTCCACCTTGATATGAATCTCCTCATGCCTCAAACCAGCGGTCTTCTTTATCCAAGATTTGGACATTGCTATCTTCAAAGGAGTGTCCCTTGTCTTTTGACTTTTGATGATGCTGATTAAAATGTTGATGCGTTCTTGATTAATTTACTAATGTTATTGCTGACTTAGCATTCTTGATTATTTTGATAACTTTATTGATAATAAGTCTTGATTAACACACGGTGTGATGTGTGAATTATTTCTGAGAGACTCTTAGAACCCTAATTAAAACAACATGTGTGTGAGTGATAAAAAGGAAAACAGGGAAAATTATTGAACTACTGGGAACCATTCAGGATTTCTTAGATTAATATCTGATGAATCAGTCACTGTGCAAATGATATATTATGATTAGATTATTATTATATTATTGGATGGTTGCTGAGGCCTTTAGCTAAATCATCTATCTATCTATCAATCTATTTGCATAATCACATGTATGCCTCTAGAAACAACTGATTTTGAACAAAATATTCCCCCTGGCTGCATCAATAGTAATTAACCCTGAGGCTAATGGAGTGACACAAGACAGTTAGCATCATCTGATGAGACAGACATCAGAAACAGTTGCAGCTAATGAGAACATTATGGACTGTAGGATTCCTCTGTCGTGTTTCTATTGTTTTCATATTAGGCTAATTTAGACTTAATGTAGATAAATTGGTGGCTTTGAACAATAAAAACACAATTAGCACATGCAAAGAAATTGATTTCTGGTGTATGTCTGGGATATTTTTCTGCCTCATATTTATATCACATAGATGCTGGTTAAGCCATTATGCTGAAAATAACCACATACAATAATTGCTTCCAGGGAAAGAAACAAAATATATAATGACAAATATGAAAAGATCAAACCATCCTAGTGTCTTATCTCATGGAGAAGTGATTGTCACTTCTTCCCTGGGGGGACGTTGTGGAGTACCAGGAAGTTGGGAGCCTGAAGACTGGGTAACCCAGGGTATAAATATTCACAGCATTACAGAGATCCAAATCCACGATATTGATGAAATATATTTAATAAACTTTGAAGTGATTACAACTCACGGTACTTATAAACTATATACAAACTTGTAGTAAAAAGCGGCAGGCAGGGATACAGTCCAGAAACAGGCCAAACAGTAAAGGCAGGCGGCAGACAAACAAATTCAAGGGACAGGCCAGGAGTCAGAACCGGGGAATCCAAAAGCAGAGCAAGGAGAGGCACTAGGGTACAAGAACAAGGCAGGAACTTGGAACAGGGTGGATCACAGGAATTTGGAACTAGGAAGACAAATACAGAAACAGCAAAGTCACGGTAAAAGCTTAATGACCAAGCACTGGGCAAAGGTCAAGGGCAGGCTTATAATAGGTCAGGATTGGATCATGAGAAAATTAACTTCAGTGTAATTAATGTAAATATGGTAAAGCTTATTCAGCCTTGTGCCTTTATATGGTCACAGAACCTAATAATTCTAATATCCTTATTTACAGTAGGGGGTACATTATCCCTTATAATACACAAGTGATACTCAGAGTTCCCTGTATAACTCAGCCTGCAGGCTTGTGCCTTTATATGGTCACAGAACAACCCCTCAGTGACTTCTAATATCCTTATCATTTACAGTAGGGGGTACAGTATCCCTTATAATACATGAGTGATACTCAGAGTTCCCTGTATAACTCAGACTGCAGCCTTGTGCCTTTATATGGTCACAGAATAACCCCCCAGTGACTTCTAATATCCTTATCATTTACAGTAGGGGTACATTATCCCTTATAATACACAAGTGATTCTTACGAGTTCCCTGTATAATAAGGTTTCTCTTGGGAGAACTAAGACTCACAGCTTAAAGGGCAATTCACCTTCATTAGCAAAACTGTAATAACACATACAAATCACAAAAATGTGTTCAAACTTTCATAACCTGCCAAGTTTTGTAAAATGGACATGGTAATTAGGGGCCACAAAATTGGGCAAGGTGCCCATTGCTTCAAGTCTTTTTTTTCTCCTTCCCTTGTCTATAGAGTGCAAGCCCTTCAGGGCAGAACTCTGGTGTTCAATGGTAAGGGCCAAAGGCAACGTGATATTCCATTAATTGAAAGCTCTTTTGCCCAGGCTTGCCTTTTGAAACTCTGATGATAATATCAGCTCTGAAAACAATCTCAATGACTTAGCTTATTAGGGAGAGCAAGTCAGTAGGAACCAGGGTGCTTTGTTTATAGCAAAGGCATTATAGGGAGTGTCAGCTCTTGAAGCAAAGCACTACAGGCCTATATCTTTACTTTGGATTCCCAGATGCTGCCAGACATTATAGTCTGAAACATGATTGAAGTTGTAGCCAAAACAGGGCGCTAGAGCCAAACCATTTGAGTCTCCTTCACTATTAACACAGACATCTGACCTCCGTTCAGTAATGGTTGGACTACATCTCCCAGCGTACTCTAGTGGCGCGCGCACACACACACGACCCAGGCTGCTTCTCTGTATAACGTGAGTCTACCTCAAACCCCCATATACCCCTCCTGCCCGATCCTCTTCACCCCACACCGCAAACTACCCCCCATTCACGCCCACTTTGCCCTCACCATGGTCCTGGTTGAACCTGGAGTAAAGCAAGCCGTTCCTGTGGGGGTTTGAGGGCAGTAGGATCCGGGTACCGGGATTTCCTCTGTCAGCCCCCCCCATGCCGGTGCCAGTGACGCTCCTGCAGACTCAGCTCCAGTCACTTCCGGCTTGCACAGATCGCACAGCTGAGCACCCTGCCAAGCAGCGAGGGGGCGTGGAATAGGACTGTGCATGTATGTTTGTGACAGAGGAGAAAATTTAAGCTTTACACTGTTCGAGGTGGGAGGGAGCTGCAAGCAGAGAACAGGGTGCTTAGCATCGGTTCTGAATTTAGAGTGCCAACCGTGACACAAGACCAACAGTGCAGAAAATAGCAAAATACAGACAGATACTATTTCAATAGGAGTTAAATATTTACATAACTTTAAAAACATTGAAAATGTACTTTAAGGTGACTAATAGATGAGCGGGTGTTTTTGGAAAGAAAAGCATTCAGGAGTTTGAATAGGAAGAAGAGACCATAACTGGGAGCTGAGGAGCGAAGGTCAGCTAGGGACATATGGATCACACTGTTTAGGTGGGAATTGGTGCTATTGTATATCCTTTGGGTAAAAAGTAAAAAGGAACCAGCAGCACACTGTGTTTAAGTTGCAAAAGTGCACCAAAAATTTATTAAGCCCACATCAAACAATTGTATATCCTTTGGGTAATTTAGGTAATACAGGAGACAAAACAACGCAGTGCAGGCCTACCCTTTCTCCCTAGACTTTGGTATGGAAGATTAGTGTGATAGTTTTGTAAGATGTCTGGAGAACTGAGGTAACAAAAAGTGCAAGGGCCTTAATTAACAAAGGAATATGGTGAGAAAAGTAATTAAAAAAAGAGAGGGGGTATTTGACAGTCATACTAAGGGACTATTAATAAAAAGGAAAAAAAAAGAATGAGAAGAGGTTATCCTCAGTTTACCAACTTGGGCATGTGGTCCACTGCTGGCAGATGGGTGAATTCCATTGAGGCCATGTACTGGAGGAAGATGGGCAATAAAAGGCATTCTGTGCAATGGAATTGAATAAAGGCTCAATGGACAGGATTGTAATCCCAGGACCATTTGGCCAAATTAATTTGCAATTATGATGGGTGAGCCCCAGTGTACAGCACCTTTTAACACAGTGTAGCACATACAGGTATTTAAAGAAAAATGGTATCTGAAATGAAGATCACCCATCTTACGTAACACTCAGTCTCTGTACATTTTATTTTACAATCCTTTGCAACACTAACTTAGGAACACATTTTAAAATAATTATATAAGAAACTGTTTATGGATAATTGTTAATGAACTGAATGATTCATTACATCATATGTAAATTTTTACTAGAGTATCCAATTTTTTATATTGAATGTTAAGAATTTTGTTGTAGACAGATAGATAATGAGCCAGTTTTAATTAAAGGTATACTGTAAGGTTAAAAATATGTACATGTTCCTGTGCTATGTTTCATTCACAATTAGTTTTAGTTAAAATTTGCTAATATAGATTAAAGAAATATTATTTGTGATAAAAATTACTTTTTCTAAAAATTAATTTTTTCTAACAACTTTTACACAACAATAAACTCCATAAATTTTACTTTGCTGAATGGAAATTTCTGGAGGGTAAAGGAAAGCCCTGGAGCTATCAATTCACAGGCTGCATGACAAGGGATCCAAATGAACAGCAGCTAGATTGCACTGCTTCCTTTTTAAAGATTGGCAGAATCAGATGTAGTTGTGATTGGGTAAGAAGCAATGAGTTTGTAAGGAATACTCACCGATCTGACCTCCACTCCGCTTTTCTTTGGCAAGAGGGCTCCCACGTGGCTCGTTCTGACGCCAGTGCGTCACACGTGCGCAACAGTTTGACGCCAGAATGGAAACAGCGTCATGATTGCGTAGTGTCAGTACGCAGCATCATGACGTTGTCACGTCTGTTTTGGTGCCAAATTGGCCTATTTAAAATGCCAGAACATTACAGACCTTGCCCAATTATAGGTTCATCTTATTGAGTTCCTGGGTGTGATCTATTTGCTATTGTATCTGTTATTGACCATGGCCTATTATTTCGGTTTTGAACCTTGCTGCCTGGATTGACCCTGTGTCTGGACTTTGATTACTCTTTTGCTTACCCCTTTTGATACTGTGAACTATGTTGGACTAGTTGCTTTCTCCTTGGTCCGCAAAATCCTAGCGGAGCCTCCAGGCCCTTACAGAGTTATGGCGGGGAAAAGCTGGGCTGGGGGTGGAGAAAGAGAGGGATGTGATGTCAATGGAAGAAGCAGTTCATTTCCTTATCTTCTGAGCAGGTAGAAACATTCCTCCCATCCACCTTTTTTTTTGCATATTTTGTGAAATGTCAGGAGTTTCTCTTCTTTATGTTTTCCTGATTACAATCCTTACAGTTGAAACTGACAGTTTAAACCTCTGAGATAGATTTTTGTAGCCATCCCCTAAACCATGATACTGAACAATTTTTGTTTTCAGTTCTTTTGAGAGTTGTTTTGAGGATCCTATGCTGGCGCTCTTCAGGGGAGAGTCAAAGAGAAGCACAACTTGCAATTGGCCACCTTAAATACCTTTTCTCATGATTGGACACACCTGCTGTAGCACGGTGGATATTTTCTAATTTGATTTAATGATTTACAATATATATCTGATTTATAGTGAATCAAACCTAAGTTAAAGTAAGTATAATAGCAGATTTTGGGATAGTTATTTGAGTCCAATGTCCCTGATGTAGTAATATTGCTGGGCAAACATTCTATAGCAAACATAGGCATTGTTGCCCAGCAAACATCTTTAAGAATGAATAAACAGACAGCAGACAGACAAGACTCAGATTGAGTAACAAACTGAGTCTTGGTGAAAGAGATACAAAGTTCTTGCTGATCTTCTAGAATTGCATTGGGCAGCATTTTTGGCGGAAGACCTCCTTAAGCTAACTATATTGCCTAGGTCAGCATTCGGGATTAAAGGTCTCTTTAACTGTTGATTATAAAGCACACCTTCATTTTTGGATGGGTAGCTTCGCCTTGGACCCATCAGTGGGTGCCAGGATTTGGATCATCACTTGATTATCGGGAACCTGAGGGTGATGAACCAAAGGTTGAGGATCTCCCCGATTCTGCTGTATTGATGCAGAACTGGCTATTCTTGTAATTACCATCATATGAAATTAAGTAAACATTTTTAAATTCTACCTTTACTTGTGTGTGTGTGTTATTGCTCACAAGCAGTATATCAAAATGATTAATCATTGATTCTGTACATTTGTATTCATATTTTTATTAATATTTATTAATAAAATGATTAATATTGATAAAGGTTCACCCCTTCATTACACCTGCCTATGAAGTTCAAGGCTTAATGAGCTAATCCAACCAATTTGGCATTGGCAGTAATCAGTATTAAGCAGTTACATGCATTCAAATTAGCAAAATTACATTTGATTTCATAGAACTGAATACAGCTTCACTAAAAATCTTTGTTCAGAAAACACCCCAGTACTTTGATGTTTCTGGGAAATGACAGATATACTACTGTTATCTTTTTTTGTTGAAAGTGGAGTAAATTATTATGCAGACTGAGAGGGGTTACCTAACCTTTTCATAAGACTGTATATAAGAATGTATTTTAAGTTTTATTTGTCACAACAGTGGTAGGACCATGTCAGAATACTGCACAGGAAATTTTAGAAGAGGGAGAAAGGAGTTTCTCTCATGTGATCACCATACAATAAACTCTGGAGAACCACAGCAAATTCAGTGTGTGTATTTCTTCACAACATATTTTGGATAAACATACTGTATCCTTCATCAGGTGCTCTCTTGTGACTGCACAGTGGGTTGATTGATACAGACGTTACTAATGCTTGAGCTAGGTAACAGCCTGCTTGGATTTCCTATCATCATGACACTGCAGATTCATGACTGGCAACAGGGCTGTTGAACTTCTCTCACGGGGCATGTTTATCAAAATATAAAGTTAGAGATCACCACAGTCCACAAGTGTGAAATTCAGCCACTCTCCATTCATTTCTATAGCATTTTTGAAGGCATATTAATCAAAGGGTAAACTTTTACTTTCACCCATTGATAAATACTCTCTTTAACCCTTTAAGTGCCACAGAACGTAGAATCTACGTTCTGTGGATCAAAGGACCAAAGTGCCACAGATCGTAGATTCTACGTTCTGCAGCACTTCCGGGTTTGCGAGCGGAGGAGCGGCTGTTAGAGCCGCTCGCTCCGCTCCTTCACGATCCCCTGCCCCTAGACAACGAGCAGAGCAGGGGATCGTGTGGCCCCTGGGGCGCGATCGCCCAGGGGCCCCAAAGCAGCAGCAGGGACGCGTTTCCTATGCGTCCTGCTGCTGCCTGCGCCGCACTTCCGCCCAGCTCCGCCCCCACATGGCTGATGATCATTGGAGCTGGAGATCTGCTGCGTGGGACCCTTTCTGATCGATCTGCAGCATCTACCCCAGGTAAGTGTAACATTTACACACACAAAAACACACAAACACACCAACACACACTTATTACAGTAATATACACTTACATTCACACTTACACACACTCACACATAGATTTTTGGGGATTGGGGGGGTCACACACACTCACAGCACCCATGTACACTTGCACACGCGCACATGCGCAAATAACATGCAATTTACCCGTTGTGCACACGCATATGTACATATATGGCTTTGTGGCTTTTTTTTTTTTTTTTCTTATCGCATCGTCTCTTTTTGGGCTAAAAAAAATGTTTTATTGCCGTTCCGAATAGCGTATTCGCTAACCGTACTGTGCAATAGCTTTTGTATGTTATTTTGGTGGTTATATTGCAATTTTGGGTATTTTGGTGCATTTTTAGCCATTTTATTGAATTTTTAGCCATTTTATTGCATTTTCAGCTCTGCATTTGTGTTGTTCACTTGTTTCTGCCCGTATAATCGATTTGGCCCAGCTAAAATATTCAAACGGTAATTCTGGTGGCCGATTACACTAGTGTGAAAAAAAAAAGCATTGATTTTTGTGGTTTTATTAGTTTTTGGTGATTTATTTGCATTTCACACTGTTCTGTGTTATTTTGTTTTGCCTATGTAAATTTTATCTACTATATATCCATTTGGGGGTCTCTGTGCGCCACATAGTTTGGTATATCTATGCATATTGGGCATCAAAGTGTTCAGTAGACCCCTGTCATTCATATTTAGGATGTTTTATGCTGATACGTTACGAAATGTGGGGCACATAATGGGGTAAAATTCAAGCTTTGTGACGATTTTCAGAAATTTGATAAAAACCGTTATGTTCAGCATTGCTTTGCAGTTTGGCAGTTTGCTGTAGAAACACTTATTTACCCATTTTGGATTCGTCAGAATGTGTACTTTCTGAAAATATATGGTTTTCTGGGGTCTCTGTACTGTTAGGGGGGTCTAATGTCGCATAATACACACACCAGGTGCTTATATTGCAGCAGCCAGCGCGTCAGCTGTGAAAATGTCTATACATATTGTCATTTGGGGGTCTCTGTGCGCAACATAGTTTGGTATATCTATGCATATTGGGCATCAAAGTGTTCAGTAGACCCCTGGCGCTCATATTTAGGATGTTTTATGCTGATAAGCTACGAAATGTGGGGCATATAATGGGGTAGAATTCAAGCTTTGTGACGATTTTCAGAAATTTGATAAAAACCGTTATGTTCAGCATTGCTTTGCAGTTTGGCAGTTTGCAGTAGAAACACTTATTTACCCATATTGGATTCGTCAAAATGTGTACTTTCTGAAAATATATGGTTTTCTGGGGTCTCTGTGCTGTTAGGTGGTCTAATGTCGCATAATACACACACTGGGTGGTTATATTGCAGCAGCCAGCGCGTCAGCCGTGAAAATGTCTATACATATTGTCATTTGGGGGTCTCTGTGCGCCACATAGTTTGGTATATCTATGCATATTGGGCATCAAAGTGTTCAGTAGACCCCATGCGCTCATATTTAGGATGTTTTATGCTGATAAGTTACGAAATGTGGGGCATATAATGGGGTAAAATTCAAGCTTTGTGACGATGTTCAGAAATTTGATAAAAACCGTTACGTTCAGCATTGCTTTGCAGTTTGACAGTTTGCAGTAGGAACACATATTTACCCATATTGGATTCGTCAAAATGTGTACTTTCTGAAAATATATGGTTTTCTGGGGTCTCTGTACTGTTAGGGGGGTCTAATGTCGCATATTACACACACCAGGTGCTTGTATTGCAGCAGCCAGCGCGCATCAGCCGTGAAAATGTATACACTATTGTCATTTGGGGGTCTCTGTGCGCCACATAGTTTGGTATATCTATGCATATTGGGCATCAAAGTGTTTAGTAGACCCCTGGCGTTCATATTCAGGATGTTTTATGCTGATAAGTTACGAAATGTGGGGCATATAATGGGGTAAAATTCAAGCTTTGTGACGATTTTCAGAAATTTGATAAAAACCGTTACGTTCAGCATTGCTTTGCAGTTTGACAGTATGCAGTAGGAACACATATTTACCCATATTGGATTCGTCAGAATGTGTACTTTCCGAAAATATATGGTTTTCTGGGGTCTCTGTACTGTTAGGGGGGTCTAATGTCGCATATTAGACACACCGGGTGCTTATATTGCAGCAGCCAGCGCGCGTCAGCCGTGAAAATGTATACACTATTGTCATTTGGGGGTCTCTGTGCGCCACATAGTTTGGTATATCTATGCATATTGGGCATCAAAGTGTTCAGTAGACCCCTGGTGTTCATATTCAGGATGTTTTATGCTGATAAGTTACGAAATGTGGGGCATATAATGGGGTAAAATTCAAGCTTTGTGACGATTTTCAGAAATTTGATAAAAACCGTTATGTTCAGCATTGCTTTGCAGTTTGGCAGTTTGCAGTAGAAACACTTATTTACCCATATTGGATTCGTCAGAATGTGTACTTTCTGAAAATATATGGTTTTCTGGGGTCTCTGTACTGTTAGGTGGTCTAATGTCGCATAATACACACACACCGGGTGGTTATATTGCTGCAGCCAGCGTGTCAGCCGTGAAAATGTCTATACATATTGTCATTTGTGGGTCTCTGTGCGCCACATAGTTTGGTATATCTATGCATTTTGGGCATCAAAGTGTTCAGTAGACCCCTGGCGCTCATATTTAGGATGTTTTATGCTGATAAGTTACGAAATGTGGGGCATATAATGGGATAAATTTCAAGCTTTGTGACGATTTTCAGAAATTTGATAAAAACTGTTACGTTCAGCATTGCTTTGCAGTTTGACAGTTTGCAGTAGGAACACATATTTACCCATTTTGGATTCGTCAGAATGTGTACTTTCTGAAAATATATGGTTTTCTGGGGTCTCTGTACTGTTAGGGGGGTCTAATGTCGCATATTACACACACCGGGTGCTTATATTGCAGCAGCCAGCGTGCGTCAGCCGTGAAAATGTATATACACTATTGTCATTTGGGGGTCTCTGTGCGCCACATAGTTTGGTATATCTATGCATATTGGGCATCAAAGTGTTCAGTAGACCCCTGGCGTTCATATTCAGGATGTTTTATGCTGATAAGTTACGAAATGTGGGGCATATAATGGGGTAAAATTCAAGCTTTGTGACGATTTTCAGAAATTTGATAAAAACCGTTACGTTCAGCATTGCTTTGCAGTTTGACAGTTTGCAGTAGGAACACATATTTACCCATATTGGATTCGTCAGAATGTGTACTTTCTGAAAATATATGGTTTTCTGGGGTCTCTGTACTGTTAGGTGGTCTAATGTCGCATAATACACACACCGGGTGGTTATATTGCAGCAGCCAGCGCGTCAGCCGTGAAAATGTCTATACATATTGTCATTTGGGGGTCTCTGTGCCCCACATAGTTTGGTATATCTATGCACATTGGGCATCAAACTGTTTAGTAGACCCCTATGTTTATATTTAGGATGCTTTATGCTGGTAATGATACATGGACAATACGATGCTGGAAAGTTGAAGCTTTGAGGCAATTTTCAAAATATTTTACCAAAACCGCCAAATTTGGCAAAGCCTTGCGACTCAGTAGTTTGGGGCAGAAAGGCATGGGTACCCATTTTAGATTCTGTATAATGTGTACTTTCCAAAAATATATGGGTTTGGGGGGTAAACATATATTTCTGTGTTTTTACCCCACAAAAATGCAGTCAATGTGTTGATTTTTCATTAGCTGAAGTTACCCACAGGACTATTTGTATGCGCTAACTTCATTTTGGGGCCTCTAACTGCCATATACTTTGGTAAACCTATGCACAGTGGGCACCAAACTGTTTGGAAGACCCCTGGCAATCATATTTAGGGTGTTTTTTTTTGGTGCGTAACGATACGTGGGTGATATGGTGCTGAGAAGTTGAAGCTTTGAGGCAATTTTCAGATATTTCACCAAAACCGACAATTGTGGGAAAGCCTTGCGACTCAGTAGTTTGGAGCAGAAAGGCATGGGTACCCATTTTAGATTCGGTAGAATGTGTACTTTCCAAAAATATATGGGTTTGGGGGGTAAACATATATTTCTGTGTTTTTACCCCACAAAAATGCAGTCAATGTGTTGATTTTTCATTAGCTGAAGTTACCCACAGGACTATTTGTATGCGCTAACTTCATTTTGGGGCCTCTAACTGCCATATACTTTGGTAAACCTATGCACAGTGGGCACCAAACTGTTTGGAGGACCCCTGGCAATCATATTTAGGGTGTTTTTTTTTGGTGCGTAACGATACATGGGTGATATGGTGCTGAGAAGTTGAAGCTTTGAGGCAATTTTCAGATATTTCACCAAAACCGACAATTGTGGGAAAGCCTTGCGACTCAGTAGTTTGGAGCAGAAAGGCATGGGTACCCATTTTAGATTCGGTAGAATGTGTACTTTCCAAAAATATATGGGTTTGGGGGGTAAACATATATTTCTGTGTTTTTACCCCACAAAAATGCAGTCAATGTGTTGATTTTTCATTAGCTGAAGTTACCCACAGGACTATTTGTATGCGCTAACTTCATTTTGGGGCCTCTAACTGCCATATACTTTGGTAAACCTATGCACAGTGGGCACCAAACTGTTTGGAGGACCCCTGGCAATCATATTTAGGGTGTTTTTTTTTGGTGCGTAACGATACATGGGTGATATGGTGCTGAGAAGTTGAAGCTTTGAGGAAATTTTCAGATATTTCACCAAAACCGACAATTGTGGGAAAGCCTTGCGACTCAGTAGTTTGGAGCAGAAAGGCATGGGTACCCATTTTAGATTCGGTAGAATGTGTACTTTCCAAAAATATATGGGTTTGGGGGGTAAACATATATTTCTGTGTTTTTACCCCACAAAAATGCAGTCAATGTGTTGATTTTTCATTAGATGAAGTTACCCACAGGACTATTTGTATGCGCTAACTTCATTTTGAGGCCTCTAACTGCCAGATACTTTGGTAAACCTATGAACAATGGCCACCAAACTGTTTGGAGGAACCCTGGCAATCATATTTAGGGTGTTTTTTCTTGGTGCGTAACGATACATGGGTGATATGGTGCTGAGAAGTTGAAGCTTTGAGGCAATTTTCAGATATTTCACCAAAACCGACAATTGTGGGAAAGCCTTGCGACTCAGTAGTTTGGAACAGAAAGGCATGGGTACCCATTTTAGATTCTGTAGAATGTGAACTTTCCAAAAATATATGGGTTTTGGGGGGTAAACATATATTTCTGTGTTTTTACCCCACAAAAATGCAGTCAATGTGTTGATTTTTCATTAGCTGAAGTTACCCACGGGACTGTTTGTATGCGCTAACTTCATTTTGGGGCCTCTAAATGCCAGATACTTTGGTAAACTTATGAACAATGGCCACCAAAATGTTCAGAGGAACCCTGGCAATCATATTTAGGGTGCTTTTTCTTAGTACGTAATGATACATGGGTGATATGGTGCTGAGAAGTTGAAGCTTTGAGGCAATTTTCAGATATTTCACCAAAACCGACAATTGTGGGAAGGCCTTGCGACTCAGTAGTTTGGAGCAGAAAGGCATGGGTACCCATTTTAGATTCTGTAGAATGTGTACTTTCCAAAAATATATGGGTTTTGGGGGGTAAACATATATTTCTGTGTTTTTACCCCACAAAAATGCAGTCAATGTGTTGATTTCTCATTAGATGAAGTTACTCACGGGACTGTTTGTATGCGCTAACTTCATTTTGGGGCCTCTAAATGCCAGATACTTTGGTAAACTTATGAACAATGGCCACCAAAATGTTCAGAGGAACCCTGGCAATCATATTTAGGGTGCTTTTTCTTAGTACGTAATGATACATGGGTGATATGGTGCTGGGAAGTTGAAGTTTTGAGGCAATTTTCAGATATTTCACCAAAACCGACAATTTTGGGAAAGCCTTGCGACTCAGTAGTTTGGAGCAGAAAGGCATGGGTACCCATTTTAGATTCTGTAGAATGTGTTCTTTCCAAAAATATATGGGTTTGGGGGGTAAACATATATTTCTGTGTTTTTACCCCACAAAAAATGCAGTCAATGTGTTGATTTCTCAGTAGCTGAAGTAAAGTCCTGAACAATTTGGATGCGCTAACTTCATATTTGTGTCTCTAAATGCCAGATACTTTGGTAAACCTATGCATAATGGATATCAAACTGTTCAGTGGACCCCTGGCAATCATATTTCAGGTGCTTTTTCTTGGTACGTAATATAGTTTGGGATATGCGGAGCAGCAAAATAAAACCTTTGAAATGATTTTTCAAAATTTTGAATTTTATTTTGAAAAACCGCTATGTTCAGACAAGCTTTTCTGTTTGGTAGTTGGGAGTAGAGAGACATAGTTACCCATTTTGTAATCGGCAGAATGTGTACTTTTCAAAAATGTATGGTTTTCTGGGGTAAACCTATGGTTTCAGGATTTTTTGCCTTGGAATCTAAAGCATGCCGTTTTCTGCCTTAGTGCTTTCAAAATTCAGTAATATACTGCCGGGAGTTTTTGCTGTACAGAAATCCTAAATCTCCCTAAAACTATACATATCTGGTATTGGCACGTTCGAGAGACATAAGGCTTTCCAAATCAGTTGGATTTTCATCTGTAAAATGAAATATTTTTCTGGTATAAATTGATATACAATGAAAAATGGTAATTTTTCATTTTTTTTTGTTATTTAGCACTATAAATTTTTTTGCACAGGTGGAAATACATGAAAACTCAGGCAGATTTAGAAAGCTCAGTTTCTACCGAAAAAAACAATGTATAGTTTTCCTAGGTAAACTATAGGTTTCCCCTCAGAAAATGCCCCTAAAGTGAGAGAGCACAAAATGCTTAAAAACGGCTGGCATTTCGCGTAACCAAAATGTGAAATTCTGCTGGCACTTAAAGGGTTAAAATCCAATAGAAAGTGATGGAAAATGGTGTAACTTCACTCTTTGATAAATATGCCCTATGGTTGGCGATGCAGCTCCTGCTGGTAGCAGAGTTTGGAGCCATCCTCTCTGTAGGCAGCCTAATACTGAGTGGTGGATATAATGTCATGGAGCTGATATCAAGGGGCACATTTACCTAGGGTTGAATATCAAGGGTTAATTAACCCTCGATATTCGACCGTCGAAGTAAAATCCATCGACTTTGAATATCGAAGTCGAAGGATTTACCGCTATTCCCACGATCGAAGGAATAATTGTTCAAAGCCTTCAAATCGAACGATTAAATCCTTCAAATCGAATGATTAAATCCTTCAAATCGAACGATTCGAAGGATTTTAATCCATTGATCGAACAATATTCATTCGATCAGAAAATTGTTAGGAAGCCTATTGGGACCATCCCCACAGGCTAACATTGGCCTCTGTAGGTTTTAGGTGGCGAACTAGGGGGTGGAAGAATTTTTTAAAGAGACAGTACTTCGACTATCGAATGGTCGAATAGTTGAACGATTTTTAGTTCGGATCGTTCGATTCGAAGTCAAAGGTCGTAGTCAAAGGTTGAAGTAGCCCATTCGATGGTCGAAGTAGCCATATTCGACCATTCGAAATTTGAACTATTTTTCCTCTATTCCTTCACTCGAGTTAAGTAAATAGGCCCCCAAGTCTTCAATGAGGAATCCTCTAGTTTTTTTCCCCTTGTTTCTACAAAAGGCATATTTATCAAAGGGGGAACTTTTACTCTCACCCATTGATAAATACTCTTTTAAAAATCCAATTGAAAGTGATAGAAAGTGGTGTCATTTCACACTGGAGGACTGTGGTGATCGCTAACTTCACTCATTGATAAATTTGCCCCATGGTGGGAGATACCTCTGCTTAAATTTACAGCACATTGTCTGGTCACCTCACATTCTGGAGCTTCAAGTATACCTTTTCTGTAGAGCCTCTCAGTGGATGTCAATGCTGATCAGTATGTTTTAGTATTTTTCTAAAGGGCTAGCTGACCTTTCAAAGCTGATGCTACTGTTTGGAAATTGCTATTGCTTAAATTTTAGTGAAAAGATTGGGCTAAGTGTAGTAGTAGATGCCATTACTAGTTGACCAGAGGTAATGTCAAAAATCACAGACATGTTTTAAGAAACTGGCAACATGGGAGACTTTTTTTTCTATTGAAAAAGCAGTTGTAGCCTAGTGGATATGAGGTCCTCCATAAATGTAGGGCATGTGTATAGCAGTATTCTGAGTGAAAGATGCATGTGATTTTACCTTCCCGATTTTTATTGGTAGCCTCTTTTTGGTGGACTGCAATACATTTTACATAGGGTTAAGGTTCAGGTATTCATATTGTGCAAGGAAAACCACACTGTATTGGTGTTTATGATATTTGCGAGCATGCCTTTTATTGCCCCTATGAATTTTTAAAGAAAGACATTTTAACTTTACCATTAGCATTTCATTTTACTGCCCCTTTACTTTACAATAAGGCTCATCTTGTGACTCACTGATAAGCAAAGGAAGTTTTTAAGACATACATTAAATATTTGACAAAATCTCCAGGCCTTATTCAGTATAATTCCCCTCAGGGATCATTTGCTTTCAACACGTACAAGTGAGATGTCCAATTAGCTGGGGAGAAAAATCCTTAACCTTGAACATTTGTCATATTTCTCATTACCGGAACACTTAAGGCATTCCCTGAAAGCAAGCATATCCTTTTACACCTGCCTTATTCTTTTTCCTTATTCATTCAGCATTTCACACTTTTTTTGTGTGTAAGTGACAAGAGCCCAGAATCCTGTTTATATAAGATTAAAATGCTAATTAATAAGTATTTTATATATAACTTAAAGAAACACAAAGGAAAACCTTTTCCTTTCAGCCCTGCTTTCTCCTTTTCTTTCTCTTATAATAAAAGCACTCTTGGGAATTCAGGGTAGCAAGAAGTCCGAAAATACAGTGCAAATGTGGGAAAAAGGTTAATGTGTGCCTTTGAGATGTACAAGCTTTCTCTTTTGCACAAATATTGATCTACGTCAGCCTGTGATTCTTTTTTGTCAATGTAATATTTGCATGATTTGTAGGGCAATATCAAGGTCATAAGAGGGGAAATGCATTTTTTAAAGTCTTGAGTTTCTTCTCCACTTTAGTACACTGTGAAAATAATGTACTGTGAAATACATTTTTCCGAACATCAGGTGAATTTCTGCATGGCCTGTTTTATCCATTTGTGCTTTTGTGAAATTCGAATACCTGGTATGCAAGGCATTTCTTCATTTAAACTTTTATATATGTTTAACAGAGAACCATTACTTGCTATACTTGTCACACTGAATGATGACTATGGCTTAATGTTTGGAAAGTCTTTTCAGCACTACACTCTTCCCTGAAATTAAAATAGAACAAAGCCTTGAATAGTTTATTGAGGTGATTGCAGTTTATGCCTATGAAAGAATTCTATAAATTCACCCTGGGGTTTGGTTCCAAAACCAATGCTTCAGAAGAAGCTCTAGACCCACAGATCCAATTAATTGATTACATTACAGTATCTGTACAACATTAGATTACCTAGAATTGATTGCATAACAGAAAGAAGGCTCTACAGAGTTGACTATGTCAGAAACAACTATAAACCGCATTCTATCTTAGCTGACCAATGTTAGCCCCCTCAATTTCACATCCAGGGAAAACAATATTATCAACAATATAGGCACTGTACAGTTGCATTGTAATACCTATCCAGTCTTAAGGGGCCTAAAAAAGAAGCCCACATCAAACAGAGGAACTAGAGCAGAGAAGAACACAGAACAAGAGAGAATGCACCATAAGAGATGAGTTATTTATTTTAGTCTTTAGTCTGTCTAATGTAAGCTTCAGAGAATTACATGAGTGTGCTTAGCAAAGGTTTAAGATTTGCATCCAAAAGGGCATCCAATAATTCTTAACTGTGTGTTGATACACAAATTTGTCAGTTAACTGTGAAACAACACCAGTAGTGGTTTAGAATTAAACTGATTATATATTTGAGGTCCTCTGAATTTTGGGACTACTTATAAGAGTCTTTCTATTGAAACAAGCTCAGTAAAGAACTCTACACCATCCTTAGCAAATGTCCTTGCCCAGGGATTACTGATAAAAATTATTTATGCAACACCCCAATTCCAAGCACTATCTTGAGCAAAACCTATAGCAAGGTGACCTTGCAAAGGATAAGTTAAAATCATCAATACTTGGGGCCAGGACTTTAAAAAGTTTATATTACAGGGTATTAAATGAATTATCAAACATTACTTATTTCTTAATTGACCTTAGCCATAAATGTGATCAGAACCTGTAAAAGTGTTTATAGTTTAATGGGGCTGCAGTCCAGTCATGACAATAAAAAAGACAAACGTGTCACCCTAATGAAAAATCGCCTCACACTCATCCAGAAGTTCTATCATGAAGAATTCCAACAACTTAGAACCAGTATAATCAGTATAATATCAATCAGTGTAACAGTCTGTTAATAAGGAACCCTGGGAGGCAGCTGAAATGTACCAGTTCTTTTGTAAACAGGAAGACTGGGAAATGAACCAGACGTGTGTCAGAGGACCTCCATTCCTACATTGATCCTGAATCTTGCTATGACCAATAACCGTGGCCCCATGGACAAGAAAAGAGTGGAAACTACCCCTATGACATCCAGAACATGCTGCAGGTCCAATAATGGCTCCTGCCCGCATGAGCCTTCTGTGGTGCAGCCAACAAGGAGCCTGAATACTCCAGAGACAGAACAGAGAAAACAAGGTACAGACAGGGGTAAGGGAAAGACATAATCAGGGTCAGGCAAGAGATCAAGGCAGGCAGCAGGAATCAAGGTCAAACAGGCATCAAAACCTGGAACTTGTAGAATAAAACTAGGATTGAGCAGGATCTAAGAACAGGAGCCAACTTGGGCATGGAACTATTGGCAAACAGGCCTTTTGAACACAAAAAGATAAGAAACCCCAAAATTGATGCCTGAAAAATGATACCCTGGCATCAAAACGTAAACAAATGGCGTATAATGACATAAGCACCCACCACCACATGAACCCCATCAGAGCTCAGTAGCAGACCCATACCAACTAAAAGCTATGTCAAGCTATGTCACTTTCATAGTTACATAGTTACATAGTTAAATTGGGTTGAAAAAAGACAAAGTCCATGAAGTTCAACCCCTCCAAATGAAAACCCAGCATCCATACACACACCCCTCCCTACTTTTAATTAAATTCTATATACCCATACAAATACTAACTATAGAGCATAGTATCACAATAGCCTTTGATATTATGTCTGTCCAAAAAATCATCCAAGCCATTCTTAAAGGCATTAACTGAATCAGCCATCACAACATCACCCGGCAGTGCATTCCACAACCTCACTGTCCTGACTGTGAAGAACCCCCTATGTTGCTTCAAATGAAAGTTCTTTTCTTCTAGTCTAAAGGGGTGGCCTCTGGTACGGTGATCCTCTTTATGGGTAAAAAGGTCCCCTGCTATTTGTCTATAATGTCCTCTAATGTACTTGTAAAGTGTAATCATGTTCTCTCGCAAGCGCCTTTTTTCCAGAGAAAACAACCCCAACCTTGACAGTCTACCCCCATAATTTAAGTCTTCCATCCCTCTAACCAATTTAGTTGCACTTCTCTGCACTCTCTCCAGCTCATTTATATCCCTCTTAAGGACTGGAGTCCAAAACTGCACTGCATACTCCAGATGAGGCCTCACCAGGGACCTATAAAGAGGCATAATTATGTTTTCATACCTTGAGTTAATGTCCTTTTTTATGCAAGACAGAACTTTATTTGCTTTAGTAGCCACAGAATGACACTGCCCAGAATTAGACAACTTGCTATCTACAAAGACCCCTAGATCCTTCTCATTTAAGGAAACTCCCAACACACTGCCATTTAGTGTATAACTTGCATTTATATTATTTTTGCCAAAGTGCATAATCTTGCATTTATCAACATTGAACCTCATTTTCCAGTTTGCTGCACAGTTTTCCAATTTAGACAAATCACTCTGCAAAGTGGCAGCATCCTGCTTGGAACCTATAGTTCTGCACAATTTAGTATCATCTGCAAAAATAGAAACAGTACTTTCAATGCCCACCTCCAGGTCATTAATAAACAAGTTGAAAATGTTCCATTTACCACCACTCTTTGTAGTCTATCTTTTAGCCAGTTCTCTATCCAGGTACAAATACTATGTTCCAGGCCAACATTCCCTAATTTAACCAGTAACCTTTTGTGTGGCACTGTATCAAATGCTTTAGCAAAGTCTAAGTAAATCACATTCACTGCCATCCCAGAATGGAGGTCTCTACTTACCTTCTCATAAAAAGAAATTAAGTTAGTCTGGCAAGATCTATTACACGTAAAACCATGCTGGCATAAAACCATGACCCAGCATATAAGTGTTGTTACATGTGTTGTCAATGAATAACATAAAAAATAACAAACAATGAAAGGTCTATGTTGTACAAACAGGGTTGGATCATAAACAAATGTGTATTAAACTATGCAATACTATAAAACCACTCATATACAACAATAAATGTCTCTCTGAACCAGAGCCCTCGCTGGCTTACCTGTCGGGAGGGGAGGCAGGAACACTAATGCAGAGAGCGCAATTGCGCTCTCTCGCATTAGTAAAGCCGAATTTTTGGTTTAAAAACTGGAAATTCAGCTGTTAATGGTACCAGGAGCGGCTTTTTGCAGCCCCTGGAAACCTCTCCAGGTGGCACCTGAGGCGAGTTTCTCAACCTCATTGGCGGCGCGCCCCTGCTCTGGCATTCGCTAGCATTCATTTGCCAAGATGAAACTCCACATTTTGATGAATAAGTGTATTCTCTGCAAAATAACATTTGACAAATTCAGGATCGGACTGGGCCGGCGGGACACCAGGAAAAAAAACCCTGTCGGCCCAGTTCCACACCCTATGCCTCTTTCCTGTGCCTCTTCCTCCACTATCTGGCGTGGAAAAACATTGCGCACACTTTTGTGCATGCGCACGCGTTTCTTCCGCTCTGCCAGTCGCAGAAAAAGCTGGGCGTGCGCGCACTTTTGTTCATGCCCGGCCCCTCCGGCCAACCCTCGACAAATTTGTGCAAAATATGGCAAAGCCTTTCAAGGTGAAAATTTGCCCCCTAGTATGCTTGGAGCCTGAAGCATGTAGAGCTGCAAAGCTGAATAGATCCTGACACAAGTAGTCTTAAATTAAAGCTACGTTATCTTATAGGCTATAGTGTAAACAAAATAAGTATCCCTAAGCATACTGTACAGGTATCCAAAAGGCTCAGGACCATGGGTTTTTCAGATAAGGGATATTTCTGTTAATTGGATCTTCATCCCCAATAGAATTGTTTTGCATGAATATTGATTAAAGATCTCTTAGTTTAAATAAAGTACAAGGTACTGTTTTATTATTATTACTACAGAGAAATAGGAAACACAATTACAAAATTGAAATTGTTTGCTTGGAATGGAGTCTAAGGGAGATGTCCTTCCCATAATTGGGAGCTCTTTCGTTAATGGGTTTCCGGATAAGAGGTCCCATAGCTATATATTTGAAATCATAATACACCAGATAGTCACAAGCAAATTTCTTAGTGGTCTTTATCTCTATTTGGCATCCATTATGGGGATAAGGAATGCTGAATTGTTCACGCTGATGAAGATATTTGCGTGAAGTAATATGTTAGAGTGATATATTATCTATTTAAAAAATAAGGGGGTATTTATAAAACTCGAATTTATCTCACTTTTTATCAAAACAAAGTCAACCTAACTCCCATCCATGAATTGAACAAATTTATCCAAAAATCATCTTGAAAAAGGAAAAGTGCAGGAAAAGTCTTGAAAATATCATGGGACAATTTGAATGGTACACCTTTTTTCGATTTTGACACCCTTTTTCGATCTTGTCCCCCGAAAGCACCAATTTTTTCAGATTATCGTCCAAAAACCAGTGCAGATCACAATGTCAAGAAACATCTAGAAATTGTCATTGAGTTCTACATAACCTTGACAAGTTTGAGCTGGAGTAGTTTCAGATTTGGATTTAAAAAAATCGACCAGAAAAAAATAAGGCTTCATAGACAGACCCCTAAGTGAGTGTGTCTGATCATATGTGCAGTCTAGTCAACCAAAGATCACACTCTATATATAATACACAAGAGCCATGAATATCCCTTAAATTATATCCTTATAAACGGTGCTGATAAATGGTCATCAGTTATAATTGGAACTTAGTGAGGCCATTTCTGTCACATGACTCACTGAAACTTGTGCATTATAATAAATAAAGTACCCCCTGTGGCAAAATACGAGTATATTGGAATATTAGTCCATGTCCATGATTAGGGTTCCATGACCTGTATAGCCGTCAGCCTCGTGTTTTTAAATGGTCATTGAACTCTTTGGTATCTTGTAATATTCTTATATTTTACAAGAGGGGGCAGTGTCTGACTGGGCCGGCGGGACAATGGGAAAAAACCCGGTGAGCCCCCGAGGGCCCAGCCCACCCCTCCCCTGATCTCCGGGCCCCCCAAATAAAATTATTTGCGTATCCATGTATGTGCATTGGACGCGCGTTGGTGTTCGAGCATGCGCTAGCATGCGTGCCGATGTCCGTCCATGTTAGACAGCGTGCGCACCGGTATCCGCGCATGCGTGCAGGGGGGGGCAGAGGTTAGTAACCCGGTGGGCCCTGCCATGTCCAGTCCGACCCTGCAAGGAGCTACTTTATTCACCATATATATATGCTGATGCAGCCATATAAATAATACATAGAAAACAGTAAAATATATATTACTATATACTATATACTATACTATTACTATATACCACTATAAACTAGTTAAAGAACAAACTACTAAATAAAAAAATAAGGTTAGTAAGTAATATCCATCTACATTCATTGTATGTATTGTCTTGCTAGTGGGACCAATCAAGGATAATATGTAAAGAATATAAATCAGGAATACCTGAAATGAAATGATAAACATATACATTTTCTGATGCAGCAGAGCAGTGTGTTTACTAATACTGATCAGTGATACTATGATATATGTATATACATACATATATATATATATATATATATATATATATATATATATATATATATATATATATATATATATATATATATATATATTGTATATGATATGATAATCCCAGCCCACTTCATTTTATTTTTGCATTTTTACATTAGAGGTTAGTCCCATTGAATTCTATTATTTCCTGTGTTCCATTTGAAGTTGAAATCTTTTATTGTAAAATTTCTGTGTTTGCTTTAGCTTAACTAAGCATTTTGGTTTCCTTTGCTCCCATATAGATAGACACTGACTACCCTAGGCAGAATTTCAGTAAATGTGTTAATTAGCCTTTTTAAATAAATGGTAATTAATCCTACCATGAGTCCCATGAGACACAAGCTCAGACCATGAGTTTTAAGAATCCTTGAAATAAAACAACATTGGTCGGTTTTTTTTGCCAGCATAAAGAGAGAATATATGTCTAACTGTTCACTAGAATACAAAGTCACTTTAATAAGTATTGAATAAAAATAAATTAATTAATGAAATATATGTTTTATACTTTTTTATACTTTTAGTTCATGAATCATTTCCAAATGGGGACCTAGAGACAAAAAACTAATTAAACACTGGATTTTGAAAAAAGTGATCAACAGCAATTCTCATGCACTTCCAGCCCTTCAAAATAAATATTATATACTCAGAACAAATAACATCCATGCTAGAAACAGGTGGAAATCTCAGTGAATCAATGTGTGTAATTAGCCTGATTGGAGGTGTCCACAAAACAAATGCTATATACTAATGAACCAAGAAAGGGGACTTCTCCTCCAATATTAGGCTCCCATAACATGGGATAAGATATATAACCATATGAAAAAGATATTTAAGATAAAAGGCAATATTTATTAACCACCACGCCAAAAGCATTTAAAAACATTTAAAACATACTAAGATAGCAGCGCTGCATGGGGAGTAGGGATCCCTACCCTCTAATTGTCCAAATTTTGTGGGGCTCCGGGATATCAAATCATAACAAAAATTGTTCGTGTGAGTTGGCTCGTCAGCCTTTACACATACGATATGTAACTCTGTATGTCCTGGAGTCCGGTAATCAAGGGGACAAGTGTGCGCAAGTCTTCTTATGAATAGGTGAGTCCTGTGCTTGGGTATGAACAGAAGCCGTGGGTCCTATGGGTATGGACCGAGAGCGGAAACCAGTGTGTAAAGGGTCGGGACTCTGATATGGACCCAATTAACCGCAGTGAAGCGCCCAATTTTGAATGACAGAAACGGCTAATTTGCAGCCGCTTAGGCAGTAGCAAACTTGCGGTAGTCACCAATAAATGCCAGGCAGCGGTCTTAAAGTCCCGATTGTCATTCAAACCCAAATAAGTGTTTATACAGACCATAAGCAGTGTTCTGTTGTCCGTACACCGGTTATTGTCACACTCTCTACACGGATCGTACTGTGTTTTCCAAACGAATTCCTTCTAGCGCACCACAGGTCCCTACATAGCGGAATCCCACATCACTCCATGCAGACGCTGAGCCTCGACAGCTGTTTCGCCACCGACCGTGGCTTTGTCAAGAGGCACAAAGCCACGGTCGGTGGCGAAACAGCTGTCGAGGCTCAGCGTCTGCATGGAGTGATGTGGGATTCCGCTATGTGGGGACCTGTGGTGCGCTAGAAGGAATTCGTTTGGAAAACACAGTACGATCCGTGTAGAGAGTGTGACAATAACCGGTGTACGGACAACAGAACACTGCTTATGGTCTGTATAAACACTTATTTGGGTTTGAATGACAATCGGGACTTTAAGACCGCTGCCTGGCATTTATTGGTGACTACCGCAAGTTTGCTACTGCCTAAGCGGCTGCAAATTAGCCGTTTCTGTCATTCAAAATTGGGCGCTTCACTGCGGTTAATTGGGTCCATATCAGAGTCCCGACCCTTTACACACTGGTTTCCGCTCTCGGTCCATACCCATAGGACCCACGGCTTCTGTTCATACCCAAGCACAGGACTCACCTATTCATAAGAAGACTTGCGCACACTTGTCCCCTTGATTACCGGACTCCAGGACATACAGAGTTACATATCGTATGTGTAAAGGCTGACGAGCCAACTCACACGAACAATTTTTGTTATGATTTGATATCCCGGAGCCCCACAAAATTTGGACAATTAGAGGGTAGGGATCCCTACTCCCCATGCAGCGCTGCTATCTTAGTATGTTTTAAATGTTTTTAAATGCTTTTGGCGTGGTGGTTAATAAATATTGCCTTTTATCTTAAATATCTTTTTCATATGGTTATATATCTTATCCCATGTTATGGGAGCCTAATATTGGAGGAGAAGTCCCCTTTCTTGGTTCATTAGTATATATACTCAGAACAAATTACTTGAACTGACAGTGCCATTATTTTAGAATAGTTGCTAAAACAAAAATTTTGACAAACTGAATTCAAGCAGGCTTTTTCGTAAAGTGATTTAAAATAATAGTGTTTCTGTATGTAGATAAACCGCACCTCTCACCTTTCCTATTATTCTCTTGCCTTGGTGGTGCAGATGTCCCTAGATGAAAGGAAGGTTAACCCCACCCCAAAACTTGATGCACGGGTGTTCACAATAAAAGGGGTAAGCTCCCCACCTGCAACATATATGGTGCCTGTGCAACTCTCTTAAAACCTTATCTACGTTAAAATAATAATGTATCATTAATGTTGCAAGAAGTTATGGTTGCCTCCTGCAGCCTAACTTTATGGTAAGACAAAACAACCATATGAAAAAAAAATAGGCCAATTTTTTTCTAAGCAACATAATTCAACAAGAAAGTTAATATTTTTATTATGAGGAGGTCAAAGCTAAAGATGTTTAACCCAACTTAGTTTGACTTACCAGTATTTTGGTTATACCACTGTCAAGACCGCCGGGAGCGCGAGGAGTCGCGTCCGCTCCCGGCGGCGAAGAATCCAAAATGGCGGCGCCCAGGCAACCCACGTGGGTTCCGACGCCGGCGTTGTGACGCCAGCACGGCGCGACGGTCGCAGGCGCGCTGACGCTGGCGCAAGGGCGCCAAATTCAAAGATAAAAGGACGCCTGAGGCGCCAAGATGGCGCCCGAAAATAGGATCCTGTTCCCTAAGTGATTCCTGGGTTGCCTTGCTGTTTTCCCTGTTATTTCTGCCTGATTCCTTGGAGTGACCCCTTGCCTGGACCTGGACTTCGCTGTTACTCTGCCTGCCTTTGACCCCCTGCCTTGCCCTGGACTTTGTTTGTATTCCGCCTGCCTTCTGACCTGTGCTTGGACTTAGATTATTCTCTTGCCTAACTCCTGGTTTCCGTCGACCCTGATCCCTCCTGAGGGGCTTCCTCCTAGATCCGGACTACTCCCCAGAGGGGGCTCCCGGCTCCCTGACATTATTTTCGGGCCATGGATCCTTCTGAGGAAGCCACACCTGATGTCGGACGAGCACTCCGCGGACTGGCATCCCGCATGGAGGACTACGAAAACCAGCAGGTTCGCATTGGGCAAGCACTCGATGTCCTGCTTGCTCGAGTGCCTTCTGCGCCCTCCGCTGCTCCACCTACTGGAGATCCCCCCATGGCGGCAGCCTCTATGAACGCAAGCTACCCGACAGGTGAGCCTCGCATTCCACCTCCCCTTCGCTTTAGTGGGGATCCACAAGCCTGCAGGGGATTTGCCACACAGTGCCAAATTCAATTTGAGTTCCAACCCACACAGTTTCCAAGTGAGCGTTCCAAGGTGGGGTATGTGATGTCTCGATTGGAAGGCAAGCCACTGGAGTGGGCAACGTCTCTTTGGGAGAAGAATTCCCCGGTGACTTATGATGTTAAAGACTTTCTCCAAGCTTTTCGCATAGTCTTTGATGCTCCAGGTCGGGTCACGAACGCCCCTGCCCGTCTCTTGCAGCTCCGGCAGGGAAGCCGCAGTGTCAATGAGTACGCTATAGACTTCCGAACACTGATGGCGGAGACTTCCTGGTGTGATGACGCTTACAAGGCCGTATACTACCAAGGCCTATCCTTCCGCATCAAAGATGATCTCGTCTCCAGAGAGACTCCTGACACCCTGGAAGGACTGATCGCTCTATCTATTAAGGTGGACACCCGCCTCAGAGAACACCAGGTGGAGAGAGAGCGCAGCAGACGATTTTCTCCCATGTTGGCCCCTTGCTTTCAAAGGCCGATTCTGCAAGCACCCGCTGTCCCTGTGACTCATGTGTCCACGTCTCCCCTGGAGGAACCTATGCAAGTAGGAAAAGCTCGCCTCTCCGAGCAGGAAAGACTCCGAAGACGTATGGCAGGGCTCTGTTTGTACTGTGGTGGACATTCCCATTTTGCCAACGCCTGTCCTGCCAAAGCCAAGAGTTTTGTACCCCGAGGTATGTCTCAGGTTTCTCATGTAGGGGGCATTGCTCGAGGGCCTCAGGAGAAGTATCAAGAAAATTCACGCAGACTTCTCCTTCCTTTGCAGATTCACCTGGCAAGTAAGTCTATCTTCGAAAGGGCCTTCCTCGACTCCGGAGCGGATGGCAATTTCATGGACGCCTTCTTTGCCGAACGCATGAAGATTCCTCTGCTTCCATTGTCTTCACCCCTGCGAATTACCGCCATAGATGACAAACCCCTGGAGTTTGAATTCGTCACTATGTTCACGGCGGAACTATCTGTACAAGTTGGGGCGCTGCATCAAGAAAAACTTTCATTCTTCATCATCCCCTGTCCTTCTACTCCAGTAATATTGGGTCTTCCATGGTTACGTCTGCATAACCCCACCATAGACTGGTCCACTGGGCAGATCTCTCGTTGGAGTTTATTTTGCCTGCAACATTGCCTTCCGCCAAAACCCCTCGAGAAGGTGAATGTCTCCACTGCGGAACTAAAGACTTTGCCCTCCACTTACAAGGGATTTTCCGATGTGTTTTGTAAAAAGTCTGCAGAGTTCCTTCCCCCACATCGCTCCTATGACTGTCCGGTTGAACTCCTGCCAGGAGCCATGCCCCCCAGAGGGCGCATTTACCCTCTCTCTCCTGCAGAGACTACCGCTATGAAGGAGTACATCCAAGAAAATCTCCAGCGGGGGTTTATCCGCCCTTCTACCTCTCCTGCAGGGGCTGGGTTCTTCTTCGTGGAGAAGAAGGACGGAGGCCTTCGGCCTTGTATAGACTATCGGGGCCTGAATAAGATCACCGTGAAAAACAGGTACCCCCTGCCCCTGATTGCCGAGCTCTTTGACCAGCTGAAAGGGGCAAAGATTTTCTCCAAGTTGGATCTCCGGGGGGCCTACAACCTCATTCGCATCCGGGAGGGTGACGAATGGAAGACGGCATTCAACACTCGGGATGGGCACTATGAATATCTTGTTATGCCCTTCGGCCTATGCAATGCTCCTGCCGTCTTCCAGGAGTTTGTTAATGATGTGTTCCGAGATCTCCTAGGAAGGTTCGTAGTCGTATACTTGGACGACATCCTGATCTTCTCCAAGGACCTTGAAAGTCATCGCTCCCAGGTGAAGGAGGTACTCTCTCGTCTGAGGAAGAACTCTCTCTTCGCCAAGTTGGAGAAGTGTGTCTTCGAGGTATCCAAGATCCCCTTCCTAGGGTACATTATCTCTCCAGAGGGATTTGAGATGGACCCCGTGAAAGTGTCGGCCATCCAGGAGTGGCCTCTCCCACTGAGTACCAAGGCAATCCAGAGATTCATCGGATTTGCTAATTATTATCGACAGTTCATCCGGGGGTTCTCTTCCCGCATTGCACCTATCCTGGCCCTCATCCGGAAAGGGGGTAAACCCAGCCTGTGGCCTCCATCTGCCATAGAAGCCTTTCAGTCTTTGAAAGAGGCCTTCACGTCCGCTCCTGTTCTCCGACATCCCAATCCTGCACTACCCTTCTGCATCGAGGTTGATGCTTCAGAAGTCGGAGCCGGAGCTATCCTTTCTCAGAGACACTCCACTGATGGAAAATTGCACCCCTGTGCGTATTTCTCCAAGAAGTTCTCATCCGCAGAGCAGAACTATGATGTCGGAAATCGAGAACTCTTGGCAGTCAAGCTTGCCCTTGAAGAATGGCGTCACCTCCTGGAGGGCTCTGAAATTCCTGTCCAGATTTACACAGATCACAAGAATCTGGAGTTTATACAGTCCCTCAAGAGGCTAAATCCCAGACAAGCCAGGTGGGCCCTTTTCTTTTCTCGATTTAACTTTGTTTTGACTTATCGCCCAGGTTCCAAGAATCTGAAGGCCGATGCCTTGTCTCGTAGCTTCACTCCGGTGGACCGTGACCCTGAGAGGCAGGAACCAATCATTCCACCAGTCAAGATCATTGCCTCTCTGTATCCCCAATTTGCCGACCAGATCCTGGCTGGGCAGTCCTCGGCTCCTCAAGATACTCCGATTGGCATGGCCTTCGTCCCTCCAGAACTTCGCCTGGCCATCCTGCAACAAACCCACTGCTCCAGGCAAGCTGGACATCCTGGTCCGGCCAAGACCCTTGAACTCTTGAGGCGCCTAGTCTGGTGGCCTGATATCCGCAAGGATGTAAAGGACTTTGTGGCTGCTTGTAATGTCTGTGCCACTTCTAAGCCTAGCCATTCCCGCCCCAGCGGGTTGTTACAGCCTTTGCCGGTTCCCTCTCGTCCGTGGACGCACCTCTCTATGGACTTTATTGTCGAACTTCCTCCCTCCGGTGGGAATACTGTGATCTGGGTTGTCATTGACCGCTTCAGCAAAATGGCCCATTTCATCCCTTTGAAGAAGTTACCCTCTGCGGTGGAATTATCCCAACTCTTTATTAAGTACATCTTCCGCCTGCATGGTTTCCCGGTGGAGATCGTCTCCGACAGAGGCACCCAGTTTACCGCCAAGTTCTGGCGTTCCCTATGTAAAGACTTGGGAATAACACTTCAATTTTCGTCTGCCTACCACCCGCAGACGAATGGGGCAGCTGAACGTGTGAACCAAGCCTTAGAACAGTTCCTGAGGAACCACGTGTCTCTTTGCCAGGACGATTGGTCTGACCTCCTCCCGTGGGCGGAGTTTGCTCATAATAATGCATGTCATTCCTCCACAGGAAGGTCTCCATTTATGGTGGTGTATGGACAGCACCCTCAAGCTTTTCCTCAGGACTTCGTGTTGTCGGACGTCCCGGCTGCAGATGATCTGGCAGCTCATATGCTTGCTATTTGGGCCGCAACCAAGTCTAATCTGGAGAAGAGTGCTCTAGTCCACAAGACTTTCGCGGATCGCCGTAGAAGGCCCTCTCCTCCCTACAAGGTGGGTGATAGTGTCTGGCTCTCTTCCAGGAATATTCGCTTGAAGGTGCCATCTCCCAAGTTGGGTCCGAAGTTCCTGGGTCCGTTCCCCATCTTGGAGATAATTAACCCTGTAGCCATCAGACTTCAACTCCCACCAGAGATGAGAATCCCCAACGTGTTCCACGTCTCCCTGGTGAAGCCCACCGTCTCCAACCGTTTCTCTGGTGTCCAATCTCCTCCTCCTGCCGTCTCTGTGGAGGGTCAACAAGAATTTGAGGTGGAGAGAATTCTTGATTCCAGAATCTCCAGAGGGACCCTTCAATACCTCATCCATTGGAAGGGCTTTGGCCCCGAAGAATGCTCTTGGGAGGGACACCGTGATGTGCATGCTCCTCGTTTGGTAAGAGACTTCCACTCCAAGTTTCCCCAGAAACCAAGTCCCGGTGGTCCTGAGGCCCCCCGTGAGGGGGGGGGTACTGTCAAGACCGCCGGGAGCGCGAGGAGTCGCGTCCGCTCCCGGCGGCGAAGAATCCAAAATGGCGGCGCCCAGGCAACCCACGTGGGTTCCGACGCCGGCGTTGTGACGCCAGCACGGCGCGACGGTCGCAGGCGCGCTGACGCTGGCGCAAGGGCGCCAAATTCAAAGATAAAAGGACGCCTGAGGCGCCAAGATGGCGCCCGAAAATAGGATCCTGTTCCCTAAGTGATTCCTGGGTTCCCTTGCTGTTTTCCCTGTTATTTCTGCCTGATTCCTTGGAGTGACCCCTTGCCTGGACCTGGACTTCGCTGTTACTCTGCCTGCCTTTGACCCCCTGCCTTGCCCTGGACTTTGTTTGTATTCCGCCTGCCTTCTGACCTGTGCTTGGACTTAGATTATTCTCTTGCCTAACCCCTGGATACCTCGACCCTGATCCCTCCTGAGGGGTTTCCTCCTAGATCCGGACTACTCCCCAGAGGGGGCTCCCGGCTCCCTGACAACCACTAGTCCATACACTATAATAGAATATCAACTTTTCTAAAATTGTGGTTCTATATGTAACTTTTAGAAAGTTCAGGTAACCCTGCCTAAAACAAGTAGAAGCCATGTCCTCACTATCCCAACCCATTTCTGCATACCCCTGAATCACCCCGACGTTTTGGCTTTTAGCCTTTCTCAAGGGGAATTCCCCTTGAGAAAGGCTAAAAGCCGAAACGTCGGGGTGATTCTCTTCTCAGGGCAGGTGTATCCGCTTTTCTCTTTGTTTCCTATTGCTGTTTGACCATATTTGCGTGGTATGTATAATTGATTTCTTGTGATATTTTTTGGACATATTTTTGCCCTGTAATATGTATGTATATTCTCCTTTTTAATATATAAAAATATATGACTATTCAAATACCACGTGGTCTTGCTGTTTATTTGGTGTGCAGGCCCTTTTTGGTTAACATTGTTCTGTGTTTGGCCTTATATGGGGGCCTTGTAAGGGCTTTGTTTGCACCCATATGCTAACTATACTATATATATCTTATATTAGAGTGCCCTCCATTTGAAAATATTTTCTGTATGTTCATACTTAACAGTCTTACTCAAAAGGTTCTACAATGTTATATATTCCATAATGATTACCTAAGCTATAAACCCTCATATCTCATCCTCATCATCTTGTTTGATAACTTTTATGGAGAAAGTAAACAATATTGCCATTTCATTGGTTGTATTTCTATGACATGTTATTTTTTTAATTTTTATTATTGTAAGCTGCTTCTTCAGTTTAAGTGAAAAAAATCGCAAAAGCTTATTTAAAATAAAATAGGATGTGTTTGTTTTAGTTAGAACAAACAATCATATGAACATGGTAACAGTTACAATTGTGTCCTCAATTTGGGATAAAAATGCAGCTGATTTGGAAGTATAATTATAAAGTACGTTAAAATATTCACTCCTCCTGAACTGTTTTATCGCCAAAACACATTTTAAGAGATGGTGTTTTTAAGCAAGTTGATTTGTAAACATTTAACAATCTTTTTTTAAGGAAAAAAAAACAGCAAATGTATTTCCCATGCTTTTCATAAGGATTGAAGTAAAAGGAGTTTGACATATCTCCATCCTTTCATGCTTCACACTATCCTATTAATTCCAAAGTGTACAATAAATTAAGTCTCCGCTGAAGCCCCCTAGGCTTTTTGGACACTTGAGACTGAGCCTTTCTTAACCACATTAGCAGTTGGATGTCTATTATTATTCATTGAATCTATCCAGGGCAATATGTATGCCCCTCATTTAATTGTTTCTGCTCCCCCTCAAACCCTTTTTATCACAAATGAAAATGAACTGAAATCAGAGAGCCTTGCGGAAAAAAGTAATACACATTCTGATAAAATAGCAGAACTAGCTGCTTGCATTATATAGACTAACATTTAAATTACCTTTGGGACATTTCCAGTCATCCCATGGCATTATGCAGTATGTTGTTAGTTCTGCAAGGAGAGTATCTGGAAGCTCTTGTCTGTGTCTGTACTGATAACAAGATAAATCTGAAAATGGATTCATTTGATGGTTTAAATCATAGATAATCAGTGGGTAGGCAGAAGGAAAACAATACAATATACAGTATAACAAAGTCTTGTTCTGGTGAACTCAAAAACATAAGGAAAATGACTGGATGCTGGTAAAATTGTTGCAACAAATTAAGTTTTAAAAAAACAACCGCACTCACAGGTGAAAAATAAGAATTGGATTGATTCAACACTTCGGCCCCTACATCGAAGCCGTCCTGATGACGGCTTTGATGTAGGATCCAAAATCCACTTCTTCTCATTTTTCACAAGAGTGCAGTTGTATTTCTAAAAAAAAAATATATACAGTATAATGTGTGTGTGTGTGTATGTATATGTATATATATATATATATATATATATATATATATATATATACAGTCATATGAAAAAGTTTGGGAACCCCTCTTAATTCTTCTATTTATCATTGGCTGAGTTTTCAAAGTTTTAAGAGAAAGAAAAAGAAACCCCACCAATAGTTATGATTCTAAAGTTATCCAAAAAATTCTAAAAAGTGATGTACCCCACTTATTTAATGACAATAGTTCCTAAAGAATTGTAATACGATTTTAAAGTGCCAGTGCCACTATAAATTCATCCATAAATAGAAAGATTCATTATTTAAGTAAAGTGCAGTGCAATAATTTAGAATATTAGACCCAAAAAGATAAATTGATTGATTTAAAAAAATTGTTAAAAATTACCAAACATGGTAGTGGGTTAAAAAATGCAGTCACAATCCAAAGAATTAGATGGTAGAAATTGGAAAGAATAGATGGTGGAGTTGTCCCGTAAACTAGCTACCTGATTTTTTCTAGAGCCTGGGACACCACAAAGATAAGGCAGGACAGGGTAACCGGGGCTGTGGCCTTGGTATTTAGCTTGCCCTAGATGTTTACAAGAGGCTAGATAACCCTAAAAAGCCACAAACCGTCGGCCCCTTAGAATAGAAGGAAGATTATAAGAGGTTGTATAGGGTAGGAGAGGATTTGACCCAAAGCTTTCTGGCCCCCACTTCCGTTGAAAGAACCCAGCCCGACTATTATTGATAGATCGATTTTACAAAAAGATTCAATTTGAGCACAAGAGGATTACTAAGAGTTTTCAAAGTATCAACTTCCTTTTAATATATAACATGCCTTATGGAAACAGTAGTATTTCAGCAGTGACATAAAGTTTATTGGATTAACAGAAAATATGCAATATGTATCATAACATAATTAGACAGGTGCATACATGTGGGCACCTCAACAGATATATGACATCAATACTTAGGGGCGCATTTACCTAGGGTCGAATATCGAGGGTTAATTAACCCTCGATATTCGACCGTCGAAGTAACATCCTTCGACTTCGAATATCGAAGTTACCACTATTCCTACGATTTTGAAGGATATTCCTTCAATCAGAAAATTGGCCTCGGTAGGTTTTAGGTGGCGAACTAGGGGTTCGAAGAATTTTTTAAAGTACTTCGACTATCGAATAGTTGAACGATTTTTAGTTTGAATCGTTCGATTCGAAGTCGAAGGTCGTAGTCAAAGGTCAAAGTAGCCCATTCGATGGTCGAAGTAGCCAAAAAAAAAACCTTGGAAATTCTAACTATTTTTCCTCTATTCCTTCACTCGAGCTAAGTAAATGGTCCCCTTAGTTGAGCCTCCTTCTGCAAATGTAACAGCCTCTAGATGCCTCCTAAAGCCTTTGATGAGTGTCTGGATTCTGGATACAAAATCTCACCAGTTCAGTTCAATTTGATGGCTGCTGGGCATGGGCAGCCTGCTTCAAATCATCCCATAGATTTTCGATGATATTCAAGTCCGGGGACCGTGACAGCCATTCCAGAATATTGTACTTCTCCCTCTGCATAAATGCCTTTGTAGATTTCAAAGTGTGTGTATGGTCATTGTGTTGTCGGAATATCCAACCCCTGCACATGAACATTATCCTGAAAAATTTGCTGACATTGGGTTGAATTCATCCGGCCCTTGACTTTAACAAGGGCCCCAGTCCCTGAACTAGTCACACAGCCCCACAGCACGATGGAACCTCCACCAAATTTGACAGTAGGTAGCAGGTGTTTTTTCTTGGAATGTGGTGTTCTTCTTTCACTATGCAAAGCGCTTTTTGTTATGACCAAATAACTAAATTTTTGTCTCATCAGTCCAAGGCACTTTTTTCCAAAATTACTGTGGCTTGTCTAATTGAACTTTTGCATACAAATGACTGTTAGTGTTTGAGTGAGTATTCTAGAAAGAGTTCACTTGAACAGGAAGTTCTAATCTTTACTCTGTATACATTGTTATATGTCACTATGATTGTTTTGGCAACATTGGACATTATTGCAGCTTTACTGACTACTCCTCAGTTTCTGTACATGCGATGTTGTTTTCTGTCAACTTTTGTGTTTGCAAACTGTTTTTTGTATATTTCACTAGGGATGTAGCGAACAGTTCGCCTGCGAACTTGTTCGCGCGAACTTCGACCATTCGCGTCCGCCTAATGTTCGCGAACGTTTGTGAACGTTCGCAATTTGAGTTCGCGACCATTTGACCGCTAAAATCGAACGATTTCCATTCGTTCGAACGATTTCCATTCGTTCGAACGATTAAAATCCCTCGACCGTTTGATTCGAATGAAAATCCTTCGATCGAACGATGAAAATCCTTCAAACGTTCGACTCGAACGAAAAATCCTTCGAACGTTCGAATCGAACGATTTTGCGGGTGTTCGAAGCTCGCGAACGGTTCGCGAACCGTTCGCATTTTTTGCCGGTGTTCGCGAACGGCGTTCGCGAACACCAAAACGGCGGTTCGCTACATCCCTATATTTCACACACTTTATTGTTGTTTTTACATTTGTGTATTGCCCCACCCACATCCATGACACTCTATGATGTCACCCTTTTCCCGCCTTTGATGCTTTAAAATGGTTGTGATTGTTTGTTTCATGCACTTTGAGAAAGGCTAGGGACCTAGCCGAAACGTTAATTTTTTTCTACAATTCAGCGCAATTTGCACAAAGAACATCTGTATGGCAGGGTGATGAAAAAGAAAAAAGAAGCCCTTTCTGCACACACAAACAGAGTCACTGGTATATATGTATATATATTTATATTTTTATATATAGAGAGAGAGAGAGAGAGAGAGAGAGAGAGAGAGAGAGAGATAAATACTCAAAACGAAATAGCATCTGCCTGGGTGCTGGTCCAAAATCAAGAAACCACATTCCATGGTCTTGATAGGTGAAAAATGTAAAGTTAGTTTATTATCAACGTTTCGGCACCGATACTAGGGCCATCATCAGGAAAGTGAACATTTCACATCAGTGCAAAGATTATATAGGTGAAGAAATGGCACCAAACTACCAAGCCTGGCGTCATCAGTGAGTGTCATACAACATCAAAAACAAACAGATATATCTCTGCCACCTCAGTGCATAGCCATGATAAATGTGCGTTGAATGTGCCTAATAAAGCAAATTAAATTCAATAAGATTGTGAGTTCCTTGTGTTTACTGTGTCAATATTTATTCTGTCTGTGAACATTTAAAAATTCAATGCCACATCTGTTTCTGGCATTCCTCCCTGATGTGATCGGGAGCAAATCTAGAAACACTTATCTGCAGTGGATTGTGTGTTTGAATATCCTCGCCATTATAGCCCAACCTGTATGAGACCGCCGGTCCCTACTCCTTGCTCCGTAGGTATTAGGTCTTCATTCCTGTGCCATTTCCCTGCTTGTGTGCATTCCAAGTCCTTGGAGTGCGGTTTCTTGGAACACAAACTGGGAGAGGACAGGGACTACAGGGACTAGAACAGAGCTCAGAACAAATGTGTAACAGAACACCAAGCAAACAGAACAAGAAATAGGAATGAAATTCTAGAATAGATCATAAGATTCAAAAGTGTTTCTACATTTACTCCAAAAATTGGTTCCTCTAATGGGCAAGGAAGGAATCATGGACTGTGATATATTTATGGAGAGGGTCTGCTTGGAGGTGTTGTCAAGAAATGAGATGTAACAAATTCCAGTGTGAAGTAAACCCAAGAAACAGCAGGCTGCCTTGATATAATTTTTTTATTTAATATTTAAAGGATGGTGCCAATGTTTTTGTTGCCATGAATACTGGTAAATGAGTATTTTAAAAAAAAGCACTCCATACCAAGCAGCAACAGCAAAAGTTAACAGAATCATGTGTTGTGTAAGGTGCATTAAAGAAGGTACTGCAGGTTTTTTGATGTGCCCTTGGGGCAGGTACCAAGGTAATATCTCCATTACTACAGTACAGATATAGGACGCATTATCAGGAAAGCCGCTTGTTTACAAATATTTTTGCAGAAAGTTTTCACTGCTTGCTTCACCTACCTGTATGCTACTTTGTACACTGTGAAGATTCATAAAGATAGTGCTATATGAATAGAATACGGACATAGCCATAGATACAGCTGCAGCCCTAGATTACCATATTCAGTGTTGCCAAATGGCCCTGCCGCAATGCTGGTGTTTAATTTTTGCCTTGTTGTTCTGTTCATCTTTCAAACTTTCAATAATTTTGTACTTGACCAATTAAATTAACACCTACCTATATTTTTATTAGTGCATATCATTAGACAGTATAATAATATGTGCAGATATTATCAGCATATCATGACCATAACCTAAGCATAATTTTTATCAATAAGCAACACCAAGCAGAGAAAAATCTACATATCAAGTAATAATAATAGAACACTGCTAGCATATCACTCTCACATTTAGAACTTTCTCCTAAGGCAATAATAATTTAATGTCAGAACCCCAGGTTTACATAGTGGATTAGATAAATACAAGTTGACATAATTTGTATTGGCATGTAGGATATCTACAGTCAATTACCAAAATAATTTTCATGGAAGCAAAATAAAGGCAAAAGAGATCCTCTAATGCTCTAGACACAAGCCCAACCCAAAACAAATTTGGCATGCCCCTCAAATGGTAAAAAACTTTAAAGACAATCCCGCTTTAAAATATGAATTTTTTTTATGACTTTCTGGCATACAGGATATGATGTTACTGGCAAAAGATTGAGGAGGTTGTAGCTTCATCTTATCAATTTGCCAGGTCTGAGCTGGCAAAGGAAGCTCTTTAACATTCTGTAAAAAAATAGTTCTGCAGACAACCACACAATAAATAAGACAGGCATAATTTTTATTATCTATATACAGTATGCAATAACTATTTCGTTACAGTACGATTTAAAGAAATAAATATGCTTCTTATTAGCAGTAACAGACATGGTAGAGGGCAAGGACACCCAGAGGCATAACCACTTCTTAATGTCTGCCAATTTTACTCTGTTAAGAAGGTGTAGGGACCCATAGGGTTAACACTCCCCTGTGTCTTTAAATGCCTGCACTTCTTTGTTCTTTAGTTGCTGGGCAATAGCCTATGTATTTACTTTTTCCTATTACTTGTTTGCTTGAGTCAGCTGGATTCCCCAATATGAAAGCAGTACTAGGTGCACGTACCATCAGTGGTCCATCCTCCACCATTGATCCAAAAAGAAGTTTCTGTACAGCACCAATAGATTAAAATGCCTTTATTGGTACATTACATGGCAAACAGCCTGGTTCGCGACGTTTCAGGCCTTCAGGCCTTTTATCAACCTTTTTCCTATTAGCATAATTTGTACAGTGTATCATTGGCCCAGAGGCTGATGTCAAGTTCCTGCCACACTTCAGAAAAGTGCTGGGCAGAGGGTGGGACTTCCTCTTTCCTCTTTTTTGATGAAGTCAGGAATACAGGGACCCTGTTAACAAGGCAAAGTCAGGACAGGTTAGTTCTCTGTAACAGCACCTTCTAGGAAAGTGGACAGATAGAGCTAGTTTAGCAAGGGAGGAGGGATAGCAAAGGGGGTAGCTCTCCCCTCAGGCAAGACATCTATCCAGTTTGGTACTCTTTTTCCACAAGCTATTAGTTATGAAAATGATCTGATGTACCTGACATGTATGTGATAAAGGAGTGTTAGTATCCAAACCCTGTCAAATGAAGATTAGCCAGTATTCCAAACTATCAACATGTCTTATTAGCTGACCAGCACACCAGAGCATTCTTGTATTTATGTTATAATCCCCATTTATTGGGAGTGCTGCTAATTTGAATAATAAATTTGTAATCTAGATTATTAGCACACAATATTTCTTATTATTATTATTTATTCATTTATGTATTTATTTATTTAATAAAGCACTGCCATTTTCGCAGCACTGTACAATAAATGGATACATTGAGTATAAATTGCAAAGATTACAAAGAAAAATAATGGATACAATCTAAAAATCCCCCTTTAGGACATTCTCATGCCTGAATACAGTACTTTCACTAGATGCATAAAATCTGATTTGCTTTTATACCTTGTTGAAAGAAAGTTAGGTATTCAGTGAACACATGAGTATACCACTATACTGAGTTACCCTAATTTATCATAAAACTTAAGTTTGAGGAATTTTTTTCCTCCCTCAATCAGAACTTTAACAATGGATTGTGTCTAAGATATTATTAAAGATATCAAAAAGTATTTAATAAGTTACCACTACCAGCTTCTTCAACAAGGGTTGAGGAATGGGCTGATTCTCAGGAAAACATGAATGATGCATCATCTGGCTACTCTCACAACAGGAAGTCAATAAAATTGTGCTTGAATTGTTACTTATAGAACTGGAACTGTCTGTGACTGTGATTAACTATGTATGTGGGTGTTGCTTATGGATAAATCTTTATCAGCAATTGTATATCCATTTTTAGCATCTGAATGTGCATTATGCAATTTACTTCCAATATAGCATGTCCTTGCAAGTCTATTGTGTAGCTCTGTACTTATGTCTTGTGTTTTTTCTGTTTCCTCTTTCAGATATAGTGGACTTTTCCACCAAATGACTTTAATATTTGAATCAATGCACCGCTTTCTAAAAGAGAGTACAAGGGGTATGGGATCTATCTGCAAACCCATTATCCAGAAAGCTCCGAATTATGGAAAGGCCATAGACTCTATTTTATCCAAATAATACAAATTTTAAAAAATGATTTTCTTTTTCTTTGTAGTAATAAAATAGTACCTTGTACTTGATCCAAACTAAGATATAACTAATCCTTATTGGAAGAAAAAACAGCCTACTGGGTTCATTTAATGTTTCAGAGTAGACTTAAGGTATAAAGATCCAAATTACCGAAAGATCCATTATCTGGAAAACATTCTTGATAACAGGTCCCATACCTATATATTGATTTCTACTAAATTTAAAGATGCATGACCACAGAGCAGAAAATAATTATGGAGGTAAATTAATGCTTTATTAACCAAACAATAAGGGGTTATTTATTAAACCTCAAACTTTTCACGTCTGGGTTTTCGGATCAAAAACTAGAATTCTTTGTGGAAAAAAAACCTTGAATATGAAAATCCACCATCTCAGACCTGTCGAGGTCCTAATAAGTCAATGGGAGAGGCACCTATCCCAATTTGAAGTTATTGTGTTCTGTGCTGGGTTTAGCCCAAAAATCTGACCTTTCAGGGCTTTCAGACAAAAACTCGAAAAAATTGAGCGATTCGGGAAAAGAGCTTGATCCAATTAAATTGTTTTTTAAAAAGTTTTTTAACTAATAAAAAAGCTAAAATCAGGCATGGGAGTTTGGTAGAGCTTATTGAGATAAATTGAGATTTTAGTAAATGACCCCCTAAAAGTATGTTTTGCCTAGGTGGTTAAAAGTATTCTGCATTTAATTTAATCTAATGCTACAGGATCTTTGAAGCCCACAACAGCCTAAATTTTCCATTAAAAATTGGCCCTACTGTCAGGGGCGTAACTACCGGGGGAGCAGGGGGGTGCAAATGGGCCAGGTCCCGCACCCCCGCAGGGCCCCCCCCCCCCGGAAGATTGGCGCACTGCAGCCGGCTGGAGTCGGCTGCAGCGGCAGAAACAAATTTCGCAGACGAGGGTGGGGGCGGGCCCGTCTGCACGGCCCGCCCCCGGGCCCGCCCCCACCAAGTTACGTTACTGCCTACTGTGCAAAGATATAAAGTCACTGGAGGCTAATAGTATATTGACAATTGTTTGGTTTTATCCCTTAAGAAACCTTAAATCCAGCTAAATGTTGTTAATATAACATTTGTTGTAAACAGAAACTTGTTCGAACTATGTTTGTACACAAACACATTACAGGTTAGTTAATATCTGGCAAGATTCTTGAATCCCATCGGAGGTGTATCATTTGTTGAACCCATTGGCAGAATTACAGGAGAAGGGACAGCTAAAATTTGGAATGGAGTTAAGCCTGGCTCTGCATGGTTAATAATTCCAAATTAAAAATTGGTTTCTGGTTTAAGGAATATATATATTAAATAGCACCTCTGATTTGACAAAGTATACCCTGTAGCATAACATGATTAATCACATCAATTAAAAAAATTTGATTAATAACGAAAATTATGATTTATGTGCATGTAATGCTTGATACCTTTCTGGGCCAGCATGAAGTTCATGCTATTTTACCCAATAGGAGAGTTGTTAGGAGCAGAGAGAAACAAAGAAACCTTGATAAATACTGTACTCCACATACCTCTTACGTGCATTAGCTTAAATTAGAATTGCCATAGGGCTTTTTAAATGTCATGGTTCGAAACAACTACAGCACTTCTGAGCCAGCTCATTAAAGACATACTGCACAGTTTCCTAATGTCACATAACGTTTAATATATAAATATAGTTGATCAGTCACTTACTATCTCACCAAGCTCTGTTGCCTATGTTTTATAAAGTTTTAACCCATGGTGTTTTACCAGTGTTTTCGTTACTAATATTTGTTTGAGAAGAACAAGTTATAGGACTTGCATGACTGTTGATGCTGCTGTTAATGTTATGTTGTTATAGTAATAAAGATTCTGCAGTAATTTTAACCATAGTGGTTTGCCATTTTAATTTTTTCAGGTTTCCTGTTCCTGGCCCATGTTCAGAAACTGTGTGGTTTACGTGTTGAGTTAAATATTTTAAGATCAAGCTGAACCAATAATCACTGACCTTTTCCTAACACAGTGGGAAATATCAAATCTTGTTAAGCTGAATTTAGCACGTAAGTAAAATGTTCATGTCAGATAGCAGAATTTGGTAAATATCATTCAGTTTTTGTACTTTTGCATACTATCTTGGTTTTGTTATAAGGCATCCAGTGCATTGTGAGTAACGTTAAACTGTATATAGCTGTTGACATTAAGTCACATTAAGATTCTCTGCATTGCAATTTATGGTACACTCCCATATTTAATATAGTCATATTAAAAGCAGTGGGCTTCCATACATGCAATGGCTATTGCACAAATCCTTACAAAGGGTCGCAAGGCAACTCATGTTGAACCAAAGAATTATTTCTGAATAGGTATTATAACTGACCTTTCAAAACCTTTCATGTTTCATTGCATCAAAATGGGTTCTACTATTTTACAAATGCCAGGGAAGGTTAGTCACCATACACTCTGGATTTTACAGAAAAAAAGCAATTTAAAGGCTAATGGAACATTTCATCTATTTGATGAATCTTTTCACTTCTGTTCTATTAAACATATGAAACCCCTCTTACATTTGGGGTTATTATATATATATATATATATATATATATATATATATATATATATATATACGTATATATATATATATATATATATATATATATATATATATATATATATATATATATATATATATACCTCTAGTATGTGAAGACGTGAGGTTTGAAATCTATGGGGGTTAAATACTAAACTCTGAATGAAAAAATCCTGAACAATTAGTGACTTTTTAGTAAAGGAATTTGGACTTTTAAAAAATCATGAATTTTTCAGAAATGTATTACCCCGAAGATAGAAAAGTCTGATTCAGAAAATCTGGCATTTCAGACCTGTCAAGGTTGCATATAAGTCAATGGGAGAAGTACCAATGATTTTTTGATGTGCGATGTGTTTCGTGTAGTACCCCGAAGATTTCAGGGTTTTCAGGAAAAAAGCATACAAAATCTGAGTTTTCAGGTGAAAAATCCGAAAAAATCGTGAAATTCAGATTTTTCAACAAACCATTAGATTTTCTGAAAAATCTAATAATAAATAAGTGGAAAAAACCCGTGCGGATGTAATCAGAGTTTTTGGCAGAGCATGTTGAGATAAATTTGGACTTTGATAAATAACCCCCTATATGTATACCAGTGTATCAAAAGTTATTGCATTTTCTGCAAAAAGATTTTAATGGATTCTGCAGTGTTTGTTTTACAACATGCATCAGTTAATAGCACTCCTCCTGTAGAATCCTGCATTGAAATCATTTTTTCAAAAGAGCAAACAGTTTATATTAAATTTTGAAATCTGGCATGGGGCTAGACACATTTGTAGTTTACCAGGTGCTCTCAGCCATGTGAATTGTGCTCTGATAAACTTCAGCCACTCTTTACTGCTGCACTGTGAGTTGGAGTGATATCTCCCCCTCCCCCCCCAAAAGGAAGGTAACCAGATAACAACTGCCTGGTAGATATAAGAACAGCACTCAATAATAAAAATCCATGTCCCACTGCAACGCCTTCAGTTATATTGAATAGGAGAAACAATAGAAAGCAGTCACCTCTTTTTGAAAGCACAAGACCAGGCTAAATGACCTGAGATGGCTGCCTACAAACCAATATTACAATTCCTTGGTTCAGGAATTAAATTTTACATTATAGAAGGAATTATTTGCAGTGTAAATAGTATGTGAATTGTAGACCTTCCATTGTCCAACTTCCAGTGTCCTGATTCTTGAATGGGCTGTCTCAGGAACGCATGCCCTACTCCCCAAGACTAATGTATAGGTCACTGACCAATCAGAGCCGGACATGTACTTATGGTCAGTCTTTAGGTAAATACAATAGTCTAAGTTAGTCAGAGAGTTCTGGGAGTTCCTGCAATGAGGACACAAATGCCAGACCAAATGTAAGGATGAGTATCAGGGAGGCAGTGGATTTAAATTCAACATGTCCATATTTGTAATTGTCTTTGTAAATATTTGTTATTCATTCTATGTAGTGTAACTTGTTTTATGTGTATTATTTCTGTAGATACAGTATGTGTCAATAGTTTTTGTAACTCAATATATATTTTGATTGAACTATCTCTTTCGTTAAAGAACCATTATAACCAGGAATATTTAGGTACATGTGTATATGAGAATAATATTTATATTTACATAAATATATTCTTGGTTAACAGTAATATACAGTCATGCTCACTTTTATTACCCATTTATTCAGCAATCACTGTAAACAGTTGATAGGAAGGAATTAAACTCACCTTACTTCATAACTCAATAAAAAAAAGTATTTTTTGAAAAAGTATTTTCAGTTATAAGACATTAAAGGGAGGGGTTCAGGTTAGTAATATGTGCTGATTTCCAAAGATAAGAAATTCAATCTGATCATTTGATATGGTTTGCCACAATAGGCAAAGCCCAATTAAACCCGAATTCTCTGCTAAAAAGAATACTACAGTGTTCAGAATTAGAGGTGGCTTATTTGTTGGGAAAATTGTTCAGGCAAATTACTGCAAGTCACAGACTTGTCAACCTCAATATGTAAAATAGCATGTATGCAGAATATATATTATCTTATTACAGTAATACACATACTCATGAATTATTGTGATATATATGTTTTTCTGTAGATATTATACAGTTTTATTTCTAAAATAATGGAAGAGGAGGCAGTGTTTGCCTAGATAGGGCTAATTCTAGAAAATGTTTACAACAACGGTAATCACACTCTTGTTGTCACAAAGAATAATACCTAATAAAGAGAACAGGGAAAGCTGAAAATCTCTATTATTATAATGGCAACATTCATATTCTGTCCTTATTGTTGTTGTGACCATGTAAGCCTCAGTGCAGTAAGAACATTTAAAAAAAAAATGATGTAATTACCTATATTCTATTCTGTTCCATACACTGTTTTTTTAATACATTATGGATTTTTTTTCGGAGAAATGGGAGGAAATCAGCAGTGCCAGTTATTACTTTCCATGCAATATCAGCATCTATTTTAGTATAAAACTGGGCCATCATCCTTATTATACATCATTATTGTACATTAGTGCCAGTGTTGACTCGTTTTCACAATGATTAGAAATAATTACTAGATAATAAGATTCTCTTAAAAAAAGAGACAAATGTTAAATTGTTAATCTGCTTTTATATTAATTGGCTGATCCAATCAAAACCAGAATATTTGACACACTTCTATAACACTAAATGCATGACATTTGAGCAGACACTGTTGTCTGGAACAGAGGATAAAAGTGTCAGGGAGCCGGGATGCTCCCACCAGGGAGGTTGTCAGGATCAAGGAGGAAGCCCACAAGGGAGTCAAGGTCACGGTGTCCAACAAGGGGTAAATCAGGAGAATAACCAAAGTCCAGGCAAAGGTTCAGCAACAAACAGGAACAGGATAAGTCTTCAAAATAGCAGACAGGAAACCCGGGAAACACACAGGAACGAATCCTATACTTGGGCGCCATTCTGGCGTCTTGGTAAGGCTTTTATATTCGAATTTGGCACCCTTCTGACGTCATCGGCGTCCTTGCATTGACGTCGACGTGCTGACGTCATCGCGCCGGCGCCGCTACCCACGTGGCGGCCATGGGCGCCGCCATTTTGGGAGCGACGCCGGCAGGGAAGGACGCGCCGCCCGGAGCTCCTGGACCTGCTCCGGGCGGCGATCGTGACAAAAAGTGACTCAATCCTCAGTTTAGCAGAGCTTAAGAATCGACATCTTTATGTTATTGATAATACAAAAAGAAAGGAATATGGTAGGTCCCCATGTGATGACTAAGCAAATATTTGTCTCAAAGAGCACTGATCAACATTAACTGTGTGCTAATCATCCAAAACTTATTTGCAACCCTATCTGTGCATTTTTCTGCTCACGTCTGCTACAAATACCCCTAGGGCTTGAACCATCAGTGTTTCCAGGATCAGACTGCAGAGGAGAATTTTGTTATAAATGGAAACTAGCCTTGAATTGTAAAACTCAGAATTATACATTTAGCATTCATTTTTATTTTAGTGTCTGGAAAAACTGTCCATAATTTGTGATAAAAATATAAAATGTTTCCAACACTGACTTTTCATTGACATTCAATAAGTACAATGAGCATTTGCAATGCCTGAATTAGGTAATAAGGTGATAGGATGCTCCTTAGGAGCCTGGTACAGTCCACATAATCGCATTGCTTGATTAGCCTATGATTAAGGGGGTGTTCCCGAAATGTATAAGGTGTCTATCACAAAGCAGCCACTTGTGCTTTTTTTAATACAACAATAAAAAGTGATTTTTACTTTTGCGGATAGTGGGCTCTACATTTTTCTGTTTTGTTCTGTATGATCACAGTTTGAGGAGTTCTCCCCCAATGCAGGCACACTGAATCCTCTATAGTCCCTCTGAGATACTTAGTAAGTGGAATAGGGGTGAGTCTGAATTGTTTTTTTTACAACTGAAGGAATACCTGACTTGGTTAACATTATAAATAGGAAGGTTAAGCTGATCAAAATATGTCTATTTTTGGCAAAATATTTCTGTTCTAGACATGAGTCATTTAATTAGTCAAGGGTAAAGTATTTCTAATCAGCTTACTGTGGTATTTGTGAAGTACACAGAGAAATCAAATGCATAATAGATAAAGAGCTATAAAAAAATACATACATATTGAACAGTTAAGAAATTAAAACATGTATTATATGAGACTAAATGATTGAAAATGGGATTATGTTTAAAAATGTATAGAAACGTCTACCCAGTAAATAAAATGTTTATAGAAAAGAATTAAACATAATTTAATATTGAGCTTTACTAAGCTAAATATCTTGTTCTATTTCTGCATACAGCGAGCAATTTTATTGTGGCATAAATGATTTCCTATTTGTAGTAATAATAAAAGCCCATAAATGCAATTGTTCAAAGAAGGAAGGTGACATATAGGTCATGCATGCTACACTTAAAGCTAAATCTGGCATATTCCCGTCTTGAAAAGGCAATCAAGTCATCAGTAGGTTTGTTAATAAGGCTGATGAATAATGAATAACAGCATTATGTTAAACGGTTGTATGAGAAATAAACATGTTCAATACATGAAGGAGAGCTGTGCTTAACCAGGCATTTTAAACTGATCATCATTTCTTGGCTTGTTCCTGATGAACCATTTATAAGTCATACAGGTTAGTGAATGTAGATTTAACTGTACTGCAGGACAAGCCAAATTGATAGGAGGTGAGAGTTCTCACTTCTATAAATGGGTGATAGCATATTCATTAAGTTGATTTAGCCATAGGCAGTCTAACATAGTTATAGCTTAACAACCAATAATTTACTTATCATTATGCATGCAGATGTAAAGTTGTATCATGCATAGGTCGTTTTCATTTAAATATGCTATTTTACCTCTGTCAGACCGTATACACCAGGACTCTTTGTGCAAGGGGTAACTGTCTTGGAAAGAACAATAATCCAGAAGGAATTTCTTTAAATAAAGTATTCTCAGATGCAAATAGAATGGGCACTATATAGAAACACCACAATATAGTAGGAGACTAGCGGCGGCAGTTTTAAAAATTATACTACAACAATGGTTGGCCTCTGACCCACTATCTATATTACAAGTTAAACAAAAATAACATCACTTATTTCATATGGATTGGTTGGAAGCAATTACCAGAAAAGAACAAAACACAACAAGATTCTTTAACACCTGGATAAGATACATTACATCACTTCCACAACACATTAGAAACCTTACGGTTTACACCTTTAGACAAACAACATGGTATGATGAAGAAACCTTAAGAGCACACCCACTGGTAATGGAGCCATCCCAATAAGTGGCAAAAGGAAGAAGAAAGACTGGATTTCGCAACCCCCAGGAGTCACCAAATAAAAAGATTGTTGGCAATAAAACCATTAAATTCTACTTAGGGTCAACTACTAAAATTTGAGCTGAAGTTTTCATGCTGTTGCTATATATTGTGAGGGCTCAAAATAGCCAACCTCAGCCCATTTTTCACAACTACGGCAACAGTATATGATATTTTCATTACTTTAAAACACTTTTATTTTTATGTGGCTGCAATCTTCACCTAGGGGGTTATTCATCAAGGTCCGAATTTATCTCAATATCGGCTGCTACAAACTCAGATCTAACCCGCTCAGGTTTTCCACGCTTATTTATTATTACATTATCCCAAAAATTACCTTTGCAGGAAAAGCTCAGAATTCCAAAATTTTTTCATGAATTTTCACCGGATTTTTTGAAGTTTTCCTCCGAAAGCTCAGAAAACATTGTGAAATTGCCCGAAACCCCCGACACAACCAAAAATCAATGGGAATGTTCCCATTGACTTTTATGCCACATCGACAGGTTTAAGATGCCATTGTTTTATATTCGGGCTTTTTAGCCCTCAGGGTTTAATAAATTTCAAAAATATTGTGATTTTTTTAAAAGTCAGATTTTATTAAAAAAAATCACAAATTTTTTGGATTTCGGGGAATTTCGGGTATTCGGAGCTTAGTAAATAACCCCCCTAGTGTCAGATTGGAATTCAAGCAATAGGCGCAGAGCATTGCACCGTCACAATTGAGGCTTGTCGTTACCTCCTGCTGCCTGCAGTAAAAGAAGATTCAAAGAAAGATGTTACAGAATGTTCAATAAGTTGTTACTGTGATTTCAGATTCTGTTTATGCATTCAGAGAAGAAAGATGTACAATATGAGTTAAGAATAATATAGAGGTACTTTATAAATTCTGTTCTTAATGGAGCTGGTTCCTTTTCTTTGTATTGTAAATAGGCTTATGCTCTATTCTAATTAACTAGATTATGTCTCATGCATTGCAGAATTGCAGAGTTAAAATTTACAGAATTTTAGTTGCACCATTATTAATTAATTTACATTGTTGACAAAATAAGAGTGAGAATAAGTTTAGGCATGGGCCTAAATTTGCATGCCCAGCAATTGTGTGTATTTTCTAAAGCCTATCTTTGCAGAATAAAGCTGGCCATAGATGTGCAGATATATCCTTATGTCTGACAAGCGCTCGTTCGCTGCAATGTCCCGACCTACCACTAACCATTCAGATTAAATATAGTAGTAAAAAGAACAAATCAGAGGATGTTCTGGCTATTAATTCAAAGACAGCAATCATACAAAAGTTATGTACCCCGACAAATAGTAGTGACAGTTGATATTGACAGAAATCTTTGAACCTGTCCCATTGTTGGCGTGAAAAATGTTGGGGAGAACCACAAACGGTCCTAAAATCATATGAAACGAAGATTCGTACAATCTTTGCATCTATGGCCAGCTTAAGAGAAGCTTAATAATTTATGTCCAGTCTCTAATAGTTTAATACATCTAGAGCACCTGAACTTGCTGGTTAATCATTGAAGGCTTTTCACTACTCATCTGAGCAGCTTCTTTAGTTCAACTGGTACAGGAAATCCTCAGCATATAAAGTCTTCAATTATCCAATCAAAATGATGCAGTGTAACTATCCAAAGAGGTGAATTGAGTCAGCAAGTCCAATGAGCAATAATGTTCCCAATGAGGTGAGATTTCATGTTTTAAATATTGATATATGCACACAAAGAGACTAGAGTTTGACCCACATGCATAGTTGAAAAGCCCTTAAAATGCTAGAATTTATTTTAATGATCCCCCCTAAATGTTTTTTATTTGGATCAAAATCCTATATATTTTGTTCTTCAGTACGTCCACTATTTTCAACTATTATTCTACATGTTCTGTGACAGAGCCACATATATGATTCTCATGTAACGTTGGCAGGATTTTTTCTAATTGCTTTTTTGTAATTCTTTGATGAATATACCTCCTTGGATGATGTGCCAGTGCTCCTAGCATATGATCATATAATGGTTCTTGGACTGTTAAAAAGACTGTATAAATCCCTGTATTTTTAGCGATTCTCAGCAATTGTCAACCCAAATCAGCTACCATCAAAGGAAAGCTTCATCTTTTTAATAGGAGCAAATCTTGCTAATAATCCCCAGGTGTTTCAGCGACAAATTATATGTTGAGTTAATAGGAAAAAAGTTGGTTCCACTGTGCTGAATGTGAAATTATGGTATCTGTACTGACATGCCTGGCGCGTGGGATGAGACACTTTCATTTGTAGATTAAAGAAGGATGTTAACATTGCATTTTAATGAAGAAGGTAAGGTCCTTAAAATACCAAGCAACTTAACTGACCTACTTCAGAAAGCCCTTGAGGAACAGATATCTTCTAAGCACAATGATCTTCTTGCATACACCCCCACCCTGCAAAATCTGTATATATTGGGAGGCCTGTCTTAGAAGTACATAGCATAGGTATTAGCAAAGATTAAATTACAGGTTAAATGGAGGGTAATGGCACATTAACACGGGCATTCTAATAGCATTGAGTGTCACTTAACTCTGTTAAAACAGCTAAACAGCAGCAGACATAGTCAGCGCCTTGGTGGAGCCAAGGAGTGCTTGAAGTATAGATCATTATTGGCATTTAACACTTGATGTGCTTTATTGTCTATCTCTGCACCCGATGTAGAATATGACACCATGTCATAGTGCTGTAAAAGGGTCATGTAATTAGAAAAAAATAAATCAATAGACCTTTTTGAAATGGATGGGAAAATGTAAATTTGATATCACTTTGAATAATATGTCAGTTTATGTTGTCCTTTATTAATGCCACAATGATATAACATATAAGGCACATAATGGTACAACATATTTATATAAAGCACTTTAAAAATATGACCTATCCATGCTTGTTCTTGGCTTAATCAGCTTTGTTTCCTATAGTTCTTATTCACTTATATAAATAATTATTTTTTATTGTAATGCCGGAGAGCTTTAAATAGACAGTATATCAGATGTAACAAAACCAGTTATTTACAAGTAACTCCAATTCCATTAAATTGTTTACTGACTACATATTCAACACTGGTTTCCTGACAGAAATCTCACAGATAAATCAAGCACATTGAAATTATAGGAGCTAACAGTGCATTTATGTCATGATGTAAGATGGCAGCTTTGTCGCTCCCAATAACTTTTTGAGCCAAATATCCATTTTTTTAACTGGAAATTTCCTTCTCCTTGTGTAGAATAACTACATTAGTTAGACTACCCTGCTCTGGTTTGTGTGCTCTCTATAAATGATATACTGTATGTGTATAGAAAACGGATCCGCACACACACTGGTTAATGCAGTCGGGGAGTATCCCCTTTTATTCCCCTAGCACTTTCCTTCTGAAGCACTGCATTCATAATGGGCAGGCACTGGGGGACAAGGTAGGTTGTCCCCTACCTTGTGTTTTGTAGCAACAAAGAAAGCATATACCCAAGGTTTTTGAAGGTACTGAGCTTGGTTATGAAGTCCATTCTGGTACAGGCCAGGGGCAGAATAGAATAGAATTGAGAAACTGAAATACAGCTCTTAATATTCACGTTGTCAGTGTGTATAGAATAATAAAGCACATCTTCAATTTAAGTAAAATATAGTTATATAGCATTTAGTTGCACAGCCTTAGAGACTACAATAATACAGCTATAACTGTCAGTCTCTCAGTTCTTAGTTATGAAGATTTAAGAGCTTTCAGAATCTTCTGCAGTCCTCAGATCTCTTTGAGTTTTGCTGGGTGCACCTAGCATTATTAGGAGGTGAACACCTAGGGGCCCATTCATTAAGTTCGAGTGAAGGAATAGAAGAAAAAAAACTTCGAATTTCGAAGTGTTTTTTTGGCTACTTCGACCATCGGATGGGCTACTTCGACCTTCGACTATGACTTCGACTTCGAATCGAAGGATTCGAACTAAAAATCGTTCGACTATTCGACCATTCGATAGTCGAAGTACTGTCTCTTTAAGAAAGAACTTCGACCCCCTAGTTCGCCACCTAAAAGCTAGCAAGCTCAATGTTAGCCTATGGGGAAGGTCCCCATAGGCTTGCCTAACTTTTTTTGGTCGAAGGATAATCCTTCGATCGTTGGATTAAAATCCTTCGAATCGTTCGATTCGAAGGATTTATTCGTTCGATCGAACGATTACTCCTTCGATCGTTCGATCGAAGTATTTGCGCAAAATCCCCAGTATAATATCGCGGGTTAATTAACCCTCGATATTCGACCCTTGATGAATTTGCCCCCTAATGACTGAATGGCACATAGGCATGAACCTACAAGCAAGCACCCCCACAAATTTCTAATAATCTAATTATCTGGCATTATAGGGCGTGTTTACTAGAGTATTCTAAAGTGCAGAATATATCAGGCTCTGATGGGAATCTGTAGAGGGGCTGCTTTGGCCTCTGTGTTCCTGGAATGCTGGAGCCTGTTTTATACCCACAATACACACAAAACCTTATTTTTCAAAAGTTCAGCATAAATGAACCCATCATAAGCAGGTTTCAAAGTATTCACTCTGCGACTGTCCAGAAGGGCTTTTTAAATATGGTATTATTATAAATATTTATGGACATCCTCTGTGTTTGAGTTGAGTTTGAGTTACGCCAGAGATTTGGCGGCAGAGAAAATATTTGCAAAACGGTTTTTCGCAAATTGCGAATTCAAATTACTGTCAATGCTGTTTTGGCACACAATAGGCTTGCACAATGGCAAACAACCGTCTCATTTGTGAGCAATTTGCAAATATTTTTGTGCAATGTGAGTTCCCAAAAAGCAGGCACATCAGTGCAATATTTCAGTGTTCAAGAAAAAAAAATGGGAATACAACCATTTGTGCACAAATATGTGAGGTGCAAACTTTATAAATGACCCCCACTGTGATATCTGGCAAGATTTTTATTACTGGTAATTATTATTTACATTAGGTTGATCCATCCTTACAAATCATTAATATGTACCCTCACTTACAGGCCAATACAGAACATTCAGAAGCAATTCTTTGTAATTTCTGAGGCTATGGCTTCTGTTCAACAGAAACATACAGTATATTCATGGCAGCATTTTTCTCTGCTGTAACTACAATAAATGTTTCTATGCAGCCACACACACATACAATTATTTCACTTGAACTTGCGTCAGAGAGGGGGAAAAAGCTTCATTGTGGTTGATTGAAGTAATCTGTGCACTTACCACGTCAGTCAGGAAACTAAAAGGGCACAGAAGCTATTTGGTTTATCCCAAACCATCAAACATTTCCAATTTATGTTTGGCCTTTTCCACAGTTTTACATGTCAGTATAATGCAGCTCTAATGTTTTTTTGTCTAAAATGGATATTTTTCTGATTTTGTATATACCTGGCTGTGTGTTTTAGAGGATGATGCTATGTGTGGTTTGCTGATATTAAAAAGGAAATGTTATCCATCCAAATAAATCTCACAATTCACAAAATAGAAATAATCGGCATAGAAAAAATTACTATTTGGATTAAACTGTGTGAATACCCCTCCCCCAGATAACTAAAATGGATGCACATAAAACACTGTGGGGGTCATTTATAAAGTTTGCTTTCGCAAATGTCGCACAAACGAGACGGGAGTTTACACGAGCACAACCAATGTGCGAGGTTGTTGTGTGTGAAAAAAGCGTTGACGGCAAGTTAAATTCGCAGTTTGCAAAACTGTTTTGTGAATTTTTTATTCACCACCAAAGTTATGGCGTAATTCAGTCGCAGAGTGTGCACATAAATATTCGCAATTTGCGAATTGTGACATATTTAAAAAGCCCCTATGGACATTCTCATTGTGAAAAAAAATTCGCAATTCTGTTTGCACCCTCAAAGTTATTCAACTTTATAAATATAACCATGCGCAGGGCAAATATATTCACTTTGCGTACCAATCTGCCCTGCTAATTTCGCGCACAACAACCTTGCAAAGTGTCTTTAACTTTAACTTTAACTTTATACTTTATAAATTACCCCCAGTGTATTTGTTGCCCAAACAATTCCATTTTGCAATCTTATTTTTGTACACCAAAAAGGGTTTTGAAAGTTCTCAAAGAATAAAAATCTAAAAGTAACTTTTCAAAAGAAGCTAATTTTTGTAGTAAATAACTTCTAAGCGTCTAGTTTTTACGTAAGAATTACAATGGAAAAGGCTAGAGGGTTTTTATAAAGCTGGCAGTTTGGGTCACATTTATGGCAGTTCTGACATGGTAGTTTAAACTGATCAAAAGTAAAAATGAATAATGCCAAGGGTATGAAAAAATCAATACAACTCATAACAGCATTTTTGTCAAGATCTTTTCCCTCAGAAGCCTCACCTGCCAAATGCACACAAGGAGCAAAGTAATTTCATGCACTGCTGTTAGGAGAACTCACATTTTAAATTAGGATTTTAACGTTGAAATGTCTCCCTTCTGTGCTAAAATTCAGTAAATAAATGTACAGTTGTTGAAATGTAATCATGCAGGGAAGAATGTGGGGATTATATTTCTGCTCGCTCTGAGGAAATGGAATGTTATAAATATTTATTCTGGAGGACTGTCCACAGGCAAGGTTCCTTAACTAACAAATTGTTTAAAAAATCTATTAAACGACTCTCCAGCTGAATACAAAAACAAGTTTACCCCTCCTTTAATAAGCAAGGTATTTAGTGCACAGATATACAAAGTAGTAATAGAAATAACAGCAATATAATTCATGTTAAAAAAAACTAGCCCAGGAGCAGGTAAAAACTTCAGTATAGCGAAACAAAGCACAACTCACAGCAGGGCCAAACAATGAGAAAAATTATGAACACTATTATTATTATTTTTAGTAATAATTCATTAATAGTAGTACAAAGAAGTTAAATTTAGTATGTCTGGAGCAGGAACTGTAATGGGATCTTAAGAATGGTCTAAAACGAATGTGTCCAGCAAAAGCAGTTGACATTTTACAGCTTTAGTTTCCATTCTATAGCGTTATACTGTATCATGAAAAAATCTTGAAAATCGGATGAAAAATCTGAAAAAATCTGTTTTTTTTCCCCGCAAAGCACATTTTCGGGAATATGTAATAATAAATAAGTGTAAAAAACTCGAGCGGATTTGAGTTTGTAGCAGAAAATATTGAGATAGATTCAGACTTTGATAAATAAACCCCTATATATAAGCATCAGCTTACTGTAATAAGAAACGATGTAAATACAATCAATTAAATATTCTGTATAGTTTCTGAAATAATTAAGTTTGTCTTCACTATATGTCCCTCAGCATCTGTTTCTTTTCATTCTGTCTTCATGCAGCAGTTGGGTGTCAGATAGTGATTGACAGATTCAATATATCTTACAGGGGGCTTCCTTTCCTAGCAGATGTATTAGAGCTCATTCAAATAACTGATTCCAGTGCAAACAAAATCTAACAAAATAGCTGCCTTTTGCACAATTTCTGCATGTAGAGAGAGACATGCTTTCTGGTGATTTTAATAGAGCAAGCTCTAATACATCTTCTACTCAAAAGTAGCCCCCCTATAAGATATATTGGATCTAACTGTCAATGAATATTTGACACCCAACTCCTTCATGAAGAGAGAAACTGATGCTGAGAGAGGAATAGTGAATATAAACTTGATTATTTCAGAAACAGTACAGAATTTTTAATTGATTGTATTTAGAAAGTTTCTTATTTCAGTATGCCAAATCTTATATTAAATTATTCCCCTTTAATTATAAAAAGAATGAGTACAATAATTATAATTAACACTATGGACTTATATAATAATAGAAAATACTGGGGGTTATTTATAAAGTTCGTGCAGCACATATTTATTCGCAAATGGTTGTATTGCCCATGCTTTTTCCTGAATGCTAAAATATTGCACTGCTGTGCCCAGTTTTCTGGCTATTGCGAATAAACATTGTGCACACATTTTCACAAATGGCTCGCAAATGAGTTGTTTGCGTGAGTGCACCCAGTGTGCAATATTTAAAAAGCTCTTATGGACAGTGCTGTGCTGATGATGTGCTGGATATTTTGGTGACTAGACAAACTGAAGACTCGCACTGCTGTGCACGGTCCAAAGCTGAAGGCTAGCAGGGGATGGCAGAACCCCATTCAGAAAAGCCAATGGGATCTAAAAATCCCAATATACACATCACCACTTTTCAAAAAGGTCCCAAACTACCTGTCACCATTGCTCCTTGGGAGCTATAAAAGCAGTTGTGACCATTCTCTATGGAAAGTGGCAACAGGTGGAAGGGGATTGTTTTAGCAGCCACCATTTTCAGCCAGGAACTCTTATCTACTTATAATACACAAAAGCCATGAATATCTCGTAAAATATATCCTTATAAACGGTGTCTAGTAATGTCATTTTTGTCACATGACTCACTAAAACTTGTGTACTATAATAGATAAAGTACACCTTTGGCTTTGTGCTTTTATATGGTCATGGAACTCCTCGGTGACTTATAATATCCTTATATTTTACAATAGGGGGTACTTTATTCACTATATAACCAACCTATATAGAAGCATAGATACAGGGCTAAAGTTGCAGATGTTTACTGCAGACCAATATAAAAAGTTTAAGGGGGATATTTACTAAACTCTGGCCTTGGGGCAAAACTTGAATTTTTCAGGGTTTTTTTAAAACTCAAATTTTTCTAAATTTATTAATGCCTGATGCAGCAAAAAGACTGAATCTGAAAATCCGCCATCTCAGACCTGCTGAGTTTGTGTATAAGTCAATGGCAGAGGTCCCTATCCTATGTTGATGTTTCTGTGCTGCAATAAGCCTGAAAATCTGACCATTTCTGTCTTTTTGGCAAAAATCCAAAAAATTCAGGCTTTTCTGGAAAAAGCCTGAAAAAATCGAGAGGTTCTGGAAAAAACTCCAATAAATCATACGACTTAAGAACATAGACTGCATGAAGAAGTGTCAGGTATTTGGGGGTGTCCCTTTAATTATCTGCACAGACAAGCTTTCGTTTTAAGTGGAAGACTAAACTTTCTGAAATTGCAAATTTACATAAAACATTGCTGTGCAAGAACCTATATACCTTAGTTCAAAAACATGCAATAAACATGTTAAATAATTAATGTTTATGTAGAAAAAATGTATAGACAACTCTGAGTCTGCATTTTATAATTCCAAGTAACATCCAATCCAGTAAAAAAAAAAAAAAATACTTCCTGGCGTCTTGCACTCCTAATCTTTATGGTCAATGGATCAACAGCTACATCTATCCTCAAGCAATAAATAACTTATTTTCTCTTTCTATTTTAATTACTGTGCCCTATTGATTAGCACTCATTTACAGTAAATTTGTATTGGCAACTTCCTCATTTACACTCCCAGGAATGTCCTCTTCTCTTTGTGCCAGCTTTGTGAACATTATATCTATTCACACTGACAGTCAGTTATGAACAAAACTATAATAATCAATACAACAGGCACAGCACAGCTCTGATCACTCTTTATGCAGAGCACTCTAAATAATCCATAAAAATTCATATTACGGCTTGTTACTTTTGGCACAGTGCACTCTGGGTGCCCCTATCTTACAGTCACTATTAAAAGTAAAAAGAGCTGGATGCTTTTTTTTTTTAAAACTGCCTCATCTGGTCCTTGACTATATGTATGAAGGTTCTCTCTTGTCATTGTAGAGTAACATCTTATTGAATGTTACAGACATTGTAGTGTTCATTTTATTTTAGAGCACTCATTTGCAAACAGAAAAGGAAATGTCAAGTTTAACACAAATGTATTCAGGTTTAATATGAGAAAAAAGGCAACAGTGTTCAGCACCACAAGGTTCATATGGTCACATGGTAACACATCACGTAATTACTACAGGAATACAGACATTTAAACTATTTTATTGATAAAGGAATTGTTTAAAGTTAAAATTGTTTATGTTAAAATTGTTTAATTGTTAAAATTGTTTATGATGCCTTATAATCAATACAGTGTTTATATTTGTTGTGTGTGAATTTATTCATGTGGGCTATTCTAACTTTCTGTAAGGTCTGTAATATAAATATAAATATATAGATGTTGCTTATGGCAGTTTAATCCTCTCATTATATTCTTACCCACCAGATCTGGTGGAAGTCTGCATGTTCAGTTCACTAAATAGAGATTGTAACCATGTTTACTGAGTATAGGGGGGATGCACACCATGATGTAAATTTACTAATAATTTTAATTTATCTTCCAGCATTTCTTTTTCCAGTTTTATTTGGTGGAATGGAATCTACACCCCATTTTTCCCAGCCCCTCTGCTATTGCTCCTAACCATGAATTTCTCATTTGTATGGCTTCTCAGGTTTTTCTTGGCATTTTATACATCCCCGTGTAACTCATTAAATGGAGTGCAACCTGACATTTTATTGCACTCTAACTGTAAAAGCCCAAACCACTTCTCATACTCCATGTCTGGTTTTAACATAAGGTTCATATATTAAGTACCTGTAGTGGGAATCCTGCCAAAATGAACTGCCTAATTTCTAGGTCAGCTTCCAAACCTAGTCTAGCTTGAGCTCATTTACCTGGATTTATGCATTCTATCTCACAGGCAGTATAAAAAGTAATAATTCTTATGGCAAACTGATGGGCAGACTCATTGCAACATATTAATCAGGGATTGCTCTTTTATTTGACTATTACTATTAAATATTTTCTTTTTATACCCTTGCAGGAATTGTTCTATGCACAGCTTTCCAGTTCAGTTTTCTTATCTCCAATAGCCATTCATGCAACATAAATGAATTCCTGATCAGTAATGATAACAGTTTTGCCCAACATTAAGGCATTATTAATCCAAATCATAAATTTGTTTTATCTGAGGTAGGTGCAGGACCAATTTCAGTTAATAGCAGTTTCATGTCTTTAATTCTTAGGGGCAGATTTATCAAAGGTCGAGGTGAATTTGAAAAAAAACCTTCAAATTTCAAGCTATTTTTGTGTAGTTTGACTAGGGAATAGTCCAAATTCGATTCAAATTTGAAAACAATTCAAAAATTAGAATACCAAAATGTATCATGTACTGTCTGTTTAAAAATTAAACTTCGACCATTTAGCCTATGGGGAACCTACTAGAACCTATTTGGAGTCAATTGGTGGACTTTGAAAAATCTAAGCTTTTTTTTGGGAAAAACTTCTAATCGAATTTGATCGAATGCGCTATTCCTTCGATTCCTACAATTCGAATTTGGTTGAATACAGACCTATTCGACCAAAAAAAACTTTGACTTAATTTCGGTTGGTCTTTTTGAATTCGAATTTCGAAGCTTTTTCAATTCGAAATTCGACCATTGATAAATATGCCCCTTAGAGTCTGTTTTATGGGCTGTAAAGTAGCATCTTTGTTTCTGATAATTCTTTCTAGAGGGGGATTTTGGATAGGGCAAACAGGCACAGTTTTTATATACAAATTCTTATGGCTAGGGTTATTTATACATACATTTGAAATCTTACCCTTTGCTACTGGAACAGTGGTTACAATATTCTGAGACTGGATGTCTTTTAGTGACTTTTGCAGTCTTACTACTGATTTTTTTCAACTGTTCCTTCTCTTTCATTGTTTCTAATTTCTCACTAAGAAACAAGCTCTCTGTATTGAAGTGCGGCTCGTAATAAGTTTGCATCCTCTGAGCATTTCTCTTCCTCAGACAGTTCCTTTCTAAGTGCTGCATTTTCCTTCATATCTAACCCCCATCTTTTTATACAAAATACTGGCTAACTGAAACAGTATTTGTACTACTCTACCAGATCTTCCCAAGCAAATGGTCCTTCATAACCTTCAGCTATTTGTTTTCTTCAAAACTGTAAAATTACCATGAAACTATGGGGTATATTTATCAAAGAGTGACGTTAGACATCACCACAGTCCACTAGAGTGAAATTCCGCCATTATCCATTCATTGTTATGGGATTTTGAAAGGCGTATTTATCCCTTTCACCCATTGATAAGTACTGTTTTAAAAATCCCACAGAAATGAATAGAGAGTGGCAGAATTTCACTCTAGAGGACTGTGGCGAGCTCTAACTTCACTCTTTAATAAATATACCCCTATGCCTTTATTCTATTTCTTGGGGGAAGATTTACTTAGCGGCGAAAATTCGCCAGCGTCTACTTCGCACCCAGTGCTCGCTCAGACTACACTAATTCACTAAAATGCGGAAGTTTCCCTAGCGTTACTTTTGCAATGCGAGCATTTGATAGTGAAGATGCGCTAGCATTCATTTCTGCCTAGCAAAATTTCGCTAGGGATCTTGCGCTCAGGTCAATTTGCATAGGGCAGGAAATATAAAGTATAAAACACATATCCAGGGAACCTTAATAAAGACAATAGAGTTATTCTAATGCCCTACACATGTACCCACTGTAAAATAAAGTTCCATATGTTAGTAAATGTATGGGGAAAACCAGTTACTCCAAAAAAGTTTGTTAGGTCTTTTGCAGGCAATGAGGCTAAAAAAAGAAAAAGACATCAGTGTTTTTTGGACTTTGATCCATTTTCACCTCACAGATTACAATGTAAGTGACATAAGATTGAGGAAGATCTAGCTACTTTAATGCACTTTGGCTGGTCTGAGGTGGTGAAGGCAACTCTGGAAAAAGAGGTAAGGTTCAGTAATATCCGCACTTTAGTGAGTTTGCAGAGTAAAATCCAGAGTGTGAATGACCGATGTCGCCTGCTAGCATTAGCCACTTCGCCCTTTGGTAAATCTGCCCCCATGTGTAGGTAACAGAGATTCCCCAGAGAATGATTTTAACATTTTCATACTCGCCAAGATGTGCTGGTTTTAATCTAGAAATCTATTTTCCACCAAGGATCCTTTCCTGTCTGGATATTTTACTCTGTGTGCATCCAATGCTTCCATTTAAGATTCAGGTCACTGTAGATCCCACTGGCCTCAGATCAGTCACAGTACAGTCCATAACTATGTGTTAGGCAATCCAACAATGCAGACTCCTTCTTCTATTGTCTCCACCAGGATCAGCCAGATGGACTGAGCCCCCAGTATGCTGGAAATAGGCTTCTGGTTACTACTTACAGAATTGAGCAATATAATACAACTACTAATACAAGTGGCGACTTCATATTTGTGTCTAGGGGCAATCTTCAGGCTCGTAGTATTTTATATAAAACTACATATATTTATTGCTTTGTCCAATGAACAAGGTACATCATAGATTATAGGAGTGTCCCATGCATATGTGTTTGGCATATATAAAATGTCTTCCCTTTAACAGTACAGTGTCTCTAACTCTTTAAAACAGAAAAAGTAATTTGAAGAAACTTTGTTAAGTTGTCGCCGGCAATTGTTAATTGTGCAATAAATATAAATTAACCCACATTATCAGATTTTTTTTAATGTTTTGCCAAGTTGATAGTTCTGCCAATGAGTTTAACTGGCCAAAAGTTTCCCATAAGTCAAAGAGTCTCTAGTGACTATTCTATAATTTCTCTAGAATTTATGCACAGTGTCTTCGATGCTTTTGTCTGTTCTAAATAAATAGCGTGGAGAAGCTGATTGATTTTTCAGACTACCTTTTAAGTTGGAGTATGAACAAGAACAGACAGCTTTAATTACAAGGGAAATCAACCTCCACTGCTTTTTGAACTTTATATTGTTTTTATGCATATAGGTTGCCCTGTTATGTGTCCCAATCTCCCCTTAGCAATTTAGACAATGGTTCTTGCTTGGACACATTCCTAATATACACAGCTCATCTATTGCTGGTTGTAACATTTTAAGTCTTTCCTGAAGAATTTTTGAAAAATAAAATATAATATTTATTATAAATGACTAACGTTTCAGCTAGGTCCCTAGCCTTGAGAAAGGCCTGAGAGTGAGGACCTTATTGTAGTAGTTATACATATATATATTATTGTAGTAGTAGTAGTAGTAGTAGTAGTAGAACAGAGCCAGCACGAGTAACTGTAAGACGGTCAAGTACAGAGAAGCTGTTAAATCTGTGGAATCTGTGGAGGTACAGATTGAGCACAGCCTGTCCCCTGCCAAGCTGCTAGAAACTCAGAAGGAGAAAGGTGCCACTGTTGAGATTGATCCTGTTGCAGAGCTGCCTATAATCTCCAGTTTGATTGCCTCTGAGAGCACCCCGGTGAGTGAGCCACCCAAGGGATGATACTGGCACGGATACAAGCGTGGGGCCCCAAAGTGAAGACAAGTCTTGGGTATTTACCTGCTACGTGGGAGCTGCTGCTAAATTCCAAAGGGAGAGGTACTTTTGGGAAATGGTAGCGCTACCTGGGGAATAAGAGCTCTGGGGAAGGGACATTTCATTTGAACTGTTTGGTCCCATTGGGACTTTGATATTAAAAAGGACTGTGTTGGAGCAAAAGTTAGGTAGTGTCCCACGTGTCCCCAGTGTAGGAGTGCATGGTGTATTAGTTTGCCCAAGTTTTATTGCAGTTTATATAAAGTTTATATTAGTTTCATTTGCAAACTGTGTGTGTTTTATTATTCCTAGTGGAATCCCCCTGAGATGTGTTCCTCAGTGTTCCCTAGGTGGAGGCACTGTGCTGTAATTCCCACTTCCCGGTACTTTTAATACGCAAAAGGGACTCAAGGGTAAGTTGCCTTTTAAAGAAACAGTAACCAAATTAGGGATATATATATATATATATATATATATATATATATATATATATATATATATATATATATATATATATAGACATTCACAAAGTACCTGCACTCCTTCCTTGCTGGTCGAACGTGGGTGCTTGGTCAATCAGAGTATACAATGTTCAAAGTGGACCAGCACACCAAATCTTCAATCAAAAAAGGTTTATTTCAACATCACTCATGTGTCCAACGTTTCGGCCCACATTAGGGCCTTATCCTTGATGTAAGGTCACATGAGCCAATTAACAGACAGAGTTCTGCCTTTTGCTTCCTCACTTCTTCCTGTTACAGTTAGTGTTGTAGTATTTCTGGTCAGGTGATCTCTGAGGCAGCACAGATAGAGTCACAAAATGGTGGTTCAAGGCAAGAGATGTAAAAGGGCAATATTTATGTAAATATATATTCCAGTTTGGTAAGATTCTTTAATATGTCATTCAATTTGATATAAACTATCTGTTGCTTAAGTAATCATTTTGGGGGTTTAGTTTTCCTTTAAGTGCTTTAACACAGGATAAGACAATTGACTGGATAAGGAACATTGAAACAAATTTGAACAAATATAAACAGGAGTTAACTGCCTTTAAAGAAAATAAATTATTGACTGTAAGGGAAGACTAAAGACAAAAACGAGTCTATAGGTGGCTATTGGGATTACCAGACAATAGAACGAGGAGGACGGTCCGTAGATACAAACCCCGTTTTTTGACCACAGTCGACAGCTCAGGGGATTCCACTGACTCAGACCCTGGCAACCAGACCATTGCCCCACAACCTTTTTTAGACAATACTCCCCCAACACCAGTGGACACCGCAAGAGGGGAGGTGGCATCAGGAGGGGAGGGATGAAGAACAGACGCCAAACCCCCATGGAGAGCGAGGAGGAGGACATAGTGGTGAATTTATCTAAACACATATTGACACAGGGGGAGAATAGAGGGTTAAAATTTGTGCTGACCAATAGAGTGGAGCCCTTCAAGATGTTTAAGGACATTCATAGATTTAAGAGAAATTTGAAACTGAAAGACTATTATAAGGATAAACCCCATAGGGAGCCAGCAATATTCAAAAAAAGGAGTACTTTTGATCCACAAAATACGGCCCCTCTATCTCTACATTTACACAACTTTTGAGTAAAGTCATCCAGAATAGATAAAAGTAAGGGATACTTTCACCCTAATCTCACAGATATTGAGAAGGAAGCCCTAAAGACGATTAAGGCAGATAAGGATATCATGATACAACAAGCGGATAAAGAGGGCGCTATTGTCCTCCTGGACAAAGCATATTGCATGGCAGAGATTGCTAAGCAATTGTCAGATAGCAACACGTATGTGGAACTAAAGAGTAACCCACGGAAGGATATAAGAGACAATTGCACGCACAAATTAAGTTGGCCCTAACAGCAGGGTGGGTGGATGAGAACACAAATCAATTCTTAACCACAGATTTCCCTAAGACACAGTTTATGTATACGCTACCTAAGTTACATAAATCTTTGACGGCACCTCCCGGACGCCCCATTATTTCCGCCATAGACTCGTGATTCCAGCCTGCAGCTATATATATAGACCATTACTTGCAACCCATAGTACAAAGTATGGACTCCTACGTGAGTGACACAACACATCTCTTGACAATTTTGAAGGCTATAGTGATACCAGCAGACAGTATCCTTGCCACTATGGACGTATCAAGTCTTTACACAGTGATCCCCCATGAGAAGGGTATAGTGGCATGTAGGGAGGCCCTGATCAGTGCCCACAAAGGTCCTCCTCAAATTGAATTTTTAATAACTCTTCTAGACTTGATTCTTTCTCATAATTATTTTACATTTGCTGACAATTATTTCTTGCAAGTGTCCGGGACCGCAATGGGGTCAAATGTTGCGCCAGCGTTTTCCAACATTTTCATGAAGCAATATGAGAAGAATTTTTTGTTACCACTGGCTGCCAAGAATAATTTTCTATATAAACGCTACATTGATGACCTGCTGTTAGTATGGATGGGTACAGAAAGGGAATTTGTAAAGTTCCATGAGACACTGAACAATTTAGATTCCCCCATTAGACGTACGATCAACAAAGAATTATTTTTTTTGGATGTCACTATCTTTAAGACTGGAGAGGGACTAGGGACTACCTTATATAGGAAATCAATGACAAAAATAGTCTCATCCATGCACAGTCCCATCACCCCCCCCATACGCCCTGGGGGGTCCTATACTCACAGTTTCTAAGAGTGATCCGCAAAAACTCAGACAGAATGACGGCAGAACTCCAACTCTCTACCTTAGCCTCACAGTTCATTGCAAGGGGGCTACACTGTGACACTAGTGAATGAACAATTAGAGAGAGCAAAGAAAGTAACCCAGGAAAGTCTGTTGAACATGGGGGTGACAGAACGGAGAGCCCCCCCAGAACTAATTTTCTCTAAAGAATGGACTGACACTAGTGTAATGATGAAGAAGGCCATTACCAACAGATGGGAGATCATTAAGGCTGATCACAACTTACCTTTCACCAAGAAGGAAAGACCCCTTATGGCCATAGGAGGGGAAAGAACCTCAGTGACTTATTGGTAGTGAAGAATGTGACAGAAACCCCAAGGAAAGGGACAACTTGGTTGGATATTCCATTGAAGAAAGGCTGTTACAAGTGTGCAGGATGCTTAACGTGCAGTGGGATGTTACAAAGCCCTTACTTTACACACCCAAGGACAGGGAAAAAGTTCCAGATCAGACACAGAATGACATGCACGTCGGACCATGTAGTCTATATATCGGCCATTACATGCAGAGAAAGAATGAATAACCATAGAAGCGCCATAAGGAATGCCCTCTCTACTGGGAAAGTTGAGCAACCAGTGGCCAGGCACTGGCTGCAGTTCAAACACACTCTACCGCAATTTCACCACATGATCATTGACCATGTGCCCTCTCCTCGGAGAGGGGGCAACAGGGAACTTATGTTAATACAGAGAGAATCTGGGTGGATATTTAAGCTTGATACTTTAGCTCCAAAGGGGCTGACTGAGACACTACCTATGTCTCCCTTCTACTGATGTAGGGGTTAGGGATGTAGCGAACTGTTCGCCGGCGAACTTGTTCGCGCGAACTTCGACCGTTCGCGTCCGCCGAATGTTCGCGAACGTCGCGCGACGTTCGCATTTTGAGTTCGCGTTCGATTCGAATACAAATCGTTCGACCATTCGACCATTCGAATTCCTTCGACCGCTAAAAATCGAACAATTTCCATTCGTTCGAACGATTGTAAGCATTCGATCGAATGAAAAGCATTCGATCGTTCGATTCGAACGATTTTAGCGGGTGTTCGAAGTTCGCGAACTGTTCGCGAACGTTCGCATTTTTTGCCGGTGTTCGCGAACGGCGTTCGCGAACACCAAATCGGCAGTTTGCTACATCCCTAGTAGGGGTGGCAGGAAATTTGCAGACTTTCATATGAAGTTTTGGGCTTTGTGGTGGCTTTCATCACCTGGCTGTTACATCATCTTCAATAGGATTGGACCCTATACCAATCGAGTCTAGAAACTAAAAAAGTGCTATGAAGGAATAAACCCCTAGCAGGTGCAGGGGCAATAATAGTAACTAAGCCATCCTCTGGTTTGAGCTAGGGCAGATATACTGTAAGACAAAGTATTTTATATGATATAATATAGCAGTTGTTAGTGTCTACTTGTTTTTAATTTTTTCCTTTGATTTTTCTCCAGATGAGTACATGCCCCAGACGGGAGTGAGATGGGGATTGTGGGCTCAGGACCACTTAGCTAGCAGCTTGGCATACCAGTGTGACCGGATTAGGGCGGATAGTATGGCTGTAACAGTATTGCGATGTGAAGGCTTGGTGATATGACGCTTATGCAACCCTGATCCGGGATCAGAGGGCAAAGCGCCGCCGCTGCCATGGTAACGGAGGCGGAGTCTGCTCAATGTGTGCACATGGGTAGAGGAACGCACTGTTTGTTGACAGGATATGGAGACCAATGTAAAGAGGTATAATCCGGTCTGGTGCTACTCACATGGTGCGATATCGGCGACAGGGGATCCTCATGCTCACTCCTCTGGGGGGTAAGTAAACACAGAGTTTCTCCCCGCTGTTGGGAGAATGGACTTTGTACGCAACAAGATGATGATCACAAATATACAGACTGACACCAATGATGCACATTTTTTTAATAATATGTTTGGTGCACCTATATTTTATAATATATATCATGCACTTATATGATAAGTAAACTTATGGATTGGATATTAACAGCACTATGCTGTATGACACACACTGATGACGTCATCTATTGTATTTTGGAGCCAATTATGCACATTTAACCCTTTAAATGCCACAGATCGTAGAATCTACGTTCTGTGGCAAAGGTACTTGAAATGCCACAGAACGTAGATTCTACGTTCTGCAGCACTTCCGGGTTCAGGAGCGGAGGAGCGGCTGTTAGAGCCGCTCGCTCCGTTCCTGCTCGATCCCCTGCCCCTAGGCAACGAGCAGAGCAGGGGATCGAGTGGCCCCTGGGGCGCGATCGCCCAGGGGCCCAAAAACAGCAGCAGGCACGTGTTACTTACGTGTCCTGCTGCTGCAGCCTGCACCGGATCGTCGATCTCCGCCCCCACAGCACACAGACAGGAACCACGAGGCAGATGTCTTCCAGGGGCTCTTCCTGATCGCCTGCAACAGTCTCCAGCGATTTTTTCAGGTTAGTGCAACAATTACACACACAAACACACCAACACACACTTATTACAGTAATACACACTTAGATTCACACTTACACACACTTACACATACATTTTTGGGGATTGGGGGGGTCACTTACACTCACTGCACTTACACACATGTGCACACGCACACACGCGCACATAACATGTAATTTACCATTTGTATACACGCACATACATGGCATTGTTTTTTTTTTTTTCTTATCGCATCGTCTCTTTTTTTGGCTGAAAAAAATGTTTTATTGCCATTACGAATAGCGTATTCGCTAACCGTACTGTGCAATACCTTTTGTATGTTATTTCGGTGATTATATTGCAATTTTGGGTATTTTGGTGCATTTTTAGTCATTTTATTGAATTTTTAGCCATTTTATTGCATTTTCAGCTCTTCATATATTGTGTTCACTTGTTTCTAGCCGTAGAACCTGTTTGGCCCAGCTAAAATATTCAAACTGTGATTCTGACAGCCGATAACACTAGTCTGGAAAAAAAAACATTGATTTTTGTGGTTTTATTGGATTTTTTTGCATTTCACTCTTTACTGCCTTATTTTGTTTTGCCTTGTAAATTTTATATACTATATATCCATTTGGGGGTCTCTGTGCACCACATAGTTTGGTATATCTATGCATATTGTGCATCAAAGTGTTCAGTAGACACCAGGTGTTCATATTTAGGATGTTTTATGCTGATACGTTACAAAATGTGGGGCATATAATGGGGTAAAAGTCAAGCTTTCTGCCAATTTTCAGAAATTTGATAAAAACCGTTATGTTCAGCATTGCTTTGCAGTTTGGCAGTTTGCAGTAGAAACACATATTTACCCATATTGGATTCGTCAGAATGTGTACTTTCTGAAAATATATGGTTTTCTGGGGTCTCTGTACTGTTAGGGGGGTCTAATGTCGCATAATACACACACCAGGTGCTTATATTGCAGCAGCCAGCGCGTCAGCCGTGAAAATGTATATACACTATTGTCATTTGGTGGTCTCTGTGCGCCACATAGTTTGGTATATCTATGCATATTGGGCATCAAAGTGTTCAGTAGACCCTTGGCGTTCATATTTAGGATGTTTTATGCTGATACGTTACGAAATGTGGGGCATATAATGGGGTAAAATTCAAGCTTTCTGCCAATTTTCAGAAATTTGATAAAAACCGTTATGTTCAGCATTGCTTTGCAGTTTGGCAGTTTGCAGTAGAAACACATATTTACCCATATTGGATTCGTCAGAATGTGTACTTTCTGAAAATATATGGTTTTCTGGGGTCTCTGTACTGTTAGGGGGGTCTAATGTCGCATAATACACACACCAGGTGCTTATATTGCAGCAGCCAGCGCGTCAGCCTTGAAAATGTATATACACTATTGTCATTTGGGGGTCTCTGTGCGCCACATAGTTTGGTATATCTATGCATATTGGGCATCAAAGTGTTCAGTAGACCCCTGGCATTCATATTTAGGATGTTTTATGCTGATACGTTACAAAATGTGTGGCATATAATGGGGTAAAATTCAAGCTTTGTGACGATTTTCAGAAATTTGATAAAAACCGTTATGTTCAGCATTGCTTTGCAGTTTGGCAGTTTGCAGTATAAACACTTATTTACCCATATTGGATTCGTCAGAATGTGTACTTTCTGAAAATATATGGTTTTCTGGGGTCTCTGTACTGTTAGGGGGTCTAATGTTGCATAATACACACACCAGGTGCTTATATTGCAGCAGCCAGCGCGTCAGCCGTGAAAATGTATATACACTATTGTCATTTGGGGGTCTCTGTGCGCTACATAGTTTGGTATATCTATGCATACTAGGCATCAAAGTGTTCAGTAGACACCTGGCGTTCAAATTTAGGATGTTTTATGCTGATAAGTTACGAAATGTGGGGCATATAATGGGGTAAAATTCAAGCTTTGTGACAATTTTCAGAAATTTGATAAAAACCGTTATGTTCAGCATTGCTTTGCAGTTTGGCAGTTTGCAGTAGAAACACTTATTTACCCATATTGGATTCGTCAGAATGTGTACTTTCTGAAAATATATGGTTTTCTGGGGTCTCTGTACTGTTAGGTGGTCTAATGTCGCATAATACACACACCAGGTGGTTATATTGCAGCAGCCAGTGCGTCAGCGGTGAAAATGTCTATACATGTTGTCATTTGGGGGTCTCTGTGCGCCACATAGTTTGGTATATCTATGCACATTGGGCATCAAACTGTTTAGTAGACCCCTATGTTTATTTTTAGGATGCTTTATGCTGGTAATGATACATGGACAATACGATGCTGGAAAGTTGAAGCTTTGAGGCAATTTCCAGATATTTCACCCAAACCGCCAAATTTGGCAAAGTCTTGCGACTCAGTAGTTTGGAGCAGAAAGGCATGGGTACCCATTTTAGATTCTGTAGAATGTGTACTTTCCAAAAATATATGGGGTTGGGGGTTAAACATATATTTCTGTGTTTTTACCCCACAAAAATGCAGTCAATGTATTGATTTTTCATTAGCTGAAGTTACCCACGGGACTGTTTGTATGCGCTAACTTCATTTTGGGGCCTCTAAATGCCAGATACTTTGGTAAACTTATGAACAATGGCCACCTAAATGTTCAGAGGAACCCTGGCAATCATATTTAGGGTGCTTTTTCTTAGTACGTAATGACACATGGGTGATATGGTGCTGGGAAGTTGAAGCTTTGAGGCAATTTTCAGATATTTCACCAAAACCGACAATTGTGGGAAAGCCTTGCGACTCAGTAGTTTGGAGCAGAAAGGCATGGGTACCCATTTTAGATTCGGTAGAATGTGTACTTTCCAAAAATATATGGGTTTTGGGGGGTAAACATATATTTCTGTGTTTTTACCCCACAAAAATGCAGTCAATGTGTTGATTTTTCATTAGCTGAAGTTACCCACGGGACTGTTTGTATGCGCTAACTTCATTTTGGGGCCTCTAAATGCCAGCTACTTTGGTAAACTTATGAACAATGGCCACCAAAATGTTCAGAGGAACCCTGGCAATCATATTTCAGGTGCTTTTTCTTAGTACGTAATGACACATGGGTGATATGGTGCTGGGAAGTTGAAGCTTTGAGGCAATTTTCAGATAATTCACCAAAACCGACAATTGTGGGAAAGCCTTGCGACTCAGTAGTTTGGAGCAGAAAGGCATGGGTACCCATTTTAGATTCTGTAGAATGTGTACTTTCCAAAAATATACATGGGTTTTGGGGGGTAAACATATATTTCTGTGTTTTTACCCCACAAAAATGCAGTCAATGTGTTGATTTTTCATTAGCTGAAGTTACCCACGGGACTGTTTGTATGCGCTAACTTCATTTTGGGGCCTCTAAATGCCAGATACTTTGGTAAACTTATGAACAATGGCCACCAAAATGTTCAGAGGAACCCTGGCAATCATATTTAGGGTGCTTTTTCTTAGTAAGTAATGACACATGGGTGATATGGTGCTGGGAAGTTGAAGCTTTGAGGCAATTTTCAGATATTTCACCAAAACCGACAACTTTGGGAAATCCTTGCGACTCAGTAGTTTGGAGCAATAAGGCATGGGTACCCATTTTAGATTCTGTAGAATGTGTACTTTCCAAAAATGTATGGGTTTGGGGGGTAAACATATATTTCTGTGTTTTTACCCCACAAAAATGCAGTCAATGTGTTGCTCTTTCATTAGCTGAAGTTACCCACAGGACTATTTGTATGCACTAACTTCATTTTGGGGCCCCTAAATGCCAGTTACTTTGGTAAACCTATGAACAATGGCCACCAAACTGTTTGGAGGAACCCTGGCAATCATATTTAGGGTGCTTTTTCTTGGTGCATAACGATACATGGGTGATATGGTGCTGAGAAGTTGAAGCTTTGAGGCAATTTTCAGATATTTCACCAAAAGCGACAATTGTGGGAAAGCCTTGCGACTCAGTAGTTTGGAGCAGAAAGGCATGGGTACCCATTTTAGATTCGGTAGAATGTGTACTTTCCAAAAATATATGGGTTTTGGGGGGTAAACATATATTTCTGTGTTTTTACCCCACAAAAATGCAGTCAATGTGTTGATTTTTCATTAGCTGAAGTTACCCACGGGACTGTTTGTATGCGCTAACTTCATTTTGGGGCCTCTAAATGCCAGATACTTTGGTAAACTTATGAACAATGGCCACCAAAATGTTCAGAGGAACCCTGGCAATCATATTTAGGGTGCTTTTTCTTAGTACGTAATGACACATGGGTGATATGGTGCTGGGAAGTTGAAGCTTTGAGGCAATTTTCAGATATTTCACCAAAACCGACAACTTTGGGAAAGCCTTGCGACTCAGTAGTTTGGAGCAGAAAGGCATGGGTACCCATTTTAGATTCAGTAGAATGTGTACTTTCCAAAAATGTATGGGTTTGGGGGGTAAACATATATTTCTGTGTTTTTACCCCACAAAAATGCAGTCAATGTGTTGATTTTTCATTAGATGAAGTTACCCACAAGACTATTTGTATGCGCTAACTTCATTTTGGGGCCTCTAAATGCCAGATACTTTGGTAAACCTATGAACAATGGCCACCAAACTGTTTGGAGGAACCCTGGCAATCATATTTAGGGTGCTTTTTCTTAGTACATAATGACACATGGGTGATATGGTGCTGGGAAGTTGAAGCTTTGAGGCAATTTTCAGATATTTCACCAAAACCGACAACTTTGGGAAAGCCTTGCGACTCAGTAGTTTGGAGCAGAAAGGCATGGGTACCCATTTTAGATTCGGTAGAATGTGTACTTTCCAAAAATGTATGGGTTTGGGGGGTAAACATATATTTCTGTGTTTTTACCCCACAAAAATGCAGTCAATGTGTTGATTTTTCATTAGCTGAAGTTACCCACAGGACTATTTGTATGCACTAACTTCATTTTGGGGCCTCTAAATGCCAGATACTTTGGTAAACCTATGAACAATGGCCACCAAACTGTTTGGAGGAACCCTGGCAATCATATTTAGGGTGCTTTTTCTTGGTGCGTAACGATACATGGGTGATATGGTGCTGAGAAGTTGAAGCTTTGAGGCAATTTTCAGATATTTCACCAAAACCGACAATTGTGGGAAAGCCTTGCGACTCAGTAGTTTGGAGCAGAAAGGCATGGGTACCCATTTTAGATTCGGTAGAATGTGTACTTTCCAAAAATATATGGGTTTTGGGGGGTAAACATATATTTCTGTGTTTTTACCCCACAAAAATGCAGTCAATGTGTTGATCTTTCATTTGCTGAAGTTACCCATGGGACTGTTTGTATGCGCTAACTTCATTTTGGGGCCTCTAAATGCCAGATACTTTGGTAAACTTATGAACAATGACTACCAAAATGTTCAGAGGAACCCTGGCAATCATATTTAGGGTGCTTTTTCTTAGTACGTAATGATACATGGGCGATATGGTGCTGGGAAGCTGAAGGTTTGAGGCAATTTTCAGATATTTCACCAAAACCGACAATTTTGGGAAAGCCTTGCGACTCAGTAGTTTGGAGCAGAAAGGCATGGGTACCCATTTTAGCTTCAGTAGAATGTGTACTTTCCAAAAATATATGGGTTTTGGGGGGTAAACATATATTTCTGTGTTTTTACCCCACAAAAAATGCAGTCAATGTGTTGATTTCTCAGTAGCTGAAGTAAAGTCCTGAACAATTTGGATGTGCTAACTTCATATTGGTGTCTCTAAATGCCAGATACTTTGGTAAACCTATGCATAATGGGTATCAAACTGTTCAGTGGACCCCTGGCAATCATATTTCAGGTGCTTTTTCTTGGTACCTAATATAGTTTGGGATATGCGGAGCAGCAAAATAAAACCTTTGAAATTATTTTTCAGAATTTTGAATTTTTTTATGAAAAACCGCTATGTTCAGACAAGCTTTTATGTTTGGTAGTTGGGAGTAGAGAGACATAGTTACCCATTTTGTAATTGGCAGAATGTTTACTTTTCAAAAAAAGTATGGTTTTCTGGGGTAAACCTACGGTTTCAGGATTTTTTGCCTTGGAATCTAAAGCATGCCGTTTTCTGCCTTAGTGCTTTCAAAATTCGGTAGTATACTGCCGGGAGTTTTTGAGGTACAGAAGTCCTAAATCTCCCTAAAACTATACATATCTGGTATTGGCACGTTTGAGAGACATAAGGCTTTCCAAATCAGTTGGATTTTCCTCTGTAAAATGAAATATTTTTCTGGTATAAATTGATATACGATGAAAAATGGTAATTTTTCATTTTTTTTTGGTATTTAGCACTATAAATTTTTTTGCACAGGTGGAAATACATGAAAACTCAGGCAGATTTAGAAAGCTCAGTTTCTACCGAAAAAAACAATGTATAGTTTTCCTAGGTAAACTATAGGTTTCCCCTCAGAAAATGCCCCTAAAGTGAGAGAGCACAAAATGTTTCAAAAACGGCTGGCATTTCGCGTAACCAAAATGTGAAATTCTGCTGGCACTTAAAGGGTTAAACTTGTTTCACTGTTAGAATGGAATTCACTCTCCTGAAGACGGCCCCAGTTAGAGAGCAGAAACGTTGAGAAATAAAACTTCACCTTGATTTTGCAGTATGAAATCCTTGGAGTGCGGTTTTGTTCATTCATTTTATATATATCACTCCTTGGAATTTTACAAAATATCACACTTTATTCCATGTTTGCTAAGAATCAATGTTTTGGCTCACTTCTAGAGCCTTTGTCAAAATTAAAAATCATACAAACACATCACACTTAAATTCCATCTCTGGGTGTAACCCTCTAGCACGTCAGAACCCCACCTCTCCATTAACATATCCACCATATGTATTAACCACATACAAAAACCTTTTTTAAAAACGGTAAATCATTAATTGTTAAATACCATAGCACTGCCTCATTCAACAAATGTATACATTTTTCCCTGGAGCAGCACCCGGGTATTTACATTAACAATTAACTGACGTAGTGTGGATCTGGACAGTCTTGTATGTATGTGTGTGTATATATATATATATATATATATATATATATATATATATACACACACACAATTCTTAGGGGAAATTAGCTCTGGTAGGCAGTTAAAGGACCAGTAACATCAAAAAAAAATTAAAAAAAAAATTTGTTTGTACTTAATGGAAAAAAAACCCACCAAGACACATTTAACTTTAAATTCGCAAAGTCTTTATTAAGAAATAATAAACCGATTCTCCGCTTGCATTCCTCTTCAGAAACGATGACAGGGCGACGATCCATTGTGTGGTGCTCGATAGCCAGGGAGGAGAAATCGAGTGACGCATTATTGATCGTCACTCGATTTGCACAAGCATTCGTGCACATACGAGTCCTGCTGGTTTTGGCCTGAACATTTCATACAGAGGTTAGTGGAGTCCCACCTTTCCAGAGGTAAATTACAATATCTAGTAGACCAGAAAGGTAATGGTCCTGAGCAGAGATCTTTGGTTCTAGCCTCTGATGTACATGCTGACCATCTCAAACATCAATTTCATTCTAAATTTCTAAAGTCTACCTGGTGTTCAAGTGGGGCGGCGGGGACGCACGATATTCTCCTTGCGGGACCCCCCAAACCTCTTACCTAAGATTTGGTGCACGTGTCCTGTTAGTTTTGATGAGCACATCATTTTGGTTGGCTTCTGATATCAACATGCTTGGAATGAAATTCAAATATTTGTCAATTTTCCCTTGCCCAATGTAAGTCTATTGTCAGATAGTTCCTGGGTGTGCTTATTGTCCAGTTTTCCTGTTCTTGACCCTTGCGTGTCCCTGACCTCTGCTGATGTGTCCGACCATTGCCTGTTTTCTGACTATTCTTCCAGGTTCCTGATTCAGTACTGAGCTGACGGACTGGTTATTGACCGGGCCTGTTTCCTTTGCTCTAACCCTGTTCCTTCACATGTTACGGTATCCTTGTCTGCCCTGAACTCTCACCTTGGTTCTCTAACTTTAAGACCTGGTAGCATCCGAGTAGAGGAGGGCTCCTGCCAAAGCAAAAGGTGGTTGTTATAGGCAGAAGTGCGAGCTGTGACCAGAACCTTGGCATCTGTTCAGTGTTTTGGGAAACCATATGTGACAAAAGTATGCGCTATGGTATTTAACAGAATACCATTCTGTCAGCAATGTGCCATTCCTGCTATTAATATGCAGTATATGACACATTGTCTATCATTACGACATAATATTGGAGCAATGGTCAATGTCTGTTCCTAACTAACATTTTTTCTTTTCCAATGTGGCAGTTATTTCAGTAAGGCTCAAAACTCAAATGCCCCAATATTTTATCTACTGTATGATGATGCAAGGAGCATATTTATTAAAGTATTTAAATAAACAGCATTGAAATACACCAAATTCATTGTCATTGTAGACAGTGTAATAACGTTATATTAAAGCTGTTAAAAGTACTGTTTTGCAGAAAAAGGGGTTATTAATTTGTGGATTGATAACATTTTGCCTCTTTATAACTGTGCTTTATTTATTTTACACTGACTTATACACTAGATCCGTTTTTGGGTATAAAAGATTTTGCACACTTCTATAATTTTGCCTGTAAATAATGGAAATTAGTTTCACCTGACAACTTGGAATGTTTCCTTAATGAATGTTTAAAGCATGTTGTTGTTTTAGTTGTTTGATCTCTGACACTGAACAAATAGGCGATTGATCATGCTATGGCTCTGTCGCCTTCACTAAGTATCATCCATAAAAGACTCCTTAAGATACAGAACACTGAAAATAATAGGATTTGTTTGACAGTTTGTTCAGGTAACTATGCTAATTTCACAAAGGTGAAATATTAATTTATTGCAACTTGTTTAAGCTTATATTTTACAATACCTCAATCTAAGGTATAGCTTTGAAAGACAAATAATGAAAAATAAGCTTATAATGACTTCATTATAATGACTTTTCATACCTTAACAGTTTGCCTCAGCACCAAATGTTGACTTTGCTCTATTTCTTAGGTACTTGCTCTACTTGTTTTGGAGCAAATGACTGCCACTATATTTTTACTTTACCTTGCACGTACCATACTAAACAGGTTGCCTTAGCACATGTTCCTGATCTTATTTTAAAGCTGCCTGTTAAGGATGATTTATTCACATTTAATTTAACAGGGATTTCCTGTGCCTCTTTTCATTTTCATTTTCACACTGTGCACCCCTTGAATTAAAAAGAAATAAATAAGGAGCATGCTGCACTGGGTATAAGCCTAGATAACATTGGGGTATGCTTTCTAAACTAAGGCCTGTTGGTAGTGGTAATGCTGTTTGTACATTGTGTGAACAGGATCATACGAACAGACGGGTCTTGAACAGGGTAAAGTCCATTTATTGTTCACATATAAAGATTCTGTGAGCAAAGCAGCATAAAACAAAATAAAACAAAACAAAATCCTTGCCCCACTTGGGCTCTAACTAATACACAGAGTAGTTTCCCTCTCTACTACCGGTCCCCTACTGGGATTTCCGGTCAAACACAAACAGTACAACTCCCCAGAGTCACAGTACCTTTTCAAAAGTCCTTTCCCTTTGGGGAAACATAAACAGCCACTTCCAATGGCCACACTCAGCTCCCAGCTCTCCTCAGTGTGTGTCTCAATCTTTCACTCTAAGCCCCAACCCTCTCTAGCAGCTAGCTGATCTAGCCTGCTAATTATTTCCCAGATGAGACTTTCTAGGGGAATTAACCCACTCAGAACTGCTGTACATATGGGAGTAAGACATGAACCTAGGGGAAATATATCTTCCTTCACACTGTGTTCCAGTTACCGGTTCACATATCCCCCCCCCTCTGCTATCTATCACGGGCACTGGCTGGGAAACTGAATGGGCCTTAAATAGGTTCAAATTTTTCGCCAAACAGGCGTCAGAAACGTGCTGGCGCAAATGCGCCAGCGTGCCTGCGTCTTTAAGAGGCGCGCAGGCGCGCCGCACGCGCCCTAGATTCCAAGATGGCGCCGGCGCCAGCGCCGGCTCGAGGGCCATGCGGCGGGCATCCCTTACATTACCCCCCTCTCCAGGCGGGGCCACTGGACCCCCAGGCTTCCCAGGAAACTTTTGGTGAAATTGCTTCCTAAGACGGTCAGCTCTGATGTCATCAACTGAGACCCAGGAGTTCTCCTCAGGGCCAAAGCCCTTCCACCTGGTAAGATACTGTAACTTACCACGCACAAGGAATCTAGAAACTCCTGGATCTCAAATTCAGGCTGACCTTCAACTAACACTGGGGGAGGAACAGAAACAAAACGGACATTGTTTTAACAAAGAAACGTGAAATGAGTCAGAAATCTTAAAATTAACAGGCAACTTAAGACGAACACAAGAAGGGTTGATAATTTCAGAAATAGGGTATGGACCAATGAACCTAGGCCCCAGTTTGAGAAAGGGAACCTTTAGTTTAATATTTTTGGTAGAAAGCCACACTGAGTCTCCCACCTTATACTGGGGTGCCTCTCTACGTGATCTGTCAGCAGTTTTTTTCTGAGCAGAGGCAGCTGCGGACAGAGAGTCGTGAACCTGCGACCAAACCCTAGAAAAACGTTCAACACAAGAATTAGCAGAGGGAGCCAGGGAGCCAGAACCGGAAAATGAAAATGCCTTGGGGTGCAACCCATTAACCACGAAGAAAGGGGACTCTCCCGAGGAGGAATGGGTAGCATTATTGTATGCAAATTCAGCCCAGGGTAACAGTTCAGCCCATGTGGACTGGTTGTCTGACACATAACACCTGAGGTATTGCTCAAGGGACTGGTTTACTCTTTCAGTTTGACCATTGGTTTGGGGGTGATAGGCAGAGGAAAATGAAAATTCAACCCCAACCAAAGAACAGAAAGCACGCCAAAACTTAGAGACAAACTGAACTCCCCTATCAGAAACAATATTTTCAGGAAAACCATGAAACTTAAAGATGTGAGTAACAAACAGATCAGCCAAGGATTTAGCAGAAGGTAGGTGTGGAAGGGGTACAAAATGGCTCATCTTGCTAAACCTATCCACCACCACCCAGATCACAGTTTTCCCCTGTGAAGGAGGCAAATCAACAATAAACTCCATCGAAAGATGGGTCCAAGGCCTTTCTGGAATTGGTAAGTGAAGTAGCAAACCCTGGGAAGACTTCCGAGAGGTTTTAGACCTTTGGCAGACTGGACAAGAATTTACAAAGGCCTTAGTATCTTGTTTGAATGAAGGCCACTAAACATGACGGGATAACAGAGACACCGTTTTAGCAATACCTGGATGTCCTGCCATTTTAGAATCATGAACCTCCCTCAATACTTGCTCCCTTAACTCCTGTGGTACAAACCATCTCCCCGAAGGGGTATCTGTAGGAGCAGTAGATTGAAGAGATAGCAATAAAGAGGAAAGGTCAGATTCAAGGGTTGCTATGATCATTTCTCTGGGAATAATGGGAGTACACTCACTAGAGTCAGAAGAAATGGATTCAAAACTCCTAGAGAGTGCATCCGCCTTGGTGTTTTTAGTCCCAGGCCTGAAAGTCAAAGAAAAATTAAACCTTGTGAAAAATAGAGCCCACCTAGCCTGCCTCGGATTAAGGCGTTTAGCAGACTCTATATATAGATTTTTGTGGTCAGTATAGACTGTCACCAGATGTTTAGCACCTTCAAGGAGGTGCCGCCATTCCTCAAAGGCCCACTTAACTGCCAACAACTCCCTGTTACCTATATCATAATTCACCTCAGCAGGTGAAAACTTCCTGGAGAAAAAGGCACAGGGATGCAATTTGTTGGTAGTCGGGTGCCTTTGAGAAAGAACCGTCCCAGCTCCTACCTCAGAGGCGTCAACCTCAACAATAAAAGGTAGTGCAGTATCGGGGTGTCTGAGAATGGGGGCTGAACTGAATTCCTTTTTGAGGAATTCAAATGCTTGAACGGCCTCAGGGGGCCACATGCTGGGGTCAGCACCCTTTTTAGTCAGATTGGTAATGGGGGCAACAATGAGTGAAAAATTCTTAATAAATTGGCGATAATAATTAGCAAAACCAAGAAACCTTTGGATTGCACGTAACGAAAGGGGCTGGGTCCAATCCAGGACTGCTCTCACCTTGCCTGGATCCATTTCTAGACCTTTGCTGGAAATATTAAACCCCAAAAATTGAACAGAAGAAACCTCAAAAGTTCATTTCTCTAATTTTGCATAAAGACCTCACACACATGTTTTCGATGTTCACACATGGAAGAGAAAATTAGAATATCGTCTAGGTAGACCACCACGAATATCCCCTGCAGGTCCCGGAAGATGTCATTGACAAACTCCTGGAACACTGCGGGGGCGTTACAGAGACCAAATGGCATAACAAGGTACTCATAGTGGCCGTCCCTGTGTCAAGACCGCCGGGAGCGCGAGGAGTCGCGTCCGCTCCCGGCGGCGAAGAATCCAAGATGGCGGCGCCCAGGGAACCCACGTGGGTTCCGACGCCGGCGTTGTGACGCCAGCACGGCGCGACGGTCGCAGGCGCGACGGTCGCTGGCGCAAGGGCGCCAAATTCAAAGATAAAAGGACGCCTGAGGCGCCAAGATGGCGCCCGAAAATAGGATCCTGTTCCCTGAGAGATTCCTGGGTTCCCTTGCTGTTTCCCCTGCTTATATCTGCCTGATTCCTTGTTGTGACCCCTTGCCTGGACTTGGACTTCGCTGATACTCTGCCTGCCATTTGACCCCCTGCCTGGCCCTGGACTTTGTTTGTATTCCGCCTGTCTTTTGACCTGTGCTTGGACTTTGTTTATTCTCCTGCCTTACCCTTGGATACCACGACCCTGATCCCTCCTGAGGGGCTTCCTCCTAGATCCGGACTACTCCCCAGAGGGGGCTCCCGGCTCCCTGACATTATTTTCGGGCCATGGATCCTTCTGAGGAAGCCACACCTCATGTCGGACGAGCGCTCCGCGGACTGGCATCCCGCATGGAGGACTACGAAAACCAGCAGGTTCGCATTGGGCAAGCACTCGATGTCCTGCTAGCTCAAGTGCCTTCTACGCCCTCCGCTGCTCCACCTACTGGAGATCCTCCCATGGCGGCAGCCTCTACGAACGCAAGCTACCCGACAGGTGAGCCTCGCATTCCACCTCCCCCTCGCTTCAGTGGGGACCCACAAGCCTGCAGGGGATTTGCCACACAATGCCTAATTCAATTTGAGTTCCAACCCACACAGTTTCCAAGTGAGCGTTCCAAGGTGGGGTATGTGATGTCTCGATTGGAAGGCAAGCCACTGGAGTGGGCAATGTCTCTTTGGGAGAAGAATTCCCCGGTGACTTATGATGTTAAAGACTTTCTCCAAGCTTTTCGCATAGTCTTTGATGCTCCAGGTCGGGTTACGTACGCCCCTGCCCGTCTCTTGCAGCTCCGGCAGGGAAGCCGCAGTGTCAATGAGTACGCTATAGACTTCCGAACTCTGATGGCGGAGACTTCCTGGTGTGATGACGCTTACAAGGCCGTATACTACCAAGGCCTATCTATCCGCATCAAAGATGATCTCGTCTCCAGAGAGACTCCTGACACCCTGGAAGGGCTGATCGCTCTATCCATTAAGGTTGACACCCGTCTCAGAGAACACCAGGTGGAGAGAGAGCGCAGCAGACGATTTTCTCCTATGTTGGCCCCTCGCTTTCAAAGGCCGATTTTGCAAGCATCCGCTGTCCCTGTGACTCATGTGTCCACGTCTCCCCTGGAGGAACCTATGCAAGTAGGAAAGGCTCGCCTCTCCGAGCAGGAAAGACTCCGAAGACGTATGGCAGGTCTCTGTTTGTACTGTGGTGGGCATTCCCATTTTGCCAACGCCTGTCCTGCCAAAGCCAAGAGTTTTGTACCCCGAGGTATGTCTCAGGTTTCTCATGTAGGGGGCATCACTCGAGGGCCTCAGGAGAAGTATCAAGAAAATTCACGCAGACTTCTCCTTCCTTTGCAGATTCACCTGGCAAGTAAATCTATCTTCGAAAGGGCCTTCCTCGACTCCGGAGCGGATGGCAATTTCATGGACGCCTTCTTTGCCGAACGCATGAAGATTCCCCTGCTTCCATTGTCTTCACCCCTGCGAATTACCGCCATAGATGACAAACCCCTGGAGTTTGAATTCGTCACAATGTTCACGGCGGAACTATCTGTACAAGTTGGGGCGCTGCATCAAGAAAAACTTTCTTTCTTCATCATTCCCTGCCCTTCTACTCCAGTAATATTGGGTCTTCCGTGGTTACGTCTGCATAACCCCACCATAGACTGGTCCACTGGGCAGATCTCTCGTTGGAGTTTATTTTGCCTGCAACATTGCCTTCCGCCAAAACCCCTCGAGAAGGTGAATGTCTCCACTGCGGAACTAAAGACTTTGCCCTCCACTTACCAGGGGTTTTCTGATGTGTTTTGTAAAAAGTCTGCAGAGTTCCTCCCCCCACATCGCTCCTACGACTGTCCGGTTGAACTCTTGCCAGGAGCTATGCCCCCCAGAGGGCGCACCTACCCTCTCTCTCCTGCAGAGACTACCGCTATGAAGGAGTACATCCAAGAAAATCTCCAGCGGGGGTTTATCCGCCCTTCTACCTCTCCTGCAGGGGCTGGGTTCTTCTTCGTGGAGAAGAAGGACGGAGGCCTTCGGCCTTGTATAGACTATCGGGGTCTGAATAAGATCACCGTGAAAAACAGGTACCCCCTGCCCTTGATTGCCGAGCTCTTTGACCAGCTGAAAGGGGCAAAGATTTTCTCCAAGTTGGATCTCCGGGGGGCCTACAACCTCATTCGCATCCGGGAGGGTGACGAATGGAAGACGGCATTCAACACTCGGGATGGGCACTATGAATATCTTGTTATGCCCTTCGACCTTTGCAATGCCCCTGCCGTCTTCCAGGAGTTTGTTAATGATGTGCTCCGAGATCTCCTAGGAAGGTTCGTAGTCGTATACTTGGACGACATCCTGATCTTTTCCAAGGACCTTGAAAGTCATTGCTCCCAGGTGAAGGAGGTACTCTCTCGTCTGAGGAAGAACTCTCTCTTCGCCAAGTTGGAGAAGTGTGTCTTCGAGGTATCCAAGATCCCCTTCCTAGGATACATTATCTCTCCAGAGGGATTTGAGATGGACCCCGTGAAAGTGTCGGCCATCCAGGAGTGGCCTCTCCCACTGAGTACCAAGGCAATCCAGAGATTCATCGGATTTGCTAATTATTATCGACAGTTCATCCGGGGGTTCTCTTCCCGCATTGCACCTATCCTGGCCCTCATCCGGAAAGGAGGTAAACCCAGCCTGTGGCCTCCATCTGCCATAGAAGCCTTTCAGTCCTTGAAAGAGGCCTTCACGTCCGCTCCTGTTCTCCGACATCCCAATCCTGCACTACCCTTCTGCATCGAAGTTGATGCTTCTGAAGTCGGAGCCGGAGCTATCCTGTCTCAGAGACACTCCACTGATGGAAAATTGCACCCCTGTGCGTTTTTCTCCAAGAAGTTCTCATCCGCAGAGCAGAACTATGATGTCGGAAATCGAGAACTCTTAGCAGTCAAGCTTGCCCTTGAAGAATGGCGTCACCTCCTGGAGGGCTCTGAAATTCCTGTCCAGATTTTCACAGATCACAAGAATCTGGAGTTTATACAGTCCCTCAAGAGGCTAAATCCCAGACAAGCCAGGTGGGCCCTTTTCTTTTCCCGATTTAACTTTGTTTTGACTTATCGCCCAGGTTCCAAGAATCTGAAGGCCGATGCCTTGTCTCGTAGCTTCACTCCGGTGGACCGTGACTCTGAGAGGCAGGAACCAATCATTCCACCAGTCAAGATCATTGCCTCTCTGTATCCCCAATTTGCCGACCAGATTCTGGCTGGGCAGTCCTCGGCTCCTCAAGATACTCCGATTGGCATGGCCTTCGTCCCTCCAGAACTTCGCCTGGCCATCCTGCAACAAACCCACTGCTCCAGGCAAGCTGGACATCCTGGTCCGGCCAAGACCCTTGAACTCTTGAGGCGCCTAGTCTGGTGGCCTGATATCCGCAAGGATGTAAAGGACTTTGTGGCTGCTTGTAATGTCTGTGCCACTTCTAAGCCGCCATTCCCGCCCCAGCGGGTTGTTACAGCCTTTGCCGGTTCCCTCTCGTCCGTGGACGCACCTCTCTATGGACTTTATAGTCGAACTTCCTCCCTCCGGTGGGAATACTGTGATCTGGGTTGTCATTGACCGCTTCAGCAAAATGGCCCATTTCATCCCTTTGAAGAAGTTACCCTCTGCGGTGGAATTATCCCAACTCTTTATTAAGTACATCTTCCGCCTGCATGGTTTCCCGGTGGAGATCGTCTCCGACAGAGGCACCCAGTTTACCGCCAAGTTCTGGCGTTCTCTATGTAAAGACTTGGGAATAACACTTAAATTTTCGTCTGCCTACCACCCGCAGACGAATGGGGCAGCTGAACGTGTGAACCAAGCCTTAGAACAGTTCCTGAGGAACCACGTGTCTCTTTGCCAGGACGATTGGTCTGACCTCCTCCCATGGGCGGAGTTTGCTCATAATAATGCATGTCATTCCTCCACAGGAAGGTCTCCATTTATGGTGGTGTATGGACAGCACCCTCAAGCCTTTCCTCAGGACTTTGTGTTGTCAGACGTCCCGGCTGCAGATGATCTGGCAGCCCATATGCTTGCTATTTGGGCTGCAACCAAGTCTAATCTAGAGAAGTGTGCTCTAGTCCACAAGACTTTCGCAGATCGCCGTAGAAGGCCCTCTCCTCCCTACAAGGTGGGTGATAGTGTCTGGCTCTCTTCCAGGAATATTCGCTTGAAGGTGCCATCTCCCAAGTTGGGTCCGAAGTTCCTGGGTCCGTTCCCCATATTGGAGATAATTAACCCTGTAGCCATCAGACTTCAACTCCCACCAGAGATGAGAATCCCCAACGTGTTCCACGTCTCCCTGGTGAAGCCCACCGTCTCCAATCGTTTCTCTGGTGTCCAATCTCCTCCTCCTGCTGTCTCTGTGGAGGGTCAACAAGAATTCGAGGTGGAGAGAATCCTTGATTCCAGAATCTCCAGAGGGTCCCTTCAATACCTCATCCATTGGAAGGGCTTTGGCCCCGAAGAATGCTCTTGGGAGGGACACCGTGATGTGCATGCTCCTCGTTTGGTAAGAGACTTCCACTCCAAGTTTCCCCAGAAACCAAGTCCCGGTGGTCCTGAGGCCCCCCGTGAGGGGGGGGTACTGTCAAGACCGCCGGGAGCGCGAGGAGTCGCGTCCGCCCCCGGCGGCGAAGAATCCAAGATGGCGGCGCCCAGGGAACCCACGTGGGTTCCGACGCCGGCGTTGTGACGCCAGCACGGCGCGACGGTCGCAGGCGCGCTGACGCTGGCGCAAGGGCGCCAAATTCAAAGATAAAAGGACGCCTGAGGCGCCAAGATGGCGCCCGAAAATAGGATCCTGTTCCCTGAGAGATTCCTGGGTTCCCTTGCTGTTTCCCCTGCTTATATCTGCCTGATTCCTTGTTGTGACCCCTTGCCTGGACTTGGACTTCGCTGATACTCTGCCTGCCATTTGACCCCCTGCCTGGCCATGGACTTTGTTTGTATTCCGCCTGTCTTTTGACCTGTGCTTGGACTTTGTTTATTCTCCTGCCTTACCCTTGGATACCACGACCCTGATCCCTCCTGAGGGGCTTCCTCCTAGATCCGGACTACTCCCCAGAGGGGGCTCCTGGCTCCCTGACACCCTGGTGTTAAACGCTGTCTTCCACTCATCCCCCTCCTTGATACGTATCAGATTATAAGCCCCCCTAAAATCTAGCTTGGTATAGATCTTAGCATCCTTAACCTGGTCAAACAGCTCAGAAATTAAGGGAAGATGGTATCGATTTTTTATGGTGATCTTGTTGAGACCCCTGTAATCGATACAGGGACGAAGACCACCATCTTTTTTACCCACAAAAAAGAAACCTGCCCCCGCAGAGGAACAAGAAGGCTTGATGAAACCCCTCTCTAGGTTTTCCTTAATATACTCCTTCATTGCCTGGGCTTCGGGCAAGGAAAGAGGGTAAGTTCTACCCAGAGGAGGAGTAGACCCAGGAATTAGATCAATGGGGCAGTCATACTGCCGGTGTGGGGGTAAGGTCTCAGCCGCTTTTTTGGAGAAAACATCAGCGTATACTGTGTAAGCAGCAGGTAACCCTTCAAGGGAAGTAGTAGCTACGAAGGAGGGAAAGCAGACCCCACCACACTTGGAACCCCATTGAGTAACTTCCCTTGTGACCCAATCAATCAGAGGGTTATGCCTCTGGAGCCATGGCAGCCCTAAAATAAGAGGAGAGGAAGCCCCCTCAATGAGGTATAAAGCTATCTCCTCACAGTGCAGATTGTTGACACACAGAGAAAGGGCAATAGTCTTTTGAGATACCACACCTGACCCTAAGGGCCTCTTGTCTACAGCCAAAATTCTCATGGGGGAATTTAGGGCAACTAACGGAATTTTGTATTTAGCTGCAAAAGCCGCATCCAAAAAGTTACCCTCCGCCCTTGAATCCACAAATGCGGACAGTTTGACAGAGCCCGTAGGCCAAGTTAGTTTAACTGGTAACAGAAACTTAGAGGAAGATTGGGGAGAGGAAACTCCTGCGCCCAAATGGAGCTCCCCTTCTCCATTTAGGTTAGGGAGCCTCCCTTTCCTCCTAGGACATAGGTTCAGGAAATGACCCTTCTCCCCACAATAAATACATAAACCTTGGGAGCGCCTGCGTGCCTTTTCCTCAGGAGTTAGATGAGAAATGCCTAACTGCATAGGTTCCTCCTGAGGCAGAGGCACAGAGAGGTTTGAAAACTTAACATTGGTCACTATATTAGACTTCATATTAGTAACCCCAGAATAAGTAGAAACACCCCTCTCACCCCTTCTCTCCCTTTGTCTCCTATCTACCTGGATGGCCAGAGACATAAGATCGTCCAGGTTGGAAGATAGGGGGTAATTAACAAGACTATCCTTTACTGAGTCAGATAACCCCAAACGGAACTGACTCCGTAGAGCCAAATCGTTCCACCCAGTTTCCACTGCCCACCGGCGGAACTCGGTGCAGTACACCTCCACATCCCTTTTCCCTTGGCGCAACTTATGAATTGCGGAATCGGCCGAAGATGCACGATCCGGATCATCGTAAAGAATAGCCATACTGTCAAAAAATGTGTCTAGGGAATAACGAGCAGGGTCGGAAGAGGGCAGCCTGAGGGCCCAAATTTGGGGGTCACCCAATAACAGGGTCATTACAAACCTTACTTCCTCCTCACCAGATGAGAATGAGTGAGGATGGAAACTAAGGTACAATTTGCATGCCTCTTTAAAGACAAAAAATGTAGTTCTGTCCCCGCTAAATCTCTCGGGGAATACGATTTTGGGTTCATGGGACCTGGTAGAGTTGCCCCACATGGCAGAAGAAACCACAGGAGGAGCAGGAACTAGGACTGGCAGCTGCTGCGGAGTTTGCGGAGTCTCCAGCTGATGGGTTAGCTCATGATAACCCAGCAGAAGGTAGTTCTGCTTCCACTCATGGTCCTCCAAGCGCTGCAACAGGGTGGAAAGAAGCGCTTCGGTGGTAGTTGGAGGAACTGAAGCGGTAGGAGAAGCAGCAGCAACATCGTCATGACTTTCGACCTCCATGGCCCGTGATAATGTCACGGCCGGCACCCGATACCAGAACAAATGCCAAGCACCCTGGTCTCGGCTCGGCTTCACCAGTAGTGTGACCACCGTTGGGCTTCGGGAGGAGCCCTCAGCTTACTTGGGTGCCACCTGGACTTAACGAGGGGTGCAAGGCGAGATGTTCTGGCTGGCGAAGGGGCACGGCTGTTAGCAGAGTCTTTTGGGCCGAAGGTCACAGTACAAATGGAGCAGGCAAGAGAATCGTCAGACAGGCAAGGTCGAGGCAGGCAGATATCAAGAATCGTCAGGCAGGCAAGGGTCAAACCAGGTTGTCAATCGAGGGGTTAAGCAGAAAGAGTTGTCGTAGGCAGGCGAGGGTCAGGATACAGAATGCAGAATAGTCAGGAACATGCTGGGTCAAACACGGGTAATCAAATGGACTAGATACAGAACAGATCAGATGCACAAGGCTCAGGAACCACTAGAAACAAGTTCTATCACGGGCACTGGCTGGGAAACTGAATGGGCCTTAAATAGGTTCAAATTTCGCGCCAAACAGGTGTCAGAAACGTGCTGGCGCAAATGCGCCAGCGTGCCTGCGCCTTTAAGAGGCCCGCAGGTGTGCCACGCGCGCCCTAGATTCCAAGATGGCACCGGCGCCAGTGCCGGCTCGAGGACCATGCGGCGGGCTTCCCCGCCGCATCGGTAAGACCCTTACACACAGTTGTAATCTGCTCCTGCATTTGAGCAATGTGTTCTACCAATGTCTTATAGTGGGTAGCCTCCTGTTCCCAAGTTTCCTTAGCTACATCTAGCAGATCCCTGGGGTGTGTACCATAGAGTAACTCAAATGGGCCGAACCCAGTAGAAGCTTGTGGCACCTCCCTGATTGAGAACAACAAATACGGCAATAAGCAGTCCCAATTTTTCCCATCTTTATCTACCACCTTTTTCAACATGGCTTTCAGGGTCTTATTAAACCTTTCCACCAAGCCATCAGTTTGAGGGTGGTACACTGAGGTACGTAAGTGTTTGGTACCTAAGAGGCGACATAACTCTTTGGTTACTTTGGACATAAAGGGTGTGCCTTGATCTGTCAGTATTTCTTTAGGTATTCCCACCCTAGAAAACAAATGGACCAGCTCTTTGGCTATACATTTTTGCTGAAGTATTCCTTAAAGGTACTGCTTCTGGATATCTGGTTGCATAATCCAATATTATATATATATAGTATATGTTGGTGCCCTCTAGGCAGGGGACCGACCAAATCCATGGCAACCCTCTCAAATGGGACCTCAACAATTGGAAGGGGAACCAAGGGACCTCTGTAATGGGGTCTTGGTGCTGCTAACTGACAATCTGGGCAGGAGTTACAATATCGCTTTACATCTCCAACCACCCCAGGCCAAAAGAACCTCTGAAGAATTCTTTCTGTAGTTTTATCGACTCCCAGGTGGCCGCCAAGTACATGTCTATGTGCCATATCTAATACCACCTTTTATATATTGCTGGGGTACCACCAGCTGTTCTATAATTTCATCCCTTATTTTGCTCACATGATATAACAGATCCTGGTTCAGGGCCATGTGGGGAAACACTGTTTCTGCCCCTGGAAATTGAGGTTCCCCATTTATAACTTTTATATTTTCTCTAGCATGGCTCAGAGTGGGGTCCCTCATTTGGGCAGTTCCAAAGTTCTCTTTGGAAACCTCTAAATTAGGTGCCAGGTCACCTTCCTCTATCCCCCTCTTCAAGTCCTGCCAACACTTCTAGGGGTGAGGGAACATCAGGGGTCACCCCTACTTTATCATCATTCTCAGGGTGTGTAAAGGGTTCTGGGGACAAGCATGTTTCCTCTGCCTTGCATGAGGAACCCTTTTCAGAATTACTCTCCCCACCCCACAGTTGCCAGAACAAGGGAAAATCTCTTCCCAATATAACAGCATATAACCCCCACTTGATACTTTACAGTTCCCGACTGAGTTTCAAACAGAACCAAAGCAGTTGGGTAGTCTTTAGTGTCCCCATGAATGCACACTACCCCGACCCGTGGGTGGGTAGAGTCAACGATGTCCACCAATCTAGCGTGAACTAATGTTACCAAATTCCCCGAATCCAGGAGAGCGGTCACCCGGTGTCCTTCTATGACTACTGGGCAAAACTGTTTACCAGTCTCTTCTTGTAGAGAGGCCAGACATGCTGTCAGAGCATACAGGGATTCTTGTTTCCCCCAACTACAATCCATAAGCTCTGACGTTAGGGGTCAGTAAGCAGCGAAATGGCCAAACTCTCTACACCTCCAGCATTGTAACCCCCTTTTATCTCTGTCAGAGGCCTCTGGACCCTGACTGGTGGCCACCCTATATTTGGCTCCAGTAATAAGTCCCAAAGTCATATCAGAGGTTTTGTCCCGGTTACCTTGGGAAACCACCCCTTTAATAAATGGAACAGTCTTACCAGGATTTCCTTGCAATCTCTGAGGCTTGATAGGGCTCTGGACAGAGGTTCCCTCTCCTAGGTAGCTCTCAGTAGTCATGTACCTCTCCACAAGTTCCACCATCTGGGTCATATCTTGGGGGTCTGCCTGTCCAACCCATCGCTGTATATCCCGGGGAAGACCTTTCCAGTACCGGTCTACCACGATCCTTTCCACCACTTGATCGGCTGTGTTGACGTCTGGTTGCAGCCACTTTCTTGTGAGACCCAGGAGGTCATGCATTTGCGCACATGCAGGCTTGCCTTTGCTATAAACCCAGTCATTGAACTTTTTTGCGTGAACCGCCGAAGTGATTCAAAGGTGGGCCAGGATTTCCTCTTTTAACTTATTATAGTTATGAGAATCCTGTTCTTTTAGATCAAAGTACACCTTTTGGGGTTCCCCTGTTAAGTAAGGTGCTATCACTTCAGCCCAGTCCTCTGGGGATAACTTTCAAATACTGCCAGGTATGCTTCGACATCATCTGCTGGAGTCATCTTTTGCAGACTTTTTTGTACCGCTTTGCGGATATTTAAAGGTCCTTGCCCCAGGGCCGCACTACCCTGTAATTTCTCAGCCAGTGCTTGGAACTCCTGCTGCAAATGCATGGTAACACTATGTTGTTGTGCTAAGGTAACTTTACTGGATTCTGCTTGGGCGTTAATTTTTTTAATCAGCAGCTGATTGGTTTCCTGTTGGGCCTTTAAGGACACCTGATGGGTTAGCTGTTGGGCCCTTAAGGACTCCTGATGGGTTAGCTGTTGGACCCTTAAGGACTCCTGCTGAGCCCTTAAAGCTTCCTGGTGATTTGCATTAGCTTGCTGCTGACTGGCATGATTTAGCTGCTGGGGTTGCAGCATCGTCTTCAATATCTCCTCCATTTTAATATCTGTTGAAGACTTCCCCTTTAAACTGTCTGTCCCTTTAAACTTTGGTCTTTGCTATTTTCAAATGAAATTTCTGCCCATTGCATACCTCCACCAATTGTGAGCAGGATCATACGAACAGACGGGTCTTGAACAGGGTAAAGTCCATTTATTGTTCACATATAAAGATTCTGTGAGCAAAGCAACATAAAACAAAATAAAACAAAACAAAACCAGTTACCAGTTCACAATTGTTAAAAAAAACTGACTAAAAACTATGGACAGAGGGTAGTTGTCAACTGTAAATTGTCTACTTCAAGTAGACCACAGTTCTTTTACTATGCTACTGCATTTGAAGGGCATCCACAAAGTTCCAGATGATTCTTAGCATTACCCTGACTTTTTTGCTTGCTGTAACTCAGGAGTGGCCATACTACCCATACTACTAATGCGGGGTCTACTTTTAGTGATGTTGTTCCATTATGATCTACATCCATAAAAGCCTTGTAAGCATTCTGTTCCATGGAAAATATTGCTTAAATATTATTTATGAGAAAATGTATATTGTCATATTTAACAAACAGGTACAGTATTTTTTATGTATACTTAACATAAAGTAATAAATATCTGAATGAAAAGCATGAAACAGGAGGGTGATTTAGACAAGTTGTTTGTTGACCGTGTATTGGGATCTACTGATCACCAGCTAAAGGTCTACTGGTAGATCCGATCTACCTTTTGGGCACCCCTGCTTTAACTTACCGTATTCCAGCACCCTCGTTCACCAATAAGCAGCAAGAAAGTTGTATCACTGTTTTGTAAAATGTTCCAAAAAAACCATTAAAAGAACCAACAAGTGTAAATCAAATCTAAATGCATGCATTTATCACATGGTCTCAGAATTCAAAAACTCCATTCCATTGTGCCATTTGCCACTGTACAATAGTAAAATGTTTTTGAAATATAATTTATTTTTATTTAATATAATAAACTCAAAAGCAATAATTTGTCAGTATAATGTCCCTTTATGCCAATCACAAATAAAGAGTAATCATTTCCCCTTGCTATAATAACCTATTCTGGAAATGTAAAAGTCTAATTTACATTAATATGTTATTTATGTATTTAATTATTAAAATCTAGTTTGCATTTATTCTTTGTCTTCCATGCATGAAATTAGTGTTTGTGTGTCCAATTAATCTGTCAGTGAATTTTGCTATTTATTTTAAATTTGGCTAATTATAGAGATTTCTGCCTACTTAGCTCTATAACTGTTATTTGCAGAAATACACATAATAATATGTGGCTGCTTTGTTCTGTTTAAAAAAAATGTAGCTCTATTAGCTAGATATGGATTTTCTAGTATACTGTAGATGGTTGTACAACTATCTTGACATGTTTCTCCTGACTAGAGGAAAATTATTCTATAAATGGAAGGCAGATTAGAACAAAATTTACTGTGAAAGCCTTCTCCATGAAACCTGAATGAAATATAGTTTACATTGTAGCTACTGTGACTGTGTTTTTGCTGCACAAAGTAGTGCAAAAAGTAGTAGAAGCAATGAGTTGCATTTGGTCCCCACTTACATTAATTTATACCATAAAAATACCATAATTTCTTCTTTTATCTATTGCATGACAACAGCAATGCCGGTTAGCTGCTTTATGCTAAAATAATGACTTAGCAATAGGCTCTTTTTTTCCGTTTTTGACATTTCGACCAAAACCTCCACCTGCTCCCTGTCTGCTCCCCATCCAAGAAACGCACTGTGCACATAATCTTCCATTCGGCTTTCTTGTAGTGCGTTGCTACACAGGCCCTACTAGGGAGGCAGCCCAAGTGCAGTTGCAACCCCTGCTCCTCCAGTAGTTATGCCACTGTATGACTGAACCTAGCATATATTTTGGAGGGCACAATTTTCCCCCATAGAAATATTTTTTTCCAATCAAGCTTGGTCTTTCTTCATAGCTTACATCTTTGATAATTTTCAGTCTAGTCATTCTAAGGACAGATTTATTATGTGTATTATGTAAAAAGAATAATGCTCCACACATTGCCTGGCATCACCATGTAAAGAACAGCATCATTTTACAAGCTTTTTCTTTAAACAACTTCTGTCGGAACTTACGTACAAAGGTCGGAAGCAGTGTAAAATAATGACAGAAAAATCTGGTGTTTACATGGAGTAACACACACTGTTTTTTTGGTGAATTTCATTTTACATAGCATAATAAATATGCCCCTAAATGTCAATAGACCTCATTTGCAAAGCTAAATGCAGCATGCAAAGGGCAAAAAAGCCTGTAATAGGCCATTTTCTTTCACTTTGAATGCCGAACAGTGATGTTAGTCAGCACAAGATCCAAGAGAGGTAGGCAGGGGGAAGCTTGTAAGTGTCCCCTTGCCTTTCTACTTACTCACACCTACCTTGCGTGTCATTCAGAGTGAAACTACTTTCTTGAATTTCATAGTTTTTTGTTGGCATGTATCTCTAGACTGTATATAAGTGTTTAGCTTTTCACCGGTTAGTAAATGTTCCCCAGAGTGTCGGGAGCACCTGACGGTGCTCGTGTCTCCTTCGGCATCTCATCCAAAATGGCGGCACCCATAGCCGACACGTGGGTTGAGGTGCCATCGCTGTGACGTCAACACACAGGCTATTCCAAATAAATAGATGATAAAGACCTGAGTTCAATGCCCAAGTATAGGTCTTTCTTTGCAAAGTTCCTGGGTGCTCCTTAATACTTTTTCCCAGCTTGATTCATCAGTTCTTGACTTCCTGCTTGTTCCTGACTGCGATTCCTTGCTGCCTGCTCTGACTTTTATCCCTGGATACGACTATGAACTTTCTTTAACCCTTTTGATACTGCAACTGGACTTTCTGCATATAGCTTCCGCCTTGGTCCTAACTTCACCAATCTATGGCCATTGGGCCCTGACAGATAGGCTGGGCAAAATAAAAAATGTTTATGATATAGTTAGTTAACCAAAAATTTAATCTATAAAGGCTATATTAGTCATGTATGTTTCCATCTCTTCCTTTTTTCTGGCAAAAAAACAGCAGTTTTCTCACTTTATTATATAGAGTCAAGATGTTTATTCAGTATCAGAGCTATTTGTCTCCTCGACAGAAGAAATTGCTCTTTATCACAAAGACTCATTCACATTTATAACACTGCAGCCTGCAGGGGTCTTTGTCTTAATTTGCTACAACAGTGGAAGAGATAAAATATTAACTGAGGCAAAGAAAGCAAAAACAAATAACTGATCTATTAAACTATACAAATATTTCTGAGCCACTAACATGATATAGAAAGCATGGTGCTATTAAAAGATAGCTAACAAAATAATAGGAAAATGGATGGCTCTGTTAAAGACACTGGATCCTAACCCTGAGCAGTCTAGGTTCAATATCTGTGCACATCAACCTCACCCATACTTTCAGTATAATGACAGCTGTATGAAAGTTTAACCTAACTACCTTACTTGAGCTAGCTAAATTAGGTTCATATACAGTTCTAGGCTGTCAGCAGAGGTGTTTAGTTCCCCAATAATATAAGCAGTGATGTGGCAATAGTCCTCATGAAAATTGGGTGTAGAGTAGTCATTGGCAAGGATGAGTACTTTTTTCATTTATACTGATTATAACATTCACAGCAAATAGGTGAAAACGTCCATTGACTCAATTGCATTTGGCAAAATCTATTTTGTAAATTGCTGTGCTGTTTCTTACCTTTTTTTCTTAAGCAAAAACGAACATCACTAGTCATTGGCCATCTCAGTAAGGGACAGCACAACATAAACCTAGCAATTAATGATTAGGAACACCACCTACAGCAGTAATTAGCGAGAGTCTCTATGACATCAAGTTGAAAAAAAAACAGCAGACTGAGTGGTGCTTTATTTTTCATTTGGCAAAGAGAAATACAGAAACATAAGAAAAAACAGAGCTCCCAGCACATACTTGAAATTGTTGTTCAAAAATGTTAGAATCCTGATAACTGGTCATGCCTATTTTAACTTGTCTGACCAGCATGGTAATCTGCATGTGTATTATGCTTCTGGGCCACTGGATGTATTTGGAGTTCTTTGGTGCTGGCTTTCCACAAAAGCTACATTCTCTGTCATCACCATCTTCACCCTCAGCTTCATTAAAGCCTGGTGTCTATTATATGGTTATCAAGGGCCTATTTAAGTCAGCCTCTTCCTGCCACCCCCCCTATTTCAGGATATTTAAGCATTTTTCCTTGTTCTAACTCCTGAGTTCTTGAGTTTTTAATTTTGTGTCTCTGAGTCCCTTTGTGGTTTCTTAGATCCTACCTTGTACCTGTCTGTACTCCAGTCCCTGTTCCTTGCCGATTGCTGTGGATCTCCTGTTTTTGCCCACCTGTTTCATGGACTGAATTCTGTTTGCTGCCTGACCACTAACTTGTTTTATGGACTTACTTACAGGTCTTACTAGTAAGTAAACTTACAGGTTACTTCTTATCTAAATTATCTGTTTATGTATTATTAATTAAAGCATGTATCTCTTATTTATATGGCTTGTAATACTCATTCTGCTGGATGAGCATAGAAGCATAGTTAATATGTTGGAGCTACACTGCTTTCCTGAATTGAGACAATCATCACATTCAATAACACTATCTATTCGTGATCACTAAATACAGGAATACTGCTATATTTAAAGGACCAGTAACATCAAATTTTTTTAAAAAAAAATTTGTTAGTATACATCAAAAAATAAACACCAAGACAAATAAAATTTTAAAATTGCAAAGCCTTTATTAAGAAATAACTTACCAAAACTCCACTTCCTGTCCTCTACAGAAAAGGCGACACGGCGACCATCCATTGTGCGGCGCTGGATTTCTCCTCCTTGGCTCTGTCTCATGCTGTATTGACAGCATGTGAAGCGGCTGCTGCATCAGGGAGCGTGGTTTCCATAACCGAGGATTGCTGGTGCATCTGTAGAGTGGGGAAGCTGTTTAGAGTGGAGCTGGGCCACATCGTGGATGTTTGTAGTTCCAGGCTGATCGGAGTTCCCAGTCACTGTCACGTAGCCACTCTCAGATGCGCTGCTTTCCGTGCTATCGAGCGCTAAACTGCAAGCGGACACACATTGCAGGTTCCTGTTCAGTGTCAGGGTCCACGAGAGAGAAGCCCAGGGTTCCCTTCCATCCCATTATCCCCCTGCTGGCTAAGCACACGTGTTTAAGATAGCACAGAAAGCAGCGCATTGAATTCGGGTCGGTAAGAAGCGCTCGATACGGAAAGCAGCGCATGTTGAGAGTGGCTACGTGACAGTGACTGGGAACTCCGATCAGCCTGGAACTACAAACATCCACGATGTGGCCCAGCTCCACTCTAAACAGCTTCCCCACTCTACAGATGCGCCGATGAGCCAGCAATCCTCGGTTATGGAAACCACGCTCCCTGATGCAGCAGCCGCTTCACATGCTGTCAATACAGCATGAGACAGAGCCAAGGAGGACAAATCCAGCGCCGCACAATGGATGGTCGCCGTGTCGCCTTTTCTGTAGAGGACAGGAAGTGGAGTTTCGGTAAGTTATTTCTTAATAAAGGCTTTGCAATTTTAAAATTTTATTTGTCTTGGTGTTTATTTTTTGATGTATACTAACGAATTTTTTTTTTAAAAAAATTGATGTTACTGGTCCTTTAAAAGAGATGTTTTTCAAGATTTACTTAGCTTTCTACTATATTCATAATAAGTATCATGGCACTATCCTGTTATTTCAACAAATAAACATAAACTTGTAATTAATATTTCCTTACGTAAATAGCCTGTGAGCAACGTGTAGACGGTCACATTGAATGTTCATCTGAATTGCTAACTGCAGGGCCCATTCTTTTTCAGACTGACCAGTGACCTCATACAGAAGATTAAACACAGATTGAAATTGACATTGGTATAAACACACAATATGTAATTCACTTAATTTGGGCTGACCATAGGTTGAACCTATAGAGGTTGGAGTAAGGTTAAAGCTTTAAAAATGGCTTTGCTTTTTTCTCTCTCATATAGCTGCCTAAATGCCTGTTAACAGAATACATGCAACATTCCCAAACACCTTTCCTAAAGCATTTACTTCATCTGGAAGAAGCTTCAATAAAACCTACCTGAAGAGGGTATTTTTTGCAACCCTTTGCCCATAGTTCTATATTTTGAGGACAATAACACAAAAAATATAAGACCAAGACTTGATAGACGAATGAGCATCAACCTGGCTGTGGGGGGCTCCTTAAAGGGCATGTATGGTCAAAAATTATAATCCCCCTTTACCTTTGGGGAATTGCATTTTTCAAATTGCAAATAATTATTTTTTATGAGCCGGTTTTGAGTTGCATTTGAGATTTGAGTTGAGCACAATCAAGTCCCCCACATACTTGCTAATTTCAGCAGCACACAACACCTTTACAGCCCATGGCTGTCTCTTTTGCTAGTCCCGCCTGCCTCTTCTGCTAGTCCCACCCACTTACCAATGAAAAACAAGTAGGCAGTCGTTTTTGCAGACGCTTGCTCAATGTGCATGCGTCTCACCGTCACTACCACCATTGCCTGACTGTCTACTCATTTTTCATTGGTAGGCAGGCGGGACTAGCAGAAGAAGCAAATGGGCCAAGCAGAAGAGACGGGGGCTGTGAAGGTTTTGCACGCTGCTGAAATGAGCAGGTATGTGGGGGAAATGATTGCGCTCAACTCAAAACTCAAACCCGGATCATAAAAAGTATTAATTTGAAAAATGCTTCTATTCATTCTGCAAAGGGGATTATCATTTTTGACTATACATCCCCTTTAAACAAAATGTAGGAAAATGTAAGCAACTTAAAAAAAGTACTATCTACTCTGAGAACATAGAACAGGTTATAAGATGTAATGACTCTCTTTTCCTTTTACTAAATTATTAATTAGCTTTGAACAGATAAGGTAAAATCTGATTTATATAAAGCCCCCTGAAGAGTATTGGTCAATTTAAAATTCTTCTTCTTTTTTCTTTCCATTATCGTAAAGCCTGTAATTACAGGAAATTGCAGTCTGCACTGTACAATCATCCTATTCTTGAAAAGAAATTTGACCTGTGGTGCCATTGGACACTGTGAATATCTGTGCTCTTTCAATTTTCCTCCTGCCAATGTTTTAGTTTCAGTTTAAATTTTTTGCCAATGTAGCGCTATAGTAAATTGAGTGCACCTTACTCTACTATAAGCTCCACTCCTAATAAATGTGCTCCGGATGAGACCTTAAAATCTTAGGGAGTAAGCCCTCGCAGCGGTGTGGAGGCAGGGTGCAGTGCAACTGTAACTGTATTCAGGGTGCAAATAATTGGGCGCCAGTGGTTCTTATACCTTAACCATTGAACAGATTTATTGGACATATACAATCCTCAGTGGAGTGTACATAAAAGAGAACATGCAGGATCATACATCAACATTGAATAGCCAATACTCACAGCACCTATGCAGCCTTGAGGAGGTACACCCAGCTTTCAGCCTTTTCCCTAAGTGGAAGCTGAGGGGAAACTCTACCCTAGGTCTGTACACTTAGTCCCTACTTCTGGGCAATTAGTACCCGGGATCTTAATCCCACCCACAATCCTCATAGGAGCCTCAAGCTGCTCAGCTAAATATCCTGTCTATCTGTTACTCCTAGAGTGACCTATAAAGGTGAGAAGCCTATCCTTGCTAGACTTGACCTGTCTAGGTTCCACTCGAACTCTGCCTGCCTGCTCAGGCTAGAGCCAGCACAAGATGGACACTGAAAGCATGGCTTCAGAAGGTTTTATACTTTACCACAGTGCCATCTACTGGTCACTGTGAGAAACAAGAAGGGGCATAAATTAAAGCAGGAATGGGAAACAGTTCCCCCTCCTAACTGTATTTTAGGACCCAGTTAGGTGTCTATAACACTAGGGAATTGCCTGCTAAATAATGCTGGGGAACTAATTTACCAGTCCCCTACACAAATATTTGGCCAATAACATGTATCCTTGCTATCTCTAGCCCCATCAATTACTAAGGTATAGTTAGGTCTGCTGACTATTATTTCAATGGCCATCAGCAATAAATTAAATTAATGTTACAGGTATTTGGAATAGGAATTGGTAGAAATGGTAGAGGTGATAATATATAATAGGGGTGATTTAATTATATATATATAATGTTATAACATTTGCTTAAAACAATAAAAATCAATGTTTCCGAATCATTCATACAGTATATAAGATTAAACCCATAAAGATGCATGTGTATTCACTTATAATTAGACCTAAAGCCAGGTACACTATTGCAAGCATTGGTCATATTCCAGGCACAACAACACGGCATGCTAAACTTTTTTCAGTAAATATAAAAGGGATTTACTAGTTTGTAGTATTGAAAACAACTCTGTAAAACCAGAAAAGGGCTGATACAATATTATCCTCAAATGTTTGTATCTTTATTTACATGAATTATACAGTTTTGTAATCTACAGGTGTGTTTCTAAACATACTGGGGGTCATTTATCAACACTGGGCAAATTTGCCCATGGGCAATAACCCATGGCAACCAATCAGATTGTTGCATTCATTGTTCTACTTGCAGCTGGCTTTAAAAAGCTAATCACTGATTGGTTGCTATGGGTAACTGCCCATGGGCAAATTTGCCCAGCGTTGATAAATGAGCCCCACTCTTTTATGTTGCTCACAGGGACAAGCATCCACAACCAATAAAATGTATTATCCAAGGCACATATAATTTGTTAGTATTTTAGAACATACATATTCATACATGATATTGGTGTTACAAGTCAAAACAACAAGTAATTATTGTACATTTAAAACTTATATTTGAATCCATTTTCTAAGTCAAATCCCTCACCTCATGCTAATATAATCTCTGAAAAGTAGAGTGATTATCTTGCACTGCTATTAAATTCAAATATAGCATTTCCACTTACTTATAATGCAACTAGTTCAAGCAGTAGCTTTTTGGTGAACATAAAAAGTAATATTAATAAAAAATTAACTACTTGAGTACACTGTTTCCTTGGTTAAAGAGCATACACCTTTCTGAACAGTAATTTGTTTTGCTCCAAATATTGAAAGTCCTAGTGAATTACAGCATCTAAAAGCAAAGCCATTTCATTAAAATATTTCCCTAACTCCTCTGGACCAACAGCCTAGGTGAAATAGATGCTCTAGTTGAAATTTCTGCTTGATCTGTGTATACTGAGGTCCTTGGTTTTGTTCATATGATTATTATCATTGTTTTGAGTTTTAGTGGTTGAGGCTGACAAATATGTTCCGTGGTATGTTTTGTTTGAGACTTTTATAATTTCATTGATTAGTCTTGTTAAACAATTCTATAATTTCTGGAGCTCCCATTTATTCTCCCAACACTGCTGCAATAGAGTATATCAATGCTATATTATAGACCTAAATTATAGTATCTTCAGCAAATGCTACTTCAGATATCTAAAGACATTTTATCCAGTTATTCATGGTCATACTTTCAGAAAATCACTTGCAAGTTTATTAAGTTTTGTTATTTTATAGCTTAGAACTTTTTTCAATGACCACTCAGAAAGGCACTGAAGGACTGAAAGCTTCTAAATTATCGACAAAGAGATGACAACAAATAATAAGGTGGTTGCTTAGCAGTATTTATTGGTGCTAAAGGAGTATATTGAAGGTTGACATAATCAGTCTATTTCACCATCAGGATTTTACCCTTGGTCATTATGAAAGTGGATGTTCCTAAAGTGCTTGGTTAAATATTTACATATAGCCTTCATGCCTAAATTAAGTTGACCCTGTTTTGGTCTTTCTGCAAATTTATCCATTTATTTTTTGAACTGCCTTCATATTCATACAGGCTAAACTTAGAAAAAGTATACTGCAAATTGAATTCCAAAAACATTTGGTTCTTGGGCCACTAATTGATATTTTTCACTGATCCACAAATTCTTTCTGGTTGCTTTCCTTTTGCAACTTTCCTTTTGCCTGTTTTTAGAGCCCATTAAATACTACTACTGAGCCATTGTAGTTGAAAACAACTAAAAACAAAATTACAACAAAATCCCAATAGGTAATAAAAGCAAATCTCATATTTAGCTATTGCTCTTTATTTCAGTAACAAATGCCAGCAGCAAAGAGCAACCATTTCCTGGTGTAACTAAAACCTCAATTATGGTCAAAAATGCAAGGACAAAAGATACATTCAATATTTTTACTGACATCTACGTTTTTTTCTGACATTTCCTGACATCTTCAATTTAGCCTAATATAATGTGACTGTCAGCAAATTTTCTGACAGATGGAAACAGTGATGGGAACACATGGAAAATATCACTACTATGTGATGTAGAATGATATATATATATATATATATTGCCTTCACAGAATATACATTCATGAGTTAATGTTTCCATTAAATGGGTTGTTCACCTTTAAGTTAACTTTCAGTATGATATACTGTAGAATAGCTAATTCCAAGCAACTTTTTAATTGGCCTTCATTTTTCTTTTTTTTATAGTTTTTGAATTCTGACTCTGTCCAGCTTTCAAAAGGGGCTTAGTGACCCCCATCTAACAACAAATGCTCTGTAAGGCTATTCAAACTATTTCCATGGTCAGTGGATAATAAATCTCTAAACATTTGATTTTTTTTTACGCGATAAATCAATTTTGAACAAAAACTACCCTTGAAAATTTGAATTTTTCATGGATTACACAGCTCAACCTTTGATAAATAACCCCCTTAAAGTTAATTTAAAAATGAACAACCTCTTAAGTATATAACTAAAACATGGTTCTTTGACTTTCCCCCTTTGTTATCACATAAGTTTCAATGCATTAAATCAAGCACTCACTTTCATCAGCCACTCCACTCAGTTCCACATTCCACATGTGCTGTTTCCACGTGTTGAGAAGAGTCATTAACCAAGAAGAATTTCAGTTTGGACAGAGCACCTCTGGTTCAATATTAAAATGTAAAAAACTAAAAATAAAAATGAACTTGAATCGTGTGCACCATGCTAGAAGAAATGGGAATGGGAAGACAAAACATTGTACAAGGCCAACCCTTCTATATTATTTTTTGGCAAACTATTTGGCAATGCCAGTAGAAGCTGTTCAGCAAAAAATATGGCGGCCATGGATGAACCATAACATATGGTTGACATAGTTCATCATACCTTAACTCTGGTAAAAACCATTTAAGCATTGAATAAACCAAATATGATTGTTTTACCACCAATGTAGAGTTGTGTAGTTTAGTTACTATCAAGTACAAAGTACTGTTTTATTATTGCAGAGAAAAAGGTCATTTTAAAAAATTATAATCAATTGCTTTAAATGTACTCTATGGGAGATGACTTTCCTGTTATTCTGATCTTTCTGGATAATGGGTCTCTGTGTAAGGGACCCCATACCTGTTCTTAAATTCCTTGTTGTGCATTTTGGTAAACATTATAATTCATTATTCATAAAAATGTATTGAGACATTTTGTGTTAAGCTACTAAAAATGCCTTACCCTTTAAACAAAACAGGGATTGTTTGTCTATATATTACAATATATTTAAGCTGGCCAAAGTCATCCTTGGCCTGGCCAGTCCTACACTCAACTTTCATCTGATTCATTAAGAATTCTATTGCTTCATTATACTGTCACGGTCGGCACCCAACACCAGAACAGATGCCAAGCACCCTGGTCTCGGCTCGTAATTAAGTGACCGCCTTTGGCCTCAGGAGGAGCCCTCGGCTTACTCAGATGCCACCTGGACTTAACGAGAGTTGCAAGGCATAAGTTCTGGCAGGCAATGGGGCACGACTGTTTACAAGGATGCTGGAAGATAGGAAGCCACCAGGAACAGGCAGGCCAGGCCAGCACAAGCAGACAGGCCAGAATCAGGATTAGAAATCGTAGAATAGTCGGAGGACAGGCAAGGTTTCAGGATTGGAGAGAACAACGTAGTTTCAGGCAGGCAAGGTCAGGATTGGAGAGGTCAGAGTAGTAAGCAGGCAGGCAAGGGTCAAACACAGTAGATCAAACAGGAATCACAGGTAATCAATACCCAGGAACAAGCTAATTGAACCTAACAATGGGCAAGGTCCTGTAATCTAAATGGGCTTTATATACATTACGCCAGCGCGACTGCGCCTTTAAATGACGAACGTGCGCATGCCCTAGAGGAAACCGGCACAGGAGAAGGAAGCAGCGCAGTGGACGTCCACGCCGAGAACGCGGCGGTGGACCCCGCTGCCCACTAGGCCACCAGGGTAAGCCTTCCTTACATTACCCCCCCCTCTAGGAGGGGCCACTGGACCCTCAAGCTTACCAGGAGACCTGGAATGGGACTGTCTCCTAAGGTGGTCTACCCTGGCATCAGACTTGACCAGACTTTTCACCAACACTGGAGGAGGACATGATTGTTGGTGGACCTGTATGGCTGGTTTTAACACAGAAACATGAAACAAGTTAGATAACAGAAATATCTCACGTAACTCAAGGCGGACAGAGGTTGGGTTCACAATTTCCACAATAGGGTATGGACCTATAATTTTGGGCCCCAGTTTAAGAGCTGGAATTTTAAGCTTAATATTCCCTGTGGATAGCCAAACCAAGTCCCCAACCTGAAATTTGGATACTTCCCTATGGGACTTATCTACTGCTCTTTTTTGAGCGGATGTAACTGCCGATAGGGAACTACGTACCACAGAACGAGACTTAGAGCTACGCTCAACAGAAGGGAGTTTGTCTATGGAAGTACCTGCTACCATTAGAGTGGAAGCTAGACATGAATCTTGGCCTGTGCCGGGCCTACTCGGTCGGGCGCCCTACGTAACCTGGCCAAGTACTTCGCTCCTGCCGCTCCCACATGCGCAGAAGTGTGTGAGCGGCAAGGAAGCGCGAGTGCGCATGCGCAGAATCCGCGCGAGTGCGCCTGCGCAGAAAATGCGAGCGTGCGCATGCGCAGAAAACCATACTCTACGTAGAACTTCAGCCACAGCTTCTGAACATAGCGGTCAGAGCTAGGGGAAGGCGTCAGAAGAGGTACGTGCCTGGCGCCCCTGTGCCTTTGCGCCCTAGGCAAGTGCCTCTTCTGCCTACCCCTAGTTCCGGCCCTGATCTTGGCACTTGGAACCCCACTGAATAACCTCCCCAGTTACCCAATCAATGTGGGGGTTGTGTACCTGTAGCCATGGTAACCCCAGAGTTAATGGGGACGAGGAACCATCGAGAACGTGAAAATCTAATTTTTCAAAATGCATATTGTTCACACACATGGATAATGCCTTGGATTTTTGTGTTACCAAACCTGACCCCGGTGGGCTTTTATCAATAGCAGAAATCCTCATAGGAGGCGTGAGGGGAATAAGAGGAATATTATACCTTTCTGCGAAGGCAGCATCTAAAAGATTTCCCCCAGCCAAAGAATCCACCAAGGCCGAAACTGTAACTGAACCCCCAGGCCAGGATAAAACTACAGGTACTAAGTTTTTTGAGGTGAATTGGGGAGAGGAAATTCCTCTACCCAAAAGGAGCTTCCCTTCTCCACATAGGTTTCGAGAATTTCAAGGCCTCTTGGGACAATTTTTAAGGAAATGCCCCTTATCCCCACAATACATGCATAGACCCAAGGATTGCCTACGGGCCCTTTCCTCTGGAGACAAGCGTGTAGCCCCCAATTGCATGGGTTCTCCCTGAGGGTTATGAAAGGAGGGAGTTGATGACTCGTCATTACATGTAGTAGGGAAATCAGTATCCCCCTCAGCTCGTCTTTCACTTTGCCTCCTGTCAATTTGGATGGCTAACCTCACGAGGTCATCCAAAGTGGATGAAGGAGGGTAATTAACCAGGCTATTTTTGACAGAGCTAGAAAGACCCACCCAGCATTGACTACGAAGAGCTGTATCATTCCACCTCGTCTCCACTGACTGACTTCTGTACAATACTCCTCAATAATTCTTTTCCCTTGACGGAGTTTACGAATAGCGGAATCGGCAGAACTAGCACGATCCGGGTCATCGTATAACATGGCCATTGTAGCAAAAAATGCTTCTAGGGATAAACGGGCAGGGTCATAGGGGGGTAATCTTAGTGCCCAAACTTGTGTGTCACCTTGTAGTAAGGTCATAACGAACTTTACTTCATCCTCACCAGTAGGGAAGTTGTGAGGGAAAAAACTTACATGCCTCTTGAAAAACAAAAAATGTACTCCTATCCCCACTAAACTTCAGGAAAGGGGATTTTAGGGTCATGGGAAAAACCTCTATTACCCGGAGTAACTGACGGAACAGACCCCTCAGGAATCTCAGATTGCTGTGCATCCAACCTCTTGGAAAGAGACTGCAGACCTTGAATAATAAAGTTCTGCTTCCCCTCTTGTTCATCAAGGAGCTGGAGGAGGGTCGAATACAACAATTCAGTGGTTTGCGGAATAGAGGAAGCTTCTTCCATTTTCTTTCGTCTCATGGGCCTGTTGTACTGTCAGGGTCGGCACCCAACACCAGAACAGATGCCACGTACCCTGGTCTCGGCTCGTACTTCACCAGTTAAGTGAACGCCTTTGGCCTTAGGAGGAGCCCTAGGCTTACTCAGATGCCACCTGGACTTAACGAGAGGTGCAAGGCGTAAGTTCTGGCAGGCAATGGGGCACGACTGTTTACAAGGATGCTGGAAGATAGGAAGCCACCAGGAACAGGCAGGCCGGGCCAGCACAAGCAGTTAGAATAGTCAGACAGGCCAGAATCAGGATTAGAGATCGGAGAATAGGTCGAGGACAGGCAAGGTTTCAGGATTGGAGAGAACAACGTAGTTTCAGGCAGGCAAGGTCAGGATTGGAGAGGTCAGAGTAGTAAGCAGGTAGGCAAGGGTCAAACACAGTAGATCAAACAGGAATCACAGGTAATCAACACCCAGGAACAAGCTAATTGAACTTAACAACGGGCAAGGTCCTGTAATCTAAATGGGCTTTATATACATTTGAATTTCGCGCCAATTGCGCGCTGGCGTGGCGCCTTTAAATGCTGAACGTGCGCGTGGCGCGCGCCCTAGAGGAAGCCGGCACCGGAGAAGGAAGCAACGCAGCGGGCGTCCATGCCGAGAACGCGGCGGTTGACCCCGCTGCCCACTAGGCCACCAGGGTAAGCCTTCCTTACATATACGTTTTACACAGGGACTATGGTTTATAATTAGCGGTGAGAACAACGTTCCCTTTTTTTGTTATAGTTTATATTGGGACAGTATCCAGCTCCATGCTGTAGCTCCCACCCTTTCCAGCTATAGTCAGGTAATTCCAGTAATGACCAGTAAATGGGCAACCGTGTTTGGGAGTTTTAACGTTGAAAGCAGCAAGAAGTTGCAGTTAAATTTAGTCCATGTGTAAAATGTATAATGAAGCAGTAGAATTTTTAATGAATTAGATTAACAAAACAGGTGTAGATCCAACTTTTAATTAAACAAAACCATAAGTAGTAAAATATACTATTAATGAAACGTCTAACTTCTATTTAAGTTAAATTAATATAAGACTGCAAACAAACACATGCATCTACTCAGGTACTGTAATGTTATTTTGTTCTCTACAGCATGATAGTGATACCTATACTGTAATGTCTAAATGTAATGTTTCCTATTTTGGAGCCAAAGTTGTCATGGTTTAGTAAATCTTCCAGCCAGGTCATAAAGCAGCCTATTTCCCCATAGTATGCCTTCCTGTCACATTTAGGGGCCCATTTACTTAGCTCGAGTGAAGGAATGGAATAAAAAAAAACTTTTAATGATTTTTTTGGCTACTTCGACCATCGAATTGGCTACTTCGACCTTCGACTACGACTTCGAATGGAACGATTCAAACTAAAAATCGTTTGAATATTCGACCATTCGATAATCGAAGTACTGTCTCTTTAAAAAAAACTTCGACCCCCTACTTCGCCACCTAAAACCTACCGAGGTGCAGTGTTAGCATATGGGGAAGGTCCCCATAGGCTTTCTAACAATTTTTTGGTTGAACAAAAATCGTTCAACCGATGGATTAAAATCCTTCGAATCGAACGATTCGAAAGATTTAGTAGTTCGACCGAACGATTTTTCATTCGATCGTTAGATCGAACTATTTGCGGTAAATACTTTGACTTCGATATTCGAAGTTGAAGGATTTAGATTCGGCAGTCGAATATTGAGGGTTAATTAACCCTCGATATTCGACCCTATGTAAATCTGCCCCTTAATGTTAAAATTAAAATAAAGACATAAAAGGAAATCTCTGTAAATGAAAGAACCTGAAACCCATTCAGAGAGGTACGTAGCCTGCTCAAGATGTCAATGAGTGATTTACTCGAAACTGAGCATTAGAATAGAATTAAGATGATGGCACAAAAAGTATTTTGTATAATGAAGAAAAAATTGTTTCCCAAATGTGTAAATAATTACATCATGGAGGTGTGTTGCAGAATGTGAGCTTTCTTTGTTCTGTAGAGCTCTTAATGAAATATAGAGATATATTAACAACACACACACTACAAATTATATGGGTGTAGTTCATATTGACCTTATCCAGCAAAGGGACAAGTGCTGCTGAATTCAATGCAAAAAATACATATATGGATGGATTTTATTGAAGTACCATATATACTTGAGTATAAGCCGTGTTTTTCAGCATCCAAAATGTGCTGAAAAAGTCTACCTTAGCTTATACTCTCAGGGAGAGACTGCAATATCACACAGCGCCCTCTGTTGGTTATACGAAAGATTAACAGTGATAGCAACAGCTATCACACAGCACCCTCTGCACATGGTAGTGGGACAGTGGGACAATGCACACAGTAATCCGTTTGGCAATTCTCTATCACCATCAACTTTGCAAAGAAGTCCGGTTGATCGCTGGGGGGGTCGCTTTGGCGGAATGTGCGCTGCTGGGAGACAGGGCTGTAGTTGTGTCTAGGCTTATACTCGAGTCAATAAGTTTTCCCAGTTTTCGTAGCTAAAATTAGGTACCTCGGCTTATACTCGGGTCGGCTTATACTCGAGTATATTCTCGAGTATATTCGGTAAGTTGCTGATTATTAGAAATAATCACTAGTGTCTAAAGACAGAATAGCATAACAGTTTAAGCTTGACTTTGTATATCATAATATATTCTGGGGCATTTTACTTTTTATTTACTATGTTAAACTGTATTTTAATTTGGGTCCCATGTGAAGAGAGGGCATAGAGTTACTGATAGGTCCATATACAACCACAATGATAAATCAAGAAGAAAATAAGACAGTGAGAACAAGTCACTCAGCCTGCCACACCCCCTTAAAACCCCTGACAGTTCGGGAATGTGACCCTGCCAAATGGTGGGTTATTTATTAAACCTCAATTTTTTCTGGTCAGGCTTTTTGGGGCAAAACTAAAATTTTTCATGAAAATGAAGAACATTTTTTCGAGATTTATTATACCCTGATGCTGAAAAGAATCAGAAAATCCACCATCTCAGACATGTCGAGGTCCTGTATAAGTCAATGGGAGAGGCACCTATCCCAATTTGAAGTTATAGTGGTCTGTGCTGGGTTTGGCCCAAAAATCTGACCTTTTATGAGGTTTTCACGCAAAAACAGCAAAAAACTCGCTCGATTTTATCATAGTTTTTCATGATCCAATTAAATCGAGTTTATTTCTTAATAAATAAGCTAAAATCAGACATGGGAGTTTGGTTGAGCTTTTTTTTTATTAATAATATGAGATAAATTTGGATTTTAGTAAATAACCCCTCTTAATATCATTAAACCAAATCCTCCAGTTAAAAACAACGACCATGAAATTTGATGGTGGGGTATGTTACTAATAAGATGAAAATTACCATACTCAAGCACAGATTTTTTATTCTGCTGTATGTCTTACCAAGGTCTGTAATTCTTATTATGCTTTATTGGAGTCATTGTAATGTTGCACATACACTATTATTGTTTTTTTTTTAGATTCCCTTTGTGGTCCCACAAGTAACCTTCATAATTCTCTAATCTCTCACTATTCTGTTAAATTTTTTCTCCATCTCTTCTCTTAACCCTGACTGAAAAAATCATGACAAAATTGATATTATTTTTAACATGTGTCTGCGCACATTTCCTATCTTTTTTTTCCTGTCTCTTCAAATTACTTTAAGTGGGTACTTTCTTCATTACACCGCATCTACTATTTCATTCCTGGGATTATACCAATAAAAATGTCCCATGACTCTAGACATTATCCCAATAGACCAACACCAGCTTCTTCTAATAACTGATTGTACTTTCTGTTTGACCTTCTGGGATATTTAACAATTATATGTAAAGGGATTCTGATACTTATACAGTAGAACCCCCATTTTACATTTTTCCAGGGGACCAGAAAAAAATGGTGTAAAATCTGGGAAATATATAGGTGGGGCCACAAAAAAACTGTAAATAAGGGAAAACAAAATCAAGGGATGTAAAATAGATGGTTTACTGTATAGTATCATTGCTATGAAATTGGGTCCTGAAAATGACACATTTTTCAAAAGCTGGGTTTTATGCAATCACAGGTAATATTATAGAGATGGGTCCCCCAATATTTATTCAGTAGGAAGGGAATCATTCCAAGATTGCCTGTATTTACAAAGTTTAATCTTGTGTCCCTTACTAGTGAGGGCCAGTTTCTCAGGGGCCCATTTACTTAGCTCGAGTGAAGGAATAGAGGAAAAAAACTTTGAATTTCAAATGGGTTTTTTTGGCTACTTCGACCATCGAACGGGCTACTTCGCCCTTCGACTATGACTTCGACTTCGAATCGAACAATTCGAATTAAAATCGTTCGACTATTCGACCATTCGATAGTCTAAGTACTGAAAAAACTTCAACCCTCGATATTCGACCTTAAGTAAATCTGCCCCTCAGTGTTGAACATCACTGTGACTGTCACAAGTCAGTTTGAAACTGATGGGGGAGCAGGGTCTTTCCAGTGGAATGTGATAAGATGTCTGACATGGAAAACATTTAATGCCTTAATTGTGAGGGCCACGATTAAATCCTTTGAATCGTTCGATTCGAAGGATTTTAATCCATCGATCGAACGATTTTTCTTCGACCTAAAAATTGTTAGAAAGCCTATGGGGACCTTCCCCATAGGCTAACATGGCACCTCGGTAGGTTTTAGCTGGCGAACTAGGGGGTCGAAGTTTTTTCTTAAAGAAACAGTACTTCAACCATCGAATGGTCGAACGATTTTTAGTTTGAATCGTTTGATTCGAAGTCGAAGTCGTAGTCGAAGGTCAAAGTAGCCAATTCGATGGTCGAAGTAGCCAAAAAAACATTCGAAATTCAAAGGTTTTTTTCTTCTATTCCTTCACTCGAGCTAAGTAAATGGGCCCCTTAGTATGAAGAGGTGTGTGTTATATGGAATCTGAGTTTCCACCACTACAGATAACTCTTTCCCAGTACGTTTGTATATTTGAACAGGACCACATTGTTTGCAGTAAGGTACCTGGAGTCTTAGAGCAGCTGAGGCACAATGTTGAAAGTGCGAGAAACATTCTGCTTAATTATATCTTGAATTAAAGTTGTTAAAAGATCCAAATATAAGAAATAGGAATGGAAAAAACAATGTGAAACCCATTCAGAGACAAAGTTTTACCTTTTAGGACAATTACTATCCAAAAAGATCCAAAAAACCTCTTACTATACATAATGGAAGACATACTACTGTTTCAGCTTCTACTATGTACTGTATGTCACATTCATCCTGGGTCCCATCTAACCTTCTGGCTATGTACTATGATCAGACAAGTGGAATCCCCTTCAACTTTACAATTGCTATTTTTTCAGGTGATCTTTATAGCCATATCACAGAAGGATTGTGAAGGTTTTTCAGGGACATTTGTTGGAGAGATCACCAAGGTGCCTCCTCCCACTAAAAAGGCCCTTTGGACTGTCTAGGAACTATAATATAAACAAAATAAGTGATTCAGTGGGATATTGAAAGGAGCAATACAGAGAGACCTTGGGGCAGATTCACTAACCGGTGAAAAGTCACCAGTGACGACTCGCACCCATCGCTACAGTTCACCAGGTAAAAATGTGTCAAGACAACGCTAGTTCAATAAAATGCAGAATTTCGACATGGGCGCCGAACGCTGGTGACTTTTTGCTAGCGTTACTTTGGTAATGCAAGCAATTGAAAGTGAAGATGCACTAGCGTTCATTTCTGCCTAGCTCAAATTCGCTAGAGGGCTTGCGCTCAGGTTAATGGACATCTTTATGTTTTAAGTTGCAGCAAATACATTACATTTTCACTGTTAATTACACATGTCCAGGGAACCTTAATAAAGACAATAGAGTCGTTAGAATGCCCTACACATGAGCCCACTGTTTAGTTAATGTTCCATATGTTAGAAAATGTATGGGGGAAACTGGTTACCAAAAAAAGATTTAAGGACTTTTGCAGGCTATCACTCAAAGAATATGATGTAAGTAACAGAAGATTGAGGAAGATCTATTCACTCCAGTACACTGCGCCTGGTCTGAGCAAAGACAAGTCTGGCGAAAGAGGTAACGTTTAGTAAAATCTGTATTTTAGTGAATTTGTGGAGTAACGTCCATTCGCCAGAGCGAATTGTCACCTGGCGATAGAGTGCAAATCAGCACTAGCGTCCATCTCTTTTGCTAGCGAATTGGCGCCTGCGCTCTTTAGTAAATGGCTGATGTCCCTGCACTCGGTGATGTTGGTGAATTGTTGCCAACATTTGCCACTTTCGCCCTTTAGTAAATCTGCCATAGAGAGAGAGGCATGGGTTTTGTCTTTGTTATTCATATAATCTGGATCTAAATCTTATACCAAGACATACCCTTTCTTTCAGAAAATGAGACTTTCAGTCACAGTAATATCAGTACTAAAACACAGCAATAAAAGCACTGATTGAATAAGAGCAATGATTGATTATTAAAATATATCTGAAGCAAAAGCACAGTGAAAGGTAAAAGCACAGTGAAAGGTGGTGGTAGTTAATACATTTTCTGTTCAATGCTTACTAAAATATTAATTTTCTTGGCTTTCAGTCAGTGAGAGAGGTGTGGAATGGTTCCAAAAGTTATGCTGCAAGCAGAGTAAACTGGCATATTAAAACACTATGCTTTAAACCAGTGTCACACACATGTTTATTGCCTTTTAAGATTTCCTATTTGCATTTGTCTCTCATGTATAATAGATTTTATAATAACCAATTTAATGAACCATGAACTGGTATTAATTAAAACAGAAAATTTGCATTGCTTGTGTTGACTTACTGCATATATTTCCTTGCATGATGTTAGTTACACTTAAGTGTGTCACAGGGTCACCCTTAACTCTCTCCCAGCCAGGGCGCCTGTGGGGCCTTTAGGTTGTGGCATAACACATGATGCAAGTAGTTGCGATGAACCAAGGCAAGCGTTTATTTAGCAGCTTCACATGTTCACAGGGATAGACTGGATTCGAATTTTATCACAAAGGTCCCTCTAGTTTGCCACTAACCTAGTCCCTACACACTCTCTTCCCTAACTGGCACACAATCGCCCGGGGGAGTACCCCAAATCTAAACTCCTTGTTGGGACAAAAGCTGACCTTGCTAGCTAACCCAATCTAGCTCTTGCTCCTAGAGCAAGCTCCTTACAGTCATTAACTCACTGTCTATTCATAGCAATGGTTTGGTACGCACCTGATCTGACTGTCTGTCTCGTCTGTAGATGGTGTTAGGCCAAATGGAAGTGCATCAGCCAGGCGCCACCTTATACAGACTCCTGTAGGGTAATTCCCCTCCAGGGCAACCTTATGAGTTGCTCTGCATATTACCATAACTACAGTTTTTACATAAATAAAATATATTTTACCTCCTTACAAGTGCAGGTGTCTTTCTAAACGAGATGGAAGACATGTGCACAAAATACTGTCAAATACTGTAGTTTGCACACCAAACAACTGGAAAATACAGGCTAAGGCAAATAGAAAAGGCTGCTAGTTTGGGTAAAGTAATGATAATGGGGGATTTTAATTACCCAGATATTGACTGGAGCAACAGTACTGCCAGATCAGTTAAAAGGAATAAGTTTATAAACTTGTTGCATGACAATAATAATAACTAGATGTGCTGCGAAACAGAGTTCTTGTTGCTGCCAGTTCACATAGGGGCTACCAATAGCCAATCACAGCCCTTATTTGGCAGTACAACCTCAGGAACTTATGCTTGTGTTGCTCCCCAACTCTTTTTACATCTGAATGTTGCTCAGGGGTGAAAAAGGTTGACCCCTGCCTTAAGGCGTAAATGAAGAAACACTAAAAATCATCTATGTGGCTTTATATAGAAATAAAAAATTTAATAGGAAAGAAGAGAAAGGCTTTTAAAAACTTAAAAAATCTTTTGGGACTGAAGCTGCATTAATATAAACACAATAATAAATGTTGTAAAACAGCAATCCAGAAGGCAAAGAAAGGAAATGAAGAGTGCATTGCGGCTAAGGCTTAGATTAACTCCAAAAAGTTTTTTAAGTATAATAATAGTAAAAAGATGTGGGTTGAGAGTGTTGCTGGTTGGTACCTTATGATTGTAACAGATACAGAAAAGGCAAATGTGCTAAATCTGTTTTTTTCTTCAGTGTATACAATAGAGGAGTCTGAGTTCCCAGGCTCACTTCATAGCTGCACTGATGGCTCAGCTCAATCTTGTCAGTGGCTGACTCAGTATATGATTCATAAAGCTTTAATAAAAATTTATGTAAACAAGGCGCCAGGGCAAGATGGCATACACCCCCCAGGTTCTAAGAGAACTAAAATTTTAATTTTTAAACTGGCCCCTATTTCTGATTTTCTCAGATTCGCTTTAATCTGGTATGGTACCTCTGGATTGGAGAAAAGCTGATGTCATTCCAATATTTAAAAAGGGATTACAATCTCAGCCTTGCAAATATAGGCCTGTAAATTTGACATATGTGGTGGGCAAATTATTTGAAGGCTTGTTAAGGGATCACATTCAAAATTTTGTCCCAGTTAATGGCTTAATGAGCAGCAATCAGCATGGCTTTATGAAGGATAGGTCATGTCAGACAAATGTCAGCAGCATCAAGGACAAATAAGGTCTTGAGCTGTATTAAAAGGGGCATAGATTCACGGCAGGAGGGGGTCATTCTTCCATTGTATAGTGCACTGATAAGGCCCCATCAAGAATATGCTATACAGTTTTGGTCTCCAGTGCTCAAACAGGACATTATTGTATTGGAGAGGGTACAAAGAAGGTCAACCAAGCAGGTATGGAAAATCTTAGCTATGAGGAAGGACTGGCCAAGTTGGGGGTTTTCATGCTGGAGAAGAGGTGCTTAAGATGTGATATAATAACTATGTATAAATATATAAGGGTTATCATATAATAATCTCTCTAATGCTTTATTTACAATTTGGTCTTTCCAGCTGATGTAAGGTCATCCAATAAAAGAGGTTTCTCCTAAATATTCAGAAAGGGTTTTTGACAGTGAGAGCTGTGAAGATGTGGAATTCTCTCCCTGATCAGTTGTACAGACTGATATATTAGATAGCTTTAAAAAGGGGTTGGATGGCTTTTTAGCAAGTGAGGGAATACAGGGGTATGGAAGATAGCTCATAGTACAAGCTGATCCCGGAACTAGTCTGATTGCCATTTTGGAGTCAGGAAGGAATTTTTTCCTGACTCCAATTTTTTTAAATTTTTTTTTGGAGAGCCTTCCTCTGGATCAACTAGCAGTTAAACAGGTTAACAAAAGTTAAAAGGTTGAACTTTATGGACGTGTCTTTTTTCAACCTAACTTACTATGTTACTATATATAACAGGTCAGAAGACGTATATTTCTGTCAGTACATAAGCATATTATGTATTATATTTTGCTGTGTATTCATTTTTCATGTATTAGTTTTTCATGTTAATACCTGTCAACAAAGAGCAAATCAGATTTGTCAGCCGTATTCATTGCCACCATTAATTTGTGTTTTTCAATACAGAAGTATTCTCAGAGGACAGTTTCTCTGATTAAGATCATTATTCCATTAGTATGAAGCCCAGTGCTAATGTTTCTTCTTATGACTGATAGCAGGGCAGTGAGATTAATTAACTATTGCATTACGGAGACTATTGTTCCTAAAGTGACTTATAAGCGTTTGGCTCATAACAACATGCATCCTTCAGCTCTATATGTCTGCAAACATAAATAAGATGATTCAAATTCAGTACACGCCTTTAGAGTTTGTTCCAAGAATCTAAACAGTTCCAAGAATCTAATCAGTTTAAACATGTGACTGGTCATTGTCTAAGAATTGTTAACCCTATATAATCTATCTACTCTGTGGCTTATAACAAAGATTATTTTTAAAATAAACACAAATATCCAGTTAAGTATCAAAATAAAGACCAGCGTGTCAAAATAAAGGAACCTTTTGAAACATCAGTAGTTGGAGCAGCCTTTATTATTGCTGTTTTCCCACTTTGCTCAAGAATCATTTCTATGTAATAGTTACTACTGCCTCTCCCTGTAGTCATACTAGCAAAAATATTGGGGAATAGGATCTGTTAAGCATTTCTGTAAGGCTCTGCTGGGATTCGAAACAAGGATCTTGGGGTTTCTGGTTCAATGTCTTAACCACTGGGCCAGGTGAGCAGCCTGCCAAGTTGCTCACTATATATTATCTGGCCTTTGCAGCCCCAGCCGAGCAGCAGCCTGATTGGTTTGTAGTCAGCCAATCAGGGCTGACTCTGCCCTATTTAATGCCAGCCCTCCGAACACTCCTTGCCTGAGCATTTATTTCCCAGACTAGCAGTGTGGCATTGTCCCTAGCTAAGGGTTTCAGCTCTAGCCTACTTGCCTTGTCCTGTCTTGTTCTGCCCTACCTTGAACCTTTCCTCCTTATCTTTCCTTGTTCTGTTCCTGCCTTGTCTTTCTCTCTCATTTCTGCTCCAGTCCTACTTTTACCTTGCCTTAACCTGTTTGGACCTTGACCTGACCATGCCTTTCTGGTTCCTGCTTCCTGTTCTGACTTGTACTCTGTCTATATCTTCCCTTGTCTTGCTCTGCATCTTGTCCTGCTCTCCGCTCCAGTCCTCTCCTGCTCTCCGCTCCAGTCCTCTCCTGCTCTCTGCTCCAGTCCTCTCCTGCTATTCAGTCCTCTTGCTATTCTGCTCCAGTCTCTCTTCTGCTATCCAGTCCTCTTGCTATTCTGCTCCAGTCTCTCTTCTGCTCCAGTCTCCTTCTGCTCCTGTCCTCCTGTTCCTGATCTCTAGTCTGCTCCTGCTTCCTGATCTACGCCCACACGTCCAGTCCTAATCCAATCTGTTCCTGTCCTCTTCTTCCTGTCTAGTCCTGATCTTTGCCCTCTCCATCCTGTCTAGTCCAGTCCTGATCTTCACCCTCTCCATCCTGTTCCAGTCTGATTCATCGCCCTCGCCACGCTGTTCCTGCCCTTTGTTTGTTGGTGTCCAGTGGGTTCAGCCAGCTCTTGTCTGAAAGACTCGTCTTCCTCTTGCTGCCTCCACAGAGCCCCCTACGTTATCCTTTACAATTTCTTAAAGGAATAGGAACAAGAACAATGGTTAGGGGTAGAGCAGGATTTTAAGAAAACAGCTTAATATGAACAACCCAACCTTTTACGCATTATTAGATGGCATCAATATACAAACACAATGTGACATCATTATCAGGTGTAGCATGGCATAATTTTGTAGTTTAATTATGAAGGTGCAATAATGCCTATGCATAAAGGGATAAGGCAATGTAGAGAACAAGGCAGGTAGTAATAATAATAATAGATGTAACGGCAATAAATGGGCCCTGTACAACAATAAACGCATATAAGTATACACTGCATATTCTTTATTTACAGAAGAGTTATAATTTAGAATGCAGGCTCCCTTGCTCCCAACATTGCTGCACATTGCAGCAGCATTCCAGATTTTTATTTTGATTCAGAGTGCACAGCACGGCCATTGCCACTGACTGAAGTGCTCTTTGCATGGACACTAAGGAAGCACAATTTGAGATTTAAGTCTGGAAGATTTATGTCTGAAATCTGTATATTTATACTCTGCTCTCTGGTGGTGATACAGTGTGGGTGGTGAGGGAAAAAAATAGATGAGGCCTGAGTAAAGTGTATTTATGAAACTTTCTTTGAAGTCAGGATCATCTAAATGCAAAAGAATGTAATTTGCAAACATTGATATATTTTGCTAAAAAAAAGTAAGTTGAACCTGAGGCGACTGTGTCCCGCAGTTACCAGGGGTTCCTGGTAACTTTAAGAGCCAAAATTAATTTTTTTTAATCAGAACTTTATCTACTAATGCAGAGAACACATTTACACTCCTGTGTATGTTTTTCTTTATTTCTTGTACTGAACAAGGTGATAGATGGGCTGCCCAGCAAATAGGGGTGCTTTTGGCATGCCTTGCAATTTCCTTTGCAACTATATGCATTTTCTCCACCAAAGTAGAGGCCACACCATTACTCTGCATGTTACTGCAGCTTGTGCCATACTGAGGAATTGTCAGGCCTCTTTGCAGACCATATTTTTGAGCTTTTTGAGTAATTTTTTATCCATTCTTCCTTCACCACCATGTCTATGCCTGCATTTTGTTGTTAACACTGCAAGCATTTGCGAAATTTTCAGCCAGGATAGCAGAGCAACCAACACTTGCCATGTGCCACCTCTCGTAAAGTATTTAAAAATGACTCAAATGCCCTACTTTCATTAGGAAAAGCTCACATTGTTCTAGAGGTGCTTAAAGCCACCAACGTCCCTACCAAAGTGTTCATGAGCAATAAACTATATGCGGCAACAGTATGCAGATAACAAAATATATAAAGGAATTCATGCAGGACTATGCCAGGTTTAGATAGAATTCAGCTCACATTCTGAGTAATATGTGAGATGACTCACATATTAATGAAGTTCAACAAACGATTTCAGGGTTTAAATATTATTAGCATGTTGTAAGTATAAGGCTAATTTACAAACAGAGCACAACATTTGGGTGGTTATTTATCAAAGGCAGTGTTTTAGAGATTTGTGAGGTTTTTTATACCTTGAATAAACTCACAACTGGAATGTTTTCTGATTTATCAAAAAAAATGCTAATGGGAAAAACTCGAATCAGTGAATTTGGCGGGAAAAACTCCAACACTCGATTTGATAGTTTTCAGCGAAAAAAAACTCAAGTCCCTCAGATTAATCGAGTTTTTGAGTGAAACCACCAAAAACACTCAAACATCATGAAGGCTACAAACATCTTCAAATAGTTCAAGGGACATCTGCCATTGACTTCTACATGGACAGGTTTTAGCTGGAGTATTTTCAGATTTTAACTATTTATAGCTTCGGGGTATAATAAATCTGGAAAAATTAGTTTTTCTCACAACTCGAGTGTGAGTGAGAGAGCACACATGTACACACTACCATGAACTTCATCATTATTATCTTCTTTTTTTTTAATAACCCACTGCATGAGCTATTATGAACAATCCATATTTGATATTTAATTTTATTGACATAAAAGTAGTAAGGTAATTCCTGTCCTTATTTATAAAAAGTATTTATAAACGCTAGAACATATACATTTTGGCAAATATTGTAGAATACTAAATGAGGCCCAACAGGGGGGACTAATTGACTCAAATACTTGCAGTTTTCTAAAGGTCAAATACCCAAGAATTCCAACATTTTATGCTCTTCCGAAGGTCAATAAATTCATCAGTGAACCACCAGGGAGACCCATTGTTTCCGGCTGCGGGTCACTCACGGAACCCATTAGTGAATACATTGATATGGTACTACAGGCACTTGTGAAACAATTGGACTCCTTTATTCTAGATACTTCTCAGTTATTGAGGGAAATGAATGGACTGGTGTTGGATTCTGATTGCATACTGGTGGGCCTAGATGTGGAGGCATTATGCATGAGCATACCACACCACTAGGGGGTAGACACTATAAAATCAGTATTTGAGCATATACATGAACCTATTTCGGAACAACACAGTTTTATTTTGCAGGCCTTAAACTTTGTCCTCCATCATAACGTCTTTCTGTTTGATGGCATTTAATACCTACAGCGGCAGGGGGTGGCCATGGGGGCCAAATGTGCCCTTAGTTATGCCAATTTATATCTAGGTGAATGGGAACGCCACATCTTCTCTGCAGAGGATTATGAGATGTACCTGAGCCACGTCCTTCGGTGGCACAGGTACATCGATGACATCATGTTAATTTGGCAGGGATCTGAACAGCTGCTGAAAGAATTTGTTTCCAAACTGAATGTAAATGACTTTAATTTATCTTTTGCCCTGAACAATGATAGTTCAAGACTGGAATTCTTGGATATAGGGATTAAAAAAGATACACAGGGCTTTTTGTCTACCAATCTATTTCATAAAAAGACAGCAAGCAATAGCCTTCTTCATGCAAGATCCATGCACCCTCCCAAATTCATTGAAGGCATTCCCTAGGGTCAGTACCTAAGACTCAGGAAAATCTGCTTCTCGGATGAGGATTGCAAACAGGAGGCGTAGAAGTTATATCAGAGATTTAAAGCTAGGGGCTACAAAACAAGATGCCTCCACAAAGCGTACCAAATCGCTTTGACCCAGATCAGGGAAGAGTTATTGTATCGGCCATACAAATCCAGACCCCCAGACAGGGACACAATAATTAGAGCCAAACCAGACTCATTTTGACTTTCACAGAAAGTGACAGAGATGTTCGGTCCATAATTTCTAAACATTGGGACATTTTGTCCAGGGACCCTACTCCGCATTGCTTGGTCACTCCACGTCCACTACTTACATACAAGAGAAACACCAGTATTGGGGACTTACTGACTACTATCAAAGAGGCTCCAGGAGGGCATGCTGCAAAACACCAGGTACTTACAAATGTGGCGCCTGTGAACAATGCCATTTTCTGAAGGTATCGAAGAGCTTTGGAAGAGCTTAATTGAATTTTGACATGTATCATTATATTTGTTTTTCCACCACATATGTAATTTATCTGTTCACTTGCCACTGTGGCAGCATGTATGTGGGGAAAACTAAAAGGACCCTTAAAAGGCACATATATGAGCACATACAAGACATTAAGAACTGTAATTGACTGTCCAGTATTGCCAAGCATATCCATTGTTTACACAATGGACAATACATGGGTTCATTTTTTCAGGGCATTGATCGCCTCCATGGAGACATGAGAGGGGGTGACTTGGAAAACAAGTTACTCCAATTGGAGACCACTTGGATATTTAGGCTCAAAACATATAGATCAGAGGTGGGGCTCAATGGCCACTTGAACTTTCAAGCCTTTGTGAATAGATAGATACTTGGGATTCGTGCCATATAAGATCACAAAAGACTCTGGACTGCTACCTCCACTGAGCTGGGGGTCACATCATTCTGCTTATATGCAACCAATCCTACATTATCTTCTATAAGCCCATTGATCGTTTCACACTCACCTCTTCTGCTAATTAGCATATGAGGTGTAGAAAATTGAAACGGGGATCCCCTTTTACAAGTGCAGCGCTGCTTGTTTTTAAGTTGTTTTAATTATATCAGTATGGCATGGTGGTGAATAAATATTGCCTTTTACAGATGTTTATCTTCTTTATGCGACATCTATTATCATAGTAGTGTGGGGCAGATGGGTTGGAGGGTTTAGTCCCAATTTTTGTATATATTATAACTCTTAATTTTGTTTTATACAACCCTGGGACCCTGTCCCTTTATTCATTTTGTACCAATGTAACAACAAAGCTCTACAATACGGACAGTGATTCAGATAACATACAGCTTAGTATCTTATCAATTACAAACAAATCGAAATCTCCTTCCTACGATTCCAATTAAAAGGGCAGACAAAAAGAGAGGAAGTCAAACAATGATAGCTAATCAATGAGTATCTCAGCTTCAGTAATCAAAAGGGTCAGAAAGATGGGCTTTAAGTCAATATTGCAAAACCTACCATGTACCTGAAATAAATCTTGTTGTAGACTATGGATTTACCAATTTGTAATGTTTTTAGTGTTTTAGTAGTTTTAATAGTTTCATAAAATTCATCACAGAAGAATTACTTACACAAGCCAAAAATATGAGCTGTATGTTATCATGTATTAAGAATATGTCTGCTCTATATACTAAAGAAAAGCTTGATGTAAAATATTTGAAATAGAGTATGATTTGGGATTAGTGTCCAAGGAAAACTTCAACATATATCTGGATAAATTACCTTTTGGAAGAGTGTTCTTTGTATTTTGCATGTAGCAAAGACTATACCTCTATTGCAAAATATGGATATTAAAATAGGATATTATGGGGTTATGTAATAAAAGGCACTACATTTGCCCAGGAGCAGTAACCCATAGTAACCAATCAGCAGGTAGTATTTACTGGTCACCTGTTTAAAAGCAAACATCTTATTGGTTGCTATGGGTTACTGCTCCTGGGCAAACTTAGCGAAATGTATAATTAGTGATGGGCGAATCTGTCCCAAATTCGCAGAACAAATTGAAGTCAATGGGCTTCAAAATAATTTTTATGTGCGTCAAATTTTGATGCGAGCAACAATTATTATATACACGACTATTTTGTCCAAGTGCATTAAAGTCAATGGGCGTCCGTCAATTTTTTTGCTCAGTGAATTTTGAGCGGGGGAATTTACTGCGCAGTTTCGTGCAAAAACATCAGTGGGCGGCGAAACGTGGAAATTCACCACAAATCCATGCCTTGTGGATTTATTCGCACATCACTTCTTACAGTATAACTGTAATGGAAAGTGAAGAACTTACCCCACTTCGAAGTTTCTTCCATTCCTTTTCTTGGCTACATCATTTCTCCTCAAGGTTTTAAGATGGATCCCGCCAAAGTTTCTGCAATTTTGGATTGGCCCCTTCCTACCAGCGTCAAGGCAGTGCAGAGGTTTATTGGCTTCGCCAACTATTATAGACAATTTATCAAAAACTTTTCTTCCAAGATCCATCCAATTCTTGCCCTGATCCGTAAAGGGAGTAAGCCTCAACTCTGGCCCCCTCAAGCTCTCGAAGCCTTCAAGACCCTCAAGGAAGCCTTTTCTTCTGCTCCAATTCTTAGACACCCTGAACCCCTACAACCCTTCTTCATTGAAGTCGATGCCTCTGATGTAGGAGCTGGAGCAGTTCTGTCTCAAAGATCTTCTTCTGACGGTAAACTCCACCCTTGTGCTTTTTTCTCCAAAAAATTTTCTTCCCCTGAGCAGAACTACGATGTGGGTAATCGGGAGTTACTTGCCGTTAAGTTGGCCTTGGAAGAATGGAGACATTTGCTTGAAGGTTCATCTATTCCGGTGACAATCTTTACCGACCACAAGAACCTTGAATTTATTCAATCCCTCAAGCGCCTCAATCCCCGGCAAGCCAGGTGGGCACTTTTCTTTTCTCGTTTTAATTTTATTATCACCTTTCGTCCTGGCTCCAGAAACAGGAAGGCTGACGCTCTGTCCAGAAGCTTTGCTCCTGAAGATTCCTGCCCCGAAGATCCGGTACCCATTGTGCCCTCTACCAAGATTATTGCTGCCTTGTTTCCCTCCTGTGCCTCTCAGTTACTTTCTGCTCAGTCTTCGGCTCCTGTTGAGACTCCTCTTGGTGTTGCCTTTGTCCCTCCGGAATTTCGTCATGCCATTTTATCCCAATCTCACAGTTCCAAACAGGCTGGTCATCCTGGGATTAAGAAGACAACCGAGCTCTTGTCTCGTTTGGTCTGGTGGCCGACCCTAAGGAAAGATGTCAAAGACTTTGTTTTGTCCTGTTCCACTTGTGCTGTTTCCAAGTCCGGACATTCCCCCCCCCAAGGGTTTACTCTTGCCACTTCCCATTCCATCTCGACCTTGGACTCACTTGGCGATGGATTTCATTGTCGATCTTCCTGTTTCGTCTGGTCACACTGTCATCTGGGTGGTGATCGACAGATTCAGCAAAATGGCTCACTTCACGCCTCTTCGGAAACTGCCTTCTGCTCCCGAACTCTCTGAACTTTTCATCAAACATATATTTAGTCTCCATGGTTTTCCTGCCGAGATTGTGTCTGATCGGGGGTCCCAGTTTATTTCCAAGTTCTGGAGATCTCTTTGCAAAGCTCTTAACATTTCCCTTCAATTTTCTTCTGCCTACCACCCACAGTCTAATGGAGCCGCAGAACAGGTCAATCAGGCCTTGGAACAGTTTCTTCGTTGTCATGTGTCCTTGTGCCAGGATGATTGGTCGGATCTTCTTCCCTGGGCTGAATTTGCCCACAACAACGCTCTGCATTCTTCTTCCCAGAAGTCTCCTTTCTTCTGTGTTTATGGTCTCAATCCTTTGGCTTTTTCCCAGGACCTTCTTCTTACCAATGTACCTGCGGCCAATGACCAAGCTGCTCACATGTTGGCTATTTGGCATGCTACTGCGGCAAACTTAGAGAAGAGTTCCCTGGTGCAGAAAAAGTTTGCTGATAAAAGAAGGATTTCTTCCCCTCCATATATTCCTGTTGATAAAGTTTTCCTTTCTACACGCAACATTCGTCTTAAGATTCCTACAACCAAGCTTGGTCCTAAATTCATCGGCCCCTTCCCTATCATCGAAGTCATCAACCCTGTGGCTGTTCGTCTTCAACTTCCTCCTGAGTTGCGGATACCCAATGTTTTTCATGTTTCCCTGCTTAAACCTGCCCCTCTTGCCCCTCTTCTTCTTTCTCTCCAGCTCCTGTTTTGGTTGACGATCATAAAGAATTTGAAGTCAAAAGAATCTTGGACTCTCGTATTTCCAGGGGCATTCTTCAATATCTTATCGAATGGAAGGGGTTCGGTCCAGAGGAGTGTTCTTGGGTGAGAAGCTCTGACGTACATGCACCTGTCCTGGTTCGTAAGTTCCACAGACTTTTTCCTTCTTCCCCTAGCCTCGGTGGTCCTGAGGCCCCCCCTAAGGAGGGGGGTACTGTAATGGAAAGTGAAGAACTTACCCCACGGGACGTCCAAGATGGCGACCTCCTGCTCCACCATGCGGTTCTTCCTGGTCGTAATATGACTGCGTCAGAAACGTGTCGCCCCAGGATTGGTCGCCGGCGACGGAATGGACGCTGGCGTCAGAATGTGCGTCGGCGTCAGGACGCCAACGTGAGGACGCCGGTGTCGGCGTCATGACGTCACCGCGTCAAGTTTTGGCGCCAACCTTGGACTATTTAATCCCAATTTCCCTTTCAGTCTTTGCCCAATTATAGGTCTATCTTGTATAGTTCCTGGGTGTGATTTATTGCTATTCTGATTATCCGTGTACCGACTTCTTGCCTGTTTTACGATTCTGATCCTTGCTGCCTGTATTTGACCATTTGCCTGCTTACGACTATTCTCCTGATAAATCCTTTTGTACCGCGAACTTGGTGTTGTTGTCTCCTCCTTGGTCCACACTACAACAGAGCCTTCGGGCCCTGACAATAACATATGGGGTTATGAGTCCATGGTCATAAAAAAGCATAAGGCTGAGTGATTTCATACAGGTCAAGAAACACCAAGGTGATGTCCGATATCCTCATAATATCAACAGTATATTATTGAAAGCAGTTGCTTTTTTGTTGTTGTAATACACAAGTTTCATTAAGTCATCTGTATCTGTATCAGTAGATTATATTTTGTCGGTGCATATGTTTTACCACCATTATCCATCTAAAGGTGGCCATACACATAGAGATCCACTCGTTTGGCGATGTTGCCAAATGAGCAGATCTCTCCCCGAAATTCCTACATTGAGGTGGGCAATATCGTGGGCCCTAGGGCTTGACTTTCGGCCAGATATAGATTGGGGAAGCCCGTTGGATGGCCCCACACACAGGTCAGTAAGCTGCCAACTCGGTCGGCAGTTTTTATCAGCCCCTGTATGGCGACCTTTAGATGACATTTTTCATTTGTACAGACCAAAGAAGTGTGCCTTCAAAACAGGCACTATATAAAATTGTATTTTGAAACTACCTGCTGAAGTGCCATTCATGACCAGGTAATTAGGCAAACTGTCTGATGAAACCTATACAGGTATGGAACCTGTTATCCTTGGGACCAGGGGTTTTCCAGATAATGGATCTTTCCATAATTTGGATCTCCATACCTTAAGTCTACTATAAAATCATTAAAAATTTCAATAACCCCAATAGGCTGGTTTTGCTTCCAATAAGAATTAATAATATGCTAGTTTGGATCAAGTACATAGTATTGTTTTATTATTGCAGAGAAAAAAGGAAATCATTTTAAAATTAAGTCTTCTGGATAATGGGTTTCCAGATAATGGATCCCATTCCTGTACATGTATGACCACATTTATCCACCTTTACTTTTCTCCTTTCTCCCTCACAGGATCTTGACAGTTGAAAATCATCTGTGTGCACCCAACCCAGCCTGAAGTTCCATACAATGTTTTATTGCATTCCAGTACTGTGCCTTTCTGACATCTGATAAATATTAAGGTATTCTAGAATCCCAATGTGTACTGTAAACAATACTTAATATTGCTTAAAGAAGTTTAGTTTTGTATACTGGCGTTAATGCTGCAAAAGTTCTATGCCATATCGGTACTTATCAGTCAGCTGTTTCAAAGCAAACATCTCAGTGGTTGCTGTGGATTATTGTCAAATAATGTACTTTTTACTGCCAATGGGGTTTATGTTGACAATTTGTCCCCAACTCATGGAGCTACCAATCACTAACATCATTAAATAATGCTCATACTTTCACTCCTAGAGTAACTACAGCTTGAGATCAAGCCTTTCAATATCTAATCCTGATCCAAAAGACCAAAAAAAATAGTAAGCATGTAGGCATTCTTCCAAAGAGTTGACATCAACTCTTATTCATACATAATAAGTTGTTCAGATGCAAAACATTGTAATGGAAGCCTCCATAAATAAAAAAAAAATCAAGCACCACCGCATGGTTTTTCTTGACATCCACTAAGTCTAAGGCTAGCTGGCTCATTTCCTACCCCAGACTGTCAGTTCTATTCAACCTCTTCACTAAGTCCAATAGAACTTGGCTAGTCCCCTCTCCTTTTTTACTACAAGGGGGCAACACCTGACAATCGTGTACAAACAGGGTTTCTAACCAACCTAACAGAAATGTTGACACATGATGGGGTATTCCTCTTTCCCAGCAATGACCTCACTCACTAATACTGTAGGTATTATGGGTTTCCCTGGAGTGGTTGGAGAAAATGTGATGTGTTTGGATTAAAAATGTATGAACTACATCATCAACAAAAGTATCTTTACATGTTTTATGCATTAAAACCAGTTAGGGGCCCATTTACTAACAATTTAATTTAGTTTTTTTTCACAAATCTCTAAAAATATGTGGTTTTCCTATTTTTTTAAAAGCTCCAAAAATTTAATTTTTACCAAGTGTAAAAACACGAAAACCTTTAATACAAAACTTCGCCATGCAAAAGTTGTTGAGGTCCTATAGAAGTCAATGGGAGCTGCTCTGACCATATTGGACCGGTTTAAATAAATTTGGACTTTTAGAGGTTTTTCAGATTTGTTTTCTCAAGGAACTGTCTGAAAAACTAAAATATTTAGAGGTTTTAGAGGTATTTGTATTATAATAAATGTGTATTTGTATTTTTAATAAATAGGCCTCTACATGTGGGAAAAATAAATGTTTAATTTTTTTACAGTAGGTGAGCTAATTAAAAAAAGTAAAAACTAGACCACTTACTGAATATGTATTTCTGCAAAAAAATTATCAATTGACTTATAGAAGTCAATGGGAGCTGCTCTGACCATATTGGACCGGTTTAAATAAATTTGGACTTTTAGAGGTTTTTCAGATTTGTTTTCTCTAGGAACTGTCTGAAAAACTAAAATATTTAGAGGTTTTAGAGGTATTTGTATTATAATAAATGTGTATTTGTATTTTTAATAAATAGGCCTCTACATGTGGGAAAAATAAATGTTTAATTTTTTTACAGTAGGTGAGCTAATTAAAAAAAGTAAAAACTAGACCACTTACTGAATATGTATTTCTGCAAAAAATTATCAAAAACTATTTCCCAACAGAAAGTTAAATGTATCTGCATGTGCTAATTTGCTGTGCTAACTTGATTGTGAGAATATTTTCCATTTAACATTCTTCACAGGAGCATTCAGTAATTAAAGGGTCAATATAACAGTGCAAAATGAATCTGAAATACAAAAATAAATATATAGGGTTAACATTTTCATAAGAGCTTAAGTGTCATGATTTGCAACCTCTGTCAATTTGTCACCGGTTATTTAAAAACAATTTAAAAAAATAATCTGAAATACAATTTAGTTGAGTTAGTGATTTCTCAATTGAGGTAGCTTAATTAGAATAGCTCTTTGGGCATGCAAATATTACAGAAAAATTCCACAGTGATCCACTTGAAATTGCTAATATAATAAGGAGGGTTGACTTGACAATAATTTTCTTTATGCTGTTGCTTAGTGATAGGCTTCCACCTGCTCTAGTCAATGCCTGTCTCTATCAATTTCTTTTAATTGGTCTCTTTGTATTTAAGAAAAATGAATCACTGCAGTATATTTCCTGCCCATTCTCCAAAGACCAGCAATCTTACTCAGTAGAATAAAACACTCTCATCATATACTTGAAGGTACAATGCAGGATTAGAATGGTGTGATAAGAGGTGGCTGTCATTATTGTTATTTTAGTCTCAGCCACAGAGCACAACACGTAAGTGTTTATTCCAACTTTTGAACTTGTCTTGTCCCTTGTCAATACATGTAAAACAGAACTGTTTTTTTTTTTGCTAAAGTGGATCATATACTGTAGGAAACATGCATTTACATATATAATACACAAAAGCCAGGCCATTTGTAATTTGTTTTAAGTTTTTATTATTTGTGGTTTTTGAGTTATTTAGCTTTTTTCAGCTATCCAATTAGCAATTTAAGCAATTATGTTGCTAGGGTCTAAATGACCTTAGTAAGCATGTACTGATTTGAATAAAAGACTGGAATATGAGTAGGAGTGGCCTGAATAGAAAAATGACTAATAAAAACTAGCAATAACATTGAAATTGTAGCCTTACAGAACATTTTTTTAGATGGGGTCAGTGACCCCCATTTAAAATCTGTAAAGAGTCAGAAAAAGATGGCAAATTATTCTATAAAAAAAAATGAAGGTCAATTGAAAAGTTTCTTAGAATTAGAAGCCATAACACACTATGGGGCATAATTATCAAGGGTTGAATTTCGAATTGAAAAAACTTCGGAATTCGAATTCAAAAAGACCAACCGAAATTAAGTCAAAGTTTTTTTTGGTCGAATAGGTTCATTTTAGATCGAATAGGTCCGTATTCGGGCGAATTCGAATATCACATTTGATCGAATTCGATTCTAAGTTTTTCCCAAAAAAAACTTTTTTAGATTTTAGAAGGCGAATAGTCGGTCTAATTTTTAAAGAGACAGTACATAGTAAATTCCGATATTCAAACTTTTGAATTTTTTTCAAATTCGAATCAAATATGGCCTATTGTGACAGGTAAAAACAGGTGATTTGTCATTGTTTTCTGCTTGACGACACAGAGGTCAAATACCTTATGTGCCATAGGATTGATGATGCTGTTTCTCAAGATGTGGTGCAGTTCAACATTTAACATATGGTACTCTGGTTATATTGAGTTTGCTTTCTCCAATGTATCACCAGAAGCATCAGTTTTACTTGTAGCTTTAAAGGGATACTGTCATGGGAAAAAAAAATTCAAAATGAATCAGTTAATAGTGCTGCTCCAGTAGAATTCTACACTGAAATCCATTTCTCAAAAGAGCAAACAGATTTTTTTATATTCAATTTTGAAATCTGACATGGGGCTAGACATATTGTCAATTTCCCAGCTGCCCCAAGTCATGTGACCTGTGCTCTGATCTTCAATCACTCTTTACTGCTGTACTGCAAGTTGGATTGATATCACCCCCTCCCTTTCCCCCCCCAGCAGCCAAACAAAAGAACAATGGGAAGGTAACCAGATAGCAGCTCCCTAACACAAGATAACAGCTGCCTGGTAGATCTAAGAACAACACTCAATAGTAAAAACCCATGTCCCACTTAGACACATTCAGTTACATTGAGAAGGAAAAACAGCAGCCTGCCAGAAAGCATTTCTCTCCTAAAGTGCAGGCACAAGTCACATGACCAGGGGCAGCTGGGAAATTGACAAGATGTCTAGCCCCATGTAAGATTTCAAAATTGAATATAAAAAAATCTGTTTGCTCTTTTGAGAAATGTATTTCAGTGCAGAATTCTGCTGGAGCAGTACTATTAACTGATGTGTTTTGAAAAAAACATGTTTTCCCATGACAGGATACCTTTAAAGACATTTTTAAAGAGACAGTACATAATAAATTTCGATATATGAATTTTCGATTTTTTTTTAAATTCAAATCGAATTTGGCCTATTCACTAGTCGAAGTACACAAAAATAGCTCGAAATTCGATTTTTTTTATTCGAAAATTTACCTCAACCTTTGATAAATCTGCCCCTAAAAGTTAACATAAATGTGAACCACACTTTTAATATACAATATATTCCCCTTTAGTCCTTGATCAGACAAAATTCTTTCAGCTGAGCTTAAACTTCTTCTATTGTTAAATGAACTGTTCCTCCATGGCTACAGCTGTAATACAGCTATGTTCCAACGTGCAAGTGTCACTAATACAGTTTTGAAACTGTATTAGTTGAACAGTTTTGTTGGGAAATTTGTGTTCAAGATACCACAAAAATGTGGTATCTTTATTCATCACTAATAATTACACTTTCTAAAGAATGATGCACACTGTTCCTTGTTGTTCAGTTTTGTGGTGGTAGTAGTAGTGCCCAGTGTGCCCAGTTGTAGTGTGCCCAGTTGTCATCGCCAGGACTCACCAGGATATCTGGCTCTGCTGGTAATTAGAGCAGAGAAAATCACTTTAGGGCCGCATAGTAAACTATTTTATTTTGTGTGGCCTCAGCCTTGGAACTTCAATCTTTGGAGTAAACCTTTGATTTCCACAAGTAGTGGCAATTAAATGTTATCTAGATCTAAGGGATGAAATATACTTATCCAAAACAGAAATTCTGCTGCCAGGAAATTGATTTGCAAGCATGATGGGCAGAGAAATAGTCTTGGGGCTGATTTAATAATGTTCATTATTTTTTCCATGATTCTAACTAAAAATCGTGCATGTGAAGAATGGTTGTAAAATATATACACCATCTAAAAGCTGCCAAGGTCATGTAGAAGTCAATGGAAGCAATCCTAAGCAAAATTTGAAAATACAGGAGGCCCATTTATCAACATTCTCATTTTTGCAGTTTTAGAGGTTTTTAAAACCATACATAAACACATTTTCTCTAAAACCATGAATGTAATTTACTGAAAGATCCAAATATAAAAAGCACAAAAAAAGGTTGGACGATGCTCTAAAAATATAAAAACTAGAATAAGCTTTAAAAATGTTTTAAGAGTTTTTCGGACAATTACTAGTAAAAAAAAAAAAAATCAAGGTCCAATAAGATCAGTGCACATTTAAATAATGCAGATTTTTAAAAACTATTTCCTTTTTCTCTGTAATAATAAAACAGTACCTTATACTTGATCCAAACTAATTTATCCTTATTGGAAGCAAAACCAGCCTATTGGGTTAATTTAATTTTTAATCTATTTTTTAGTGGACATAAGGTATGAAGATCCATATTACAGAAAGATCCATTATTCGGAAAAATAGGTACACAGCATTCTGAATAACAGGTCCCATACCTGTATTCTTATTCGGAATAATTCCATGTTTTTATCTTTGTGCTTTTATATTCAGATCTTTTAATATTAAAGTAGATATTTGTGCTTTTTTAAAATGTGAATTAAGTTCTGGTTAAAAACAAAACCTTTAAAACTGCACAAATTCAAATTTTGAAAACTAGGCCTGCCCATACACAAAAGCATTACACTGTTCTGTTACAAGTCTTTTAACTACAGTATGTAATTATTTTCATGCAAGAATTTGCATTCAAAAGTTGTATTATGAACTGAATGGCAGATGTGTGCCAAAGAAATGGGTGTAATGAAAAACATCATTGATTATTAAGGTGAATGCATGCTGCAATACTGTGCATTGCCAAATTGTTTCTTGTTTCTAAACACCCACAAAGAGATGCATTTTTATATAACAGACCACGGTAACCTTGGATATTTTATGCCATGCTGTGGAATATCTGATGTGGGTATGTAAAGAATCTGTAGACATTTTCATTCCAAAATGCAGTTCATATACATTACCTTACATTACTTGATTCGTTTACTTTGAAACCATAGCAAGCAGATGCTTAATCACTGCTCCCAGACTATGCTGATCATTAAAACATTCTCTCCATATAATTGCCACAATGACCATTATAATCAGCCTATGTTAGTAAGCTGAATAAGATCAGCATTAATCGTTTTGTCTTTGTGTTCTTAAAACATGGCATCAATCATCCCATACAAACTGGCAAGAAAGTGGTCATGGCTTATTAATACTGTAATACCCAGTAATTAATTACTAATCAGGTTGCTATGTTACCTCTGAACTTTTTATAATAATGACATATCAAGGCCCATTTATCACAGGTAAGGATAACTCGTCATAGCCAACTATTGCATGTAAATTGATATCTGTTGAAAATACTGTTCTGTAATACAAATGTATGCACTACCTTCTAGATTTAAGGTTTCTTTCCTGCAGCATTACTTTAATTTCTAATGTAACTTTAATTAATATTTTACTTTTCATAACATGTTTTTATCCAGACTATTTTTGTATTTGTATTACAAGATGTGTTAGATTTCAGGAATCTTTCTTAGGGCTGCAAGCAAAAATGTTTCAACATTCTCCTATTTGTACCTTATTGTAACAAGTTTTGATGTAGAAGCCAGAGTCACCCGAAAACCCTGGCTTTTTTGGATTATCGTATCGTACAAAAACGCAGCTCACTATGTCAAGAAACATCTTCAGGGACATCTGCCATTGACTTCTATATGACCTTGACAGGTTTAAGCTGAAGTATTTTTAGATTTGCATTTTTAGCAGTTCTGGTGTATAATAAATTTCTAAAAATTTGAGTTTTCCTCTTTAAAAACAAGACCAGAAAAAAACTGAGTTTTAATAAATAGGCCCCTAAAGTTGACTAAAAATTGAACCATTAATTTTTTTTATTTTTTTTTAAATGTTCACAGCACAATTGTTATCAAAGAAAAGTGCAAAATGAATTGATGGCCACAGCAAAATAAATGTTTACATAACTTTGCTTCAAAAGAATGACAACTTTCAGATTTTTAATGCATTTGTAAGTCATAGCATCTTTTTTGCACAGCTTGAAGTTCCATGAGTGCACCATTATTATTAGTTGCTATAGTAACAATATAGTGGATGTATTTTTTTCAGGAGTTCTATTGGCATATATGTTTTGTGACTATACATATGTTTATATTTACATATAGGGTTCCATAAAGTTAAATGGCTGTAAATTTAACAGTAACACAATGTTACAGTTACAGGATAGTTCACGGATATGCAGAAAACAAATAAAAAGCAGATGGGAATCCAATATGTTTGTCAGATCACTTTTACCATTAGAATAACGTGGATAGCATTATATATCATACTCTTGCTATAACTCCAAAAAGAAAGTACAAGTGTAGAAGGTCATGAATGAGTTGGAAAGGATATGCAACTAAACATGTAAACTAGAATGGAACAAAGCTCAGTTTATTTCCTCTGGAAAAGAGGTGACACAACAAAAATGTTATTGCAGGCAAACAGTTCCTTGTGTATTAAAGCACCCAAAATCCTTCATTGTGGCATATCCTAATATGAACACAGTACATGCCCAGCATGAAACATAAGTGTACCCATATGAGGTATCAATTAATTCATAAGACCATTTGCATTCATATTGGGAATCAAGAGAGTCTGTCTGTGACCAAGAAGTGGGCACTTGTTGCTGCAAACTGTCAAGTTTAAGTTGATTTTTCAAAAACTAAGAATTTTTTGGAAGTTTATTTTCCAAAATTATTAAAACACAAAGAAGAGGCTGAAGTGTTAGTTCATGTGTACTAAGAATGGAAGAGTGGAAGAGTTTATATGCTGAGGACATCCCATACCAGCAAAAAAACAATGTATATATATGTGCTATGAAATCGGAAAAATTCATTTGCAGTGAATTGGTCACAGCCACTGCATGCAACATGTGTATAAAGAGATTCCTGTTTTAGCAACTGGCTGCTTAATCCCATTAAGTAGTATGCATTCCTAGAACAATTACCACAAAGAACTGCTTGAATATGGCATAGGAAGTTCACAGTGCAACAGCACTCTTAATTGTGGGTTAATAGAACTGGCTAACTCTTACATAAACAGTACGGCACTTAACATTATCCTTCACCACCAACGGCGCAACCTTTCCTGCAAGTGTCCATATGAATAAGTCATCATCTTTATGGTAGTTTTAAAAAACGTAACTTATGAAGAAATGTTTACATGGTGCATGTTACAGGTAATATGATAAACATTACATGGTCCAAATTACTTCAAGGATTTTGGCTTCCTTGAAAAAGACATGTGCATACACAAATAAAGGGTTTTTGAAGATGTGGGGTTCCTTATCTATGGAAGCCTATTAAGGTTGATAATAGCTGATTTGGTATATATTGGTTTTTTTGTGTGGTAAGACATTTCTTTAAGTATGATGGAAATTTTATGAAAAAATTAAACAACTCAATAAAAATGTAGTGTTAAAGAATATTTAATATTTAAGAATATTTGATTGTCAAAATAATTGTGATTAATTTACATTACCAGAATTAATGAATTTCAGTAGAAAGGTGTCAGTAACAAATACTGTAGCTGTGAACAATGATAAGGCAAAATTGGAAAAAAAGATATCTCAGAATTCCCATCTAACTCTTTAAAGGACCCACAATCAAAGGCAGTCCATAATGTTTAAGCTGCAGCCATATATTGCTCCCCTATTAGTAGGCTGTATATGAGGAAAAATAATCTGTGTTTAAACTAGTGCAAAACTTGACTTCCTAGATAAAAAGAAAGACTAGAATTAGTATTATGTAAATCATAATAACCCAGAATAGGGCTCTTACAGAGTAAGAGTAAGATCCAAAATAAAACCTTAGGTAACAAGCAATGTTCCAACTGTAACCACAGGAAATATGTTGGTGTGCTGAGTAGCAGAGAATGAATTTAAGAGAGTAAAATAAAAATCTTTAAAAATAATATAATTGACACTGAGGTGCATTTCTGTCTGTGAAAAATGCTTCTTAGTGAAATGTACATCCCAAATAATGATTTGGTCATTTGTTTTCCTTGCTGGATCAATATAAATTAGCTCTGTTTATGGTTTTATTTGATGGATAGGATTCAACTAACCTACTTAATACATAGTCATAGTCAGTCTGCTCTCCAACATATTAGGATTAATATTTCACAGTACTTCCAAAGTACTGTGGCACATATATTGTAGATTATAGTGGTATTAGTATTTTGAAACCTGCTATTATGGGGTAAACAAATAAGAAGAGACAGTAGCGACAAAAATATATGGTAGAGTGCAGAAAAAGCCTAACGAAGCAGCAGATCCAATAGAGATAGATAAGTTGAGGAAGAGTGCAAGTCACCCATTCAAATTTCTGGCAGCCGGCAAGTGAAAACCACTAAACTGGGATAAAACCAGAATTATTTGCTTCCTGAATTTTCCATTATATCAGCTCAAAGAGCAATTGGAAAATTACATAAGCCTTAAAGGGGTGGTTCACCTGTACATTAGGTTTAGTATGTCAGAGAATGGTTAATTCTAAGTAATATTTTAATTGGTCTTCATTATTTATTTTTTATAGTTTTTAAATTATTTGCCTTCTTCTTTGGACTCTTTCCAGTTTTCAAATGGGGTTGTTACCACCATCTAAACACAACTGCTCTGTAAAGCTACAAATGTATGTATTAATACATATTATTATTTATTTATACTGTGAGGCTCATTTATAAACACAGGGCAAATTTGCACCTGACAAGTAATGCATAGCAACCAATCAGTGAGTGGCTTTTTTCAGCCATTTGCAGGTAGGGCAATGAAAACAAACCTCTGATTGGTTACTGCCCTGTGTTTATAAATGAGCCCCAGTATGTATATTTTATTACTCAGGTTTCTCTTCAGGGCCTTTCATGTTCACATTTCAGTCGCTTATTCAAATCAATACATGGTTGCTAGAGAGATTTGGACCTCAGCAACCAGATTGCTAAATTTGTAGACTGGAGAGCTGCCAAAAAAAAATAACTCAAAAACCACCCATAATAAAACATGAATACCAATTGCTAATTGTCTCAAAATATCATTCCTTACATCAAACTAAAATTTAACTCAAATGTGAACAACCCTTTTAATCTTTATAATTCTAATTATTTTCCTTGCTGTAAGGAAAATAAAGTAAAGGATGACAGAGTTGGTTTTATTGTCCAAGACAATTCACACAGTAGATGAGGTAGTATTGTAGTAAAGGATGATGTCAGATACACTCACAGGTATTCATAGTTCTGTGACACCACTGTGCAGATGGTTTGGTAGGTTTCAAGGTTCAACTTATTTTAACAATAGAGGTCTGGGTCATCTACAGCAGAAATGGTTCAATGAGGTAATATAAACTGGATCCTTCTATAGTACTGAAGTCATTTCACTCTCAGCTAGAAGAGCTTAAGGGAGAGCTACCTTCTGCTATCAATTCTTGCTTGAGCACAGACTTCTGGACCTTGTTGACCTTAGGCTTCCCAGGAGCATCCGCCTGGGTTAGCAGATGAAGACCAAAGAGGAAGTGCCATTGATTTCCACTAACTATATTTAAGTGTGGCAGGAAGTGGTTACTGCTCTAGAGCCAATAACATAAATATGTAAAACTATAGAAATAAGTCAAATCAGCTGGACTTGCTGTGTTTTTCTTGAAGACGTTTCACCAGTCATCCAACTGGCTTTCTCAATTCAGAATAACTTGTACATAGGATCTTGCTTCACTATATATCCTCTGGAATGATAAAGTCTTATGCTGATTGGAGCAACATTCCAGAGGATATATAGCAAAGTAAGATCCTATGTTATTTTGAATTGAGAAAGCCAGTTGGATGACTGCTGAAATGTCTTCAAGAAAAACACAGCATGTCCAGTTGATTTGACTTATTTCTATAGCTATACCATGACCTGGATGAATGAGAACTTCCACAAACATGAATATATAAATGAACTAACTTAGTTATGTGGATTTAGTTGACACAATTTATTATGACTGATACCCTTGAACACAAAGCAGAATGGTTCAGCCAAATACTTGTATGCTGTGCTTGTGTAGACAATAAACACTTTTTTTTAATAGTTAATCTGCCTCATAGGCCATTGCTTGTTACCTTAACTCATTTCTAGTTAATAGAACATATAGGGATTGTTAACCCTATGGGTCACTACACATATATGTATATAATAAAAAGATTAATACTCTGCTTGTGAATAAAGCTAAAACATAAGGCAACATTGGAACAATTCACAGCTGGAGGTAGCCTATTAGGTTTTGTAAATGTAACTATTATATCGTCCTTGGGAAAGGTCCCAAGGTGGACCGATATTATAGATTAGATACTGTATGATGTTGTGAAACATAAAAGAAGCTCAGTTTTACAAGGAGAGTGCTAATCCTTTGAGCAAACGTTAATATTTTGGTTGTGAACCTCACATCCGAGTAAATACAGTGCAGGGACTTGCCTCTGCATTGTTTTCCAATAGGCTTTATTGTATTCTATTCATGGTGTGTTATTTTGCTATGTAATGAATGAATCAGATACAAAAGGATACGAGAAATACAAGAAACATTGCTTGTCTCAACAATCTTAAAATAGCTTCGGTAATTCCATTTATATGACCATTTTGGCATGACATTTTTCCATGGAAACCTCACTGCAAAATACTTATGAATGTATTAGCAACTTGGGCTTCAGTCTGAATGCTTCATTAATTCTGAAAGCCAGGATATGGAGCTTCTCTCTTGCCTGAAAGTTCTCAATGGGAAAATTCTCTTCTTTTGTACTGGTTGTAGAATCTGCTCTTCTCTGAATGTGGGGCTGAAAATAATTTTCAAACATAATATTTACTGAGCAAGGAAACTTTTATCACTCTTTGTAAGCACAAATAAATGAAATGTAAGCAAGCAATACCCAAATCAGTCACTTAAATATAGCTCTAAAATGGTACTCTATAGAGAAACACACTCGTCTGAATAACTCTACCACATTGATTTTGGATGCTGGGTGTTTAGGCTGTATTATGTGTCTTCACAATAAACTCTGTAGCTAGATGTGATGGGCGAATTTATTCGGCAGGCGCAAATTTGCGGCGAATTTGCGCAATTCGCCGCCAGCGAATAAATTAGTGAAACGCCCGCGACAATTCAAAAAAACGATGCCGGCGTCAAAAATGGACGCCCGCGTCATAAAAAGCCATTTTGCTAATTTTTCGCAGTTTTGCGAATTTCGCGGGAAATTCGCAAATTTTTCTGCGAAACGGCGCAAATTCGCCCATCACTGGATGTGACATTTGGTAATATAATCTAATTATAATAAATATTCATGCATTATGGATCTAAGCTCAGGGGTTTCATGCATGCTTTCAATTATGCAATACCATTTTCTTAATAGTTAATTGTTGCTGATTTTTGTGAAATTATGTTTATTTGTTTAGTACTCATAATGCATAATTTATGAAAATAACTGACTGCTATACATGAGAGAGTTCACTTCAGGAGACTTAGAGCTCCGCAACCTACCAAGGATCTTTAGGGTTTAAAATAAAAATCCAATAACTATGTGAGTGTGTAATTGGGAGACTTCTGCTACAGTCTGATAAGCCACCATTGATTTCCTGTAAAGAAAGGTCCCAAGTGATTGGAAATGTGTATCTTCTTCTGTGTCGCTACATGTAATCTACCACTTGGACGCACAGAGGTTGACATTTCATCTTGCAAATGGAGAGTTGAGGAGATTTTTGTTCATCCCAAACTCCTCGTTTTCTGGACATTCACATTGATTTTTGCTACAATAAATTCACTGAGACAAGACAATTAATGTCTCAATCTAAACTTTGACAATGCCTTTTTGGTTTGTGCTGCAAAGTTGTAATAACCTAAAGTTAATGCTGCTCATGTTAAAATGATAAAAACTCTTTAAAGACATTTAATTGTTTCCTACTTCTTCAGCTTTCCCTCAGATGTATATGTGCACACAATAAAACAACCAATCAGGTACACTGAAGGACTGGGTTTATGATACAACTTCATTAGTATGTTCATGCATCTCAGGGACAATTCAGGCAAAGTTCAACTAATCCGGCCCTATGTAACGTTAAGGTTCTGAACAACTGAAGGCATTAAGTATTTTTATTATATTATTAATATATGTTATTTTATTATTAAAAGGGTAAAGCAATGTTATTGCATTAATTAAATATGAATATTTATTAAATATGAATATACAAATTGGGGTTCCTATTCAGATCAATATTCTGCAAAATTTTTTGTAAAAAATGTAGTATTCAGACAAAAAATAAAAATATAAAAATTATTCTGTGTATCCTTAAAAATTACTTTCACTCCATGAGATAATCTGAAATGTATTCAGGTACCATTGAGTTCTGAAATAGCCCTAATGCATTTGTTTTAGTCCAGTCTTTATATTAATTTTGCATACTCATCTTTTTATAATGACCTCCTTGTCTCTATATACTCTTCCAGAGAAACTTTACAGTTCCAAGGAAGCTAGACATACAATACAATGTATATAATACCTTAACGCCATGGGTGTTCATTGACCTCCAAAATTGAGAAGCCTCAAAAAGTGGATGGTCTGTTAAGCCCAAATCACATTAAATGATTCTGGTTGTATTTATTTATAATAATTATAATATTAATAATCATGTTTCATCAAAAGCATCTACTTTTCTTATATTTCCCTTTGTTAGAGCAGAATGTATAGGAAGTGATCCTGAATTATTCTCCACAGAATAAGACAGATCTGACCTTTTAAAATCCAGTCTGCATAGGTTTTGACGACTTGATTTCTGATGTATCTTCACATTCACCAGAGTGCCTAGTTCTACATGAAGGGATTCAGAAATCAAATTCACAGCAGCACATGCAACTACTGTTTAACTTTGATCATATGTCACACATGAATATAAGAAGTGAAAATGTGACATCTCATGTAATTACTAATTTATGAAACATTATGATGACTTGTTTGAAATTAAATATCTGTTTAGAAGGGATGGTAACACTACTCAAGCAAAATAAAATTGCAGCATAATTTAGAATTTTTGTAAATGAGAACAAAATGACCAGTGGTATAATATGTAATATATATATATATATATATAAAGAAGATTTCAAATGGGAAAGATAGAGATTATCTAGCTTTTCTCATGTCTAAATTATGTAATAAATTAATTAATTAAACAATAACATTATAAGAAGATTAAGTCACACGTGGAATATGTCTTCACAAATTGTATTTAGGGTAGCATAGACTATACTCCCATGGCATGTACATATAATTCATGTATTTAATTTTCATAATTTCTAATCATTGCCAGAGTCAGACTTTATATGTTCTTTTTGATATCACAGTAGCTCAGAAGCTAACACAAAAATAAACTGCATAGATAAGAATCTACTTCTGAGTCCTACCAGTTGCCTGACCATTTAATCACTGAGAGCTGTAGACATTAACATTAAGTAAGGCCCCAGAAATAATCTGATGTGACAGACTCATTTGGGATTGTGATCTGTATGGAAAGTGGAACACTTCATAGACCAGATTATCCACTGCCTTATCACTTTAATTCTCCAAACCCATTGATGGATGTAAAATCTTTCTTTGTGCACCACAAAACCAGCACTCTAAAGAATTGTGTTCATTACATGGCATTTCGTTTTTAGTTTTCATTAAAACTGATCACATACTTAAATCCTTAAAAGCAAGAAGTATGCATTAATACACAATGTTATATATGTTTTTTTACCAAATGATAGATTATACCTAAAATGTTTAATAGAACTAAATATATTTTATATTTCATTACCGAACTAAAGTACTTGGCAAATGCTAACATAATGCAGTACAGGATCACAAACAGATTTTGAGCTAGGAAATATTTGCTAACAAAAAATTGTCCAAATCATAAAATCATAAAATGGAGAGTAGGGGGTTGATTTATTAATAAGCAATGCTTTTTGCTGTGATTCAGCAAAACATAGCAAATATGACTTTTTTTTCTCAATCTAATTTATTTACACAATCTTATTTTTTGGGGAGAAATCACTTTTCTATTAAAGCTAGGTTTTAGTTGCTGAATTGTTTCATTTGAATTATTTGACAAACTCAATAGCATTTGAATAAAAATTTTTGCTGTGATTTCCCGCAAAAGACTCAAATTTGAATTGAATAAATCTGACCACATTAATTAGAAAAAGTGACCCAAATCCCAACTGATATGTATGAAATACATAAATTGATTTTGGCAGAGGAGATCATACATTACACACATGCTGCCTGGAATTATATTGATTTAATATGTTAAACACCTCAATGAACTTATTTACCTAAACATATGACATCTAGCAAATATTTTGATAATAAAATCAATGCAATGTCCTTTTAAGAGTTGATATTTATTTAAAACAATGCTACTGTACAATGCTACTTTACAGCTGTGTGTTTATTGTATAAATGATTTATGAATTGACCTGTGTCATTGCCCTTTCTATTTTATCTAATATGTTGAGATGTTTAAACTTGCTATTAATGTCAAGCATTTAAAAGCCCAGCTCTCCACCCATGACTCAAATGCTTCATGTTGCAATTATAATTGGCACTGTTATGAAGTAGGTTGATGAAAGAATACTCATCAGAGTTTGTCTATCATAAACTGGAAACAGCAATGGTTACTTAATGGTATATGAAACTTACATATGTAAAGGTCAAGTGACTTCTAGATTTCCTAGAACAAAGAGATGCTATCAGAGAGTCTTTATGCTGTTATTAAGAAAACTCTATTATTAGTCCAGTACAAGATTTTTTATGTCACTTATTCCTCTCAGTTTAATTATAGTGTATCCGTTAAATCTAACGCATAAAAATGCCTCATGCACTGAATATTTTCAGCCTTTAATTATCTCATTGTGTAAACATCTATTTCCAAAACAATGTGATTTATAGGAAACATCTTAAGTGTATAGCTGCACCCACAATCTTCAGAGAGAAGGTCCTTAGGTCAAGTTTTATGACTGCTTTGAACTTCAGTTTACAACTTCTAAGCAAGTTTCTTTTAGTTTTTGTTTTATAACCAAGTCAGAAGATAGCATACTGAATATGTTCTAGTTCATTTAAATCTGAAGGAACAGTTCAGTGTCAAAATAAAAACCGTGTAAACAGCAATGCTGTGCAAAATATAAAATGCATCTATTATAGTTAGTTTGCCAAAAATGTAATCTTTCTAACTTGTCTCCTCCTTTTGCTCCTTAGTTTTCAGGTCAGATTCAAAAGCACATTTTAAAGCATTTGGACAAAATAAGCGCACATGTAAAAATTGTCGCAGGCAACGAAATTGAACATAATTTTGACACCCATTGACTTCAATGCATATGTCGAATATTTCGCTGTTTCGCAAATTTCACAGGCAATTCGCCATTTTTTCCGTGAAGCAAAATGGGACAAATTCGTCCATCACTAGTTGCGCCCCAATCTTAATCCTTTTAATAGAAATGGGTAATTTATGTGTTCATAATTTGTGGGTGACAAAGTAAATATTGACTTACAAGGTTGCAGTTTATTCATTTTTATCTTTTATCTTCATTTTAATCACAATTTTATGGCCTGGTAATACTCACAGAAGGCAATCTTAACAAATTGTGTCAAACAAACTGTACCAGAGTGGATAATCCATCAGGTTAGCCTGAAGTTATTTGAGGGTATGATCTATGATTTAAATACTTAAACTGCACATATATTATACAACATGTTGTGGACCTAATGAATTGAGTAATTCCAGATTGATGCTCAGTTGTTTGCCAACCACCTTCTTTCACATGATGTGGTCCTTAAAGGACATGCAAAGCCTACATTATCCTACCATGTATATAAATTGGGCATATCTTTCCCACACAAGCTACATCATTGTACTGCATATTCCCCTCCATTTGAAGAAATAGCAGCTTTTACCCGATGGCCATTTCCCTCTGACACATCATCAGTAACATTGACATCTGCAAACAGGACATGTATGCAGTAAAGTTCATGCAATGCAGAATGCAGGTTTACACAGGCACAACATACTTTGATAAAAAAAAGTTGTGCCCCATACACAGTTGCTGACTCTGTCTGGAGAGACTAAGGGGCAAATTTACTTACCTTCGAAGTTACGCCAGCGTTGGCTTTGCCGCACTTCACCACACTTCGTCAGGGCTGTGCAAATTCACAAAGATCCGAAGTTGCGCACAAGTTACCGATCATTTGCTAAATTGCTCCAGCGATGTTACGTTCAGCGGTTCGAAGTTATGCTAGCGATGACAAATTTTCATACAGCGTGCAGTTAAAGTACAATGGCCGTATATGCAGCAGAAAACACATTACACTACACAAGGCCAGGGAACCTTAATAAATGTATTCTAATGCCCTACACATGTGCCCACAGTATAGTTTAGGTGCCATATGTTATCAAATGTAGGGGGGAAGGAGGGTACCCTAAAAAAAAATCTCGATCTTTTTCAGCCTATCACCCTATAAAAAGCAAAAGATGCCAGCATTTTTTTGGGACTTATCTACTCTATTTCACTTCGCCTGGTCTGAGGTGGCGAATTAAAGAGGTAATGTTCACGAAAATCCGCAATTTAGTGAATTGGCGTAGTTACGTCCCTTCGCCTGAGCGCAACTGGCGTAAGGGTCCAAAGTAGCACTAGAGTAGGTCCACTAGCGAATTTACGGCAGCACCCATTAGTAAATTTACCCCCAAGTTGGTAGTTGTTATGACTATCTTAACATCATAATGCCAACTTTGGCCAGATTACAACTGCAAGCGTAACCATATGTGAAAAAGAAAAAAAAATGTTTACCTCTCATTTTTTTATTTAGAGAAAAATTATTGAATTAACTGGTTTTGAGCCACTAAGAGGGTGGCCAAATTGGCACATGTTCTGGTGTTTCAAGGGTTGTGGCCTGATATTGGAAGAATGATGAGCCATACAGGCAAAATTATGGTGAATACTCCTGGTATAATAGTTCTAGGTAAAACATGTTCATCACCTGTACACTACGATAAAATAACAGTAAATAAGAATAAGTGTGTTCCACTTGTATAAATTATAAATCGGAAAGGATGTTTATGATATAGTTTCTATTTAGGAGCATCCTGGGATGAGACTGAAAATTCAGAATTCAAATGAACGTGTATATTTTGGATTTAATTGTCTAAAAATAGAAATGTCAAATTCTAGATCATATTTTTATGTTGATTTCATGCATCCAATAAGTTACATTTTTATTGGAATAACAACTGAATTTATAAGTGAACAGATATAGCTAACCTTTGAAACCTACATTTTTGAATGTATAGTTTACAATTTTTTTCATAAGCCATTAATATCCCTAAGTACATGTACAGTCTCCCCAGGCAGAAATGACCCTGTACCATGCCAGTCATGCAGAAAATAGACAGTTATCATTGGCAAATCATCCATGAGATTCAAAGCAGTGGAAAACAGAACAACAGCCTCATTTTGCATGTACAAACTTCATGACCATGCGTGTACTTATATAGTATTTGTATTTACATAATAGAAAAGAAGTGCAGTAATGTTGGCTTCTCTCAGACAGAAAATCCTTTGCTATATTTCTAGAGCCTTGTTGATCATGTTGGCTAATTTTGAACTCCCTTGGATTTCTTTGTTATCTGTTCAGATGAATGAATTGCCTGTTATGTTATGCAATAACCAGTGCTGTGCTTGGCATGGTATTCATAAACCTAGACACATAATTACTGCAAGCATACAGAATGTAATTCTGAAAGCTGAATTTTAGTATCTATATCTATCTATATAGAGTGAGTAATTGTACTTGACTTGTGTAACCTTTTTAACTCCACCTTTAAACGTAATCTGCAATAACCCATGGCAATCAATCAATCAGCTGACTGAAAGAAGCAGACTTGTTATGGTTTCATGGCCAAGCACAAATGTTGCCATTGTTGATAAAAACCCCAGTCTCTTCCCATTGGTAGGGATCAATGGCATGATTCCCACAATAAGTACTGTAGTATCTTTTTAAATGGACAGTTTACACCTAAAACCACATTTGCTAGAATTAAAACAATAAATAGAACTTGTGTTGAAATCACATTCTGCCTATTGTTTTAATTTAAAAAAAACATATTTTTCTTATTTTTTTCCATTTTAAAGCACACATTTGAAAGTTTGGCTATTTTTACTGACCTTATCTACTTTCCTTTATAAACAATGCAGTGTGTTCAGAGATGCCTTTGAACAAATTTCTCCATTCTTGAAACAGCAGCATATGAGCAGCTCATTATGCAGGACTTTTCAGTGGACTGGTAATTAGTCAGCACTGTAAAAGTTCTTCCAGGGATCAGGAAGTGCTATAGTGAAATTAACCTCATATTTTTGTTTACTGCCAGACATAACAAAAAACATAGATAATTCTTAATTAATAAACAATAGGAAAAAAACATGCCCTGTTTTTTAAGCTCAAGTTGAAAAGGGTTGTATACTGTCCCTTTAAGTTTTTTTTTTTTTTAAAAAAATGAGTTTCAACCAGTTGTTCACTCTTACTACTCTTCAAATATTTTTAAGTTCAAGATAGTCTGGTAGATGATATCACTGCTGTATAAATCTATTACAAGAAGGTATTTAATTGGGAGCCATTCACATTCCTTCTGATGATCCTCACCATCTGGGAGTATAATACACAGAGAGTTGGCAGTTAGTTTTCTTTTTCTTAAAATAAGTGGCATATATAAGATGGCTGTGATTTTGCAGAAGAAATATCTACAGTATATTCTAAAAAATCTCAGTGCTGCTGAATATATGGTCTTTGGAAGCTTATTTATCCTCTGTACCTGTCCGAGTAAGATACTGGTCTCATAAAAGGGTTATTGGTATTGTGGCAGGATGCATTTTCATAAACTGGCAGGCATGCTCTGGCAAAGAGAGGGGTTACATTTATCTGAAGCCTTACACCAATAAACTGCTAGAGGAAGCTTTTTTAGAGACCTTGCCTCTGTTCGCTCAGTTGGTATTTGATCTTGGACTATCTGACTTTAGTTTTGTTTTGATACTTGGGTACCACGTTGTCTAGCTTATTGCTTACGACCTGGCTCTGTTCTAGTTTCTGCCTTTGTTTAATCCCAGGTATTGCTTCCCCCCTTGAGTATGATCTGGTTAGCTTCCTGACTCACCCCTTAATACCGTGACTCCTCCATTGTGTGTGAACTGGACTTTCGGACCATTCCTCCCAGTGTTCTCAGTGATGCCTCTCACTCCATGCCTCTCTGGCTCTGTTGTGAGCTATAGTTCAACATCCAGCTATACTTGCAAGTAAGAAGCTGGGGCTCCCTAACATCCAGTTATACTCACAGGCAAGGAACTGGGGCTCGCTATTAAAATTCCTGGCAATGTGGTGAGTTATAGTTCTATATCCAGCTATACTTGTAAGCAAGGATTTGGGGCTGGTTAATATAATTATATGGTACTGTTGTGGGAATATAGTTCTTATATAGTTCTAATATAGTTCTAATATAGTTCTAATACATTTCTAATAAGCACCTTGAGTCCATTCTGAACTGATATTACAGGCTCAACCACTGGGATCCAGCACTTTAGTGTCTCAGACCGTAACATAGACTCATAACACATTTGCATAGTTAGAACTCATGGTCATGTAGATGGTGGCTAATTTCAAACTTAAAATAGTTCCATATAAGCCAGAATTCCCAAGATTGCATAGAAAAAAACAACAGCATAGCACCTGTGATTGTTTCTCAATCTCCAAATTCACAGCCATGATTTTCAAGAAGGATCCAAGAAGAAGCAATCAATGTAAAGAATGGATTAAGGATGAAATTACTTCATCTTCTAGTGCAGAATCAATGTTCTAGGGGCTAGATCAATAGTCTGTTTCTGTAATAGACCTATACAGTATAAGGCACCTCATTTATTGGCTATCACTGTTCATACAGAGAGTGATTAGTTGGATAAACTAAACAAAAATGTGGTGACTATTTTATTTGGACCCATACCCATACATACATACTTACATATATAGGAAAAATTGTGAAAAAAATCCGTATAAGTCTCTGATTCGTTTCCCAAATAATAAAGTTTGTGTCCATGTGTTTGTTTTATTGGTACTGCAATTTGTCACAATTGTTTGCTACATTTGAGACATTGCAATTATATCTTTTCCCTCTGGACTACAAACTTTATTATTTGGGAAACGAATCAGAGACTTATACCGATTTTTTTCACAATTTTTCCTTTTTTATTACTTTAGACTAATCAAAAGCTGGGGTTTCAATTTATTTTTATTTCACTAATTGAATGCACCTGTGAATTGATTGATGGCCTTCCAAGGGGCCCAGCGCTCACTTCAACCTTATGGCTGTCCACCCATCTTCCCTACCTCTCAGCTATCTGCCTCCCCTCCCTTTCAGCTGCCTGCCCACCCATCCCCCTTCCCTCTTGCCTGCCCACCCTGCATCTTTCTCATGTCCCCAGCTTTTTGCAGCTGGTGAGTGGGGATTTCTTTAAAGCTATAGGGGAAGCAGACTCCGTGGTCCAGCCCCCCCCCCCAAACCACAGAGTCTGTTTCCTCTATAGTTACAACTCTGGAAACGACAGCAAAATAGGCGTTTTAAAAAGATCAGTTGTACAAAAAAAGGTAAACTCATTCAAAATGAAAATCTGACTGTTATACATACATATACAGGTAACTAGTAAGTCTACCTATAAGCTGTGCGTGTAGTAGATACGAATATGAAAAACATACATTAGTCTATTGAGTGAGAAACTTCCTAAATTCTATTAAGCTTAACTGATCCAGAAGAAATCAAAATCTGATGAGTATTTTAAATGGATTTTTAGCTGGTTTAACTGTGAGGTTCAGTTTAAATAGTATTGCTGATAAAAAAAATATAGGTTTATGAATTATTTGTTGGAGTACTTCTCACTAGCTTTAACCAATGGGCAATTTTATAAATAAGGAAATGACAGAATGTTAGGAAGTGATTCATTATTCATGTGCTTCAGGCAAGACATTGATATGTTGAAATGGAAACGTTTTTGAATGTAGTATCTTCCAGAAATAGTAGACTCTCATTTTATTTATCTGGAAAGTGATATAACACACGTGATAAAAAACATGGTGTGGTCTGCAACCTTATGATAAGGTGATCGCTTCCGCAAATGCATAAAGATTTGCAGGTTTTGCACTGCTGCTCTAATGGACTGATGTTTGGAAATATTTATACAGAATCTGAGAAACGCGTGTTGTGTTTAATTTTGGACCTGTTATCCAGAATGGATAATGGATGTTTCCGTAATTTGGATCTTCACATTTAGGGGCACATTTACTTAGTTCGAGTGAAGGAATAGAATAAAAAAATACTTCGGAATTTTGAAGTATTTTTTTGGCTACTTCGACCTTCGACTACGACTTCGAAACGAACCATTCAAACTAAAAATCATTCAACCATTCGACCATTCGATAGTCGAAGTACTGTCTCTTTAAAAAAAACTTCGACCCCCTACTTCGCCATCTAAAACCTACCGAGCATCAATGTTAGCCTATGGGGAAGGTTCGATTCGAAGGGTTTAATCGTTCAATCGAATTGCGCTAAATCCTTCTACTTCGATATTTGAAGTCGAAGGATTTTACTTCGACGGTTGAATATTGAGGGTTAATTAACCCTCGGTATTTGACCCTAAGTAAATGTGCCCCTTCGTCTACTAGAAAATCATGTAAACATATATACAGAATAGGATAGTTTTGCCTCTAATAAGGATTCATTATAACTTAGTTTTGATCAAGTACAAGGTACAGTTCTATTATTAGAGAGAAAAGGTACATAATTTTTAAAGTTTTGGATAAAATTGAGTCCATGGGAGAAAGCTTTTCTGTAATTCTGAGCTTTCTGAATAACAGGTTTCCAGATAACGGTTTCCATACCTGTTTTATGTTTCCACTTCTATGTCATTAGCTTTACTTGAAACCTTGCCCTATCCAGCTCCAAAATATTTTGTCCAATAATATATTTGTCCATATGTAATGTTATAGTGCATGCAATTCAATAATATTTATATCTCCCAGCTGTGCATCTGCTTGATATTGCCAATGTTTTTGGAAATGAAAGTAGATAAGGATAAATGCCTACCTAGCTGAGTAGGGCAAAATCTTGGACAAACAGAAAAATTTTATGTTTCAGACATTATTTAAACCAGGTTGTCTTCATAAGCAATACAATATTTATGATCTGGTTTCTCCTCTAGTACCATTAGGAAAAACACATCCAGACTGAAGATGTGTGACAAGAGTGTGAATCAGCCACAGCATTGAACAATATGGGAGAGAATAGTATGGCCATTTGCATTTGCATTTTTGATGCCTGCATCCGTTTTTGATGACAGCGTCAGTTTTTTGACCCCGGCGTCCATTTTTTTTTACGCCGGACAATTTTCGCTGCGGTTTGTGAAATTATTCGCCGGTAGCGAAACACGGTAATTCGTCACCTGGCAAATAAATTCGCCCATCACTAATGTAGACTGACGTGGGGATTCACAAATTCGTTATTAGAAGAAATTAGTGTAACAAAGCAAACAAGATACAGTAACTTTTATATGTAAATTCACAACAATGGGATTTAACTCCTTTATTCATAATCTGACAAGAATTTTCTCAATCCAGGCATTATTTCAGAATAAATAATGACACATTGAAACTGAATAATTCTTGGAACATTGAATAATTCTTCAATAATAGTACACTGTGTTCAATATAGCAAGTTATTAATATTGGTAATTAATAGCATCATTTTATGGAAAAGAAATTAGTTTTGTCATAGCAAATGTACACCAAATACAAATACAATATTTGTACGCTGATTTTAGATGAAATTTTACATTAGTTTTAACCTATTTTTAAACCAAAAAAATCCTTCTGTGAAGTTCATAAAACACACACATATACATTAAATATATTTCTAGATAGTTGGATAGTTATAGACAGATAGATATTCATATGTATTTGTGATATTTGACTTGCACTCAGCAAGACTTTTAAAATCGCTGCTCTGTGTTGCTATGGTTATTCTGAAATTCTCTCTCTGTCTGGGTCTATATTTAATCTTTCAATTCATGTTTGTTTAAATAGCCATAAAAATAAACTGAGTAAAATGGAAATTATTTTCCTTTGAATAGTGTGATTTTTTTTTTTTTTAATTTGCTAGCCAACCCAAGTCAGCGCGTTTCTGTTAATGAAAAGAACATATAATTAAACAAGATCAGACTTACGTGGACACAGAGTTCACTGTGATAGTTTTATTTCTTTGAAACTAGATGCTCACAGGAAGCGTGCTAAAATGAAAGCGCAAGAAAATCAAAGTATTCATAATAATTAGTGAGAAATCTGAATTATGCTAAATCCATTAAAATTTGTATTCACATGTTTATTTAATTGTGGGCGCAAACCTACCCAGAAATACTTTCCAGCAACCCAGTTTCCTATCTATCGACTTTTGTCACAAAATCAATTTGAAATGGAAACTGATTTTTTTTTCAGGTCCAGGAAAGCTGTTATTGAATGTTTACTATAAAGTAGTAATTAAGTGACAGTTACATATTAATGACCATTTTATTTTTTGTGCCACTAGAAAAACAACACAGAATGAAGCTGACTAATTATCATTGTATAATTGTGCCACAGTTTATCATTTCCAGTGTGGGCTGAATCGACTGAGAAATGTCAACCAACTCTTGTTTTTCTAACGTGTTTCTGGACCTGTCAATATAATTCTGCTTGCTAGAATTATTTCTTTTTCACACTACTAAACATTTTTGCTCGAACTATAAATTTTGCATGCATTTGCCTAAAATGATATATTGAGTAACACTTTATATTTAATATTTAGGGGGTTATTTATCAAAGCTTGAGTTGTGTTTTTCCCAAAAAATTCTGATGGTAGATTCAGTAAAAAATCTAATTTTTCTGGTTAAAAAAAGAAACTTGAATTTTTCAAGATTTATTATGCCTCGAAGATTGCTTGAATCCAAAAATACTCCAGCTAAAACCTGTTAAGGTCATGTAGAAGTCAATGGCAGAGATACCTTGAACCATTTAAAGATGTTTGTAGCCTTCATGATGTTTTTTCGGTGGTATTCACTAGAAAATTCGATTAAACTTGAGTGACTAGAGTTTTTTTTCTTAGATAACTAGATTAATTTTGAGTTTTTTACATTCAAGTTTTTCATAAATAAGCAAACATTCAAGCTGTGAGTTTATTAGAAGTATTAAATACCTTACAAACTTGAACTTTGATAAATAACCCTCTATCTTGATCAGTTAAAGATGTGAAAAACAAGTGAAATACAATAAAGTCACATTATACCATTCATTTCAATGATAAACCCCATTTGAATTAATCTCAAAACTCAAATTCAAAGTAGCTTGAAATTTGAAAGTACTGCTCCCACTGACCTCTACATGAACTCACTTTTAGATGGCAAAATTCTTTCATTCAAGTTTTCAAGTTTGCCTTAATAAAAATAAAATATGTGAGTTTTGGAAACTTGAATGTCCAATTTTTGCCACAAAAAATGTAATTGTGGTAAATCATATTTGAATTTGAATAAATCTGTCCCTTAATAAGGAAGATTTGTATTTTATAAGGAATAACAATTAATAAATATATTTATAAACAAGAACCCTCACTTTCAACAGATTTATTTATTGGCAGCACTTTTTTTTTTCGAGCTATATCTCAATAGGAGGCTATTGTAAGTAGGCTGTTGAAAGGGGTAATCGTGTTAAATACTCCCTGTGTCAAAAGTAATTTCCATAAAGCCTTTAAAAAAAGATGAGGTGAATTACAATAGTGATTAATTTAACAGTGTGAGTGTATTTCTTTCTACAGGTACAGCAGTTCTGTGCAGAAACATTCTGGAAGGTACTCCTTCAAAGTCTCCATGCCATCTCCATCATAGGCTATTTAAAGTTGATCCTTCTCCTACCAAGCTTTCCTAGCAAAACTCCCAAGTTCGCATGTTCTTTAGCACTTTCCTTCACCAACTACTATTTCTGGAGGGTCTCTTATTTACAGGTAAAAACTTGATAGCTCTTGGCATGCACCGCTAAGTAAATGAATGAGCTTTACTGCTGGGCTATAAAAACCTGTTTGGTATCAATCTGTTGATCTTGTAACCGCTTTTTCATGACATAACAATTATCCTTGTATATATATCCAAGGTCTGAGTTTTGTTCAAACTGTCAAGGGTTAGGTAGAGGGTGCTGTGAGGCAGATGAGGAAAGGGTGAGTATTTGAGGCAGGAGCTCTATGTGCCTAAGGGGACACGGCAAGGAAAGGAAGGAACAGGATGATGAGGGCATAGAGTCAGAACAGGATGGGGAGCAGACTGGACAGGAACAAGTATGGAGCAGGCATATAGTCAGATCAGGAGACAGGAACCAGGGCTGGCACTAGGGGTAGGCAGAGTAGGTGCCCGCCTAGGGCACAATCATGGGGGTCACACTTTTAAGGGGAATTTTTTTTCTTTTCTTTTTTAAACCCTGATTTACTTGGACGTTCATAGTTCTTAAATTTTATAAACCACCTGTTCAAAACCCTCTTGCCTTTGATTTGTACTGCAGGCAGAAGCATTCCCCACTTCCTTCTTGGCAGCTGCTGGCACAGGTACATATTTGTGGGCAATAAATTAGCTGCTACTTGTACAGGTAAACAGATGATATAATGGATTTTTGGCTGCTGCTGGCACAAGCACATACAGTATTTGGAGGCAATATTGTCTATTTTTTGGCTAATGCTGGCACGGGTAAAGCATTGGGGGCAATATGAGGGATTGGCTGCTGCTGGCTCAGGTACATGGGGCAACATGGTGGCACAGGTACATAGATGTTTGGGGCAATATGATTTTTGGCTGCTGCTGGCATAGGTACACATTGGAGGTAACAATATGATGGATGTTTTGGCTTATGCTGGCAAAGGTACAGATTGGGATTTTGGGGGCAATCTGAGGGATTGACTGCTATTGGCACAGGTACAAATGGAAGCAATATGATAAGTGTTGGCACAGGTACATGGGGCAATATGAATGGTAAGGTGAGAAATTGCAATGCAGGACTGGCTAGGGGGGTACTGATTGAAGCCCTTGCCTAGGGTGCCAAAATACCTTGGCCCGGCTCTGAAAGGAACAGACTAGACAGGTACAAGGATGGAGCAGGTGTAAGTCAGATCAGTAGACAGGAGCAGACTAGACAGGAACAAGGACGGAGCATAGGTCAGATCAGGAGACAGGAGCAGACTAGATTAGGACTGGACGATGTAGACGTAGATCAGATAAGGAGACCGGAGCAGACTAGAAGGTTAGGACAGGACAGTGCAGGCGTAGACTGGGAGTAGACTGGAAGGATAGGACAGGACGGTGCGGGCGTAGATTGGGAGCAGGAGGACTGGTTAACAGGAGGACTGGATAGCAGAGGACTGGATAGTAGGAGGACTGGATAAGGATCAGGCTAGGCAGACAAGATACAGACAGCAGAAGGAAAGATAGAGCAAGGTGCAAGGTAAGGTCAAGGCAAGGTCTGGAATGGAGCGAATATCAGAGCAAGATTCAGAAGAGCAAGGAAAGCAGGGCAGGGCAAAGTGAAGGCAAGGTTAAAGCAAGGAAAGATCAAGGTAAGAGCAGGAATGAAACCGGAGTAGGAACAGGCAAGGCAAGGCATGGTTTAAAGCAGGACTGGAGCAGAACTGGAAGGGGAAGGCAAGGCAGATCAAGGTCAGGTAAGGACACAGCAGAATAAGGTTAAGCAAGACAGGATCAGAACAAGGCAAGGTAACAAGGCAAAGTTCAAGGTATGGCAAGACAAGGAAAGGAGGCTAGAGCAGGAACCTTTAGCTAGGGGTGATGCCACAGTGCTAGTATGGGAACCAATGCTCAGGCAAGGAGTGTGAGTAGGGCTGGCTTTAAATAGGGCAGAGTCAGCAGGTTGCTGCTGGGCTAGGACTGCAAAGGCCAGGTAATAGACAGTGAGCAACCCTGCAGGCTGCTCACCTGGCCCAGTGGATAAGGCACCGAGCCAAAAACCCAAAGGTTTGAATCCCACCAGAGCTTGAGGCAAACAAGGCTTGTTGATGCAAAATATATCTTTTCAAGTATGATAACACAATGTAATGAATCCCCACTTCTCTCACATGGGGCAAATTTACTAAAAGGTGAATTTTCATCAGTGAAGGCTCCGCCACACTTCCCGCCACTTCACCAGGTGTAAATATGTTACCATTATGCTAATTCACTAAAATGTGAAGTTGCATCTCTGTTGCTGAACACTGGCAATGTTTTGTTAGCGATAATTCATCAGAGTGAGCATTTTATAGCAAACTTTCGCTAGCATTAATTTCTACCTAGCGAAACTCCATTAGCACTCTTACGCTTAAGTCAATTTGAATAGGGCGTCTACATATAGTTCGTATAGATGTCTTTATTAGAGATGTTGGTGAAAATGCTTGAATTGGCCACTTATTATTACAAGGAAGCATAACAAAGATAAAAGAGATCCTCTAATGCCTTAGACATGAGCCCACCCTAAAACAAATGTGGCATGCCATTAAAATGGTTGGAAAAAAATGGTAACACAAAAATCTTTAATAGTTAAAACTTTTGAAGGCAATCCCGCTTTAAAATATGAAAACCTGACAGCATTTTCTAGAACTTTTATGAACAAAAAAAGCGAAGCACCGGGAGAATTCAGTAAAATATAAAAAAATGAAATTTTATTCAATAGACATGTAAAAACCAGTTACAGCAGCAACCCGTGGCTGCCCGCTTAACGCGTTTCGTGGCGTCCTGCCACTTCATCAGAAGCTGTCGGCAGCCAACCACCAACTCCTTAAAAACCCCCTGTAGACACACCCACCAAAATGTCATTAACCCCATGTAAACCAAAAGTGCACAGAAAATCTAGAGCAACAAACCATATAAACAATGAATAACAAAACCAATAGACAATTATACAAAATTAGTTACATAAATTGCAACAATAAGGTTAAACAAACTTAATATTGATACAGAATATAACCCTGTGCTTGATAAATCCATACATGATCCAAAAAACATTAAGAGCAGAAAAAATGTATATAATCGTAAATTAATTAAGAATAAAACTAAATATACATATATATATTTAGTTTTATTCTTAATTAATGGTTTGTTGCTCTAGATTTTCTGTGCACTTTTGGTTTACATGGGGTTAATGACATTTTGGTGGGTGTGTCTACAGGGGGTTTTTAAGGAGTTGGTGGTTGGCTGCCGACAGCTTCTGATGAAGTGGCAGGACGCCACGAAACGCGTTAAGCGGGCAGCCACGGGTTGCTGCTGTAACTGGTTTTTACATGTCTATTGAATAAAATTTCATTTTTTTTATATTTTACTGAATTCTCCCGGTGCTTCGCTTTTTTTGTTCCTGGAATTCTTGTGACCGTGTGGGATGGCGGCTAGCTGTACAGCACGTCTGAATTCAGTGTCCGGTAAGTGCTCCCACTAAAACATACTTTTTCTAGAACTTTTATGACTTTTTACATACAGGATATAATGTCACTCACATAAAATTGAGGAGGATGTAGCTTCATCTTATCAGTTCGACAGGTCTGAGGTGGCGAAGGAAACTCTGGCCAAAAAAAGTAATGTTCTGTAAAATTCTCACTTTAGGGAATTTGCGGAGTAATGATTGTTCATCTGAGTGAAAATTTGCCTGGCTATAGGGTGCAAAACTACGCTAGCGATGATCTCTTTCGCTATCGAATTTTCCTCTTAGCCTGTTAGTAAGTTGACAATGTCCTTGAGGATGTGATTTCTGGCGAATTTCTGCTAGCGACAGCCACTTCGCCCTTTAGTAAATCCACCCTATAGCATCATCCTATAATGTACTAACAAAATTGCTACCCTCTTAAACCCCTGTAATTAATTTGTCCACTCACTGCATTGAATCAGCATCATTTCTTATCCCTAAGACTGTCTAAAATAAATGAGCACAGTTTTTCCTAGCAACTCTATAGTGAATAAGCAAGCATCATTAAAAGGGTGACTGCCATACAAAATAGATTGGGGTGCACAGTGCATAGTGCCTCATGAACCCAAACTTGGCAGGCCCTCTACCCTCCCCCCATATCCTCATCTCCAGTACTGTGGGGCAAAACTTATTACAATGTATGTTACAATAAAGTTCCATTGTGTCAGAAGGAAAGAACAAAATGTAAAGGTGTTAGATACAACATTGTATTAGTTTTAGAAAAAATATTATTTTTTGAGGGGATGACTCTCCCTTCCTTCCTCATTCTGTTATTTGTACCTTTAACCCCTGTGCATTGAGAGATACATGCCATCTTGCTATGTTTATTTCACCCTCTGATGTGTTGAATCTGCATTTCCTTACTTTCACCAAAGCCAAACCATAATTCCATTGACACCTATTGTTAATTTCTTCATGACATCCTGTATTTGTGCAAAAGTCATAGGACACTGACTCCCCTTGTATACAGTATTACAGCATCGCGATTGTCTTATTTAGGACTAAGAAAGGAAAACAAGTGGAATATATTTAGAAATAACTACAATATCTTATATTGTTTATTTAACTCCTTTTACGCTCTTTATGTATTTCATAGAGGCACAATTTAGTAGTCTCAATTTAGTAGACATAACAGTATGTCTGTATGACAGTATGATGTGTAGACAGTGTTAATAAATGTTACTTAAACAGAACATTGCTTTAATGTATACTAAATAAAAAAAATAGTTAATTACTAAATGACATGAAGCATTGTGGGCCAGTCTACCTCTTGAGTCTCTGGTTCATAGGATCTAGTCATAAGATAGAAATGTCCACAATAATATTGGAAATACTCTAAATATATACAGTATTAGCATTTGTTGTATTTTCTTTTTGTTGCAAAATAAAGTATAATGATGTACGTTTTACACAGAGATCCTTTATTATCTTTTTGGTATCCTTTATTTTCTGTTCCAAGATTCACCATGCTGTGGGCCAGTTATCCAGCTCTGGACCTTCGTAAGCAGCAAAATGTTTGATAGATGCTGTTATTTTAGCATCAACAACCTTATTTATTGATATCAGTGAGAGCTGCCTTACAACTTACCCTGAAAAATGAATGTGGAGAGTTGAGCTAAATTGTTGCCGGGCATGAATTACCAACAAATTGGCAATTTTCTTGTGCAATCACAGCAAAAAAAAGCACTAGTAAAAATGCCCATTGACTCCAATACATTAGTGTGTAAAAAAATCCCAATGACTCCAATGTATTTTTGGTGCAAGAAAAAACATCCATGGTCTTCAATGCACTTGTTGAAAAAAAAGATGAAGCAAAGAAACAAACTTTAACTTCAATGCATTTTGCAAATTTTCACAATTTTTCCATGATTCTGTGCATTGTTTTGCAAAGGAGGACAGACTCACTCATTGCTATTAATATGTCCAACAAAGTTAAGCTAATTTGTAGTCTGAATGGCTATTGCAGCATGAAAAATGGAAGCATGCTTGATAAGCACTTCTATTTGGAGTAATGGAGAAGAGTAAAACTTACACCAGGAAAGCTCAATTTACAGTAGAAACTCTATTTTACATTTTTTAGGGGACCAGAAACATTATGTAAGAATCTGTGAAAATATTAATCAGTGAAATGTACTATGCATTATATATTGTTGGTACAGAAAATAGTGTTAAATAGAGGGTAAAATGTGGCCCCACTGTATTTATTGAGATGCCAGCACATGGGGAAATCTCATCTCATACTTTTTTATATACAACATGGCATAGCTTTAAATTTCACATATGGACTGGAATGCAATCTATGTATGTTGTACACAGGAAAGCCAATTTATTCATTTTTAAACCAAGGTTTTTTTCGATCTTTGATCTTGAATTTTTATAAATTTGCCCCTCTAACCTGATGGCAGCATTATATTTGTAACATAATATTGCTACAAACTTTGGTTACAAGTATTAAAAATGATCTTAGATTAGAGGCCTATTTACTATATTTCCGAGATCAACAGAAAAATACTTGTGTCCGTTATTTCTCAGGAAAAAAAAGTTGCATGGCAGCGAGAAGCACATTGTTCCATTTATTTTCAATGAAGTTAAAAAACTCAAATGTTTTAATGAACTTGGGAAACAAATTAACTTGTTAGAGACAATTCCAATTATTTTTTATTGAATCTTACAAGCTTTTTCTTGCCAAGTTTTGTTCTGGCAACTTTGCACAAGTTTTTTTTATTAATAAAAAATAAATAAAAACTATTCAAGATTCCAGAAAGTATTCTCAAGTATATTCAAATCCTGAAGAAACTCAAACTTGAATTTTGATAAATCGGTCCAGAGTATTTTCAATTAAGATATTATATTGGTATCCTAAATAGTATTATGATCCCCAATTTTAGTGATCAGAATTAAATGGCTAGAGATAAATTATTATTTTTTGTCCTTTGTAATCTCTTTTGGGCTAAGCCTTTTTCAACTCTTGTATCTCATCTCTTCAACTCTTGATTATTGATTGCTTTGTATGTATTCTGTATATTCAATGTATAAACTCCTCTATTGTACAGTGCTGCTGAATATGTTGGTATGCTATAAATACATGTTAATAATAATAATACTGTCATTTACATTGTGTAGATTATCCAAACTGATTGTCAGACACCAATGATAGGTCTATCCTTTTACTCAGTGTGTTTGCTATCATCAGTCATTAACATTATCATTAACACTGAGATCAGTGAGGTCATTAGCAAATATGTGTGGTCACTTGGTTTGTCTGAAAAAATCTGATCTACTGAATTTTGTCGCTGACAAGTACAAAGACTGAATAACTGTACCACATTTATCTATTCATATTAATTATTCAATCCATTAATAATGGAGACCAGAAATGTGTTTTAAACAGAAATCTTAATTCTAGCTCACTAGCACCAATCTATATCGAAATATCTAAAATATATCCTTAATTGTATAGGTTCAAAAACAACCATAAAACAAATGAATTATCTTCCAAAGAACTAAATTAAAGGATGACCTTTTCAAAGCAACATTTCAATGTTTATAATAAACTTTGACCTTTACTAAATATGCCTCGATAAGACTAAAGTTTATTAATTTGCTGTTTATCTTTCTGTTGAGACCCTGTACCATTAATTAATACATAGCAAACAGATAGTTGGTAAAATTCCATGCCTGAATTTGCTAGTAATTGTCAGAAAACCACAAATTTTTAGAGGTTTTTAGAGATATTTGTACTTTTAAGTGCATTGTTCAGCATTTTCCTTTCATACTTTTTATATTTGAATCTTTTAATAATGTTCATGGCATTCATGGTTTTAGAGAAATATAGTTTAATTGTGGTTTCAGAAAACTCTAATACCACACCATACAATACCATACAATTTGACTTTTAATAAAATGTGTGGTACCTCATTTATCTCATGGAAACACTTATGTTATTGTATTGAGGGTTTAACTTGTTCTTTCTCTGTTTAATTATTTATTGCCAAGATGAACCATTGTTGTCCCCTCATAAAATGTAAAAAAAAAAACAATATTGTTAATGGCACATGGGCCATTATGTATTTTTTTTGGTCTTGGGGCAAAAAGGCTAGAATTGCTTGTGTAAATCTTTGAAAATAAACTCAAAACAAAGTTCATGTTTTGCAGTGAAAAATGCCTGTGCATCTCATAATCACAGAGATTCTGATATATTATATATATATAACATGCACAGTGTTTTGCCAGATTTCTCATGTTAAAGTCTCAGAAAAAGACCCTGAAGTTGCTCTAGTGTATAGTAGGTATAATAAATATTTTTCACACTATTACTATTGTTTCTTATCATCAATTGTATTATTAGCATTATTATTATTAAGGTATGCAGTATGGACAACTTTGATTTTATCAGTAACTTCAGCATTTAAATAATACAGATAATCAATCTATAGCTCCAAAATTTAAATAAACTTGATTGAAAGGTCAATGGCATACAACCTTTTAGACATTATTTTTATTGATTGCCGCAGCCCAAGATGCAGTAAATTAGCATGTTCTTGAAATACTTGGATCCAGTAAATATATTTTCATATTTTTATTCGATTCTTCAATTGACCTTTCACTTGGTTTTCCATATAAAGGTGACTTACCTGTATTCAAGACCAATCTATCAAGCATGACTAATTGATTTGTGTTCAAAAATCAACATTTATGGCTACTTATAGGATTTAGAAATAATATTTCTGTATATTTCTTTATATTTTTAGGGTTGTTTTTTTAATTATTTATGTATCCCTGACACTTGGAGGTGCCTGGATTGCCTGGACTGTTCCAAAGTTAGACTGACTTAGGGGCAGATTTATCAAGGGTCGAAGTGAATTCGAGGGAATTTTCGAAGTAAAAAAATTCGAAATTCAAAGTAATTTTTTGGATACTTCGACTATCAAATAGTATACTACGACTTCAAATTTACTTAGAATTTGATTCAAAGTAAAATAGTTTGAATATTCGACCATACGATAATCGAAGTACTGTCTCTTTAAAAAACTTCGACTTCAATACTTCGCCAAATTAAACCTGCCGAAGTGCTATGTTAGCCTATGGGGACCTTCTAGACCATTTTTCTAAGTCTTCACACATGGAAGTAAAATCGCTCGATCGTACACTAAAATCGTTCGATCGAACGGCCATATTCGGTGAAAAATACTTCGACTTCGATATACAAAGTCAAAGTATTTCAATTCGAGGGTCAAATTTCAAAGTATTTATCACTTCGAAATTTGACCCTTGAAAAATCTGCCCCTTAATGTTACAATTATAACTTATAGCAATCTCTCTTCTGAAGAACATTTTACTTAAAGGGGTGGCTTAACTTTAAGTTATAGTTGAGTATGTTATAGAACTATAGGCTAATTCTAAGCATTTTGACTCTTTCCTGCTTTCAAATGGGAGTTATTACCCCATCTAAAAAAACAAATGCTCTGTAATTTATTGTTATTGCTCATTTTTATCACTTATCTTACTATTCAAGCCCTCTCCTATTCATATTCCAGTCTCTTATTCATCAATTCATGGTAATTTGGACCATAGCAACCAGATTGCTGAAATTGCAAATTGGAGAGCAGTTGAATAAAAAGCACAAAACCACAAGTAATACAAAAAGAAACCCAATTGCAAATTGTCTCTGAATATCACCAGATAATCTACATTTTCACTTTGCCCTTAATTCCACCCTTTACTTGTGGATGCAGTATCCTTGCAACAGGATCTTGACAAATTGGCAATCTGGGCAACTGAGTGGTAAATTGGATTCAATGTTAATAAATGTAAAGCCATGCACTTTGGACATAAATATCCAAGCCACTTATACCCTTAATGGGACTGCACTAGGCAAATCCATAATTGAAAAGCACCTTGGAGTCCTTGTAGATATTAAACTTGGCTGCAGCAATAAATGGCAGTCAGCAGCATCAAGGGCAAATAAGGTCTTGAGCTATATTAAAAGGGGCATTGATTTAAGGGAGGAGGGGGTCATTATTCCACTGTATAGAGCACTGGTAAGGCCCCATCTAGAATATGCCATACATATCTCTCCAGTGCTCAAACAGGACATTATTGAATTAGAAAGGGTGCAGAGAAGTGCAACTAAGCTGGTAAAAGGTATGAAAAATCTTAACTATGAGGAAAGACTAGTCAAATTGGGGTTTTTCACGCTGGATAAGAGGCGTGATATGATAACTATGTATAAATATACTGTATAAGGGGATCATATAATAATCTCTCTAATGCTTTATCTACCACCTTCAGTAAGGACAGGGCTGGCCTATGTGTTTCTATGCCATGCTCTGCACCTCATAGGTGTGAGGTGAAGAGCGAAGCCTGACCAGGTCAGAAATGCTCTGTGGATGATCAGTAATGGACAAAAGTTCTTACGCACTCCTTAGTGTTAATTCAGTTCTAAGTGTACACAAATTGAAACTGTTGCTTGCTTGCAGTGTTGACAGTTATATTCATTAACAGCAATAAATAAGGTTCTCATATCAAAATAGCCAGATGATAAAACATAAGGAAATCTTCTAGGTTGGCCCATACCAGTATTCATTGATTTAGCACTCCACCATCTACATCATGTTCATGGGACCAGAATCCTTAGATTTCTGAATTAAAACTAATAATGCTAGTAAGGTCTTTAAGGTGGAGAACACATCCTTGATTAATGCCATTTCATATTATGAACTAGTACACAAAAATAAATACATATTTTTATTTCAAGAAGCAAATCGTGTTTACCATCTGGTTATTGGGATTATTTGCTTCCTTCTGACAACTTTTGTGACCATTAACAATGGTCTGTAAAGCATTAATTAAGCATTTACAAATCTAAGTATGTTTTTAAGCAGCACTTTCATTTTGCTGATACTGTATGTCTAACAATCCATCTGACATATGCCACCTTCCATAAATAAAGTATAAAAGCTTCTAGATCAAAATCCCTTTTATTATTCTAATCACGCCAATTATATATGGAGACCTTTAGATGTCTTTAATCTTGAAGTTCTTCTACTTCTGAACCATTAAGTCATTAAACAACATGAAAGGTCAGGGAGTAGCCAAAGATATTATAGGCTGAACATAATGTGACTTGCTTACTGTCTGCCTTTTTTCACAATATTAGTTATACTAAGGTGTTTGACAGGAATAGAAGTAAAAGGTAAATACACAGCCTTATTTTTTAGATTTAACTATATTAAAAGAAGACTTAAAAGGAAAATATACCCTCCTTTTTGACATTCAGTTTGGCTTATGTAAAAAGTTGTATAAACTATATCTGAACTTCCATAAATAAATGTCAATGGAAACTGTGTTTATTGAAAAAAACATCCACTATGGTAGTGGTTGTTTTATAAATCACTTTTTTTATATAGTCTGCATCTTCTTAAGGTTGTTTGTGTATTTATTGAAGCATTTGTTTCTCCACCTAATTTATGCTGTGAGGCTCTGACCGATTTCATTTAAAGGGGTTGAGTTAATTTTTAGTATGATGTAGAGTAATGATCCCCAACCTGTGACTTACAAGCAACATATTGCTCACCAACCCTTGGATGTTTCTCTCAGTGGCCTCAAAACAGGAGCTTATTTTTTAAATGTAAGCTTGGAGGTAAATTTTGCTTTCATAAAAAATGGGTGTGCTGCCTCTTCTAGTCTGCCCGTCCATGTAGGGTCTGCCAAATAGCCAAACACAACCCTTTTTGGCATCCCTAGAGACATTTTTCATGCATGTGTTGCTCTCCAACTCATAAACATTTGAATGTGGCTCATGGGTAAAAAAAACATTGGGGACCCGTGATGTAGAGAGTGATAATCTGAGACAATTTGCAATTGTTTTTCATTTACTGAACATCTATTACCATTTCTGTGCATTTCTTTATACATAGTTCCTCTTTAAATACAGAAAATACTGTGGATGTTCAGACACAAGCAAAGCAGAATAGAATCTCTATTGATTGCTAGGGATGGAGACCAAGACATACAACAGGTTGTTTAGTATAACTGTATATGTCCAGGCTCTTCCCAATAAAAGAACTCTTCCGAAACATTTAACCCAGTTACCCGGTAGTTACAAAAACCTCTACGTGCTGTAAACCAAGGACTTTTTTTAATGTTCAATGTCAAGTATCAGAAGCAACAAGATTGACAGCCTTTTAAATCCTAGACCAAGCAAATTACCTCATGCCATATGTAGTTACAGGGGCCTGTATTATTAATAGAAGCAGGCACTAAAGGCTCTATCCTTCTCTCAGAAATATTGTAAACCTAAGCCATTTTAAATGAAATTTGCCTTGACATCTGATGTTACTGCATTCAAATATTTTTCAAAATTCACTGGGTTGGCAATACACTTTTCCCATAGCAAAGAGGTTTTAATGCCATTGATTGATTCTACTTGCTGTTATATCTGCTGTGGATGTGATCAGATCAAACTGGGGTATCCTATAAACTTTAAACTAAAGTATAATTTGAACTGTTAACGTCTGGTGAATGTAATAAAAGGCATTCACTCTTTAAGGGGCACATTTACAAAGCTCGAGTTAAGGATTCGAATTAAAAAAACTTTGAATTTCGAAGTGTTTTTTTGGCTACTTCGACCATCGAATGGGCTAGTTCGACCTTCGACTACTACTTCGACTTCGAATTGAACGATTCAAACTAAAAATCGTTCGACTATTCGACCATTCGATAATCGAAGTACTGTCTCTTTAAGAAAAACTTCGACCCCCTAGTTCGGCAGCTAAAAGCTACCGAACTCAATGTTAGCCTACGGGGAAGGTCCCCATAGGCTTGCCTGCGTTTTTTTGATCGAAGGATATTCCTTCGATCGTTGGATTAAAATCCTTCGAATAGTTCGATTCGAAGGATTTAATCGTTCGATCGAACGAATAATCCTTCGATCGTTCGATCGCAGGATTTGCGCTAAATCGTTCGACTTCGATATTCGAAGTCGAACTATTTTAGTTCCTGGTCGAATATCGAGGGTTAATTAACCCTCGATATTCGACCCTTAGTAAATCTGCCCCTAAAAGTTGCACATACAAATTAATAAAACAGCCAAAACAAATAAATTGTTTCTCTCTTTGCACATTTCTCTATTTTATATATCATACCATTGACAGAAGTCTTTATATCTCTTTATATCATCTGCACAGTCCAATAATTTATTCTAGCACTATATAAATAAATAACGTGCTGACTCTTTAAATTTATGCCAGTACTAATTGTGTGTAAAGTAAGCAATTTTTCCAATTTGGCAGATTCTCTTCTCCAGATAGATTGGCCAATCTAAGCCAAGCAGGACTCATTCATATGCTAAAAGCACAATGTGCAGAAAATACATGATATTTGCAAACAATTAACAATTCACTCACACTTTATTGAAAGGGAATGCTGCAGTTCTCACATGGGCATACATTGTTTGTTTTTTTAAGAAAACAGAAATAGGAAAGTGATAATGTAATTCTATTATGGGCTAGGAATAGGGTTAAATCCGTAATGGCAGAGAATGAACAGAATGATATGGGAGATGATGGAAACCAAAGGTGTCATGTACGATGGCCCTGGATGAAAGTGCTTGAGCATAAAGTGCAAAATTGCAGCTCTTTAGTGCTCATTCAAGAAGCACTTGCCCATCTCTGCATTGCGTGAATACTCAAGGACACCTTGGAGTCAGCACCAGAGGTGGGCTGATTTACCATCCTTGGTCTAACTTACCTGAAGGGTCTACAGCACATAGCACATGGCACTGTTTTTTTAAACAGTGTGTTGCACTTGGCACTTTAATATACAAATGTAAGGGTACTGCACCATAGTATCCATTTTTGTGCTTACCTACAGAGATTTGTTTTGTATTGGAGTCCAGCAGAGTGGACCAGTGAAGGGCGGCTGCAATCAAGATTCTTTACACCAGTTGAAGATTTCACAGTTTAAGCGCTGAATGAACTTTATTTATATTTAAGGTTCAGAGTGCAGCTTCCAAAAGGCACCCCTGTTCTAATGGAAAAAGGAGGCCCTGCTCGAACACCCTGGCCTTCTAGACTGGACACCTGGTGCACGGTGATGGAGGGATCAGCACCCTCCCAATAACAGTATGAGGAAGGATTCACTGGCACTTGAAGGTCTTCGAGTGCCAGTGAATCCTTCCACCCCTGTTCTACTGCCTACCATAGAGCAGTCAGTAAGTGCAGGCTCCTTTTGCACACTGTGCCCATTAACTTTTACACCTGAACAATGCAAAATGCATTGCACCCTGCTCTGCCATAATTAAATCAGCCTTCAGACAATTTTTAAAAAAGCAGTGGAAGAGCAACAAATTAAACAATAGCAAAAGTTCCTATTTTTTTTTCAAGTAACATGTAGAGGTAATACACAAATTATGTGTGAGTGTTTGAATCCAGATATCAGATTTATATCAGTTCCTAGTGGCATGGGATTATACCTTGCAAGAGACCTGAGAATTCTTCACAAAGGAAACTTTTATTTCATACTCACTTCACCCTTCACAGGAACACATTTTGGGTTTTTTCTACAATGCCTAACCTATGCTACAGTTTATAGACAGGAACATCTATTATTGTGCTGTACTAAAGAACAAGCAAATAAAGACAAACCATAAGAGAGCACCCAGTCTGTTTTTCATTAGTAGTGATGAGTACAATATTGGGAGGTAAATAATCTAGTGTTGAATATATCCTCATACCAATTAACTCCAGGTTAACTCTCTCTGTTAAATAAAGGGCTGGGATGTATACCTGACTATGAGAGAAACTTTATAGATTGGGAGACTGACTTCAATAAGTTTGTTTGTGCTTTAAAACTGAAAATGTTTTTCTCTAAAGACATTGAGGTACCGGTTAAAGGCAGTTTAGCCGCTTTAGGCTTAAAAAAGAAGAGTAATTTTATGCCTTCTGTAGAAAATGTCTCTATTGATATATTTTACAATTTGGTCATAAGTGAAGTTAAACATCTGTGGCTAATTAGTAAATATAAAAAAAAATGTCAAAAAAAATTGGCAAACTCCCTAAAAAGTAACACTGATGTCCTAATAGAAAAAAGCAGATAAAGGAGGGACTATTGTGGTTATGGATACTAATGCATATATATCAGAAGCACTAAATCGGTTACAGGTAACAGACCATTATGAATTGATTGATCATGACCCTATATGGGATGTGAAGAGAACAAGTTGTCCTTGATGCAGAGTTAAATGGGGTAATTACTAAAGAAGTTAAAGATTTCCTTATAAAAGAGCATCTAGTCACCCCAGTGATATATTTTTTGCCTAAAGTTCACAAAAGACTACTTAATCCTCCGGGCAGACCAATCGTTGCCAGTATGGGATCCATTTTGGAACCATTAGCTCAATATGTGGATAAGTATTTACAACCCCTTGTGGCAAAGATTGACACTTGCCTGAAAGATACAATGGATCTTCTCAATAAGTTGTCCACTTTAGAGAATTTGGAAAGCATTGTACTTGCATCAATAGACATACAAAGTCTATATACTTCGATACCCCAAGAGGAGGGATTAAGATACATTGAAGAATCATTGTTAGAAACCTCTTTCCCCACACCACAGTGTTTTTCTTGCTTGATTGCCTACAGCTGATATTGGGTAAAGATTACTTTAGGTTTGAGGACGAGCATTATTGGCAAAAACAAGGAGCGTCAATGGGGGTGGCTGTAGCGTCCTCTTTTGCCAATATAGTGGTACATAAATTAGAAAAATAATTATTTTTGAATAACACAAAGTTTGGTCAACATATAAAAGCATACTTCAAGTTTGTGGATGACATCCTGATAGTATGGTCTGGGTCAGAAGTAACATTTCAGGAAATGCTAAAAGAAGCTAATAGCCATCAAAGCATTACATTTACATATTAATATACAGGTAATTCAATTAATTTTCTGGATGTAACATTAACTATAAATAATGGGTGGATAGTGACAAATCTTTATCGTAAACCCATGGACAGAAACAATCTCCTTAGAGTACAGAGCTTTCATCATCCTAAGGTTAAAAAAGGCATCCCCAAAGGACAATTAGAGTGAGGAGGTTGACAAGTAACACAGAAGGATACAAAAAAGCCGCTGGGAATTTAATTGAAAGATTCTCATAAAAAGGGTATAACAGGAAGGTGATGCAAGCTCTGGCATTGCAAGTTGAACAAACTCCAAGAGAGTCTCTACTAGAGAACAAAAGAAATAAAAAAAAAAACAAAGAATCGAATACCTTTGACTTTAGGAGTAATGCAATAGAACATGTTATCAAGAAGTATTGGTCTGCTTTACAAATTGATACAACATATGGGCATTTATTTAAAGAAAACCCCCTTTCTCCAACAAAATAGGTAGGTCATTAAAAGATAACCTCTGTAGCTCGGATTTTATTACTAAGAATAAAACATCTAGGTATCTACTGTAAGTAAACCTAAAAAGGGAACTTTCCATTGTTTAAACTGTGGGCTATTTAATCCCATGATAGAAGGAGCCATCCCTTTAAAGGTTTTAGGGGAGGTGATAGCAACCAAAGGGTTTTATGACAAACTTAGCTAAAAATGTTTCCAGTAATAAATCTTTAATGTGTTCTTATTCTATACAGGTTTCAGCAATAGAAAATTAAACTACAAAAATAAGTGTAGTGATTTTTTGATGATTAAGTAGTAAGCTACTTTTGCTCTCTGTAATTTAGACAGGCATGTCTTTTTGTTGAGTTAGATAGGCTTTATGCAATGTCTAACATATGCATTTTTAATTAATTTAATAGGTAAATAATGGATTGTAAATTGAATGAACATTCACTTGAATATAAACTCTTTTTTGAAATGGAAAAACATTTTTCACGTAAATTTGTGGGATGGATCTGACCCTCCAATCAAAAGACATCACATGAGGGGGAGGGTCCTTGACGGTATTTCAGTGTGTTGTATGTGGTATGGGTTCACTTGAGAAAGGGACTAGTTCCCGAAACATGTTGTGTTACCACACTAATTAAAGGTGATTGCAGGCAAAAGCACTGCATACTCCTCATCTGTTTCTAAATTTGTATTTGAAGATTGAAACTACGCGGTGGGTGGTTGGTGTTTTGAAACAGTGGGTAAAGACATTCCCTTGATTCCCTACTCTGCTATATCTATATTTAGGAAACACACCGAAAATTGGCTATAAAAAAAGACAAAAATATACCTATTGGTAGAGTGTGAAATTCTGATAAAAGGTGATATCTGCATGCTTATATATAATCATAACAATCTTGTATCTGACACAAGGTTATTTTTATGTTTTCTATGGTGGCATAAGCAACATTATAGTACAATGACTGTGCTCATGGTCAGATTTGGCCGTCAGAACACCAAGAAAAAAGCAGGTGGGTGGCCACAAGTAAAAGGAACGTGCTGCTTGCTGGAGGCTTAGGTTTAGGGCGGTAAGAAGTTTTGCAAGTTGGATGGGGGGCAGCACCTGTTGACTCCAGAAACCCCAGTCCAACACTTGACTGTGCTGCACGTGTAAACTGGTCTCATGCTTTTCAGGTTTGCATGAAACAAGGGGCCTCATTTACAAAGTGAATGCAAAGTGCTAGATGCAAAGTGCAAATAACTATTTTTTAAAATGAACAGTGTATCTATTTTCCCAGAATTCCAGCATCATTGCAGGGGCAACAACATAGACAGTGCAAGGTATTTTGGTAAATCACTTTGAAGTGTTTTTACTCCACAGTAAGGGGCAGATTTATTAATCTGATTTATTAAGGTTCGAGTTGTATTTTCCATGAAAAATTTCAATGTTATTTTGGAGGCAAAATCGATTTTCAGGTTAAAAAAATAAATTTTTCGGGTTAAATTTTTTTTCGAGATTTATTATACCCCGACCCTGTAAATATCTCAAATCCGAAAATACTCCATCGAAAACCTGTCAAGGTCATGTTGGAGTATGGGTCTATGCTGTTCTCACAATCATTGTCATTAGGGTATATTGATAAATATACCCCAATGACAGAGGTCCCTTGAACCATTTGAAGATGTTAATATCCTTCATGATGTTCGAGGTTTTTTTGGAGGGTTTTGCCCAAAAACTCGATCAATTCAAGTGATTCCAGTTTTTTTAACTTGCTGATTTTAGTTTTTTCCATTTGAGTTTTTTCTTAAATAAGAAAGCCTTTGAGTTGTGAATTGAATAGAGGTATAAAAACCTTTGATAAATAACCCCCTAATTGTGTTACAATTACATCTGTGGAAAAGGGGTAGTTTGCCTTTAAGTAAATTTTTTTATTGTTAGAAAATTTCCTATTCCTAGAAATTTTACAACTGGTTTTCATCATTTATTTTTTATAGTTTTTCATATATTTTATTCTTCCTCTTTCCAACTTTCAAATCGGGATACTCACCCAGACAGCCAAAACGGTATTGCTCTTTTAGGCTACAATTTTATTGTTATTCTTACTTTTTATTACTCAATTTGTTATTCAGTCTTGTCCTAATTATATTCCCTATATCCCTGTTTGACCTACAACATATATGTTTGTATAACATTATGTGACTCTGCTGAGTATCATGGCACATGTTCAAATAGATTATTACGAGAAGTGTAATTTTCCTGACAATGCAATTGGTGTGGGTATTTGAAATTTGATATCAGTTTCTTAATTACAAAAGAACAAAAAATAAAAACATATAATTATTACTTAATTATATAAGAAATTGTTTTGTTAAAATACTACCTTAAAAAACTTGAAAGTAAATGTGTCTTTAGGCCTGATGTATCATAAATGTTTAATTTCCATAATATTTTTACAACATAATATTCATACAACATCTGTTGATAGAGATAAATATCACTTTTGATGTTGCCCATAACAACCATTCAGTTTTAACCTACAAGTTAGAAAACAAAAGCAAAGATCTGATATTTATCTCTAATGATAGCATTAAAGATGTATTTGTTTTCTAAAACAATAGCAGAAACATACAGTCAAATGCCTCTATTTTTATTGAGATAATTTAAAATTAAAATTCACACAGTTAGCATTTAAAGAATTCATTCTGTATAGTGGTGATTATACTTAGTTTCTTGTGTTCTGAATTTTTTTTTAATTAAGCAATGTTAGCATTGTATAAAATTTTACACAAATATTATAGTTCTAACAGTTGTGCTTTATGAATGTAAGTCCATATTTTGGGGAAAAGTCTTTTTCTCAACAAATAATTTATTTCTTATATAATTAATTATTATTATTTCGCCAGAAAACCATTAAAATGTTGTATCATTGTAATCACCATGCCTAGGAAGTGGAACTCCCTGTGTCCTCTATGGCCAACATTATCCATCAATCATATGAGAGGACCATGATACATGGAAGGCCATAAAGCAAAGTTTATATCAGTTAAGCCCAGGACTGAAAGGAATGAAAATAACTATAGAAATCAGTCAAAATGTTAAAAGTTTGTTCCCATTCTCCCCATACACAATCTAAAATTGATGGCTAGCATGAGCATTACTTGTTTCCAAGTAAAATTAGCATTATTTTGGTGAAAATGCATACTGGCACCATTAAGTCTGCTTTCAGCAGATGAATACAATAGTAAATAGCCCTGACATTTACAGCCCCAAGACATCCTCAGTTCTGAATCTCTTTCTGTTCATCCTGCCTTGGTCCTATGCTATGCCCAAATCCCAAAATATAATTAAAATCATATTACTTGCTTGCTTAGAAAGTTAATTATTATTTTGTATTGATAAAAAACAGTATTTAGAAATCCTGATAGTCAGTGGACTATAAGAACAATTCATTCAAAAACAATTGTCCGAAAACCTACCTCACCCAATAGTTTTTGGTGTGAGTATTCTGATGGATTTTACTGCTGATTCCAGAGTACTGCAGAGTGTATTACAGTAAGGCAATTAATATCGATGTTTACTGGGCTTTCCTTGGGCTTTTCCTTGCACATGTGTAAAACAAAGGTTAAAAAATACCACTAAACTCAAAATAATGTAAAACCATGAATAAACAACTTGAATGCAGATAAATTATGCTCCACCCAGCCTTTTAGAATGAGTATGCCAAATATCTGAATAATCTTGAAAATGCAAATTAAAAAATAGCTTTGCTTAATAAACCACTTCATGAATGTGCAAGCTTTTACAGGTGAGTTTTTATATATTTTTTTTTTAATCTCATAGTTAAATCGAGTTGAAAAAAGACCAAAGTCCATCAAGTTCAACCCTTCCACATGAAACCCAGCATCCATACACAGACACACTCACACTGACCCCTCCATACACTCACATATATTATACCCATATCTAATCTAATTATAGATTTTAGTATCACAATAACCTTGGATATTATGCTTGTTCAAGAAATCATCCAAGCCACTCTTAAAGGAGAAACAAACCAATTATTAAAAAAAACCCTACCCTCCACCCCACATAGACCCTCCTCCCTCGCCCCCAGCTGCTTAATAAGGGGTTTGTTTCTCTTTTAAAGGCATTAACAGAATTAGTCATCACAACATCATATGGCAGTGCATTCCATAACCTCACTGTCCTCTTGATCATTATTTGGAAAGTTTTGGAAATCTCTATTCCCTATTTTTCACACACAAAAACTCAACTTGATAATTAATTGATATGCCCTTTACTGTTTATTTAAATTAAGGCTTAATTGTGCAGCATAAATGAATACACTTTGCTGCCATCCCCCCAGCACACACAACAGCTCCTACCCACCCTCCCTCCATTTGCCCGCAAGCTCACTCCCCACTAAGGTAAGTAAGAGAGCAGCTGGGAAGGGGAGGGGGATTTCAGCTACAAAAGAAGCAGATCCTGCAGTCCAGTTCCCCAGGCCCCCCCACTACCTCTATAGTTATGCCACTGGGTGAAGGGTGGTAGATTTGCTGGTGACACAGAATTTTCTTTAAATTGTTTTCTAATATAGAAAAAAGGAGTTACCCTAAACAGCATAAATTTATGATCATTTTACGAGTAAATCTTTCCATTTTATTTCAGTTCAGTATTATCAAAAATGTGTAGTGGCCTAAAAGTTAATTTATGTATCATGAGAGAATTTGCTAATTACAGCTAATAACAATATTGCTGAACCTGCAGGGATGCCAATATTTGCAATGATATTAGTAATTCACATAATCTTCACTTTGTAACCCATTAAATAAAAACAACCACCATCTACATGACCAGTTTGAACTCCCCCCCCCCCCCCCAGTGTGTTTACATCAGAATAAGAGAACTAGCCAAGCACTAAATAATGTTCTGCCTTGGCTTCCAGAACACATAAAAAAACAAAATGATCATCAGAATTGTTCAAACAGAAGTTCCAATCAAAATAAATGAAATTCCTGACAGATGTAAAACAGAAAGTGGTAAATGCACAAGCTAAAAGTAATGGCCTCTCAGTAATAGCAATAGGAAGTGAGTTGGCATATAAACATCTATCTTAACCAGACAGGAACGTTGACTGTTTAACAAAGAAGTCAGCACATGAACAGAAATGGCAGATAAGGATTTCATTTTATCTAACAGAGAACATGTAGAAAGAAGCCCTTCAAACCAAATCACTTATAGCTAAGCAGACTTATTTAATAGTGAATCAAAGGTTATGCACACAGACTGAATTATTTTACATGGAAATCTCACTGGATATTTTTTGTCTCAAAAAGTCTCAGTATTAGCTATACTACAACATATATAAACAGATATCAATTATATGTAGAATGTAAATCAGTCTTGCATATTTAAAACATATGTGGAAATTATAATAGCATGTTTAAAATGGCAAAATACCCCTTTGTTAACATAAGTGCAAAGAATAGGTCTTGTGCTATGTAACATACTTTATGAGTATTGCTTTAAAGTCAATGGGTTTTGTTATTTCTTGAGTTCCTTGAAAGGTAGGGATTTCCAGGGCTCAGATAATCCTCCTGCATAATGGACTTCTGTATATTCCAGTAGGTTGCACTGTCTATCTTATTGAGCCTAACCTGATACATATTGCCATACTTTGACTAGCCCAGATTTTCCAAATCTGCCTGTCAAGCACTGCTGGGGTTTGATCCTGAGATCCAATTAGGGCTGACCCTGCCCTATATAAGGCCAGCCCTCCTCACCACCAATGCTGGAGCATTGGTCCTCCTAAGCACTGTTTCATTGGCCTTAGCCGTGTTCCTGTTCTAGCCATTTCCCTTGATCATTGTCTTCCCTGCCTTGTTCTAGTCTGTGTTTTGCTCTTTTTGGAACTCCCTATGAGTTTTTTTCATGCTTGTGTTGCTCCCTAGCTATTTTTACATTTGAATTGGCTCATGGGTAAAAAAGGTTAGGGATCACTGCAAATGCATTTGGCACATTTAAAAAAACATCCATTGACTCCAAAATATTTTGCACAAGAAAAAACATGAGAAAAAAATGCCCAATGAGCTCAATGTATTTGGCACGAGAAAAACACGTGTAGCTTTCATGTTTAGGTCATCTGCCGACTTGTGAAGGATATTACATTTAAGGAATTGTATTGACTTATACAGTGGATATAACATTTCAGTAAATGTCCTTAGATGTTAGACAGTATTCTGATTAATATAGTATACGGAGACTACAGCTATCAATACATATTTAATAAATGCAGAGCATGAAACATAATTAGCGATAATTGATATTCCAACACACAGACAAGGGCCACAGCCCCGAAGCAGCACTAACTCTTAACATTGAAACATATATTTACAACATACATTGAATATGCCAAAATATATATTTTAAGTCCATTAGCCCAATGGGCCATAAACTCAAGGACATAGAGACAATGCAAAGTTTATTTAGACCTCACAATGTTTAAATGGATAATTACCTTGCCTTTACTTTATTATTAAAATGAATGACATATTGGGTCAGATTCAATTCAGTGAGAAAAACGTATCTCATGGTTTATACCATGAAAAGTCATGGACGAGATTCGATTTCAAGAGAAAAAACTTTTCTCCAAATTCAGTTCCAGTTTTTTCCCATAGACTTCAACAGCGTTTTCACGTGATAAACCTTGAGAAAAGTTTTTCTGAATTGAATTGCATCTCAAATTAATCACGTTCATGACTTTTCACTGTCAAATGTTTATTATTATTATAATTAATGTTTATTTATAAGGTACTAACATAGTCTGCAGTGCTGTAAATAAATATGACTATACACTGAACATTACACACAAAAGAGGTAAAGAGGGCTCTACTCAAAAAAGTTTACAATCTAAAAGTAGAAAGGGGTTTGAGAAAAAAAGGTTACTCTAACTACCTTATTAGTTACAGGAAAGCATAATTCTTTCCCCCCCCCCCCGACCATACAGTGGCTCCCAGCATTTGATTCCATCTATACAATATGTATCTTCTAGGATAACTTGTTATAAGGGTTGCCAACGGTTCAGTTTTTCCTTAGGCCTGCTTGGATCTCAAATATCTGTTCGGTTTTCAGCCTTATGAAACTCTAAGAAAATTTATTTGCCAGTAAATGAAAAAACATCTGTTATTTTTTTCTATCAACATGGATTTTTTGCTTTTGCTTATTATCAAGCAAAGTCAAGAATGAGGAATTGGCATTACTATTTTTACAGCTTTTTGACTAATGAGTTTCTGTATAATAGATCCCATACTTTTCATAAAGCATTGGGCTTACTCATCAAGCTGACAGAGGTAGGGTTGCCATCTGTCCGATTTAAATGGGACATATCAAAGGACTGTTCAGTTCAAAACTTTCTGTTTAGTGTAAAACATTGAGAAAGCTGAACAAAAATCCAGCCAATTGCATAAGTGATGCAATAACCCCAGTCTCCATAACCCACCCCCGATGCCATCAGCCCCACCCACTTTGTTCGGGTTTAGCCACCAGAAAAGGTGGCAAACCTATTTGTCATTTAAGAGACACTGTAATTTGAAAATAAATAGATTTTATTTAAAAGTCAAAGCAATGCGTTTTGTTATTCATATTTGTTAATCATCGGGACCTGGGGTTTTCCAGATAAGGGGGTCTTTCTGTAATCTGGCTCTCCATACCTTAAGTCTGCAAAAAATCACTGAGATGTTAATTAAACCCAATATGATTGTTTTGCCTCAAATAAGGCTTAATTATATCTTAGTTAGAATCAAGCACAACATACTGTTTTGTTATTACAGTAGTACAAGTATGGGACCTGTTATCCAGAATCTTTGAGACCTGGATTTTTTTCGATAATGGGTCTTTGGATCTCCTTATGTTAAGTCTACTAAAAAAGCATTTAAATATTTAATAATCCCAACAGGATTGCTTTGCCTCCATTAAAGATTAATTATATCTTAGTTGGGATCAAGTATAAGCTACTGTTTTATTGTTACAGAAAAAAAGGAAATCATTCTTAAAAATTTGCTTAAAATGGAGTCTATAGTAGATGGCCTTCCCATAATTCAGAGCTTTCTGGCTAACAGATCCCATACCTATATGTTAAATATATTTGTAGGTGATTTATTCATTGACTGGATATAATAGTTAATGAGTGAATTAGGTCAAAATCATGAATAAATGTATGGGATCTATTTTCCAGAACATATGGAGACCTGTGGTTTTCCAGATAAGCGCTCCTTTTGTAATTTGGCTCTCAACTGCTATAATGCAAAGTAACACTACCATATTAGATAAGCACTCATCAGTATGAACCCGGAGATTTGTACTTATTGTAAGAGTATCAGCTCTGTAAGATAATTAAAGATAATTTCCCAGCTATTAAATACTAATAATAGCTGCATTTGTCTATGTTTATCTATGTTTATGATTGTCAAATCATGGCGAGTAGTGATACTTCTACTTACAACTGCTTCGAAAATCTAGAATGCAACCAGTGTTGCTTCATAAAATGTAAACAATCCTTATTGTCATATAATTTAAATACATACATTTATGTGTCAAACATACTTGACAGATAAAAAAAAATATTTCATAATTGTGTGTGGAGAAGCCTTTCTTTTCTCTTTTAAAGCTTATTTGTTTATATGTATGTTATCTTGAACATGGAGCTTAAATTTTACATTTTTGACAAATATGAAACAGAAAGGATGACAGTTCATTTATGTGATGGAAATATAAAGAAGATTTATTAACAGCAATTTTCATAATCTGACATTGCAATCTCACAGTATTGTGGGCACTAAACAAAGCAGTTTGTGAATCGTTCCTAAGCTTTTTTCCCCTAGTACCCTGGTGTGCCACCATGCTTAATATAATTGCAGCTGAGCAAGTTATTTCCAGAAGTTGTGGATTTTTCTGTGTTTTTATTACTGTATATAATTTAAATACAATATATAGCAGTGTTATCCAAAATACAATATATTATGTTTTTATTGTTCTCTGGTACTTATTCTTTTTGAAGGAAATTATACCACTGGGTGATATTTTATGCCTTCCTTTTTTTTTTGAATCAGAAATGGGAATGGGAAGGATGATCAAAATGTAAAAATAAAACATTGTTCTTTTTATGAAATTGGTAATTGGAAATATATATGGACAATAAAAACGATCTACGGATTAACTATGTTATGTGCATCAACAGATCTTCTGTTTCCAACACAGCAGCATAAGACAATTACACAGTATACTTGCATATTCTTAATTAGGAACAAATGTTTAGCTAGAGGTGATTGGTTTTATTGACTGGTAAATATGTTAATTAATGTTCATCTTTTGATCCTGAGCATGATAAACATGAAGAAACAGTTAGGTTTTTTGTTTAATCGATCGCCTATGCAATCTCCTTTTAAACACAGGAACTTGTGATTAAATGTGAACTTATAATTACAGCGCACATAACTTTTGCTAGACTTGTAAAGCTAAATTTGACATCATAATATGTACCATACAGTACTTTGCAGTGTTGTAAACTTCAGAAATGAGGCTAATTAGAATGGAAAGGTTATAAAACTATGCGAATGAATGGTGATTTTGCTGGAATGCCGCTATAAAAATACATTTCCCACCACAGATATATAAAGCCAAAGGTATAATTTATATTTCTTTGCTTTAGAGGGGAACTATAGTGAAACTGAAAATTGAATATAAGCTTCACCTTAGAAATAAAAGACTTTCTGAAAAAAAATCAACACAAAATTCACAGCAGTTTTTGAACTATAAATTTTTTCTTCACTGTCTTGCTCTCAGTCATCAGTCTGTACATATAGGTTTTGTATTGCAATCAAACTCTTTGAAAGAAAGCTAAAATACATTATCTAGTAAAGAAACCCCAGAATGATGATGTACAGCTAAAGCTAGTGTCAAACACAGCCGAAACGCTTGCTTTTGTTCACTCCTGCGTCTTTATTAACAAGCACTACGTCAGCTTGTGTGCAGACATTGAATGAAGTACCGTATGAAAACACTTGAGATCTTTGCTTTTGTTTTCTAAAATCTAATTGCTGATTGGTTGCTCTGGGCAAATTTGCCATTAATGCATCACTCCACTTTTTACACAGCATGATAAATAGGCCCCAAAGCTTGCATGTAAAGAGACAGATTGCTCAGACAGTAATAATGAAGAATAGCTTGATTAAGAATATGTTGAATTACAGTGTTGCTTTTTTTCTTGATTGAATGCATCTTTGGGAGCTGTTTTCCAGAATGCTTTGGACCTGGGATTTTCTGTATAACAGATTTTCCTTAATTTGCATCTTCAAGTCCAAACATTAAGGGGGTTATTTACTAAACCTCAAATTTTTTGGTTGGGCTTTTTGGGGCATAAACTAAGATTTTTGTGGGAAAAAAACCCTCACTTTTTATAGAATTATTATACCCCAATGGTGAAAAAAAGCCAGAAAAATCCACCATCTCAGAACTGTTGAGGTCCTGTATAAGTCAATGGGAGAGGTACCTAACTCAATTTAAAGTTATCGTGGTCTGCACTGGGTTTAGCCCGAAAATCCAACTTTTTTGGGTGAAGCCTGAAAATTCATCACATTTTTCCACGATACAATTACTTTGAGTCGTTTTATTAATAAATAAGCTAAAATCAGGCATGGAAGTTTGATCAAGCTATTTTTATTAATATTATAAGATAAATTTGGATTTTAGTAAATAACCCCCTAAATAAACCCACCACGTTTGTTTTGCTTCCAATAACGATTAATTATATCTTAGTTTGGCTCAAGTACAAGGTACTGTTTTATTCTTTCTGGATAACTGATCTCATACCGGCATTGTCATTTGACAGTATTCAATTTCAATTTCTTGTTTAGTTGATTCTTCGGAACACAAGGGTCAGGGTAGACGTTGCAGTTCACCATATTCATCAATCAAAAGAAAAATATTATACAATAAAACAATATTCCATCTGCTTTTGCCACTACTGCATCTATTATCTATGCATTTTCTAAGCTTTTATTATTGTTTTCTAAACAACTGACCTTTTGGCATGGTTGTGATATACAATTTTGGACCAAAAGGTATAAATTATTGACAATGATCCTTATCCGTATGTTTAGTATATGTGCAAAGCTGAACTCAGCAAACCAAGGGACTGTAGTTTAATGTTGCAATATTAATGCATTTCTGAATGATATTTACGTTTATTTAGAGTATTTCTCATTTTTCAACATTTTTGTTTTGTTACTGCATCTATGACAGTATGTGACAAAAGCGTGTTTACACACATGCAGTCATGAAATATCACATGGCTCTTTACCCATTATATAAAGATTAACATGAGAAAGGTTGCTGAAAGATACAGTTTTGCAAGTGTTTATTTTCAAATTAGAGTTTGATCATAGCAATGGTTTACTGACATGTGTTGGTCAGTGCCACTAAGTAGTGGCATAATTGGTTATGATTATTTTTATTTACATGTAGGGGGTCAAGATTTTTCCAAACAGTGTTGACTCATAAATAAGGATGCACCATTATTTAATTTGTAGTAAAGCTTGGTCTTGCTTAGATGACATCCTAAGCTTATAAAAGACAAGAATAAGTAATTTTCCAAATGTGGTGAACTTTCAGAGGTCATGTTATAAAATCAAGGAGACCACAGTTGTCTGTAACATTATGTTGCTGATGGCTTTGACCTGATCCCGCGGTAATCTGCAGCAAATCCCTTGACTGTTTTCCTGCATTAAGGGATATTATAATGACATTAAAATATAAATCTCATATATCACCAATATTGGAGTCTGAAAGGATGTAATAACTGATTTTGAAATATTAACGATGAACAGAAAGCAGATTCAACTGAATACAGTCTGAAAATAAATTTAAATTAACAAGAGAAAAATACAATTCTTTAATGCTATCATAATCCCATTAGTCAGAAGGTACCAGGGTTGTAAGGAGAGATTCAGATATTGTCTGTTGTACAAATCACATAACATAATTAAATTGGGACAACCAAAGCATTTTATATCTGTGGAGTTCATGACTGTTTTTGCGCAGGAGAATAAATGTGTGTATTTGCTGCACTGGTTATTTGCTGAGACTGAGAAGGTTATGTCTGTCAGTGACTCCCTATACACCACATCAATGTGCCTTAAAACCCATAATCAAAAGCACAGAGCAGGAGCATAAAGGTGGATTTATCCCAAGGTTGCTATTCGGTAATATAAACATTGTCTCAGGATTTTCAAACCTAGAATTCTCCAGAGTTCATGCTCATAGAAGCAGAGACAAATCCTCACAGAAGAAATTGTTAGGCAGAATTTCATCTGTTGGCGGTGGCTATGTTATTTTAAAAATCATAACTCAGAGTGACCAAGCAGAGCAAACCTCCATAGGATTGTTATCGTAAATTGCATTACTGACCAGGAACTGCTCTCTTGAGGCACAACAGCAGTAAATAAGAAAGCAATATTCTTCTTTTTCTGACCTTTCTCTGCTACATTTCCTAGTCCTGGCTATTCCATGCTTTGCACTGTGTTACTTTGCATAACACTCAGGAGACATAGCAAGTGTCTGGGGAAGCAGTCATGCTGAGGCCTGTATCCACTTCAGAGCCTTTTTGTGTGGGAGCAGAGAGGAATAAAAATGTTCCTCCTGCTTTACAGACAATGTCCTCCATGGTCTACTAGCTAAATGATAATAGTATGCTACTAAATATAATGCTTGTATAGAACATATCTAGAATTGTGGTAAACAACGTTATTTTAAGCTTGTAAGCTTTTGAAAATGAATACAGTACAATATTCTCTGTCTAAAAGCATCATCAATAGGCTTGTTTTAAACTTTGCTGCCTGCGATTGAGCAATATATATTGGCAGAGCAGTTTTCCTAATAAATGGCAACTCAAGAGTGTGCTACTATGACATCTCTTTCAATTAAGGTCTAAATAAAACCATTGCCTGCGAAGTTTTCACATCTCTATTGCTTAGTAAGCTTTAAAGAAAAGAAAGATACATACTATATTTATTCACTGATTTACTGTCCATAGCATTTCATAACTTATTTAACGGCCATTGTACTGTAATTTGGTATTTTCCCCATGGACTTTTCTAAAAAACAAATTGAGAGAAATATGTATTCATCTTTCAAATGCTTCCAATACATTTTTATAAAGGTGCTCAGCCTGCAGTTTTATACTTGGCTAAGCTGCCATTGTCTCTTTGGGTGGCTTAGCAAATAGCAAAAGCACAAATCATATTTATAGCAGAAGGCAATTAATACCATTCATTATATTTGTAGTTTAATTTTTATTGTTGAACACTGAAATGTTACTAACTCACACATAGGAGATTTTTTTACTAAAATCTCATATTTTTATTAAACAAAACTTGACCAAACTCCCATCCACGATTTTAATTTATTTATTAATAAAATAACTCACAAAAAATTGGTATGGGAAAAGACTCAATAAAATAGAGCGAAAACTCAAATCATAAGAATTTTTCAATTTAATGCCTGAATTACTAGATTTTTTCAGGTTACTGCCATGAAAACCCCAAATTTTTCGGATTATAGGACAAAAACTAGTGCAGATCACAATAACTTAAAATTGTAAAAGGGACATCTGCCATTGACTTCTACATAACCTCGGCAGATTTGAGATGGTGAATTTTTCAGATTTGAATGTTTGACAGTTTCGGGGTATAATAAATCTAAAAAAAATTATTTGTTTCCCTCTAGAAATTAAGAGTTTTTCCCCAAAAAAACCTTGACCAGAAAAAATCAAGGTTTATTAAATAACCCACATAATGAGATATAGACTAAAATTTTTAGTACAGTGGTTTTGTCGTGCATATTGTGACAGGGTATTTGGGAAATACCACTGCATAAAGCATATGCAAATTAGGGACGGGGAGAGAAATCATGTGACTTTTTGCTACAATACAATGAAGTAAAAAATGCTTTCCCCTTCCCTTTGCATATGCAAATTAGGGTTTGGATTCGGTTCGGTATTCAGCCGAATCTTTCTCGAAGGATTCGGGGGTTTAGCCAAATCCAAAACAGTGGATTCGGTGCATCCCTAAAGTTTGTCAAAAATACCCTTTTAACTCTTGAAGTACTTTTTATAGTAATATCGCTAAGTAACTGACATCTACTCACATCAAAGAGAAAAATTGGATTTTCGGTACAATGTAGATACTTTATGCCTGCTGTTCCAATGATACATTACTTTCAATGACAGGAGAGAGTTTTTGCTTTGACAGCTGTAGAGATTTCTAAAACTTGTTCTACCACATTTATTCCTCATAAATATATTATTAATGCTGGTATCATAGTGCTGTGACTGACAACTGTTTCTGAAACCTGCATCGTTTTTCTGGAGACTCAGCAAGTTAAATGCAGTGAAATCTGCTATTACTCACATCAGGATAAAGGGATTTCTAGTGAAAATGACGGGATGTTCTGTAAATTTAGTCCCTCACCAACATAAATAGCATCTGTAGACCAATGTAGAGGGATAACAATAGGGAAACAGGGATATTTCTTAGAGATTTGCACCAGTGTGGAGTTTTTCAGAAATAGACAAATTATTATTTATACCTGATGTATTTGTCTCTACTTACCTTCTCCCTCTTGTACTCTTTGTATTCATTGCGTTTACCATGCTCTTCTGTTATCCAATCTATAATTTCTATAATTTCTATCTTCTTCCCTATAGCTGTGTGTCCCTTTTTAAACCAATCCTGCTTATCAATATTGGGTAGAAAACCTTGTAGCTTGCAGGTGCTGGAGCACTAGGAGTCTATCCTGCATTTCTGTATGGTGCTATGATGTTATACAACAGAACTTTCTGTGCTGCTAGCTACATTGCAGCCTTTCTTTTAACTTGGCCATCAACACACGAAGGGGCAGATTTATCAATGGTCGAAGTGAATTCGAGGGAATTTTCGAAGTAAAAAAATGTGAAATTCAAAGTAATTTTTTTGGATACTTCGACCATCGAATAGGATACTACGACTTCGAATTTACTTAGACTTCGATTCAAAGTAAAAATCTTTCAAACATTCGACCATTCGATAATCGAAGAACTGTCTCTTTAAAAAAAACTTTGACTTCAATACTTTGCCAGCTTAAATCTGCCGAAGTGCTATGTTAGCCTATGGGGACCTTCCAGAGCATATTTCTAAGTTCTTTGTATTAGAAGGAAAATCGTATGATCGTACGATAAAATCGCTCAAATCGTACGATCGCAAAAAATCCTACGAATTCGGCTTCAAATTTCGTAGTATTCAATTCAATGGTCGAATTCTGAAGTACTTTCCACTTCGAAATTCGACCTTTGATAAATCTGCCCCTTACTTTGAGAGAGATATGAAAGCTCTAATTGAAAAAGGTTTTTACTAACATCCATTTTTTTTCTCATTTTATAAAAAAAAATCAACATGACCAAACTCCCATGCCTAATTTAAGCTTATTTATTAATAAAAAAAAAACTTGATTAAATCAGATCACAGAAAAATTCAATAAAACCAAGTGAAAACCCGAATCACTAGTTTTTCAGGCTTTTTCTCCGATTGCTCTAATTTTTTTATTTCTTTTCCCAAAAACCCCCAAAAAGTCAGATTTTTGGGCTTAACCCAGCACAAACCACAATAACTTCAAATTGAGATAGGTGTTTCTCCCATTGACTTATGCAGGACCTCAAAAGGTCTGAAGTGGCGGATTTTCAGATTCTGGCTTTTTGCAGTATCGGGGTATAATAAATCTGAAAAAAAATTTCCCTTCTAAAAAATTTTCTAGCAAAATTTTAACATTCAGATTTTAATAAATAACCCCCTGTTGTTTCTTACATCATATAGGAATAAGAGCTATTGCACATAGGAAAATTCAAGCATTTTGACACCATTGTTGTTTCTGCTGAAATTTTATCTGCCCATGGATCTGAAAATCTCACTGGTGGCAAAATGCTTAAACTTGTGCCATAGCTATAAGAGTGCTACTAGCAAGTCCTACATGCAGGGGGAGAGAGAGAGAAGAGGTAGTCTAGCAAATCATGCTGGTAGATGGGAAAGTTAAACCTCTGCTGTGTAGCATATATTTCCTCACACACAAAAAAAAACCACACACACGACATTGATTTAAATTAGCAGTGCATTGTTTTGCTTATTGGCAGATAAGCACTGTATCATGCATGTTATATTAAATAGGTGTAAAATACTACAGACAGAAGATTTACTGGGAAATAAAAACATCAAAGCTGATAACTATTGTGAGACATTAATATATTATGTGCCAGTACTGTGTGACTTGCCATGAATGGCCACATAACTATGTAACTAGGTTAATACCTTTCTCGCTCAGCAATTAACCTTTTTGCACTAACTGAGGAATTAGAGTCAAATGTTTATGCACCATTCTGCTTCGCTGGAAAGCGCAAAGGCTCTAGTTTGATACTGTATTTAATCTTTATTAGAATGTATTGCCTTGGAACAAGAATCTTACATTTGGAAGATTCCAGGAGAATCTTATATATTGGGAATAATTAATATTGCACCCCCCTAGTCATCAGCATTTCCTGCACTGCACGAATTCTAATTACAAGTTAAACATAATGCCAGGTAAACTAAGGCTGACGGTTAAGAACCCCATTGCAAATGCCACAAATATATCTCTGTAGAAGATTTATGCATATTATCCAGTACTGTGATTTGATTTCTAGGTTTTGGTCATCCATTACAAAACTACCTGCCCAGGTTTTATCCTTGCCTAATATCCCATATTCTGAGATATGCCTGCTGGGAATGAATGATGGCATGGTATCCACTAGTGCTGCTTGAATAAAATATAAGGGCTCAAGTAATAAAACAGGTGCAAGTGCAAAGCACTAATATAGATGCAAAAGTGTGTATGCTTTGACACTATTACACTATTCACATGTACTTGCAATTATGTCTATACATGCTCCTTAGCATCATGCAGCAAGTACCAATGTAGCCATTCAGCCTGTTCTGATTCTTAACTTTAAGAATGATGTAGAAAATGATATTCTGAGATAATTTGCAATTGGTTTTCATTTTGTATTATTTGTTGTTTTTGAGTTATTTAGCTTTATATTCAGCAGCTCTCTAGTTTGTAGTTTCAGCAATCTGGTTGCTAGGGTCTAAAACACTCAACTGACTTCAAAGTGCCAAAGTGATATTGTACTGGGCCAGAAAAGAGATTATTGTGCATTATTCCTCCCCCCAGAACCTAGAAGGTTCCAATAAGTATACACTAACCTCACGCTTAACCTACATGGGCTCACATAAAATTTTAATACTGATATGGGGAGTTTGATCAAGAAGGAGGCTCTCAGGAAAGCACTACTATCAAATTATAGTTTTATTATTATAGTAATTATTTGTATATGCCCTTATTAACCACTAAACTCATATGCTTATGGGCTAATAGTGCTCCATACTGCTTAGTTGGCTTGTGTATGGATGACAAGAAAGACTATGGTATATGTATTTGCCTGAAATACTGAAACATTTAAAAACTTTACACTGTAATGAAATATCTTCATATACATAATCATGAAAAGTGACTTTTCATGATAGGGCCTTGTACACCTGACCTCTTAGTAACCCACTTTTCCCAATTTCTGTCTAATTTATGTTACTAAAATTTGTATTTGACATTATGAGAATGTTATATGTGTGTGTGTTTCATTATTTCTGCATTGCAGCATCTTCCCAAGATACAGTACTTCTTTTTTTAAGTTTTGACTATGACCAACTTTGAGTGTGATGTGTGATTCAGCTACCCAGAATTACATATGACAATAACACTTTGCATTGTGTTAAATGTACTTGTCAAATGTTCCCAAGGCCCAATTATTTTTGTTAAGTAGAATGCTTAGTTAATGGTTGTGACATGCTACTGTACACAATAACTACTTGGGACCTGAGAATGGGATGCCTATAAAACTCATGTTAGGCTTTGGTTTGAATAATTGGATTTTGTCTTTAAAGTTTTTACTTTACTTTATTCAAAGTATCTTTTCAGAAACCAAATATATCACTCTAATAGAGACTCAATAGGAGTAACACGGCAAAGTGCAAAGAAAATATGCAAACTGCCATGTTTTTTAAAAACAACGAGCACTACTTGCACCTGATTTACTAACACGAACATTAATAAACATCTGCACTTCTATACTGCACACAAGTTTTGGCATGTGCTACGTAGCAGGCATCCACCATTACATCGGAATTCTAGGGAAGAATATTGCAATTTAGGTGAAATAAAAACATGTTGATTTGCACGTGCCTTTAGACATTGCTCTTTGCATTTGCATTTGTAAATGAGCCCTTCCATTTTCTGTCCATGCCAATCCCAATACACAGAAAATCTCTATCTCTATCGGAAATATCTACTGGCAAGATGAAACTGAATGAGGAATGCTTTGAACTACCATCCCAATCTTAATTTACAAAACCAGTGTGGTACATTTTGTTGGTATTTATCTTTCCAGATATTTCCTCCCACAGAGACCTTGTTACTACAGCTATTAGCAGCAGTAGTTAACACTTTGTTATCTGTGTTTTGCTGGTAAATTCTACCCTTTCACCCTTTCTTTAGGCAAACTTCTAGGGGACATTAGTTATACTACCACATGTCCCTGGTTTTAGCAGAAACATGTAACACTTTTGATTGCTATTTTAACCCCCTTGCACACCCTCTGTACCTGTAAGGGCCCGAAGGCGCAGCAGTAATAGTTGTGGACCAAAGAGGAGACAAAAAACCAGGTTCGAAGTACAAAAGGGTTTATCCAGAAGAATCGTCAGGGTACAGGCAAAATATCAGTTCAGGCGGCAAACAACGGAGTCAAGGAAACAGGCAAAGATCGGTACACAGAAAATCAGTATTAGAAATCACACCCAGGAACACAAGTCAAAGGAACCTATAATTGGGCAAGGAAGAAAAGGGCAATGGGGTTTAAATAGTCCATGGCTTGGCGCCGAAATGTTGACGCGCTGGCGTCAGACGCAGACGCCAGCGTCCCCACGCTGACGCCCTGACGCCGGCGCCCGATTCTGACGCCGGCGTCCGTTCCGTCGCCGGCGACCAATCCCAGATCGAGAAGACGCCGATGTCACAGGACAGCGCCCAGCAGGAGCCATGCGGTGGAGCAGAAGGTCGCCATCTTGGACGCCATCTTGGGTGAGTGTCATAGTTTCCATTACAGTACCCCCTACCCTGGGACCAGGGCGAGAAGGAAACTGTTTGTGGAACCTGCGGACAAGGATGGGAGCATGAACGTCAGACTTCCTCACCCAGGAGCATTCCTCAGGACCGAAACCCTTCCACTCAATGAGATATTGGAGAGCACCTCTGGAAAAGCGAGAGTCCAAGATTCTGCTAACTTCAAACTCCGAAAGATCATTGACGACAACAGGAGCTGTGGAAGAAGAAGAGGGAGAAGAGACTGCGGGTTTAAGGAGAGACACATGAAACACATTCGGGATCCTCATCTCAGGCGGAAGAAGAAGACGGACAGCCACAGGATTGATGACCTCGATGATGGGAAAGGGACCGATGAACTTGGGACCAAGTTTAGGAGAGGGAATCTTGAGGCGAATATTTCGAGTGGACAACCAAACCTTATCACCAAGAGAGTAAGTTGGCGAAGCACTTTTTTCCAAATTAGCGGCCGTAGCATGCCAGATGGCCATCATATGGGCTGCTTGATCATTGGCGGCAGGCACGTTGGTAAGTAGGAGGTCCTGAGGAAATGCCAAAGGGTTTAAACCATAAACACAGAAAAATGAAGATTTCTGGGAAGAAGAATGAAGGGAATTGTTGTGGGCAAATTCCGCCCATGGAAGAAGGTCCGACCAGTCATCCTGACACAAGGACACATGACAACGCAGAAACTGCTCTAATGCTTGATTGACACGTTCAGCGGCTCCGTTGGACTGAGGATGGTAGGCGGAAGAAAATTGAAGAGAAATATTCAAGGCTTTGCACAGTGACCTCCAAAACTTAGACACAAACTGAGGACCACGATCAGACACGATTTCAGCAGGAAAGCCATGGAGACGAAAAATATGTTTGATGAAGAGTTCAGAAAGTTCCGGAGCAGATGGCAATTTGCGGAGAGGAGTGAAATGAGCCATCTTACTAAATCTGTCGATCACCACCCAGATGACAGTGTGGCCGGAAGAACTTGGAAGATCGACAATAAAGTCCATGGCAAGATGAGTCCAAGGTCTAGAAGGGATGGGTAAAGGCAACAAAAAACCCTTAGGGGGAGAATGTCCAGACTTAGAAACGGCACAGGTGGAACAAGAAGAAACAAAGTCTTTAACATCCTTCCTTAAAGATGGCCACCAAACCAGACGAGACAAAAGTTCAGTAGTTTTTTAACCCCAGGATGACCGGCCTGTTTAGAATTGTGAGAATGAGACAAAATGGCAAGACGAAATTCAGGAGGAACAAAAGCTAGACCCAGGGGAGTCTCTTCAGGAGCAGAAGCTTGAGCGGAGAGTAGCTGAGGAGCACAGGCAGGAAACAAGGCTGCGATAATTTTGGAAGAAGGAACAACAGGTTCAGGGTCCTCGGAGCAAGAATCCTCAGGAATAAAGCTTCTGGATAGTGCATCGGCCTTCCTGTTTCTGGACCCAGGGCGAAAAGTAATGACAAAATTAAAACGAGAAAAGAAAAGTGCCCATCTGGCTTGCCGGGGATTGAGGCGTTTAAGGGACTGGATAAATTCGAGATTCTTGTGATCAGTAAAGATCATTACCGGAACAGCGGAACCTTCTAATAAGTGTCTCCATTCTTCCAAGGCCAGCTTAACAGCAAGTAGCTCCCGGTTGCCAACGTCGTAGTTCTGTTCTGGGGAAGAAAATTTTTTGGAAAGAAAAGCACATGGATGAAGTTTACCATCAGAAGAAGATCTCTGGGATAACACAGCTCCAGCACCGATGTCCGAGGCGTCAACTTCGATGAAGAATGGTTGAAGAGGTTCGGGGTGTCTAAGAATTGGAGCGGAGGAAAATGCTTCCTTGAGAGACTTGAAGGCTTCCAAAGCTTGAGGGGGCCAGTGTTGAGGTTTGTTTCCACCACGGATCAAAGCAAGAATTGGAGAAAGTCTGGAAGAAAAGTTTTTAATGAACTGTCTATAGTAATTTGCGAAGCCAACAAACCTTTGAACAGCTTTAACGCTGGTAGGAAGAGGCCAATCCAGGATTGCGGAGACCTTGGCCGGATCCATCTTGAAGCCGAGAGAAGAAATAATATAACCAAGAAAGGGAATAGAAGAGACTTCGAAGATGCACTTTTCCAACTTGGCGTAAAGATGATTTTTCCTCAGTCTGGATAGTACTTCACGTACTTGGTTGCGATGTTCCTGGAGGTCCTTAGAAAAAATAAGAATATCATCCAAATAGACGACCACACACTGCCCAAATAAATCTCGAAAAATGTCATTAACGAATTCCTGGAAGACCGCAGGGGCATTACAGAGACCAAAAGGCATGACCAGGTACTCATAATGACCATCGCGAGTATTGAAGGCGGTCTTCCACTCGTCCCCCTCACGAATCCGAAAGAGGTTATAGGCCCCACGAAGATCCAACTTAGTAAAAAGGCTGGCACCCCTGAGTTGATCGAACAGTTCAGAAATGAGAGGAAGAGGGTACCTGTTTTTAATGGTGATTTTATTAAGTCCTCTGTAGTCAATGCAGGGCCGCAAACTACCATCTTTCTTTTCAACAAAGAAGAACCCCGCTCCTGCAGGGGAGATGGAAGGACGAATAAATCCTCTCTGAAGATTCTCCTGGATATAGGACTTCATAGCAGAAGTCTCCGAGGGAGAAAGTGGATAGGTGCGGCCACGAGGGGGCATGGAACCGGATAAAAGTTCAATAGGGCAGTCGTATGGACGATGAGGTGGAAGATTCTCGGCAGAACTTTTATTGAAGACATCGGCAAATGCTTGATAGGCAGAGGGAAGAGAAGGTTTTGAAGACACAGAAGAAATTTTAACGACAGGAACAGCGGGTAAACAGTTCTGTAAACAAAATGGGCTCCACCTGGAAACTTGTGTAGAAGCCCAATCAATAACAGGATTATGGAGACACAACCAGGGTAGACCTAGAACAACTGGAGTGGAAGGGCAATCGATAAGAAGAAAGGACAGTCTTTCCAAATGCATGGTGCCCACCTTGAAAGAGAGTTCTTGAGTAGACTGCGAGATGATAGCAGAAGACAAGGGACGATCATCAATCGCCAGGACTCGAAGCGGATTCGCCAAGGACTGGAGAGGAATGGAATGGTTTTCAGCGAACACTCGGTCCATGAAATTTCCAGCAGCGCCAGAATCAAGGAAGGCCTGAGAAGAAATCTTTTTGGAACCAAACTGGATCTGCACTGGGAGGAGGAAACGTTGAGCAGAAGAATGGGGAGAACGACAAATCCCACCCAGGTAAGACTCCCCAAACTTACCTAGGCTTTGGCGTTTCCCGGCTTCACTGGGCATTCATGAGCAAAGTGAGCTTTGCCCCCGCAATAGAGACATAACCCCGCCGCCCTTCTCCGATTCTTCTCCTGTTCGGAAAGACGGGCCCGTCCGATCTGCATCGGTTCCTCTGCTGGTAAAGAAGAGGAAGAAGCAGAAGCCGTAGGAGGTGGAGAGGGCGAGATGTAAGCAGAATCGTAGAGCAAGGGTCTCTGGAAACGGGGGGCCAGGATAGGCTGAAATCGTGAATTCCTCTTGGAGCGTTCTCGATCTAGTTCGACCTGGAATTCCCTCTGGCGGGTATCCACTTTCACGGCCAGGGCGACCAGGTCCTCCCATCTGGAGGGAATTTCTCGGGACACCAGGTCGTTCTTTATCCGCATAGCTAACCCATTGTAAAAGGCTGCATGGTACCCATCGTTGTTCCAAGAAGTCTCCGCCACCAGAGTGCGAAATTCTATGGCATACTCGGAGACCGAGCGGACACCTTGCTGTAGTTGGAAAAGCCTAGCGGAGGATGCAGTGGCACGACCTGGAGCATCAAACACCGTACGGAGTACTTGGACAAATGCCCTGGCGTTGTCAATCAGTGGATCCTCCTTTTCCCAAAAGGGTGATGCCCACTCCAAAGCCTTTCCCTGTAGACGGGTGATTATATAACCCACTTTGGCACGTTCGGAAACGAACTGACCTGGCAGCAGGGCGAACTGAATCTCGCACTGGTTGATAAAGCCCCTGCACGCTTCCGGATCACCGCTAAAAAGAGGTGGAGCAGGGAGACGAGGTTCAGAAACCTGGAGCGGAATAGGAATGGCCGGGGCAGGCACTACCGCAGGAGCCGCAGGAGACAGAGCAGTTAACTTCTCCAGAATTGCCTCAAGGGCCTGGCCAAAATGGGATTGCTGGGCTTCATAGGTTTTCATCCGCGAAGCCAATCCACGAATGGCCCCTCCTACATCGAGAGGTGCTTGGGCCTCCTCCGAAGGGTCCATGGCCCAATTATACTGTAAGGGCCCGAAGGCGCAGCAGTAATAGTTGTGGACCAAAGAGGAGACAAAAAAACAGGTTCGAAGTACAAAAGGGTTTATCCAGAAGAATCGTCAGGGTACAGGCAAAATATCAGTTCAGGCGGCAAACAACGGAGTCAAGGAAACAGGCAAAGATCGGTACACAGAAAATCAGTATTAGAAATCACACCCAGGAACACAAGTCAAAGGAACCTATAATTGGGCAAGGAAGAAAAGGGCAATGGGGTTTAAATAGTCCATGGCTTGGCGCCGAAATGTTGACGCGCTGGCGTCAGACGCAGACGCCAGCGTCCCCACGCTGACGCCCTGACGCCGGCGCCCGATTCTGACGCCGGCATCCGTTCCGTCGCCGGCGACCAATCCCAGATCGAGAAGACGCCGATGTCACAGGACAGCGCCCAGCAGGAGCCATGCGGTGGAGCAGAAGGTCGCCATCTTGGACGCCATCTTGGGTGAGTGTCATAGTTTCCATTACAGTACCTACCTGGTTCACAGTTTCTTTCTTTACATGTGGGAGCCATTACACAGGGGTTAAAGGGATTCAGGCATGATTTTCTTGTTGTGTTTTTTATTCCTAAATTACACTGTTTACACTGCAAATAATTCACTCTACCATGTAAAATTGAATTCCTGAACCAACAAGTGTATGTTTTTAGCTGTAATATTGGTGTGTATGCAGCACTTCATAATGGAGCTGCTTTTAGATATACTATTGTTTCTCCAACAAAGGGGCAGATTCACTAAAGGACGAAGTGGCAGCTGCTAGCGAAATTTGCCAGAAATCCTATCTGCAGGCACATCGCCAATTTAGTAAAAGGCATAGACGACAATTTCCTATAGAAAGAGACCATCCCTAGCACAGTTTTGTGCCCCATCACCAGGTAAATTTTCACTCAGGTGAACGATCGTTTCCTGCAAATTCACTAAAGTGCGAATTTTACAGAATGTTACCTCTTTCACCAGCGTTTCCTTCACCACCTTAGACCTGGCAAACTGATAAAATGAAGCTACATCCTTCTCAATCTTATGTCATTGACATCATATCTAGTTATTGGTGAATTTGTCCAGTTTGCTTCGCGTGAAAAATTCGCAAAACAAATTAAAGTGCGCCTGAATTTTTTGACGCAGTGGATTTTTCACAGGCAGATTTTCTCAACCGTTTTGCAAATTTATTTGCCGGAGGTGAAAAGTGGAAATTTGCCGTGAATTCACGTCTGCTGAAATGATTTGCCTAATATGCCAGAAAGTCATAAAAGTTCTAAAAAAACGCTGGTGTTATTCCTAATTTAAAGTGGGATTGGGAAACTAACACCATGCCTAGCCCCATGTCAGATTTTAAAATTAAAACAATAAGGATTTCGGCAAAGAAGAAATATTTTTCCATGACATAATTCCTTTAAGGGTGGAAATATCTAATTAGCTGAAGTAAACAGTGTCGCAATATACAATAGGAGTCCTGTACTGAATATTCAAATTAGAGCCTTATGCATGGCACAACCAGCAAACCATCATTGAGTACTAATATAGGGAAGAACATATATACTGTAGGCACAGACATGTTTGTAAATGTATTCTGAGCTCATTTTGCTCTGAGTCATGTATCTGGTGATTTCAATTTAAATAAAGGTTAATTTATATCCTATTGCTCTGTAACATAAAACAGTATCAGTGTTTTACATTTCTACAAATTCCAATGTCATTTCACAACTCTTTGATTCTTCTCTAGGTAACTGAACATTAGATAGACATTAGATAATTAAATGTCATTAGTCATGAATGAGAGTGTGCAAGCTGGAATCTATTTTGTAGTTCAGCTTGACTGTTGTAATTCAATCTCTTGTATTACCTTTGGAAGGTTTTACAATTGCAATATTAAAATAATCAATTGGTTTATGAAATTGTTTTATTTATCTGCCAACTCAATTGTCCCTGTTACTTCAGTGATAACTGACACCTTGTCATGAATCACATCAAACTTCATATCGTTGCTTTCCATAGCCTTGTTAAGTACCATGGTTTTTTTTTTGCTTTGGTGTTTTCATAATATCAAAATGAGAACCTTTTGTTTATTAAGAATTTTATATAGCTTTGCAGTTGCTGAGCCATGCCACATCTCTCGCTGTTCCACATTTGTAATAAGTAGCTGCAATCAATTATCATGGCAAGAAAATTGGATTAATTAATGTTTGTCTCCAAAGGTAATTCAACAATCAGGAAGGAGCATGCATCTTTCCATCTTTCCATGCAAATAATTAATTTGTTCTGTTACTCCAATTTGTTCTGATGTATATGTTGTAGTTGTTTGTTGCCTGCTACTTTTTAAAGGTATACTCACATTAAAAATAATAAATGCCTAACAAGTTGCCTTCAGGAGCTCCTTGTGGCATATTTACTAACATTCAAATTTCTATTTGTTTCTCTATTCAGTTTTTACGGATTTTCTTTCTATTGTAGTTGTCCAAAAAACTTTTAGAGGTTTTTGTATTTTCAATGCATTAATAAAATGTATTCAGCTTTTTTTTCTTTGTGCTTTTAATAACTTGAATTTGTAGAGGGAAAAACTTGAATTTGTAGAGATTTATTATGTCCCAAAGCAGCTACAAATTTGAATACTCCAGCTAAAACCTGCGAAATCAATGGCAGATGTTCCCTTTAACAATTTGAACATGTCTTTTACTGAACCTTCAAGATTCTCTATTTATTGGTAATTTAAAGGAATTTGGGTTTGGGAGTTTGGTCGAATTTTTTTTTTTAGAGTGAGATAAATTTGAGTTTTAGTAAAACCATCATGCTGGTTCTAACTCCAATAAGGATTAATGATATCTTAGTCTGGATCAAGACCTTATTACAGAGAAAAAGGAATATTTTTTAAAAATTTGGATTATTTGGAAAAATGGAGTCTATGGGAAACAATATTCCTGAAATTCGGGTGGATAAAGGATCCCATTCTGGCATTAGATACATCATTCCCTGCACATTCTTTTTAAGGCTTTATTTCTTTTTTTTTTTTTCTTTAATGTGATATTTTAGTATTAATGGAATGGTTATTTTTTTAAGGACACTTTTAATGCCTACACTTTGCTGTATTTCAGCAATAGCAGCTTTATTGTACTTAAATTGAATGCAATAAGTACAGTCATTTTAGATGGATTTTATAGAGATGTCCCTAATTTGTGATACAATGAGGTAATCTTACTTTTGCGAAGGTGAGAATTAAAACCCTCAATCAGTTCTGAAGGATGATTTTACATACCTCGGGTATTAAATACTGCAGAAAAAATCATTGGTTATTGTCCATGGAAGTCATATTGGTGTTTGTTAGATTTTTATTGTATAAGGTTGACTCCCAGGATGGTATATAGCGTGAATGCCATGTAAAAATGAATTTCTGGTGAGAACAGCTGCGACCAATGCTCTCACCTGGGAATCTGTCCAAATTTGTCAAAAATAGATTTTCTAAAATTGTTTGAGATTTATTATACATTGAAGCTGGAAATAGCTTGAATCTGAAAATACACCATCTAAAACCGAAAAATCTAAGTCACATAGAAGTCAATGGCAGAGGTCCCTTGAACCATTTGAAGACGTTAATAGCCTTCATGATGTTCAAGTTTTTCTCGGTTGGTTTCCACCCTAACTTCACTGATTCAAGTTTTTTGAAACCATGTGAGTTCATTCAAGTTCATTCGACCTCTAGAAAAGCTCACAAAGCTCTAAAATTTCGACCTTTGATAAATAACTCCCTGAAAATTAAATGATAAGATTTTTTTTTACCTTATGAATTACTCTACCATATTCATTTCAAACCTTCAACTTTTATTTTTTATTATTAATGGAGAACTGATAAATACTGTATGCCCCTTCTTCTATGTTATCTTATATTAAAAATGAGTGGAAATGAAGAACACAAAAAAAGACTGCAAGGTTCTATCCTTAATCCAGTTTTTCAAACATGTATAATTATATATTTCAGCAGTTAACATTGATCATTTCATTTATTGAGATTAGCAAAAATAAATCAAGACCAATACATTATCAAAGCAACCATATTCATTTAATATGTCTAACTATGACAAACCATTGAACATTAAGAGAAAATATTTTCTGCAAACCCATTTTAATTATATCACTTTGATTATTTCAGATTTGCTTAATGTAATGTATCAGTGTCATCACAGGCTTAATCCAATGTCTTGTTCATGGCATGAAGGAAAATATCTTAAATTTAATAACTGCAAATCATGATTATGGCACTTATTGACTGGTTTATTGAACAGCATGAGATGCCTGTTGAGTAAAGTCATCACAAACAGTGAAGTTACAAGCTAGAAAGTCAGAGATATATTAAAACGTGTTTTCTCATGATAGCATCCCTTTAAATCATCTCAAATATTTATTGCCTTTGTTCCAGGAAAAAAAAAAAAAAAAAAAATATATATATATATATATATATATATATATATAATTGTTTATCCCTAATGAATACCTTAAATCTGTTAAGTACATTATACTGTATATATTTGAAACCTTGGCAGTTTTGAATTATCTAATCTTTCCCCGTAATATTTCAGGCAACCAAATTGGTGTAGTTTGCTCCATATATATATTAATTGGTGTTTAAGATATGTCAGGTGCTCACCCCTTTCTAAATATTTCCTCAACAAATCTTTAAAATATGTTCATTCGTGCTTACAGCTTATCGTTTTTTTCCAGGGCTTGTCAACATGATATCAAGAGTGAGAACATCATGCTCACAACATGAGCTGATGCTAGGATAAGTAAGTTAAGCGTAGAAACCAGGCAAAGAATTACTGATACAAGTCAAAGTGAAATGAGAGAGCATTTTATTGTTCAAGCTGACCTTTAATGGATTCTTTGTCAATATATGGTTTAGGATTTGTAATCAGCCACACAGAATATTCGTACACTACTGCTACTGTTTCACAAAGTAAAAGAGAATATTTATATCTTCTCTTTTTATAGAAATATCACCTTTATTCAGATAGCTACAGTATATAGTGTAAACTGTAGGCAAGCTACTGTATTTTAAACATTTTTTTCTCAACTCCTCTGAAATCCAGAAATTTGTTCAAGCAAATGCACAGAGCAAAATTCCCACAAACCAGCTTTTAGAATACAAAGATAAATGGGACAGATAACAGCTATGCTATTTGAGGTAACAAAAAGATTTTCCAAGGAACTCAAGGAAACATTCAATCAATTCAACTGAATCAAATATGATTAAGAGACACAGAGAATGTATTTCTTGAATGTATCTCATGCTACAAGTGATGTTAAGATTTAGACATAATATATAAACTAAAAAAAAGCATAAAAACAAGCTAACATCTTTCATTTTTTGTTTATATAGGTATGGTAATTGCTATTACTAAAAATATCCACTAAATCTTTGGCGCATATTTATCAAGGGTCGAATTTCGAATTGAAAAAACTTCAAAATTCGAATTCAAAAAGACCAACCGAAATTAAGTTGAAGTTTTTTTTGGGTTGAATAGGTTTGTTTTTGATTGAATAGGTCCGTAATCGGCCAAATTCGAATCGTTTGAATCGAAGGAATAGGGCATTCGGTTGAATTCGATTTGAAGTTTTTTCAAATTCCACCAATTGACTCCAAATAGGTTCTAGGAGGTCCCCCATAGGCTAAAACAGCAATACAGCAGGTTTTAGATGGCGAATGGTCGAATTTTTAAAGAGACAGTACATGATAAATTTCGATATTCGACTTTTCAAATTTTTTGCAAATTTGAATAGAATTCGGACTATTCCCTAGTCGAAGTACACAAAAATAGCTTGAAATTCAAATTTTTCAATTTGAAAATTCATCTCGACCTTTGATAAATCTGCCCCTTAGTGTAACTCCTCCAGTAACATTGTGCAAGAGACACAATAGCTTATCTGAACGCAGTTCCATAGTGCAGTGCTGGCTCTTTCTGAAAGCATAAGATCAGGGACAATGACATGAGATGGCTGTTTACACACCAATATTGCAATTAGAAAATTCATTCATTGGTTCAAAAATCTTAAAAATTTAAAATAGTAGAATCAACTATATGCAATGAAAACAATGTAATTTTGTAATAAAAAGACATAAAATCATTAGTGATGGGTGAATTTATTAGCCAGGCGCGAATTTGCGCGATTTTTGAGTTTTCAAGATTCATTTCAGGTATCAGCTGAAAACACAGATTTTTTGATTGAAGTATTTAAGAATCCTTTATACTGTTAGGCTACCTTCTGTTCCATTTTTTTTTTCTGTTTCCATTTTTCATACCTTTTTTGAGGTTCTGATTTCACATATTTATATAAAAATTCAGGGGTTTTGTTTGCTCTGCCTTAGACAACCACATCTGGCCATACAACCACTTAACTGATTTAATACCTAATTTAGAAAAATCACAAAGAGAAAGCTTAAATAAATGTTAAATAAATTGGTGAAAACAAAGATATTGAAATTCTTATATAACCCTAGTCAGTTCAAGAATTCAAACTGAGAATGTGCATTAATAATATTAAAGGATGTCACATCAAAATCTATTCCATGTGTTGATTCTCCAAAATATAAATATGGTACCATAGAAAGATTGATGAAACATTTGGAAGATTTGAATAAAAAATCGTCTCTTTATTGTTGATATCCTGAGACCTTTCTTCCATTACAAGACAGATAATACTGCAAGTAATAGGTCCATTAACCACCCTTGTCTTTGCCTTTGGTGCTAATTTTCCCAAAAGGCTCTGATGACATTACCTGCCTCAGAAGATGTTATTACTTAATTATCTCTATGAGAGCGTAGCGAACTACAGAGTCATAAGGACTCACCCTTCATTATAATGAGAGCCAGAGAGATCACAAAACTCCCTCTTCCATAATCAAAGTCCTCAGGGACATTTCCAACTTTTCCATACAATGTAGGTCCCCTAGTTTGCTAGTTGTTTCATTATTGCTGCAATGTGACCTCTATTTGAGATACAAGGTAATACAGTGAATTCATAGCCCGTTTTATTATTTGAAATTATAAAACACAGGTTTTTGTTTTAAATGATTATTGAAATTGGAATGTATGGGTTACTATTAAAACTTTTTTAGATTGTCTAACTGGTGTTGCTAATTACTATATATTTTCACAATTATATCATTCAAACTTGTGTTTCTAGAGACCTTTACTTTTGTGAAAACAAAGCATTTTCAGTTCATACATAACTATAATATGTATAAAAAAGCAGGACTAAAGTCTATGGCTCACTGGACATTTTGATCCACACTACAAGTAGATGAAATCCCATCTATGCTATGCATTAAGTAGCTGCAATTGTCAATCCAAAGTAACCAAGGGTGCATTTTAAGGAACATAGCACAAGTATGGGGAGTTATTGCCTGATACCTATCAATCAAACTGCTGAAATTGCAAATTGGAGAGTTGCTAGATAAAAAGTTAAATAACTCAAAAAACACAATAAAAAATGAAAACCAATTTGTCTCAGAAAATCACTCTACATCATACTAAAAGTTAACTCGAAGGTGAACAACCCCTCAAAAAGCAAACTTGTTTTTGCCGCTCTTCAACACTTGAGGGCTTCTGGACATTTTTAAGGTTAAAACTCTCTCGAATTGTAAACTATCCAAACTCAATTCTAATTTTCATTTCAAGATTTATCAAACTCTGGCCCTTTAAAAATTCTAATTTGACTATTTGCCACCTAAAGCCTGCCAAGTTTGTGGTCCATTCAATGGGAGAGGTCCAGGGACCAATTTGGTTGTTACTAGCCTTCCTGACATTTGAGGTTTTTTCAGAGAAAAAACTTGAATGGCGTTTAGTCTAATTTGATTCAAGTTTTTGAGTCTGTAAAATTAGTGCGAGCTTTAGATATTAAATTTTTTATTTTATAACCCCCGAAATACTGTATATTCTAATTTATTAAAGTAAATAAAACTCACATGAATTTAAAATTCGACCTTTGATAAATGTGGTAAAGTATAAATAACAAACATTATAAAAAATAAAAGCATATATTCATAAAAAATAGTTACATGTTGAGACACAGAAGAAAGGAGGCACTCAAACTATTAATGATATTTGAAAGCACATCTGGTATCCAACGCCTACCTTATTCAAAATGAGTTTAATGAGTTTGGCTTGTGCTGAACACTTTTTGCCTACTATTTAAAAAGGCTATGTGCTTGGTTATTTCTAGAGATTAAAAGGTCAACCATAAAATGCCAAGTTTGGTTCTTATTAGAATGACTTTTAATGATTTTTTAAAGGAGAACCAAACCCTTAATTATAAAAAAACCCTACCCCACTACCCTACATAGACCCCCCTCCCTGCTCCCCCCCAGCCTAGATGTTACCTTTGCTGTTTCAGTGCAGTGGAGCACACTGGCGCCATCTTCTTCTCTTCAGTCTTCTTCGGGAAGTAAGTGACGTATCGGCGCATGCGCAGTTGGACCAGTCTTCAAGTTTTTGACAACTGAAACTAAATTACTGAAATTAATAACTTGCCAAAAGAAGACCCGAAGATTACAGAAGAGCAGGAAAATTGTGCCCGTGAGCTCTGCTGCACTGAATCTGCACAGTAAAAGGGGTATTTACTGTAGGTAACAGCTTGGCTGGGGGGGCAGGGAGGGGGTTTATGTAGGGTAGGGGTTTTTATAATTAAGGGTTTGGGTCTCCTTTAAGGCAGAATTTATTTTAAACACACAAGATGAAATGAGGAGCGATAGACACAATGTAACGAAGGCTACCACACTGCAAGTTTGTGTAGATTTAACTACTAATCACAAAAGAAGAAAAAGAAGAAGTGAAATCAAAACACTATTAATCCATAAACACTCACTTCAAAGCAAACTAGTTCAGTGTGGTAGTATGATTGGCAAAACTGCCTTAAGTAAAACTTAACTTTTAATAAATAAGGCTAAAAAGAGAAGAGCGCCCACGAAAAGACAAACCCACTGCTAATAGCCCATAAGGCCGCAGTGCAGGAACAATGTCCCTAAAAAACATACAATTAAAAACCAGCAAATGGTGGAAACGGTGGTATCTTGGTCAGCCCAAGAAAATACTTAGACGGTAGTAGTATAAACCATTGGTTAGAGTGCAAACACTACCCGCTCCCACCCTTCCATTTGTGCCCCAAGTTTGTCAGCAAGAACCTGCCTGTCTACGTAGGGACAAAGTGGGAGCTAGGCTGCCACCGTCCACCTATGCCGTCCAACGCGTTTCGCTGACTACATCAGCTTCCTCAGGGGCATAAGTGGTGGGCGCTCATCTTTGCAAAGTTTAAATAGGCATTCGCGCCCGTGTTTGCGCCGCGAGTTCGCGCCACGTATTCACACGAGATTACGCTGGACGCGATTTCCGGGTATTGCGCATGACATCATCAACAAAGGTCATGGAGATGTTTTCGCTGGCGTATTTTCGCACAGATATATTGCGCCTGCGCGCCTAACAAGTATGCTGGCGTCTTTTCGCACAATCATATGGCGACTGCGCGCCTAACAAATAAGTGGGCATTTTTTAATGGGAGGTGCATATTTAACCCCCTATAAGGCCAAAAGAGGGGTACCTAAGTGCAAGGTTAATTTGAAGAAAAATAACAACAAAAATCAGAAAAATTACAAACATAAAAAATATAGTCACTCAATTGCAGGAATAAAGGGGAAACTGCCAGGCAAATATTATTTGAAATACTTAAAGAAAGGGTTTGAAGGTAAAACCCTCATTGAGACCCACAGGGGAAAGTTTTACTTAAGGCAGTTTTGCCAATCATACTACATAGGCGCCACACTGAACTAGTTTGCTTTGAAGTGAGTGTTTATGGATTAATAGTGTTTTGATTTCACTTCTTTTTCTTCTTTTAGAATTTATTTTAAGTTCTAATTATTTTGCTTACGTTGAAAAATGGTGTATATAGTTGTATATTGCCCAATGGGGAAGACATTATAAGGTCAAAAATGGGCATAGCATTTCAAAAGAGGGAGCTCCAGGAAAGTTAGAAAGTTTGGGTTCCAAATTTGAAAAGAAAAACCATGTAGATGGATTATGCAAACTGTGACTTTGTATAGCTGTTGTGAAACTACAACTCAACACAATTCCACAAATAACTTTCAGTCAGTGGGATACTAGAAGTGCAGGTATGAGACCTGTTATACAAAATGCTCAGGACCTGGGGTTTTCTAGATAAGGGATCTTTCTGTAATTTGCATCTCCACACCTTAATGCTACTAAAATCATTTAAACATTAATTAAACCCAATAGAATTGATTTGCCTTCAATAAGGATTAATTACTGTATATCTGAGTTTGGATTGGAAGTACAAGGTCCTGAATTCTTATTACAAGAAATAAAATTAAATTAATTGTTTAAAATGAGAGAAGGGTCTTCCCGTAGTTCAGAGCATTCTGGTAGTATAGTAATTTAACTACAACCAGAGGTTGGACTCCCCTGACATGAGCAGTTAAGGACATGTTTATAAAGGTGTGTAAAAAGTGGTATTATAACACACCAAAAATATTGACCAGAGTGTGTCATATAAAATCAGCAGACAAGTTAAAATTGATTTGAGCACCAATTTTTTTAACACCAATGTTCACACTAAAGTTTCTTTGCAGTCTGAATTTGTTGAATTTGAATTTATTTTCACTCCTATATAAATAGCCCAATAAGGTCTTCATAATTCAAAAAAAAAAATGCAGGTTGAGAGAAGCAGAACCAGCGCTTTGTGTGCCCTCAGCCTTAGCCTTATAGACATGTTTTCCTCTAATAATAAATCAGTATTTTTTATTAAAGAATTCAGACATTTATTTATGTGTTTTGTAGTATAAGCAAAAGATATATACACTGTATCTATGTCAGAGATTAATCATTTCTTCAGATATAACAACTACATTCCTAAGATGAAAGGAATTTGGAGAGGTGCCATTTGATTTCTTGCTCACAAAGCACAAAGAATAAACACAGCTTTTGACATTTGTTGGGATTTTAGTTGTACTGAGAAATGTCAGTGATTCTGTGAATATCACCCTAATCACACTCTGCTTTCCCAGATAATTTATCACACACGTGCTGAGACACTTCTGATTCCCCTTCAGACATCTCAGAAAGTGGGGGAAAAAAGAAAGAAAAGTTGGGCATTATAAATTGCAAAGCAGAATCAAGTCAGCAGTGTATTTTCCACACAAGTAAAGGTGCTCGTACTTAATGCATTTTTAGAACTATAAGTGGTTTATTGGCAGTTTAAACCAGCCAGCACAGAACAGCATGTCTTTCAGCTATATAAGGAAGTATACGCTTCAATGAAAATCATTCAATGGTGCTGTGAGTTTGAATAGATTAATAGTCTAATCTAAGCATGGAAATCAGTGAATAATTTAGTTAATTATGTATTTCTCAATATTATTATCTGGTGCACACTGCATTTCATACAGAGTTTCATGAACATGATAAAATTAAAATCTATTAGCAATGATGCAAGGAGTGTGCTTCACATTTCTAACATACAATAAAATAACAGCACAACATTTGTACTACAGTATGTCTAGTAACCAATACAATTAGTGTACTTTAACCAGAGGGACAATAAATACTACCAGTTAGCAACAAATTATATTTTGTTTTCATTGTATTAAATGTACTTGTATGGGATCTAATAGCAAGAAACCCGATTTCCAGAAAATTCTGAATTATAGAAAGGCCGATAGACTTCATTTTTAAAAAACAATTATTTAAAAAAAAAATTAAATTTTTCTCTCTAATAATGATACATATTTCTGTATTGGGGAAAAACAGTCCTCATGGGTTTATTCTATATTATGTTTTTAGTTAACTAGAGAGGCCAGTTTGTCTAAATTCAAGATTGAGGGGGGGGAAGCCCATGTATTGTACACTGACAAAGTTGCTGTGGATTAGCCAAAGTTACTGTGTGAAACATCCATTGACTTCAATGTCTTTAACAAATTTTTGCAGTTTCACAATTTTTTCAGCAAAATGGGACAGATTTACCCATGAGAATCACATTGTTTCATTGATTTTCTATGAGGCTGAAAATCTTGAATGTTTTAATAAACTGGAAAAAAATAAAAATGATAAATAATACCCTTAGTTAAGTATTACATGTCCTTTTCACTGGTTACCGTATGTACTCGAGTATAAGCCGACCCGAGTATAAGCCGAGGTACCTAATTTTACCTACGAAAACTGGGAAAACTTATTGACTCTAGTATAAGCCTAGACACAACTACAGTCCTGTCTCCCAGCAGCGCACATTCTGCCATAGCAACCCCCCAGCGATCAACCGGACTTCTTTGCAAAGTTGTTGGTGACAGAGAATTGCCAAACGGATTACTGTGTGCATTGTCCCACTGTCCCACTACCATGTGCAGAGGGTGCTGTTTGATATTGCCATCACTGTTAATCTTTCGTATAAACAACAGAGGGCGCTGTGTGATATTGCAGTCACTGTTAATCTTTCATATAACCAACAGAGGGCACTGTGTGATATTGCAGTCACTGTTATTCTTCCATATAACCAACAGATGGCGCTGTGTGATATTGCAGTCACTGTTATTCTTTCATATAACCAACAGAGGGTGCTGTGTGATATTGCAGTCACTGTTATTCTTTCATATAACCAACAGAGGGCGCACTGTTATTCTTTCATATAACCAACAGAGGGTGCTGTGTGATATTGCAGTCACTGTTATTCTTTCATATAACCAACAGATGGCGCTGTGTGATATTGCAGTAACTGTTATTCTTTCATATAACCAACAGAGGGCATTGTGGGATATTGCAGTCTCTCCCCAAGTGAACTGTTGGTATAGGAATGATTAAAAGTGACTGCAATCTCAGCTGACCCGAGTACCGCTGACCCAAGTATAAGCCGAGGTAGACTTTTTCAGCACATTTTGGATGCTGAAAAACTCGGGTTATACTCAGGTATATACGGTATATGTCATTGTATCCAAAAAAGAACTTTAAATTTATCATGTAACATAAATAATTGCACTTGTATATTTGAGCTATTCAGTTTTTCAGTTTTACTCCCTTTTCAATTGTACAGGTTTGGAATCCCTCATGCAGAAACCCACTATGCAGAAATGTCCAAATTTTGGGAAGACCATCTCCCATTTTTTGTGTACTTTGACTAGGGAATAGTGCAAATTCGAAAATTTGAATATCGAAATTTAGCATGTACTGTCTCTTTAAAAATTCGACTTCGGCCATTCGCCATCTAAAATCTGCTGAATTCTGTTTTAGCCTATGGGGGAACCTCCTAGAACCTATTTGGAGTCAATTGGTGGACTTTGAAAAATCAACTTTTTTTAAAAAAAAACACATATTCGTACGATTCGAATTCGGTCGAATACAGACATATTCAATCAAAAACAGACCTATTCGGCCAAAAAAAACTTCGACTTCATTTCGGTTGGTCAATTTGAATTTCAAAGTTTTTCAAAATCGAAATTCAACCCTTGATAAATTTGCACCTTAAAGTTAAAATGTTTTTAGCAGACTTAATGAATGTTGATCCATTACAGAAAGATCCCTTATCCAGAAAATTCCAGGTCCCAAGTTCAAGTTAAAGAATCTATATCGTTATATATTCCCGTAGTGATGAGATGTTTATGAAGTTGCCAGTTTTTGTTTACCTGTTCTGTCAAGCTCCAATATAAATCATGTTTTCAGAGACTTTATAAAAAAAAAAAGACTTTACGATTCTTAGTAAAAAAAAAACTAATTTTAGTGAAGGCATGAATGTGCAGATACTTGTCCTTAGATAACAATGTTTTTGTGTTAGAGGTTATTCTGAGCTATCAGAAGATGATGTATATCATTCTTTAACAAAGTCATGCTCCAGTAATTTTGTGGACATTGATAAAGACCTTCCACTCTGGGCTGAATAAGAGATTGATGTTGTGTTCAGAGTACTCACTGGACTGTGTTCAGTCACTTCAAGACCTTCTCAGTCAATAATCAAAGAGATGGTATCACTCAAATCACATATGGGAGACAGTTCCGAGAATCAAGCTTTTGTCATTGTTTTTTTTTTTAAAGTTTAGTGGAATTATTTAATAACACACACACCCCTTCACTTACATACTTAATACAAGAGTATTCATACAAGAGCTATGAACAACCTCAGAGTTTGGCTTCATGCTTTTATATGGTTATGGAACTCTTCAGTATGTTCTAAATGCTTACATTTTTCAGTAGGGTGTATAATAAACACCCTACTGAAAAATGTAAGCATGTAGAACACTGTATATCATTCCATATATATATATATATATATATATATATATATATATATATATATATATATATATATATATATATATATATATATATATATATATATATATAATGGCAAGAAAATTGCGGCACTCACAGGGTAACTGAATTCCTTTGGTCCCGTGGATCCGTTTTGAGTGCCAGTCAGCTCTGCTTCCATATTCGTTGTCACCTGTTGCAACTGTTTATTTAGACATGTATGTGTGTAATGCAGCAGACATAAACAATGTCGGTGCTAAAATTAGTTAGGAAAAAGGAATAACAGAAATTATAGTCTTATATCAGAAAGAGAAAGATGTCACACCAAACAAGTCACATCTAAAAAAATGTAAAGGTAAAACTACCCTTAAATGCCATACCCTTTTAGCAAGCAATCTTAAGCACCATTTCTGTGACTGGGGAGAATCTACGGCTTCTCTAAAAGTTTGTGATACATCATGTGCTCTGTAACAGTAGTCAATGTTTGTCAGTATCTGATCATTACAATCTGACTTTAATACATAGTCATCTAAGTACTGAGGAGCTTTTCTGTCCCTTTTGGGGTATCTTGTACAATGGATGTCCTGTATTTGGCCATTATCATTGCCCTCAACTTTAGATAATGGGACCTCCCCTGGATTTGGGTTTAATATACACACCTTTCCCTATAAATGTTATCATCAGCATCTTCCACATTAGTTTGTCTCAGTCAGGGCCGCCATCAGGGGGGGACAGGGGGGACAAGCGTACCGGGCCCGGGCATGAAGGGGGGCCCGGCAGCGCTGCATTTTTTTGAAGATCCGGGCCCCCCTTACGAGCGCCCGAGCCGTACGTCTTGCCTCTTCAGTGCCGAATGCGGAAGTGCCGAAAAGCCGAAGCCGATGCGACGAAAAGACCCGAAGTCACGGAAAAAGCCGAAGTCCCGAAGTCACGAAGCGCCGAAAAGACCCGAAGTCACGAAAACAGCCGAAGCCGAAGTCCTGAAGCAGCGCAAAGACCCGAAGTCACGAAAACAGCCGAAGCCGAAGTCCTGAAGCGGTGAAAAGACCCGAAGTCACGAAAGGAGGCGAAGTTGAAGTACTGAAGCCATGAGTTCAATTCTACTGAACACCAGTTTGTGTTTTTTTTTTTTTAATCCCCTGGCCACCAATGTATTATTTTAATATTCTATAGGCCCCTGCCACCAATCTTTTTTTTAAAACTTTTGTTTTTGGGGCCCCAATTTTTTTTTTAACTCGTAAGGGGCCCCTTGCCACCATTGTTTTTTTTTGGGTTTTTTTTTTAAAAAAAAAATTAATTTTCTTTTTGGTGGCCCCAAATTTTTTTAACTTGTAAGGGGGCCCCTGCCACCAGTTTTTTTTTTTAAATTTTTTTTGGGGCCCCAATTTGTTTTTAACTTGTAAGGGGGCCCCTGCCACCATTTTTTTTTTTTTCAAAAAAATTTTTTTTTCTCCAAATTTTTTTTTTGGGGCCCCAATTTGTTTTTAACTTATAAGGGGGCCCCTGCCGCCAATGTTTTTTTTTTTTTCAAAAAAAAATTAATTTTTTTTCAAATTTTTTTTTGGGGCCCCAATTTGTTTTTAACTTATAAGGGGGCCCCTGCCGCCAATGTTTTTTTTTTTTTTTCAAAAAAAAATAAATTTTTTTTCAAATTTTTTTTGGGGCCCCAATTTGTTTTTAACTTAGAAGGGGGCCCCTGCCACCAATGTTTGTTTATTTTTTAGTTTTTTTACATTTTTTTTTGTTGGGGCCCCAAGTTTTTTTTAACAGGGGGCCCCTGCCACCAATGTTTTTAAAAAAAAAAATTTTAATTTTTTTTTTTTTGGGGCCCCAATTTTTTTTATAAGGGGGCCCTGACCATCAATAGCTTTTTACAACTTGTGTGGGGGGGGGTTACTTTTTTAGCGCTGATGTCTGTGTGGTCTTTTAACTGCGATGTGGGCGGGATATGGGGCGGAGCTTGGTCGTCAGTGTGGGCGGGGCCCAGGGGGCCCCAAAAATTTTGTTGTACGGGGCCCCGTGATTTCTAATGGCGGCCCTGGTCTCAGTCACACTCTTTGTAGTACTAGTGAACTTTACTAGCCTGTGTTTAAATACCTTTCCATTTCCTACAAAAATTCCCTTTTTTAAACTTTGAGCCTAGTTTCTTTCTGCCATACTGGTATGCAAAGCATTCTGACCCAAACGTTTTCATCTTCGATAAATTAGGCTTTCTCCCAGTTAGCATGTAGTATGGAGTTTGCCTTAAACAATTGTAAAAACACCTGTTGTGAATCATAGCGGCAGTCATTACTGTATATGTCCATAATTTTTTTGTGTTTTCCAATTTCTCTTAGCAGTCTCATTTTGATGGGGTGCTAAAGTCTCATGTCTGATGCTTTTCTTACTGAGCAGTGACTGAAAGTTCTTTGCCATAAAATCTGTGCCATTATCAGACCGTATACATTAGATAGTCCCATAGGGGGCAGTATCAGCAATTAACTTTTTTTGTGGCTAATACTGTATCACTCTTATTTTACAGAAAGTACACAAATACTGCACCAGAGTAATCATCAGTAAATGCTGTGGCATATCTAAAACCATCTTTTGCTATTGGCTCTATGGGGCGTGCTAAATCAGTGTGTACTAGTTCAAGTGATTTTTAGGTACAGGTGTCAGACTCTCTGTTTTGTTCTGAACAAATTTTCCCTGGGTACAAATTTCACAATTTAGGTTCGACTTATCAACCTTACCCTTAATTTTCACTTTCATTTCATAGTTACACCACTGTGACCTTCTTTTATTTAGTTTGCTTGGGCATGCATTCGTTTTGTGGCCCTTTTGGTCGCAGTTGCGCAGTTGTAACAGGGGTGCTGACCTGCATCACAATATCAGTGTTTGGGCTGACACGATATTTCTCAAGATCCTCAAAACTCCTTAACTGCGTTTTAAACTCAGTAAAAGTCACTTTTCCATCATCTTGTGTGATTTGGATAGCAATGGGTTTAAATGATTCAGGTAGGCCCTTAAGAATCATTGCAATCAACAGTCCATCACTTTGGGGCAGATTTATCAAGGGTCAAATTGAAAATTCAAATACTAAATTAGAATTTTAGAATTTTTATGGTCAAAACTGTCAAATACGACTAGGGATTATTCGAATTTGATTTATCATACTCTGGCCAAATCACTGTTTAAGTCAATGGAAACGATCCAGGGATCAATTTGGAGTTGTTTGCAGCCTCCTGACATTCGAGTTTTTATCAGAAAAAAACTAATAAATTTTTCAAAATTCGAATCGCATTCAATTCGAATTTGATTCGAGTTTTTGGGTCAATTAAATGCCTTCGGATTTTAAAAATTATATTTTTTTAAAATAAATTTGAATTTATTGGAGTTTAGGGGGGTTTTTAAAAACTCACTTGAATTCAAAATTCATCCTTTGATAAATGTGCCTCCCCATGTCTGTTCAGCATTTATCAGTGTTGTAATGCCTGTTTCTGCACATTTATATAGTCTGTGAAACTTTTATTTGCAGCTTTATGAAGAGATGTTAACTCTGTGTATGAGCTTATTATTCTTGGCTTACCTTTGCCAGCATAGTGGTTTCTCAGAAGTTGAAGCACTTTCCTTCCTTCATCAGCAGCACCTTCTCTCATAATTAGAGACAGACTTTTATCATCCAAAAATTGAATCGTCCTCTATCTTTCCTCATCCAAGTCTGTGTCCTCTGTGGGTTTCATAGTTCTTTTCATCTTCATCAAATATCATAACCTGTTGCCATTCTGCTTAAGAGATGGGATAACCGGTAGCTCTATCTCACGTGAGCCTGCAGCTTTCTGCACACAGACACCATGCTTCTCTTGCTTCAAAAGACATAAATTTATTAACACTTCTCCATTACCAGACAAAGATCATGTCACATGACACTTTGTCAGTATCAGATTACTATGGGATCTGTATGAGAGCACACGCATTAATACATGTCTTAACAATAATTCTTTGAAAGATTGATTCAGCAAGTCCTGTGAGTGCCGGTCTTCTGCATTCTTCTGCACCCAGATGGAACAACTGTCTATGGTGTGCACCTAATGTGTGTGTCCCTATATTGTAAGGGTTTGGGTAGCTGGGATCAGTTTTACTGGGGTAACACAGCCCACGGCACAAGCACAACTCATGAGAGTGTAGTCTCTTTTTGGCAGTTTATTGTCTCTTGCAGCAAAAAGAAACAAAACAAACAATTCAAAATAAAATCCTTGCCACTTAATGGGCTTCTAACTAATACAGGTCAGTTTTCCTAACTAAGCAGGATAAGGCCTACTGCCTGTCTCCCCGAAACAAAAAACATACAGGAATATATAAAATATTTCAATCCCTCTCACACAGGCAGTTTTCCTGTGTATTTCCCCCAACCAGGAGCTCTCCACTCTGGCTTGACCTGCCTTTTTTAATTAACCACCTGAGATACCTCAGGACAACTCAAAACACCCGGGCTGGACTAGCAGTCCCGGAACCACTCTGTTAGGAACCTGGGACATAAATAAGCTCAGTCCTGGACTTTCCCAGGTATCCCAGTAGTGACCTCACCACTAGGGATGTCGCGGACTGTTCGCCTGCGAACTAATTCGCGCGAACATCGACTGTTCGCGTCCGCCGAATGTTCGCGAACGTCGCGCGACGTTCGCCAATTTGGGTTCGCCTTAGCTGGCGCTTATTTTTGACCTCTCACCCCAGACCAGCAGATACATGGCAGCCAATCAGGAAGCTCTCCCTCCTGGACCAACCCTACACCCCCTGGACCACTCTCCTTCCATATATAAACTGAAGCCCTGCAGCGTTTTTTCATTCTGCCTGTGTGTGCTTGGAAGAGCTAGTGTAGGGAGAGAGCTGGTTAGTGATTTGAGGAACAGTTGATAGTAACTTTGCTGGCTAGTAATCTACTTGATAACTGCTCTGTATTGTAGGGACAGAACTCTGCAGGGATTTGAGGGACATTTTAGGTTAGGTAGCTTTGCTGGCTAGTAATCTACCTTCTACTGCAGTGCTCTGTATGTAGCTGCTGTGGGCAGCTGTCCTGCTGCTGATCTCTCATCTGCTGACTGCTGCCTGTAACCCAATAGTCCTTGTAAGGACTGCTTTTATTTTCTTTTTTGTTTTTTTACTTTGCTACTATAAGAGCCCAGTGCTATTAGTCTAGCTGTGTTGGGGAGTGGGACTGGTGTGCTGCTCCTCCTAGTAGTTCACCACTACCAGCACCAACCAGAGTCAAAATTGTTACAAAGTATCTTATTTGCACCTGTTAGCTGTTCTGAGCTCTTTGCCAAAAGCTAATTAAGTTAGCTGTTCAGTTCAGAGAAAAGAGGGACTTTCCAGTACAAAAGAGGGACAGGGGGTTGAGTGGTCAAAAGAGGGACAGTTGGGAGGTATGCAAGTGCCACCTAGCTGTGTGAGCTTTTTCACATTCTGTCTAAATAACAATAATAATTCTGTGTCCGTAAACATCACCTGAGTGATACAGCAGCAATAATATATTGTAATATATAATATCCGTATCCACTACTGTATACGTTGCCCTTGCAGGCATTGTTTGCCCAGTCTTTAACCAAGTGCCACCTCGCTGTGTGAGCTTTTTCACATTCCGTGTCCAGAAACATCACCTGAGTGACGTAGTGTGATTTCTGCCCTTTACAGCACAAAACGCAGCGCTGTGTCAACAATGTATTTTTCAGATACATTTTTGCCCTTGATCCCCCTCTGGCATGCCACTGTCCAGGTCGTTGCACCCTTTAAACAACTTTAAAATCATTTTTCTGGCCAGAAATGTCTTTTCTAGCTTTTAAAATTCGCCTTCCAATTGAAGTCTATGGGGTTCGCGACGTTCGCGAACCGTTCGCATTTTTGACGCAAGTTCGCGAACATTTTTTCCGCCGTTCGCTACATCCCTACTCACCACAATATATTAAAATATTCATAGATCACTGAGTGGCATATCAAGACATGGGTACAAACTAAGATGACAACTGGAAGCAACTTAGTCATCTGTGTGCACATGACCTAACAGCCTGCAACATCGATTTATAAGGTATTTAAACATGTTTTTCCTCTTTGGCTCTGTCATGGAAATTCTGTTACTGTAGACCACTTGAGGAAAAAACAAAGTTTATTTGACATGAGCTGCATGGATTCTGAACTCACAGAGAGAGTCAGAATCACACAGTTTATATAGACCTGTAAAAGGGAGTTACTGGTGGGAGAGCATAGAAATATACCTCCAGAGCACAGAAAAACAATGAACTGCTCTCACAGCCAAGCAAATGTCTCTGCCCTTAAGGCCAGGGTACTAGTGACCAAGGTTAGCTTGAGAACAGAATCCATCCAAGCTCCTGGAGGAATCTGCATACACAAAATTTTATTCACCCTCTAAGTTGTTTCCATAGAATGTTTTATTTGAGTGTGTCTGTATAGAAACTGCAGTACTGAAGAAGCCACTAATGTTTTCATGACTCAGCACACACTGTGGAAATTAGCCCTAAAGTGTATTTTCTGTAAGTAGAGAAGGGTGACTATCATTTTAGTACTGGTTGCTGCAGAATAGCAATGAATAATTGCCTTGCAGGATGCATCTCATTGTCCCCTGTATATAAAAGTTTGTACATATAAAGCAATTGCTCAGCTACTTGGGCACTGTTTATAGCAGCCATTTTAATGATATGCTAAATAACAACAACAAATATCAGATGAGGCCATGGGTCTATAATGAAGTCTATGTAAAGGTTTTCAATCAAGCTGTGGGCAGACAACATTTCTACACTGGGTTATGTCTGTGGAAGGTAGAAACACTTTAAATACAGGTGTATAATAAAGTGTGATTGTTACAACTTCCATTTTAAAATAACTGCGAGTTACATAATTAACAGGCAGTAAACAAATTTGCTTAACAGCTATGAAGTTTTTTTTTTATTTCAGAGAGTGCTGGCTTTTGCTAAACTGCTAATTAAGATTTAGGAAAATGTTTTCTTTCATGGTACATGTCTTTTGTTCCATCAAGTTATGGGCCATTTTAAATATATATTATGTAAATGGTGCATGGCTACTGCCAGTGTCTGTCATATTACTGTGTGCTTATATCACTTCAATATCCATCTCAGTCTGCTAGCCAACAAAATCCTTGGAGATATATATGATGATGAGCATTTGTATGCATAGTTTGTCCCACTTTGCATCTAAGCAATATGTGATGGGTTTATGGATAAACCACAGCGCATGAGTCCTTTTAACATTCAAAGAAAATACGTTCTCTTAATTCCCTTAAAGGGGTGGTTCATCTTTCAGTTGACTTTTAGTATGTTATAGAATGGACAAATCTAAGCAACCTTTCACTTGGTCTTCATTATTTATTTCTTACTCTTTCCGGTATTCAAATGGGCTGAGCCCATCTAAAAAACAAATGTTCTGCAAGGTTACACATTTATTGTTATTGCTACTTTTTATTACTCCTCTGTCTATTCAGGCCCTCTCCTATAAATATTCCAGTCTCTTATTTATATTAATGCCTGGTTACTAGTGTAATTTGAACCCTAGCAACCAGATTGCTGAAATCGCAAACTGGAGAGCTACTGAATAAAAAGTGAAATAACTCAAAAACCACAAATAATAAAAAATAAAAACCAGCTGCTCAGAATGTCACTCTCTACATCATACTAAAAATGAACTCAAAGATGAACATCCCCTTTAATAATGGGTGAATGCAGAGAACCTCTTTTCTCTGTATGAATTTTGTGGTAACACCCTCATTGCATCCTCGCCTTATGGTTCACAATAGTTTAGTGGCGTGCACAACTTTCCCTTTTTTGTTTAGGTTATATAGGGGCAGTGGCCAGCTCCATGTGGTAGCCAGGTGATCCCAGTGGTGGCTAAGGCAAGGGCAACCATTTTGGAGTTTTAACCATGGAAAGCAATGCTGCAGATAAAATGTAGTCCCTCTGAAAAATGTAGATAGAATTCTTAATACATCAGATAAAAGTCAGTGTAGGACTGGCCAGTAGAGATGAGTGAATCTGTCCTGTTTCACTTTGTTGAAAAATATGTGAAACTATGGGAAAATTTGCAAAGCACATTGAAGTCAACTGACATTTTTTCACTAGGCAGTGCCTTTTATTACATAACCCTGTTAATGTCCTATATATATATCAATAATTGGCAAGTGCAAAGGACCTCTTATCTCTGTATGAATGAAGTGGTCACATGCTCATTGTGCCCCCGCCAAATTTAAATATGCTTAATGGTGAGCACAACTTTTCCCTTTTGCCCCTTTTAACATCCAGTACAGTACTTTGAATACATACCTGATCCCACTAGACTGCAGCTCCCACTTGATAACCTGTTAAAGTATGCTGGGATTTGCAGTCCAGCAATAAGTAAAGTGTGGTTGAGCACAAACTTAAATTATTCTCACACATTCTGTATAAAGAAAAATAATAGTTGGGCAGTAATTGGCATTACCAAAACCCATTACCAAGGAATTACTTGATAATTTTGTATTACTTTCTTTTGTTTGATTATATAAAATCATAAATACTGAATTGCAACTATTCTGATGCATTTTTTCTTACTTTGATCCCAGTATGCTTGCATAAAGCTAGAATCAGATTTGTGCTTCCAAAACAGAAAGAGAAGTGGAGGCAAAGGAATAGAAATTGATTTAGGCTTGGTTAGCTAGAAATGTGTTAAGGTCAAAAACTAATTTTTACAGTCCCCTCCTGACTGTTATTTTTGCAGACATAGCAAAAAAAAAAAAAAAAATTACCTGATCTGTATAAGACTACATAAGCATAAGAGAAAATCCAAGTGCATAGGAGGTTAATTAATGGTTTAGCAACACAGCTATATCTGAATCCACTCGGTATCAGTAATTTGCTATACACTTGTAAGCTCATTGTATCACAGTGGTATCAGTATATCTGACATGACATTGCCATTCATGCAAGCTCAATACTATGCTAGGAAATAAAAGATGCTGAAATATATATATATAATGTCAGGTATGTGCTTTTTTTGCATGAATAAAGATACACTTTTATTTAAATGGATAGTGTCATTAAACACTGAACAATAAATTTAAAGTATTTCAGCCATGTAAAATAATTAAGCTATGTGCACATAATTGCTCACTTGTATACATTTTTCCCTGTACATTTAAATGTTTTTATTAAACTAAACTGTCATCATTCCAAACTTAAAGGGAAAGTAAAGACCCATGTTAACATAAGTTCGTTAAAAGGAGATTTTCTTCCGGTAAATCCCTTTTGCATAGGCCTGTATTGTCAGTTTGGGACTACTGGCGAAGTCATCTAAAAGGGTGGGAATAAAGAACTAGTTAATTATGTACATAGCAAGACAGAATCTAACAAAATCTGGCCATAGGCATGCAGATATATCCTTATGTCCGACGAACAATCGGGCATTGCAATCTCCTGACCTACCACTAACCATTTAAATAAAATAAAGTAGTAAAAAGAAGAAATATGACAATGTTATGGCCATTACTTTACAGACAGCAATCGTACTAAAGTTATGTTCGAAAGTTCTGAGGTCTCAGTAAAACTCACCAATTGTGATAAGAAGTCCAGATGCACCACCCTGAACTTTCAGCTGACGGAGCGAACCACCATGTAGAGAAAAAAAGAGCCAGCACTTCCAAAGACCAATCCTCCAGGCAGACTTGTAAGTAGATTATTTCAGTACACAAGGATGCAGCCTTTCATGTTTCATATTATTCAGATACTTAATCATAGGCTGTGATTAAGTCTCTGAATGTTATGAAATGCGTAAGGAAGATTGATCTTTGGAAGTGCCTGCTCTTTTTTTCTCTACACGATATTGTCAGATAGGCTATACATGCAGAGATATTATCATTAGCCGAAAGAAATCTTCTCGCAGTGTCTGATCCACTATGACCGATCACCATGGCAACATCTGACACTGTTTTGTCTGAACAAATGGTGAATAAGAAGTTCACATAAGAAGTTCACATAAGAAGTTCAAGGTCCCACGAGTCTATTGGCTTGAAGAGGTGGTGTTGTAGCACCAGATTGAGGTTCCAAGGCAGTGTGGGATCCTCAATGGTAAGACACAGTTTCAACCGAGCTTGGAAGAAAAGTCAGAATTCAGGAAAGATGGGCAATTGTTGATGAAAGAGGGCTCCAAGGGCTGAAAGTTATACTTTGAGGGAAGAAAGGCTAAGGTGTTTGTCTGCCCCATCCTGGAGAACTGGAATTTTTGTGGTGATAAACACGATTTCCAGTGAAGGCTGTGACCAGTGCACCACCGAAAGGAAATTGGCCAAACCCTGTGGTATGCATCAATTATGGTTGGTCTATGGGCCTCCATCTGACTGAGGAAGTGGTTCTGAAGAGGATGCATGTGGAACCTTGTGTAGGGGATGCCATCTACAATGAAAGCCGTGAGCCCGAGGGTTCTCAGGATGTCTTCCACCGATGGTGTGTGCGTTGAAATGAGATCAGAAATGAAAGAGAAAAGTTTGCAGAACCTGAGCCATAATGTCAACGAGTGGTATGTTATGCCAATAGTGCTGCTGAACTCTTTCAGAATCATTCATTTATTTACTTGAAATGATGTCTTTAGAGCAAAATGGGATATTCTTCAGATATGGAAATCCAAACAAAATATGACATATTTGCTTATCAAAATGGCAATTAATTGATGGCAAAAACAACATAATCTGGCAAGTACAGTATATATGTTCCAACCTAGAAAATGCAAGAATGGTAAGAATGAATCTGGAGAACTGGAACAAATGATATAACATGTATGTCAGAACTAAGTTCCCTGTTCAAGTTCAGAAGGAAGAATCCCATTAAAAATGTTCCTTACAATGCATTTAGCCGCAGCTTAGAGAAATAGTTAACCTCCTAGCAGGATGGCTGGATGTTCTATTCATAAAAAAAATTGTGAATTTTTAAATTCTGGCCACCCTGGTCATCGCTCTTTGATAGTGCCAGCCTACATCCCTGTGTGGGTGTGCTGCACAAGATAAAAGCACTTTGTGTGCTGATAAAGCCAAACAAAGACAACATGAATGACAACAGTTTTGCTTTGAGCAAAGGCAAATCAAAATCGTTTTGGTCTTCACCCCCGCAGGCATCTTTATTGGCTTCTTGTTTGCTGGCTGCTAAATGGGAGACAACCACATGAAGGGGTTTCCATTAAAAGGCTCGCACAGTCACTCAGATAAATGAATGAGATTGTAATAGGCTAGGCGTAAGAGAATTTATCCTGTATTGCCACGTTCTGACAGCTCTGTAGAAGGCTGTCTGTGGCAGATAGACAAAATTAGGCAACATGAGTAGTGAAAGGCTGGACAGGGCAATATATTATTTGCGTTGCTATCTCAGCATTACACAGTTTCTCCAGGCTAAGCTTAGGTTTCTACCAAGATTGAATCAGGTCACATCTTAATCTACTAGAATTTTCATCTATTAGAGAAATATTTGCATGGATCCTGTTCTATGCATAAAGATACATTTGGGGCATTTTTCTGAATGCTAAAAACAGGAAATATTCTGTTGTATGCAGTTATTATGATATGAGACTTATAATGACACATAGACCACTATTTCAAATTAAACGTTCATCAGTTGTGTAGAGTTGTCCGTTTTCTGGGGTGTTCATTTTGCTTCATAAAAAATGTCACTATATTTTTCACTTTGGGCTTTGGGGTTTTGTGTAAAAAAAGTTAGGGGGTCTAACATAAAATAAATTAGCATTTATTACAATTGTGGTTTTCTTTGCTCTAACATTAGTTGTGATTTAGCAATATGATCAGTGAGAACTTGAGAATATGTGAAAGAGATCAAGTCACAAACAAACATGCTATACACTGAAAACATTCTATTAGAACGTAACATTTACTGTGTAGCTGTCTGAAAGCAAACATTTGATTGGTTGCTATGGTTTACTAAGCCTGGCCTAGCCTTTATTTCATTATTTGTTTACATACATGTATTAGATTACCGTGTGAGTTTTTAATACTGTCTTCCAGAATTCAATATATGTCCTAAAGACAGAGTTACCCATTCATCCTTTTAATTAGTTCAAAGAATGAGCATGTGACTATGCCTATAGCAGAAATTCATCTGGTTTACCTTGTGTGCAAGTCAGTCCATGCCTGAAGGTTTTAATTTTGTGTATGGTTAATTTAGTGCTCTGCTAATGGAACTAAACATAATTGATATTCAATTGTCCATGAAATATAACATTTTATGTGTACTTCAAACCACAGGTACATATTAGGCTGCTATTCCTATTTATGGATTTAAATTCCAATACACAAATTATAACATGCTTCATTTTAAGCACAGCTGTTGGTGTGTGGAATAGAACTTAGTGGTGCTACAAAGAACCACTTGAAATGTTTATCAAAACACTCCAAGGTACATATTAATATAATTGAATATTTATATTACTGCACTTACATCTACAGTGCTTTTCAGGCTTTAAATAATTAAAAGTTATACAAAAGTTAACAAAATCTTTTATTTTGTGGTGTTGGTCTATGCAATGTACAACAGGACTTTGAAATATCATTTACTTCTATTTTTAAGTTACCATCACATTAGTATTATACAGTTTAGTGCAGTGACTAGAATATCAATAGCGGGTAAGTGTGTCTCTCCCAGAATGCGAACTGAAAAGCCAATGCAGGGGCCGGAATGAATAAGTAATCAATTGTGCTAAAAGAGAGAGACTGAAAGTAAGCTCTTTATTCAAGAAGCAGAAACCAGGATGTAGAGAGACTAGCTTGGGCAGTTCTGGAGAGATGAAAACTCCAAAAAGCTTGGTAGCTGAATATAGATACTCTTACATAGTTACATAGTTACATAGTTAAATGGGGTTGAAAAACAAAGTCCATCAAGTTCAACCCCTCCAAATGAAAACCCAGCATCCATACACACACCCCTCCCTACTTTCACACAAATTATATATTCACATATTTATACTAACTATAGAGTTTAGTATCACAATAGCCTTTGATATTCTGTCTGTCCAAACAATCATCCAAGCCATTCTTAAAGGCATTAACTGAATCAGCCATCACAACATCACCCGGCAGTGCATTCCACAACCTCACTGTACTGACTGTGAAGAACCCCCTACATTGCTTCAAATGAAAGTTCTTGTCTTCTATTCTGAAGGGGTGGCCTCTGGTGTGGTGATCCTATTTATGGGTAAAAGGTCCCCTGCTATTTGTCTATAATGTCCTCTAATGTACTTGTAAAGTGTTATCATGTCCCCTCGCAAGCGTCTTTTTTCCAGAGAAAACAACCCCAACCTTAACAGTCTACTCTCATAATTTAAGTCTTCCACGCCTCTTACCAGTTTAGCTGCACGTCTCTGCACTCTCTCCAGCTTATTTATATCCCTCTTAAGGACTGGAGTCCAAAACTGCACTGCATACTCCAGATGAGGCCTTACCAGGGACCTATAAAGAGGCATAATTATGTTTTCATTCCTTGAGTTAAAGCCCTTTTTTATACAAGACAGAACTTTATTTGCTTTAGTAGCCACAGAATGACACTGCCCAGAATTAGACAACTTGTTATCTACAAAAAACCCTAGTTCCTTCTCATTTAAGGAAACTACCAACACACTTCCATTTAGTGTATAACATATTATTTTTGCCAAAGTGCATAACCTTGCATTTATCAACATTGAACCTCATTTTCCAGTTTGCTGCCAGTTTTCCAACAAATCACTCTGCAAAGTGGCAGCGTCCTGCATGGAAACTATAGTTCTGCACAATTTAGTATCATCTGTGAAAATAGAAACAGTACCCACCTCCAGGTCATTAATAAACAAGTTGAAAAGCAAGGGACCTAGTACAGAGCCCTGTGGTACTCCACTAATAACACTGGTCCAATTAGAAAATGTTCCATTAACCACCACTCTTTGTAGTCTATCTTTTAGCCAGTTCTCTATCCAGGTACAAATACGATGTTCCAGGCCAACATTCCTTAATTTAACCAGTAACTTTCTTTGTGTGTATCAAATGCTTTAGCAAAGTCTAAATAAATCACATCCACTGCCATCCCAGAATCGAGGTCTCTACTTACCTTCTCATAAAAAGAAATTAAGTTAGTCTGGCAAGATCTATTACGCATAAAAACATTTTGGCATACACTCATAGTAAATGAGTGTATGAAGTCCTAATAGAGGGTGAGGCAAGTTTTTAAGATATTCTGTTTGGCTATAAACATGTTTTCTCCAGTGTCAGAAAAATGAACTCATTTGTTTATAGCATATGCTTTGTAAAATGTGCCTTATATGTGTAAACCCTGCTGCAAATAAAAACACAGGTGTTCATCTGCTTGAGAATTATATTAGGTGTTGCTCTTCCTATGTAAAAGATAACTAAGCATAGTTTATATTGATTCTATTGATTTATATAGATTAGTAAAGCACATCACAGAATTGCATCAGTTGTCAATGCTGCTGCTGGCTGTATAAAACTGTTACATCTTTGAATCATCTGGTGAATCTCTGCTGATTTGACCGCCCATAGTTTGGTCAGAAAAGACAGATTGCTTGTTCTTGGAGACCCATGTAGACCCATTAACCAGGAGCTAGATCCACTACTTTATATTATGCAAACTGATTTTTCCAGCAATCTTGGTCATTATTTAACTAATAGTAAGGCAGATGGCACTGATTTACATTTCAAACAAATGTGTATACTTCCAAGAAAATATGCACAAGGAATCAGCGCCTGTGGCAACATAAATAAGGAACTCGCATAGCGTAATACGTTCAATGTAGATGGTAAATGTCACCATGTGCTTTTAGTTTACTTATTCTATAAGTGCTCCCCTTTTTTTGGGTTTAACTTTATTCAATAAGTGCTCCAATTTCTCTTATATGTAACTGGTTATAGGGAACAGGTGTTGGGGGGGTGCACAGTAAAAGCGATAGCAATTTTCTTCATGCAGCGATGGGTCAACACAGTTTAAAACCACACCTCCACCGTTTGGAAGAATTGCCTACTTACAAACCACTCTCGTGGTCAAGCGTGTTCATTAACTCCTCCTGAGCGGTCTTAATTTAACCTCGCATCCTCCATGGGTTCCAGGGGAGGGATAGAAAAACATATATAACGTTATAACTATATAATAGTATAATAACGTTTTATTTTTAAAATTTTAAAAACAATAAATACACTCACATTTTGTTCTCAATAAAATCGCATTCAGTCCAATTTGTTGTGATTTTTCAAAAGTCCCCAAGGATGGTGGTTTCCAGCCGGATTTAGACCTCCTTGTGGCACTCGTACTGAACTGGTAAGAGTTTTCCGTCGCCCAACGCGTTTCGCTGTTACTCACAGCTTCATCAGAGGCTTAATTTTTACAAAGTACATTACCCTATTTAAGCTATTTCCGGTCGTTCGTCCCAGTGGCTATTCGAACTTCCGCGTTCCATTTCGTGCGTTCCACTGCGTTCACTTCCTGTTCTGTGCGTGTTACATCTATCTCTATCATGCACGTTTCATTGGGGAGCTGGATTGTGGTGGGGAACTCCCCTCGCCTTCGTGGCCAATCGCATCTCCCTCACAATTAACTATTAAAGTTAGTCGATACTCAAAGATGGTTATACATCGTTATATAATATACGGTACACTTTAAACAATACACTGTACACCATATACAAATAGAGCCACATACAGTTTGGGAGAGCTTTAGTACAACTTTTGGATCATTCCAAGTGCAATTTCTACCCAAAGTGATTCTGTGCAGTGGGAGTTATAGTTCAACCTATATTCCCATTCTATAAGTTTCCTATGTTTTTGAAACGTAACCTAAAACTTATCTCATTTTCATGGTGATTGTGTTTTCTACCTATATTGTATTGGTATTATTCCTGTTTTTGTTTTATTTTTTATTTTTTGTTTTTAATTTTTATTTTTAATTTTTTAATATTTTATTTTGTGCCTTTCTCAGTGTTGATGCAATATTATTGGTGGTTTTGCGTGTATCAAATTAAAAAGTGTGTAATTTTGTAAATTATTCATTATTGATAAGCTTTCTTTCTTTCCTACTAATGTATTGAATGTTCATTCCCCTTTGTTAGTGCTCCCATCTTTACCTATATTTGTTTTGTAGTGATCCAAAACGGTTAATCCATAATTCATAAAAAAGCTCTTAGATTTATATCTATATTTAGCCCCTGTGGAACAAAAGTTTGCATTTTATCGATCCATTTGCTCTCCTCCTGGAGCTTTCTCTTAACCATATCCCCACCCCTCCAGTCCCGCTGTACTATACTAATGCCCCAAAATTTCAAACCTGTAGCTTTTTGTTCATGGTGTTCTTTAAAATGTCTGGACACACTGTGGTTGGTCATTCCCTTCTCTATATTTCTTACGTGTTCATTTATTCTTTCCCTTAGTTTTCTATTCGTTTTCCCAATATATTGGAGACCATAGGGGCATTCTAGACAGTAAATGACGTTCTGTGTTGTGCACTTGATACAGTGTTCAATATTATATTTTCTATTTGTGACATTTGATGCAAAGTGTAACTTTTTGTTCCCATATCTGCATGCTTTACAAAGTGCACAAGGGTGAAAACCTTTCCATTCTTCCTTTTGTTTTTTGTTTCTTGTTTTTTCTGTGGGGATGAAATTATGAACTAACATTTGGCCCAGATTATTTGCTCTCTTGTATATCACATTTGGTTTTTGGGGAATTATCCCTTTCAGGAGCTCATCTCCCTCCAGAACATTCCAATGTTTATTTAAAATTTTCTTTATCTCATGTGCTCCCGGGGTATAGGTCGTTATAAATGAACAGCCTAATTGTTCTTTTTCTTTTTTGTGTCCTTCTTTTTTCTTTTAATAATTCTGCTCTGTCTATCCCTTCTGCTTTTTTCTATGATTCTTGAATAAGTTTTTTTGTGTAACCCCTTTTTCTAAATCTGTCTGACACATAGTCCAATTGACTTTCTAGCTCTGCTGGATTTGAACAATTCTTCTTTAGCCTGCAGAACTGGCCATATGGGATATTTTTTAACCACACTGGATTATGATTACTTGTGTTTAAAACATAGTTACATACGTCAACCTTTTTAAAATAGGTTTTAAAATCTAGAGACTCCTTATTTTTACTTATCTCCAGATCCAGAAAGTTTACTTTTTGTAAACTATACGAAAACGTGAACTCCAGATTTTGGTCATTTTTGTTCAAATCATTCACAAACTTTATCATTTCTGGTTCGGTTCCTTGCCAGAGGAAGATGATGTCATCTATAAAGCGCCGCCATAGGACGAGGTCACCACCCAGCTTTGGTAGAATGTTTACATGTTCCCAATAGGTAATGCGATAAAACGATTAAAGAAGTGGTTATGGCGGAGCTCACCTCGGCGTTCAGCGTTCCCTTCCTGGTCGCAGCTATCGCGAGACTTCGGGTATTAGCCCCAGATACTCCAATCTTCACACTATAGATTCCTCGCTAGCAGCGCCGGCCATTCAACGGAAGGAATACCACTGTTTAATATCAATCCGGCTTTATTATTACACACAGTGCGGAGTTGCACAGCACACCCACTGAAATTGTAACTCCGCACTGTGTGTAATAATAAAGCCGGATTGATATTAAACAGTGGTATTCCTTCCGTTGAATGGCCGGCGCTGCTAGCGAGGAATCTATAGTGTGATGTTCCCAATAGCCCATGAATAAATTGGCATAGCTGGGGGCGAACCTCGTTCCCATGGCGGTCCCCCACAGCTGCAAATAATATTTATCCTCGAACCAGAAATAATTGTGTTTCAATATATAGGAGATGGCTTCCAATACAAATTCTTTTTGGTTCATTATCAGAGTCCCATCATTCTCTAGGTAGTGTGACACCGCTTTTATTCCCAATTCGTGTTGAATTGCTGTGTACAGGGCTTTAACGTCCAATGTGCACAGATATGTTTCCTGATTTACTTTAGTCTTTTCTAGGTCCCTAATGACTTGGGTGGAATCCTTTAAATAGCTGGGCAATTCAACTACATATTTTTGTAATAATCTGTCAACATATTCGGACATGTTGCATGATATTGAGTTTATGCCCGATACAATTGGTCTGCCCGGTGGGTTATTTATATCTTTGTGGATTTTGGGCAGACAATAAAAGACTGGAATCTTGGGGTTCTTCATATACAAATATTCACTTTCCTTATGGTTCAAAATCCCTTCCTGTGTTGCTTTGTCTATTAATTTTTTTATTTTATTGTTAAATACTTCAGTGGGATCATTTGCTAATTGTCGATAGGTAGTGTTATCCTCAATAAGGTTTAGACACATTCCTATATATTTGTCTGTGCTCATCATAACCAAGCCACCACCTTTATCTGCCGGTTTGATTGTGATGCTGTTATTATTTTTTAGGGCATTTATAGCTTCCTTTTAGTATAGTACAGCGGGACTGGAGGGGTGGGGATATGGTTAAGAGAACGCTCCAGGAGGAGAGCAAATGGATCGATAAAATGCAAACTTTTGTTCCACAGGGGCTAAATATAGATATAAATCTAAGAGCTTTTTTATGAATTATGGATTAACCGTTTTGGATCACTACAAAACAAATATAGGTAAAGATGGGAGCACTAACAAAGGGGAATGAACATTCCATACATTAGTAGGAAAGAAAGAAAGCTTATCAATAATGAATAATTTACAAAATTACACACTTTTTAATTTGATACACGCAAAACCACCAATAATATTGCACCAACACTGAGAAAGGCACAAAATAAAATATTAAAAAATGAAAAATAAAAATTAAAAACAAAAAATAAAAAATAAAACAAAAACAGGAATAATACCAATACAATATAGGTAGAAAACACAATCACCATGAAAATGAGATAAGTTTTAGGTTACGTTTCAAAAACATAGGAAACTTATAGAATGGGAATATAGGTTGAACTACAACTCCCACTGCACAGAATCACTTTGGGTAGAAATTGCACTTGGAATGATCCAAAAGTTGTACTAAAGCTCTCCCAAACTGTATGTGGCTCTATTTGTATATGGTGTACAGTGTATTGTTTAAAGTGTTCCGTATATTATATAACGATGTATAACCATCTTTGAGTATCGACTAACTTTAACAGTTAATTGTGAGGGAGATGCGATTGGCCACGAAGGCGAGGGGAGTTCCCCACCACAATCCAGCTCCCCAATGAAACGTGCATGATAGAGATAGACGTAACACGCACAGAACAGGAAGTGAACGCAGTGGAACGCACGAAATGGAACGCGGAAGTGCGAATAGCCACTGGGACGAACGACCGGAAATAGCTTAAATAGGGTAATGTACTTTGTAAAAATTAAGCCTCTGATGAAGCTGTGAGTAACAGCGAAACGCGTTGGGCGACGGAAAACTATTACCAGTTCAGTACGAGTGCCACAAGGAGGTCTAAATCCGGCTGGAAGCCACCATCCTTGGGGACTTTTGAAAAATCACAACAAATTGGACTGAATGCGATTTTATTGAGAACAAAATGTGAGTGTATTTATTGTTTTTAAAATTTTAAAAATAAAATGTTATTATACTATTTCCGGTTTTTCTATCCCTCCCCTGGAACCCATGGAGGATGCGAGGTTAAATTAAGACCGCTCAGGAGGAGTTAATGAACACGCTTGACCACGAGAGTGGTTTGTAAGTAGGCAATTCTTCCAAACGGTGGAGGTGTGGTTTTAAACTGTGTTGACCCATCGCTGCATGAAGAAAATTGCTATCGCTTTTACTGTGCACCCCCCCAACACCTGTTCCCTATAACCAGTTACATATAAGAGAAATTCGAGCACTTATTGAATAAAGTTAAACCCAAAAAAAGGGGAGCACTTATAGAATAAGTAAACTAAAAGCACATGGTGACATTTACCATCTACATTGAACGTATTATGCTATGGGAGTTCCTTATTTCTGTTGCCACAGGCGCTGATCCCTTGTGCATATTTTTCTGGAAGTATACACATTTGTTTGGATTCTTTTTCTCTACAGCTGAGAGACTGTGAGGTGATCGGCAAGAAATAACCTAAGGGACTGACATTTTTTTATTAATTGTATATTTAAAACAATTGATTTGTTATACTGATTTACATTTAAAGGACAACAAAATGAAAACCACTAAAATTATCAATTGGTTCAGCTTCCCCCACTTACCTTAAATACTAGACTCCATGCCTGGGTTGGTGTGCCTCATCACATAAACACCAGCCTGGGGTAACTTTGTTTTAGAGCATCACCATGTTTTATCTATTTCACAGTTATCCCTATGTAAGTAAAGTTGGGTGCTTGAGCAGTACAGTAAAAAATTATGGCACAGTTCTCTATAAGCTGCTCAGAGAGAGGTGCCCGACAAACTGTGGTAGGCTAGAATATCAGGGCTCTACCAATAAAAAGCTCTTTATAGAATAACATATTTTATTTCCAATGCTATGGATGCAGTAGATAGGGTTCACAGAATACAATAAAATTATAAATTTAAGGACAAGGACACGGTGCAAAAGACACAATTACAAAACACTGGCAGAAAGTGCCATGTTTTTTGCTCATAATGCACCCTACTACCCTTTGTTGCCCACTGCCAGGGGCAACTCCAGGATGTAGAATAAAAAGTTTTGCCCAAATATGAATATATACATGCTGGAGGATCATTCAGAGGGGTCAGAAGAGATGTACAATTGTCTTTTTCTAGCCCAAAGTAACTACAGTGAAACCTCAATTTCACATAACCCAATTTTAAGTTTTCCCTCATTTATACCATTTTTTATGAAACCATCAATAATGCATAACATTTTTCCCTAATTTTATTTTTTTCCAGTTTTTTCATAATTTTATTCTGGTCCTCTGAAAAACATAAAATGGGGGTTCTACTGTATGTATTACATAACTATGAAGTATAAGACTCCCTTATCCCGCTTACTGTTGCACTCTGCGACTAGCAACAAATTTTCTATCCAGTCCAAGCCAGAATGAGCAGTATATACTGAGAAAGGGGTACGTACAAGGCTCCAATATTGTGGCTTTCAGCACTCAAGTTCTATTATAAAATGTCTAAATGTACTTTCCCTTTACCTAATTATAAAAAGTCTATATAATAGTAGGCGGGCAGTAGGTGGTAATAGGCAGACATAAACACTTCTGTATGTATTTATTAATCTATTGTATTATTTCAAAGCATATTCTCTGTACTATACAGGCACATAAATAGTGTTTAAATGTCTCTACACACATCCCCTCATGATTTTGTGCCTACAGCCTTCTTCCCTTCTGTCTGTCACTTCCCAAGCTTGACAAGTGGTTCTTTATAAAGGACTTGAAATCTCAGTGTTAAAGTGTTAAAGCAAACAGTTACTGTCAGCTTTATGAGGTACTTCTTTACAGAAGAGTTGAACTCACTTACTCATCTGGTGATTGCCCTGTATCTATTGTCAGTACTATGACGCTGGAGGAGAGAAATACTGCAATGTTAGCATTTATATGATCTCTTTATAAAAGACATCTAAAGAGAACAGAGCTAGAGATAACGTTAAAAAGCTGATTATAAAATAATAGGAAAAGAAGTTTTGAAAAGTACTTGGAAAAAAGTATTAGTGTTATGTGAAATTACATATACAAGTACAAACCAGTGCTTAGTCCCTTTTACCTAAAAGGTCCTTTTTTTAAATAATCTTAATCAGTACTGTCCAACTGGCAGCCCGCGTTCGCATCTCCCTCTTGTGTGGCACCCCACATGAAAGTCTGGCTACTGTGACTGCTTACCTTGTTTAAGCTTTAAAAGGTATCAGTACTGAGATTAACTGGCCCCTGCATAGTTTATACCTCAAATGTGTGTGCCATACTCTGCCTGCCTTATGTTCCCTGTGTGCAGGCACAGATTTGTGGCAAAGCCACAAAGGCCCGGGTCCTACAGGAAACCTGGACCGGAGTTACAGTGGGAGCTGCCATGACTAGTAAATTTCAAAGTGGGCTGGGGGTAGGGGGCGCATGGTAGTGGTAGCGCCAGTGGTAGCACACACGTCAGGATAGACATGTTCCCTACTCTGTCTGTCATACTTTACCTGTGGGACGGTATGGTTTGTTCTGGGGGTTTGTTAGCATTTGGAAACTGTTGTTAGGGGCCCCTAAGGTGTTAAATAATGTGTTAGGAGTGCTGTTATTCACAGGGGAGGAGGCATATGGATTTAGGGTATGTTACATTTTTCACATATGAGTGATGAGTGATATTGCTGCAGGAAGCACCAACCATTTGTTTTTTTGGTGTGCTACCACCATTAATGTGGACACCATTAATGTGGTAATGTGTGTGTTTTGAAGTGGATGTGGTTTAAAAACAAGGAGTGATAAACACTGGCTTCCATTTTCAGCCCTCCACCAAGTAGGCCAGAAAAATTCAGGCCCACTGTACCACAGAAGTTAGACTGATCTAAACCAATATCCACACTAATGGTCAATATCCTCTTGCCTTAGGCAGCTTCTTTTCTTAAAAACAGCATATAAATAACAGTACCTCAAAGCCTGATCTTGAAGAATAAATAACTGAAAATCATAAAACATAATTCTTTATTTTTTATATAAAACAAGCTTTAGGGAAGATAACAATGTGAAGTGAATGACCCAAGCCCCTACAATAATTATTATTTAATATCATTAGAAGTAATATCATATTTAAATGAAATATAAGGGAATGCAGGTATGGGACCTGTTATCCAGAATGTTCGGGACCAGGGGCTTTCTGGATAATACATTTTTCCTTAATTTGGATCTTCATACCTTAATTATACTAGAAAATAATTTCAAAATTAAATAAACCCAATAGGTTGGTTTTGTTTCAGAAGAGGACTCATTATTTCTTAGTTTGGATGAAGTGCAATGTACTGTTTTATTATTACAGAGAAAAAATAATCATTTTTAAAAATGAAGTCTTTGGGAGACGGACATCCTGTAATTTGGAGCATTCTGCATAATGGGTTTCCAATAACAGATCCTATACCTGAAGAATATTTAATGCACATACCATTGTTTATTTATAATATTCCATATCATATAAAATTATTATGGGTTTGCCTGTTTTGGAAGAAGGTTTGTCCATAAGCAAAAACCTGCTCATATGACCATAAGAAAAGTTATATTTGCGCATGTGGTGACTTTTCATTATCCAAGATTCTAATATATGGCAGCTCATTCTTATTTATAACTACAAATATAATATTGAAAAGGAATGTGCTGAATACACAATAAACTGCATTTTTATTGTACACTGTGTATATAAAAACCTGGTAAATAAATAGGCTTTGTACTGTCCCTATATATTTTTTAAAAACCTTCGCACAGAAAAACTGATTCTCATTATTATAGCACAATATAAAGTCAAATAGATGGAATGGGCATACTTAAAGCAGTAGAAGTTAGCTTTTTATGTTACATTTTATTCCAAAATGTCTGCAGCAAGACATCAGTAGCTAAGAATCTAAAAAAAAGTTATTATGGGCTTACTTGGGTTTAACCCCAGCTCCTTCATCTAAATACTGACACATGAATAATTCAGAAGAATCCCTTACACTAGAGTAGCTATAATCCTGGCAACTGCATGAAGGAGATAATCTGTTGTTAAAACACGCTGACCAGCCTCATTCTAAAGAGAATGAAATTGTGTTTAAATTGGAATTAATGTGATGGGCCACTTATCAGGCAATCTATCTTGCAGTTTGTAGCCCTTCTTAAAGAAAGCATGCAAAATATAAATTAAATCTATTCTGCTCATATTCTGTCAACGCGCATGAAGAAATAGAATTTCCCTGTAGACCATCTTTTTCTAATCCATTTAAACTCAGTCCAAAGAGCACAGATAATCAGTAATGACTCAACTCCGATTCTTGTCTCTGTAGGGTGACTGACATGGGCAGCATGCAAAGATAAAAATGGTGGTCACTGCTGTGTATGATTGTATGTATTAAATAAAGCAGTCGCCAAAGAACCTGAGGCAATAATAGGAACACTTACAACCTATGCTTGTTACACATAAACTTTATATGTATTCTTAAAGCCATTGGAACAAAGGGTGCTCAAAACATCAACTACTCATTCAGTGAAATAAAAAAGTTAATGCCTCTGCTTTTGTTCCTCAATGGCATCAATGTGGTGACAAGTAAAAAAAAAATGCCAAAAACCTATTTACATTTTATAAAGTGTCAAATTTGTATAGTTAAGCTATAGAAATGATGATCTAAAACAATAAAGAAGAGAAAATGCCACTGGTAAACTACAAGTTTATTGACTTTGTCTCTGCAATAATAGTTGGCAGAGGCAGTGGGGTGGGATTTCTGAAATGACTGCCCAATAGCCAGGAAGAAAATGTTTCAGTACCTTTAGTGATGATTACATTTGCACCCACTGCTCTCCTATAACTACCAAAACATTTTTTCCTTTAAGAATCGTTCCATTTCTCACCTAAAACATCAACTACTCTAGGGTTAGTTCCAAATGAAAATAGAAGCTAAAGGAATACCTGATTTCTGACCTCTCATTCTCTACTTGCATCTGGGTTGTGGGTCATTTACCCCTAATATTGGGGAACTGCTTTATGGGGCAAATCCACTAACCTCCGAAAATTAGCCAGCGACGGCTTCGCTCACAGCGCAACACTTCGACAGGCGTAGATTCACCAGGACAATGCTAATTAACTAAAATCCGAAGTTGCGTCCAGGGTGCCAAACACTGGCAAAGTTGCGCTAGCGTTACTGCGCCAAGCAAAGCGAAGTTGCGCTAGCATTGCCTAATTTGCATACTGTGGGAAGTTAAAGTTCAATGGACGGATATGTTACAGCCAATACATTACACTACACAAGCCCGGGAAACCTTAATAAAATAAAGTTGTTATATTGGCCTACACATGAGCCCAGTGTATAGTTTATTTGTCATATGTTAGGAATGGGGGGAAGCCAGTTACCCCCAAAAAAAATTACGCTATATTTCAGCCTATCACCCTGAAAATGGAAAAGACGCTAGAGTTTTTGAGACTTAGAAAAATTTTCAACTATTTTTTGTGGAACTCCTATCTACTCTATTGCAGTTCGCCTGGTCTGAGGTGGCGAAGGCAAGTCTGGCGCAAAAGGTAACGTTCAGTAAAATCCGCATTTTAAAGAATTTGCGTAGTTACGTACATTCACCAGAGCAAAAATTCGCCAGGCGTTAGGCAGCGAAGTCTATCTCCTTCGCTAGTGAAGTTACGCCAATCAGCGAAGTACCAAAATGACATCACCCCGGCAAATTTTCACCTACGTTAGTCACTTCGCCCTTTAGTAAATTTGTCCCTGTAAGAGAATCACATGTATGTAGGTCATATTTGGGATTCTGCCGAAAAAAAAGTAACTTTTCAAACTCATCCTTCTCATAATATGAACATAATATTGTTGTGGAACTTCAAGAACCAGAGACCACTTGAGGTGAAAAGATAATGTTTATTTGACATGAGCTCCGTGGATTGTGAACTCACAAAGAGTCAGAATGCCAAACAAAGAAACTACAGAGTTTCTATAAACTTGTGAACGCATGACATAATAACGTATGGGCATAAAAAGGCTTTACCATTGCGGGAGCATAGAGATATAACTTCACAGCACAGAAAAACAAAGAACTGCCCATTTATCCAATGAGATGGTTCTTCCTCAAGGTCAATGTTATAATGACCAAGGCTATCTTGAGAACAGAATCCACCCAAGTCAGGGGGGCTTCCGGGGGAATCTGTATACAAATAATTTTATTCTTTCTCAATATGATGCAGCAACTTGCTGAGTTGATTAACTGCTCCCCTACATGTTGAGTTTGTTTGGGTGCTCCAGTTACCAGCAGTGTCTGGATTCATGTAAAGCTCCACTGTCATACAAAGACGACAACTAGGTAGTTACACCACAGTGCAGGTAGCAATATTTATACATGCACAAAAGGTGGTTGCTGATTGTTTCACAGCTTCCCTGTTTCACAAGTGCCAAAAATAAATGTTTGTTACACATAAATTATACAAACATTTATGTTGTACATACATGTATGCTGTTGCCACACTCAGGGGCACATTTACTTAGCTCGAGTGAGGGATTCGAATGCAAAAAACATCTAATTTCGAAGTGTTTTTTTGGCTACTTCGACCATCGAATTGGCTATTTCGACCTTCGACTACGACTTTGACTTCGAATCGAACGATTCAAACTAAAAATCGTTCAACTATTCGACCATTCAATAGTCGAAGTACTGTCTCTTTAGAAACAAACTTCGACCCCCTAGTTTGCCACCTAAAACCTACCGAAGTCAATGTTAGCCTATGGGGAAGGTCCCCATAGGCTTTTCAATCTTTTTTTTAAAATCCTTCGAATCGAACGATTAGAAGGATTTAATTGCTCGATCGAACGATTGCGGTAAATCCTTCAACTTCGATATTCGAAGTCGAAGGATTTAACTTCGACAGTCGAATATCGAGGGTTAGTGATGGGCGAATTTGCGCAGTTTCGCTTCGCTGAAAAATTCGCGAATTTCACGCGAAATGGCTAAAAATTCGCGAAACGGCGCCGACGTCTCGTTTTTGACGCCGGCGTCCGTTTTTTCGAAAAAAATATTTTGACGCCGGCGAATTTTTTTCCGCGAATTTTCGCGGGCGTTTGGCGAATTTATTCGCCTGCCGCGAATCGCGCAAATTCGCTGCGAATTTGCGCCTGGCGAATAAATTCGCCCATCACTATCGAGGGTTAATTAACCATCGATATTCGACCCTAAGTAAATCTGCCCCATAGTATCGTGTAACTCTGCAGAGTCTTTATTCTCGCCTGATTCTGTTAATAGCAATAGGTTTCACTGCCTGAGAGATATAAGTTTTGTTATTGAGAGTGGAAAAACAAATACATGGGTAGGATTTATAAAAATACAAAGACTTGTCGATAAATAGACAAATTTGGTAACTGACAAAATCGGGCAAGATATTTACAAAGAATGCAGCCTGAGAGGGGTTCCCAAACTTTTTCATATGACTGTTTATGATGCATTTCAGTATGACTCATGAGCAAGGATATCACATTTAGTGATTGTGTCTGTACACAAAAAGTCATTTCCACCTTCAGAAAACACAGGGCAGAGTGGGAGATATGTTTTCAATGTTATTTCTTTCTTTCTCCAATGTGTTTTTATATTGTTTAACAGCTGGCATAAAAAAAAAAAACTGCACGATTTCCATACCTGATTCCAAGTTCTAAACGTATGTTATTCACAGTTATGCAAAAAATACTCTTCTTGAAAGCACTAGTTTTAAATATTTGTGTTTTTTTTTTTAATCAGACTTTTCATTTTATGATGTGATGGGTTTGTTCACAGTCATCACACACTCACTTTGTCGTTATATCTTTTCAGAAATGTGAATTTACACTGTATTTGCTTTTAATGGAAAAAGCTGTCCTGTCTGTCTTTCAATAATAATTGTAACAGGTCTGGGCAGTAACATCTTAAACAACATAGCTAGCATTTTTATCAAACAACGAATTTATCATTATTCATCAATTTTATATGTGTTTTGATTTAAACACAAATTTATAGAGAAAGATTGTATTGTTATTATGGTTTTATTTATGTAGAGCTGACATAATCCACAGAAATTTAGAGGAATTATATTTCATTTACATAAATTCCATTTTATTTGGATTTTACAATCTAAGGTTCCTATCATATTCACAACATATTTTTATCAGAAATCATTTAACCTGTATATTTAGTCTGTATGTTTTGGGGATTGTGGGAGGAAGCCTGTATACCCAGAGAAACCCATGTATAAGCACAGGGAGAACATTGAGTACAGAGGGTGGTTGTTGATGGTACATTCTCTACTTGGAGTAAAGTTCTTAGTGGTGTCCCTTGGGGCTCTTTATTGGGCCCACTTTTATGCTGCCTATACTATGAAACCCAATTAATTCCATCCAGGATGCGACATCCTTGCAACAGGATCTGATTAGGCAGCTAAGTGGCAGATGAGATTTAAGCTGGCCATAGACGCAAAGATCCGATCGTACGAATCGTGGATTCGTACGATTTTCGGACCGTGTGTGGAGAGTCCCGACATTTTTCGTCCGTCGGAGATCGGTCGTTTGGTCGATCGGACAGGTTAGAAAATTTCTGTCGCCTGCCGATAATATCTCTGCGTGTATTGCCGATCGTACGATTTTCAGAGGGAGACTGTCACTAGTGTTGTCAGACATAAGTATCGTACGATTGCTGTCAGGGGCAGAACATTGGGTGATCTGTTCTTATTTGATCGGAATGGTAAAGACTTTGATCTGAATGGTTAGTGGAAGGTCGGGAGATGGGAAAGTCCGATCGTACGTTGATTCGGATCTTTGCGTCTATGGCCAGCTTTAAAGCAAGGGGATTGTACAAAAACCTCTCTAATGCTTTATTTACCAGTAGGTCCTTCCAGCTGACAAGAGGGCACCCATTCTGATTAGAAGAAAGGAAGTTCTGTCTAAATATTCGAAAGGGTTTTTTTTTTACAGTGAGAGCTGTAATTCTCTCTCTCTCTCTCTCTCTCTCTCTCTCTCTCTCTCTCACATTGTCTGATAAAATAGATAGCTTTAAGAAGGGGTTGGATGGCTTTTTAGCAAGCGAGGGAATACAGGGTTATGAAAGAGAGCTCATATTACAAGTTGATCAAGGTGCTGGTCCAATTGCCATCTTGGAGTCAGGGAGATCATATTAGTTATTGGGAACTAACTTGCTTTTTCTGAAAGTATAGAGAGATATAATATTGTTTAATACCAGTTGTTTCCCTGAATGGATTTTGATCTGTTACTAACTAATATGATCAGTTACTAATTAATATGATTGTTAATTGATTATTATTATTTATTGATATACATATTATGACTCATTCAGTGTACCGTTTTTTGCTTTGACCATTTAGTTGGTTTATACATTAATCAACTGATTTAACTCTAGATCTTTTTAGATCTTTTTCAATAATTTGTTCGCCAGTATACGAAACATGTGAGAAGATAAATGTAACATTTAACTAATTATCATTTATTTAACAACTTGTTTATTAATATTTTATAATCACTATGCACGTTAGTGGCACACTTCCCCTGTTCTTGACATGTGATCATGTGGTTTATCCAAGATAGGGTTAATGTTTTTAGAGGGGGTGTGGCTTTTGTGGTTTTAAATGTTACCTGAAGCTGTTACAATTTAGCTTTCTGAGGAAGTGGGTTGACCACGAAACGCGTAAAAGCTATGGAGCTATTGGGCTCACTATGCTCTGTTAATTTTTAACTAATTTCTAAATAAACGGATGTTTTAAATTTGCTGGTGCTCTGTGATTTCAAGACTTGGCTGATGGATACATGCTTCGGGAGCGTTTTTTTCACGTTGCAGCACAGCAGTTGCACATCGATGGGTCTCTGAGTGCTCCTTATTGTTTCCCTTTCGCAATCACATTTCTCACTTGAGACTGCAATGACCTTTAAATTGTGCTGTGACATGCAGAAAAAACACTACACTTTGCTCACTGCACTTGCAGACATACCTGTGCCCTATGATGATGAAGAAAAGGAAGTCATGGCTGCAGTAGAGGTTACCTGTAACTGATTACTGTATGGCTGAACAGCATTGTAAGCAATTTGTATGTTAACATCAGTGGCATAATTAGAGGTCACTGAGCCCAATAGGAAATTCAATTTAGAGTTATGGCCCAAAAACTTTGGTAAGTTGGCCTAGGGCTTTACTGAGCCATCTGCACTTCTAGGCCCCCCTGCAATTGCAGGGTCTCGTTCCTCTATAATTACATCTCTGGTTTACATCAGAAATATAAAAAGTGTGTACTTACTGTGTAAGTCAAGTAACCAGACCAAAGATTGATGTAGAATTAGAGGACTGAGAGAAGGGTTAAATATAGTCTGGTTGCAGTACTCAGAATAGATTTTAATGTTGTCATTTGCATTTTGAAACCTGAAAATGTCAGGCTTTGTATGTGAATGTAGAGAATGTGAATGACTGAACTGAATAAAGGAGATGAGTAAATAGCACTCTTGTGGACTGCAGAGTTCATCCTCATAAAAAGTTGGCCTTCTGATGGCTTGTTTTAAGGAATCAATCCTGGAATATTCCTAATCAGCTTTTTATCAAGAATAACATTCATGTTTCAGTGACCTTGGACTTGTTGTAAACACGGCCCTTTGACCACTGCTTCAATTCTTAATACTGTGTATGCTGAAGATCTGTTTCCATTGATGTAAACCCATGATTAGAAGCCTACATATTTACAGCATTCTGTCTATAGGATCCATCTGCCGCCAATGGCAATCCACACTACCCCTCTATATTTTGATAACTGCTGTGTCCAGCTAGAAGCCTACAGATAAATGTAACTCTACAAATTACTTTTTATGGCTGGGTATGACATTATCATTTCAATATAAACAGATCCATGAAAGTGCGATAAGTCAAATCAGCCCACAACATGGACAAAATGGTTAATTCTGCTCTAGTCCTTGTTTTGCAGCTAATTGAATGTTATTCTAAGAAATATTGCAAGGAGAATATTGTATCATGGTGAGTTGGTTTTAAGATTCCTTGGTGATAGGACTGAAGATTTGGGTAACTGAGTATATTTAATGGCAAACCTGCAGCTATTCTTTCTATTGATTTGCAAAGTCAGTTCTCTATATCTTAACATTTCCCTTTTGCTCTTTGATTGCATTTTGTTTACAAGAAATTAGTCACCAAGAGCTTTTTCAGTCATGCAAAGACAGCTCAGTGCTCTATGTGAACATTACTCATGCTGTCTTTAACATCTTCTTCTCAGATGACTACTCAATAGTTGGAAAATGTAATTGTAAAACCTATTTAAATGTGTTTTCTATCACTTCCTAATGAACCCTCTGCCTGAACAGATGGATATACTGCATATGTAGATAGGCTGAGAGATACATAAAACTAATGAAAGCAAATATTCTCTGGAATACAGAATGCTATTGCACTGAATCACAGAATATATTCATAAAATATTTTATACAAAACACAAAAAAAAGTGACAGCAAGATTTACTTTTGCCTAGATCTAGTAAAATAGAAGAAATCCTCAGTTATGACCATTTGGAGATATATATTTTGTTCCTTTCTCTCTGACAAACATATTCTTCCAAAGTGGGATGACCCTGTATTCTTAATACATGTGGCCCCCTATCTGCTTGGGGAATGCCAAATTTGCAGATGCACCACACTTTGCACAGCGCACTTCAGTATCCTTGATGAATCGCACACTCACGGATTATGTATAAAAGGTGAATCTTTATTTTAACATCCGATTAACAGAATCCAGTGTCTGAGGTCTTTTTGCATATGTATGAGTGTATGGTACTTTCCCAAAAGCAACTAAATGAATAAGAACAGGGGGGCATGATTCAGCCAACATAATGGACATACTCATGGAGTAGACTTCAGATGAGCATATAGTGCACACTACATCTAAAACACTTTTTTCTTATCAAAATTGGTAGATTTAGCTGTAATATTTTGGGATTTCAAGCACGATACAAGAGGTGCTCCATTTGTACCTTCCCAGGTATTAGGTGAAAGGATTCCACAGTGAGTTTGTGTATTTGATAATGCTTACCCTTTATTTCAGTTTCACTTCCTTTACTGCAAAACTGCATAGAATAATCAGTTAATTGTGCAGTACTGTAAAAAATGTACAACCAAAAGGTAAATGGGGATAGTATTTGAGAAAAGCTTTATTTACTTTAGCCATATTTCATTTTGCTAGTGATGTGATTCTTGCTTAAAAGAAAAATATACCCCCTTTTGGGCTTATATAGAAAAGGTACATAAACACTATCTGAACTTCAAGAAATATATTTATCTGTTCCTGATTCCACAGACTGGAATCATACTCCACTTCCTAGCATCTATTAGGTTCACAGTGTTTCCATTCCAGTGTTCCATTGTTAAGTAAAGGATTCTGGGACTTGAAGTCCCTCTGCTTTCCATTGTGGGTGTTGCACAGATTCTCCAGAAAGCAACTTCCTTTTCTACTTCATCATGAGGTATGTCTCTGCCCTAGGTAATCATCAGGTGTGTTCTACATCCCTAGAGCTTCTGTGCTGCAGTTGTTCCTTACTCTGGACCTCTTCAACCATGTTTCTGCTCTGCCCAATGGCAGAAGAATATATCATGTTTCACCAGAGACATAATTTTTTTGGCAATTAGCTGGTCTTCCAGTAACAAATAATGGCCTGTCAGTTTGTATGCCAAATGTGGCAGCCAGAACTTTTATGGATTGTGATCTCATCTATTTCCTAAGACACATATGTTTGACACTGTTAATAAAAAAAGAAAGCATAATCATATACCTAAAATATATGAAACTGACTATAAACCTCATTAATTTTCAGCAACTCATAGAATCCCTAGCTTATTAATAAAATGGTCATATGAATATGTTTAATTATCTGTGCAAATACATTAATTAGTAGACAGCCCATATTTTATGCTAAATTCCTATATAGAATCTTTGCACATAATAACTGTACTAAATGCCTTTCCAGTAATTCTGCTTACAGATTGTACTGTGCTTTATGTACTTGTCAACCATTAACGATTTTAAAAGTAATCTTATAGTCTCTTTGAAGACATATTTGCTTTAGTGGCAAGAAGACAGAGCAGTAAGGGAGGGAATAAATGCATACTTAATGGGCAACTATTGCAAACATGAAAATGTAATATAAGCTTCCTCACACTGAAGTAAGAAACTATCTAAATATAATCAGTTAAAGATTCTAAATAAATAATCAAGTTTATATTTACTATTCCTCTCTCAGCATCTGTTTCTCTTCATTATGTCTTCATACAGCAGTTGGCAGGTGGTTAGATTAGGTTGAACTATATATTTTTCAAAAAAGTGAGCTGGCATCTTCATTTGCAGTTGGGTGTCAGATCAATGATCTAACCTGCCCCCTAGTGTTATTCAGATGTGCAAGTTAGGGAACCCAGGCCTGCACAGTCCACAGCAGAGCCCTGTACTTTCTGTCTTGTGGTAGGTGGTATGGACAGGGTTGTCTTGTAGTTACAAGACGAAACAGCACCACCTTCCTTTTAAAATTAAAATGCCTTTATTGGAACCCTTTAGGGCATTACAGCAACGTTTCAGGTCACACCTGACCCTTTGTCAAGCTTGTCAGGGTTGCCTTGTGCCTGATGGTGCTGCACTCTGCATCTAGCACTTGATTTTTATCCCTGCACACAAGTACTTTTTAATTTCCAACAATTTTTATTGACAAAAGGATAAACATTACAATCCTGTACAATGAGCGAAAGCAGCTCAGTAGGTACACAATGCAAATCACAATAAGTAGCACATGAGTCTGCAGCTGATGTAAATTTATGCAGATGTCATAAAAGTTACACTGTTATCCAAAGTCATTCACAAGAACCAAAAACAAAAACATAAAAAAAAAGAGAGAAAGAGAAAAAGAAGAAAAAAAAAAAAAAAAAACTGACCCCATTGACTAAATGGAACAAACGTCCATCGAATTCTCTCACCTGTAGAGCATGAAACAACAAGTAACAGAACAGGCATCAAGATAGAGCTGGTTCGTCAGCCCGATATGCTAAACAGAAGTCAAAAAATCCTCTGAAAAGGAACTATTATTCCAAGGAGACCACTTATCATAATATAAATGTAAAGATTGCTTATTTTTTGCAACATAATATTCCAATTTACAGGATTCATTCATTTCCCCAATAAACTCTTTAATATCCGGCGAGCATGGTGATTTCCAATTTCTTGCAATAATTAGGCGGGCCGTTGCCAGTATGTGAGTCATCAAACGTTTAGCCTTCCATGGGACATTGTCCAATCCGAGGTTCAAAAGTGCCAACTGCGGTGAAAGGGTTATTGGTACATTCACAATCAGTGTAAAAATATCAAATACATATTGCCAAAACTGTAAAATTTTTGGGCAATTCCACCATATATGTAGGAATGAACCCACACATCCACATTTTCTCCAGCATACATTAGTTGCAGTATTAGGATAGATAGCGAACAACCTGGTCGGAACCAAATGCCACCTGTACATTAGTTTAATACTAGTTTCCAGCAATCGAACTGACTGCGTGGTCGAGGTTAACAAAAGAAAAGCGGTATTCCAATCACTATAGTCAATTGGGGATTTCAGATCTATTTCCCATTTTGATTGATATAGGTCTGGAGTCTGAGAATTTGCCTCCATCAAAGTTAAATAGTATTGTGAAATCCGAGCTTGTTTGACAAGCATTTGAGTTAATTTAAATTGCGTCGAAGACAATTGCTTAATCTTATCAATCGAATGGGATCTCAAGTAACTATTAATTTGCAAATAGACAAAAAATGTCGTTATGGGAAAACCAAACCGCAATTGCAATTGGCCAAAAGATTGAAAAACCGTTTGATGAAAAAGATCTTCAAACTTTGTTAACCCCGACCTGATCCAAGGCAATAAATCAATCTGTGGAATAACATGTCGAAATGCATCAATAGGATAGAATGGATGTAATCCTACTGTTAAGTTATCTGAATATTGGATTACGTCCCATACTTTAAAAGTGGTACTTGTTGTTGGGAAGAGTTTCACAGTCTTCGGACGGAGTCTAGGATGCGTCCATATCAAATATGAAGTTTGTCCAAATGGATATTTGGAAATAGCTATCTCCTGTTGGACCCATTGGGGTTGGTTATCAAAATCCAAAAACCTCTGGAGATAGTTTAAATGCGTTGCTTGATAATATGCTTTGATTTGTGGGAAACCTAGGCCCCCTCTTGTTTTATGTTTCATTAAAACCTTAACAGATGTCCTAGGCCTAGAGTTTTTCCAAACAAATTTTACGAATAAGGCCTGTATGGCCTGAAAAAATTTACTGGGGAGCCTAATGGGAATGGTCCGAAATAGGTAAAGAAGCTTTGGAAATACATGAGCCTTAATAGCAGCAATTCTACCTAGCCAAGAGATGTCTTTATACATCCAATCCTCTAAAAGTTTGCGAAAATTACTAATTAGGGGGGCGAAATTCTGTTTATACAATTCTTTAACAGACATAGCTAACTTAATACCGAGATATTTTATCGACGTTCGTTGCCATTCAAACATATACTGCGATTTTAGCTGTAAAAGATTCACAGTGTCAATCCAGATGGGAAGAGCCTCTGTTTTAGAAGTATTAATTTTATAGTATGAAACCCGAGAGAACTGAGAAAGCACCTCAAAAAGGATTGGGATCGATTTGTCAGGATTCGATAGGGAAACTATAACATCATCTGCGAATAGCGAGATCTTGTATTCTTGCTGTCCTATTTTATAACCTGTTATTAAGGGCGTAGATCGAATCATTTCCGCCAAGGGCTCCATTAACAGAGCAAAAATCAGCGGAGACAAAGGGCATCCTTGTCTAGTTCCGTTTGTCAATCGAAAATACGAAGAGTAATACCCATTAGCACATATTCTAGCAGACGGATTGTTGTAAAGTGCTAATATACTATCTAATGAGAGACCAGAGAAACCAAATTTCACTAAGACTGCTTTTAAAAAGGGCCAGGCTATCCGATCAAAAGCTTTCTCCGCATCCAGTGAAAGCAAGAGACATGGAGATTTGTATAAATTGGCATGAAGTGCTACATTAATTAGTTTTCTAGTATTGTCTGGGGCTTCCCTACTTGCCACAAAGCCTACTTGATCATTATGAATCAGAGTTTTAATAATAGGATTAAGCCTAAGTGCCAGAATCTTTGCATAAATTTTTATATCTGAGTTAAGTAACGAAATTGGTCGATAGTTTGCTACCAAATGAGGGTCCTTACCAGATTTCGGAATAGTAGTTATGGTGGCCTGAAAAAGTTCCTCCCTCTGAGTAGTTTGGGATGCCAAATTATTAAAAAGGGACAATAGCAGGGGGCTAATACTCTGGGCCATTGATTTATAGAAGTTGTTGGAAAACCCATCCGGTCCAGGTGCTTTATTCAGTTTAAGCGTTTTAATAGTTGCCAAAATCTCCTCATTTGTTATTGGCCGGTTTAAAGAAGCTAGTTGGTCCCCTGATAGTGTAGGCAGGTTTAAAGAGGCTAAAAATGTGTCTCTCTCCAGTGGGGTAGGTTGTTGCACGTCTTTGTTTTTATCAAGGTTATATAATTTTGAGTAAAAAATCCCAAATTCAGTTGCTATTTGGTGAGGATTAGTAAGAATTTTCCCGTCAGACGTTTTAATTTGGAATATCCTAGCTTTAGCTTTAGCTTCTTTCAATTTGTGCGATAATAACTTCCCAGCTTTATTACCCTGAGCATAATATCTTTGTTTGAGCATGAGATTCTGGAAAGTAACCCTTTCTAATTGAATCAAGTGAATTTGCTTTTTTAGAGCTGATACCTTTTGGGAGCCTGCCTCGGTTGGAGCTTTCTTCAAATTATCCATTTCCTGAATTAATTGCAGGTTCAAATCTAACAAGGTTTTAGTTCTCTTTTTGTTTAATCTAGAGGTCAGAGCAATAATATGCCCTCTCAAAAATGCTTTGTACGTACACCAAACCGTATCAGGCTTGACATCTGGGGTAACATTAAATTCTCTAAATTCAGACGTAAGATTAATAAGATGATCAAGATGCTCACCATGCGCGAGAACCGAGTTATTTAGCTTCCAAGCAGGAATCGGAACCGAGCAAGAGTTCATCCTAATCATCATACCAACCGAGGCATGGTCCGACCAGGGAACTACCCCAATATATGTTTTCTTAATCAATTGCAACAGAGATTTGTCTGTCAAAATATAGTCAATACGTGAATGTGATAAATGAGCTGTTGAAAAATAAGTATAGTCACGTTCAGTTGGGTGCCATGCTCTCCATGTATCATACAGATCATATCGTTTCAAAGAATGTTGAAAGGTCCTGGCTAAATTAATAGAAGTTCGCATAGAAGGTCCCTGTAGAACCGGCAATTTATCTAAGTAAGGGTCTATGACCATATTGAAGTCACCCACTAAAATGTAATTTTGTTTGTTGCCTTCACCCACCTGCGCACGAGACAGCAACTTGTTAAGAAATTTAGTTTGATGTGTATTGGGAGCATAAAGATTAATTATAGTGTAATTTTTACAAGCAATCTCACATCTAAGAATTATGTATCTCCCATGAGTATCCGCAATATAATGCACATTTTCAATTTGTAAGGAACTTTTAATTAAAATAGCCACACCATTTTTCTTAACCGGGGCATTTGCGTAAAATACCTCCTTGTAGTAAGAATTTTGCAAAGATGGATGAGAGCCCACTTTAAAATGCGTCTCCTGCAAACATAATATATCAATTTTAGAATTTCTGGCCCATTCCAAAACAGTTTTCCTTTTAACTGGGTTGTTAAGACCTTTGACATTCACCGAAAGGACATGTAAATACATAATTATCAAAATTAGTATGCACTAATATAAGCTGCTTGGACATTGCAACAGGTATACAGGAGATATAAAAGAAAATATTGAGATCAGAACATATGTAATCACACTGCTGAGGTATCTGTAGAATGGTGGTCAGCATCAAAAAAAAGAGAAAAAAACAATAATGCAGGAAAAAACATAAGATAAGTAAGGAAAAAAAACATCAGGAAAAAGACAATAAAAAACCACACAAAAATAGATAAAAAGAAAAATCAAAAATACCCATAGGCAGCACTGAGAGCTTGCCAGGGTGATATGAGCAGTAAAAACCGTACTGCAACTGATAGCCGCACTATCCAGCCATTGGGGGGGAAAAAACAAGATCGCCCGACTAGCGACCCCTATATAGAGAAAAAAAACAATAACCAGCTGGAGCGCAAAAACGGACATTTGCCAAAAGTGGAACTGGAATTTGCAGGTGCAAAGAGAAAAGTAAATGCAGTGATAAGCAAACTCTCTTCCCGTCTTCAAGCTGTATCAGAACGCTGGGGTTGCTTTTCTTTGCGTGGAGAAACCGTAGACCAATCTAGAGGGCGCTTCTTTGGGATCTTCGAAGTGGTAGTATCCATTAACGTATCTGGCAGCCCCCATTGTGTCATAGCAGACATCGCTGCCTTAGGAGTAGAAAATGTAGATTGCGTTCCATCTCTAAAAACAATTAAACGCACCGGAAAACCCCACTTATAGAGAGTACCCTGTTTCCGCAGAGTCTCTGTAACCGAGGCGAATTCTCTCCTACGAGCTAAAGTATGAGCTGAGAGATCTGCATATACATGCACATTTTTGTATTGCTCTGGGATCTGCGTAGCGTCCTTAAAGGCCTGCAGGAATAAGCCTTTAGTCTTGAAAAAGTGGAACCGAGCAATGGCGTCACGTGGTACATCCATTGGAAGATTTTTAGGTTTAGGGATCCTATGAATCCTATCTACTTCCAGCTCAATAAAATCCAATTGTGGCAAGAGAACCTCCAACATTTTGTGAAAGTATTCATCCAATTCCCCTAGAGAAATCACTTCAGGAATTCCTCGAATTCGGACATTATTACGACGTGATCGATCTTCTAGATCCGCCATTTTGTCCTTCATAGAGATAATTTGAGTATTAAACAATTCCAAACACTCTGTGTATTGGTTTTGAGTATGACGGAGTTCGTCCACTTTATGTTCGAGTCCATCAACCCTACCACCAATGTGCTGTATATCAGAGCGCAAGGCGTCAATACTTTCTTTAAAGTCCGAATGTATTGAGATTTGCAGATCCCCTAATAAAGCTTTAAGAATGCTCACCGTGACCGGTAGAGATTCCGAGTCCGGAGCCGCAACTGAAGGCGAAGTAGCGTCTCTATTAGGGCGTTCTGCGGAGTCAGGCCGAACTGCGTCATCCGTCGGTTTGGGGATCGGAGTCTTCGATTTAGCAAGGAACGAAGTTAAGTCCATCTGTGGGTTCTTCTTACTGTTCTTAGCTGCCATTGAGCTGTATCCAATTCCAATAGGGAAGAGAGAGAGAGTTTGGGCTGTTTGTAGCAGGTTTAAGTCCAATTCCAAACACGGAGCTCCTTAGAACACGTCCGCACGCATCAACGTCCAAGCCACGCCCCCCACAAGTACTTTTTAAATGAGCAGTAATGGGCATACTCTTGCCCCCATGGTGCTCTTTATCTTGCATCCAACATGTCTGTAAGATAGCCCCTATATGTTTGTGAGTTGGTCTTTAATCTATGCCTCACTATTTGTTGTCTGGCAAAACAAGATATGGCAAGGTCAAAAGCTTCAAGGCTCTTTTAAATAAATCTATTTAACAGAGATATTGTCTGTTCCAGAAACTATTCCAGTTTCCTTTTTTTTTACACATATACACACACATACATGCATTTACACATACACAGTACAGTAGGTAGTTTCTTTTATTTGTTTTCTGGCTTTTTTGTTTTTCACACACATGTACATATTTACACAGTCACATACACATATACACATTTATACACATTTTAGAGATGTACACACATGCATACACAAAAACACTTTTTTCGCTTTTTTTAGTTCTTCATTTTCCCTCTTGTTATTGCCCTAAAAACTACTGATTTCCCAGCGTGACTATTGGATCAAGCATTCTGACCGCTAACCATGCTGTTGGATTAGTTATTTTGTTATTTCATTGATTTGCCTAATTGTATTTGATTTTTGTGATTTTATTGCAGTTTTATGCTTGTATTGTTGCTACTTACATTTTTTTTTGTGTCATTTGCACTTTGATAATTTGGAATACAAACACATGAAAATTCATATGCACTATTTTTATTTGGGGTCCGCATATGTCAGCTGCTCAAACTGTTCAGTAGACCCTTGGCATAAATATTTATGGTGTTTTACAATTGTATGTAAGAAATTTGGTGAGATAAATGTGGCCAATTGTAAGGTTAGAGAAACTGCACACTTTACATACCCAGAAGTCTTATCTTTGTGCTCATTGATAGCGGAATCAGCTATCTCACATCCAAGTGAAAAAATTCACTAGCACACAAGAATTGCGTTAGCAGGGCAAGCCCTTGTAATTTATTATTGGTAGTGCTGCAACGTTTCGGGGACATGCCTCTTTGGATTTGTCAGAATGTGTACTTTACAAAAATATATGGTTTTGGGGGGTCTTTGTACTGTTAGGCTTGTGGCACATAATATGCAGTCGGGCACCTTTGCTCACAGAAGGCGAACCAGCAGCTGAGAAGATTCATATGCACTATATTTATTTGGGGTCCATGCATGCCCACCTGCTTTGGGATAGCTATACATATTGGGCATCAAACTGTTCAGTAGACCATTGGCATCAATATTTAGGGTGTTACACAATTGTATGTGTAACACGTTTTTGTACTATCAAGGCCAACGGGGGTTAATCACCAGCTAGTAAACTAGAGCATGGGTTATACTTGAATCTAACACTGAAGGTAGGGCCTTTGCAAATTGGAAGAAGTGAAGGTGCGGTGTAGTGCAACTACCACAGGCTACTGTGCATAAACCAATAAAGAAATGGGCACCAGGAGGTTCTTGCAGTCAAACAGAACAAACTTTTATTTGTCAGAGACAAATGATCCACAGGTTTTTTACTTACAGGCCACAGTCTTGCCTGAGTGGAGAGCTACCTCCTTGCTATCCCTCCTAGTTGGAGCCAGGCTGCTCTTGCTACTTAACCTACCTATATTACTCTCCTAGAGAGTACTATTACAGGTAGTATCCTATCTCTAGCTGGCCTCATTCATGGGTCCCGACTTATCTCTAGAGGTACTGGTCCCTCAAGGGCAACATGGCTTTACTGGGCCTTGGTGTACCCAGGTTTCCTGGAAACATCCAGCTGGATCAGCAACCAGAAGCCAAAGAGGAAGATCCACCCCATCTCACTCACTATACCAAAGTCTGACAGGAAGTGGTCACAACACTTCTTGGCCAATAACTGTTATATGTAAATTACAAATAGCTACATGGGCATCTACCCAGCAACTAGGGATATCAGGAAATATAGGAATTTAAAGCCATAGGGGCACAATAACCTTATGGATCCCCTTCCATCCCTACATAAATTGTTAGATACATATAGCATTCTCTCTGGGTATAAAATTAATGTGGCTAAGACTGAAGCTCTTCCCTTACTTATCCCTGCTCCGTCCTTGGAGGCACTACAGGCCACTTTCAAATATAATTGGAAGACAGACTATATTACCCACCTAGGAGTAAAGATCACGCCTCGCTATAGCGATCTTTTCCGATACAACCTCCCACCCTTGGTCCAAGAGACAAAATCTACACTTCAGAGGTGGGCAGGTTATTCTATATCTTGGATGGGTAAGATAGCCTCTCTTAAGATGTCTATCCTCCCCAAATTTCTCTACCTTTTTGAGACCCTGCCCATCCCTGTCCCCCAGATGCTGTTTAAAGAGGTTCAGACGCTCTTCCACGTTTTTATATGGGGAAAGAAACGGCACCGAATCAATAGACACACCTTAACAACCCCGGTTCAGATGGGTGGTATGGGGGTGCCCCGGCTTAGGCTTTATTATGAGGCAGCTCAACTTCGTCAGGTATTGGCGTGGTCTTGCTGGTCTTCCGCCATTGTTTGGGTTAATATTGAAACACATCATTTCCGGCCCTTTCACCCTAATGCCTGGCTTTGGTCCAATCCTAGTAAAAGTAGACCCCCAGTACCGATGCTTAAGTCTACAGACCTTACTTTGAAACTTTGGTCGAAGTTGAGATTCAAACACAGGCTGGCCTCCAATCCCTCCCTCTTGCTTTCCCATTTGGGTAACCCTCAGTTCCAACCAGCTTTGACCCCACAATATTTACAACGCTGGAAAGATGCCCCTTTTTTCACTCTAAGGGATCTGACCTCATCAGCCATTGGTACCTTTCCTACGAGGGAGGCGCTACTAGATAGGGCACCAGATCTTTCACTTTCGTGGTATGAATATTTTCAGTTGAGACACTACTGTACTCCATTACTGGCACCACAGCGGGATGAACAGTTTACCCCCTTTGAACGTCTGGCAGTCCAGGGATTACCCCAAAAAGGTCTAATCTCTTCCATTTATAAATTGCTGATTAACCCTTCCCCGGGTACAGGAAATAGGCACAGCTATATGCCAAAATGGGACGAATGTGTAGGGCGGACGATTGATGTCAAGGAATGGGAAGCCATTTGGGATATTACTAAACGAGGGATTACGTGTGTCAGGCAACAAGAGAATATCTTTAAAATTTTGATGTTCTGGTACCACACACCAGTCAAGCTCCACCGGTTGTTCCCGGATACTTCTCCTGACTGCTGGAGGGAATGCGGGCACCGGGGGACCTTGCCCCACATTTTCTGGTTTTGTCCTCATATTTTGTCATTCTGGGATGAAGTTATAATCCTGTTAAATCAGGTGACCCGCCATACATTGGATAAATGCATACTGCATGTACTCTTAGGGAAGCCTTATAAACGTCTAACGAAACACACTCAAAAATTGGCTAACCAGATACTTTCAGCGGCTCGCATCTCCATTGCGGCCAAATGGAGGACCTCCTCTATTCCCTCCCTACCAGAAGTCAAACGCCGGGTTAATACCGTCAAGCAATATGAATATAACTTGGCTAGACTGCACAATAGTGTCCCTCTCTATCTTAAGATTTGGTCCCCATGGGAGCTGTTCTCGAATTCCACTCAGCCTGGAACTTAACTCGCAAACTGTTTAGAAATATCACTGGCATTTAGAGAACTAGGACCCCCCCCCTTCCCCCCTACTGACCTCTGCCCCTCTTTTTCTAGTTGGTTTCTTTTTGTCTTCTCTTCCTTTTCTTTTCTACTGTATTATTTTGTACAATGGCATTAATGTTAATCGGTACAGATACTGTTTACCATATCTAGTGGGGTCTGTGATAACGAGCAGTGGCTGTGACCTTATTTTTGTGACCTCCAACTGTTCAATATGCTTCTTCTGAAATGACTGTACCGACCGTACTATTACCTTGTATTTTCTTTTTTGTGTGAAATAAAAATATAAGTTACAAAAAAAAAAATAAATAAATAACCTTATGGATCCCTATATATGTAAGAAATTAGGTGAGATAAATGTGGCCAATTGCAATATTTTTAGGCAATTTTCAGAAACTGCTGCTTTCAGCGTAGCTTTGCAGTTGGGTAGTTTGGAGTAGAATTACATAATTAACCATTTTGGGGGGCTCCCGCTGAAGAGACCCATGGTTTTATTATCAACTGCATAACTTTCTCAATGCATTGCATATAGATCAGGATGGGATACAACCGCCTGTATGGGAAAAAATAATAGATTAAAAAAAATCATTGGAAAGACCCATCTCAACAAATAAGTTCTTGATATCAAATATATGAGAAATCATAGAAAGGGGGTATATTTTTTCTTTAGTGCAAAAATTGACATTTTAAATCTCCTAGTGTGGTTGGCATATCCCTTGCAGTGGGCATGAAATAACAAAACAAAAACAATTGTTTCCCCCCAAACAGAGTATGGACTCTATGAGTGCACATCTCAAGTAAGGGAAACAAAAAGTAATAACGATTTAATCCACAAGGAAGCATTGGGCACAGTCGAACCAAAGGTGCATGACTGCTAAGGGCCACACACTTGCACTTCTACCCAGGGTAACAGTAAATAACAACCACACAGAATAAAAACTATTTTCCCGTAGGTCCCGAGTATCTCCGCAGTGGTAACCAAACAACTATAAATACATGATATATTATTCACCTGAGGTGCCCCTCCAAATGCTGTGCTATGTTTATTTGTTTTTATGGGATAGGGTATTTTAACCTTAGTGGAGTGTAAATAAAATGTATAAGATTTCAAGAAATTGTTGTTGCACATTGTTAATCATTATGCTGAAATACTCAGGACCTATGGGAAAATAGTCTATATTCTGTGTGGTTGGCATATTTGATATATTTAGAGTCTCCAAGAGAGTTGTAGTTTATCTTTAGTGTTGATACTAATAATAAATGATTCCTTACATCTTTCTTTTTTAATTTTTTTTATTTAGTATTAAGATGGTTTGTTCTGTCATGTGATTTGGCCCACCACCCACCCTAAACCACATGTATTAGTTCTTGTTCTTTTGAAGTTCAGCTTCATTTGTTGGTATCAAGTTATTCTGTTTGGTTTCTTTCTTTCTTTCTTTCTTTCTTTCTTTCTTTCTTTCTCTCTCATGATTCTTCTTCCACATACTGTTTTTTTATTCGTAGCAGTTTCACTCAGTGTTTCATGAGAATCAGAGGCATGATATTGCCCAAGAAGAAGAGAGTGAAAAGTACAAAGAGCACAATGACTGCTACAATCACACACTTTTCTATTTAGTATTAAGATGGTTTGTTCTGTCATGTGATTTGGCCCACCACCCACCCTAAACCACATGTATTAGTTCTTGTTCTTTTGAAGTTCAGCTTCATTTGTTGGTATCAAGTTCTTCTGTTTGGTTTCTGCTTTCTTTTTCTTTCTTTCTTTCTTTCTTTCTTTCTTTCTTTCTTTCTTTCTTTCTTTCTTTCTTTCTTTCTTTCTTTCTCTCTCTCTCATGCTTCTTCTTCCACATACTGTTTTTTTATTCGTAGCAGTTTCCCTCAGTGTTTCATGAGAATCAGAGGCATGATATTGCCCAAGAAGAAGAGAGTGAAAAGTACAAAGAGCACAATGACTGCTACAATCACACACTTTCTATGCTTTCTTGCAGTAAATTTAAGCATTTTAAAAATGATCTGGAACCAAATAAATAACGTTTCTGGCCGGATTGGTTCACTCAGAGTTGGATTTGTATTTGGGGGATCTCTCCCCTTGCCAGCTGCTCTTTCTTCTGCTTCTTTCTCCGTAAGGACCTCTAATGTCAGTTCAACTTTGCCTGTTAATTTGCATTTTTCATTGGTTTCTATATAGCATGGCCACCATCCTTTCATGGATTTCTTTTTAAACAAAGAAACCATCTTTGGCTTGTCCATTAACTTCAGAGAACACTTCTCTGGTTGTTTTGCTGGTATAATAACATTGTTTAAATCCAGCTCAATGCATCCTATGTAGTCATCTCTGGAGAACTTATCATTATCCCATATCTGAACAACAAGTTTGGGTGGCAGCTTTATCTCTGTTGCATCAAGACTCCATACATGTTCCTTTTTAGAAATGATGCATTGTTGTTCTGTTGGGAGGTAATCAAATGGGAAGACAAATCGCCAGTTAAAGTTGCCTTCTCCATCCAGAGATTTATAATGTACATCTGTTCTCTGTTTATCATCTTCGTTGCCAAGAAGCCACCCTTTGACAAAAATATCGCTCGTTTTCTCTCCAAAGATGTTAACATCATCAAGTATGACATCTTTGGTGTTCCAGACAATCACACGTAGAACATATCGCTTAGGTTTGCGAGGGATGATATTGACAGCAGGTCCCGGAGGTCCTAAGCTTCTTGGGAAAATATCCACCCACATTTCCACTCTTCCTTGTGGAATGTCAGGTTGGCAAGCGCTGTACAATGTCCTTGTCTCAATATGTTCTGGAACCATTCCCTGATTTCGAAGGGCTTGTAAAGCAAGACATTCATTTGCTGGTCCAATGAATTTGTGAGCTTTTTCAATACTTGCTAAAGTATACCGCAACCCAGAAAATATCAGTGTTCTCCCGTCATCTTCATAGACAGGAGGTGGTATTGCGCTACATCTGGCTAAGTTCTGTAGGATTTCAGATGGCTTCAGTTGATCTCGCCATTGATTTACTCCAGATATGCAGTAGGTTTCTGGCAGTCCGCAATGGCTTCTAAACCGAGAAAGGAGCCTGTTTTCAAGGTCGATGGTTGTTTCACCGACTTTGTCATCTCCCGATAGTGCATCATAGTCATAAACTGAGATTTTCAGGTCTTTCTCTTGTGGTATAATGCAGCTTAATTCGTACATTCTTCCAAACACTGGATTTAATGTGTTGGGTACATAGTTTTCCCGGTCTGTAACCACATTCTTGTTCAAGGTCAGTTTGATATAAGAATCACACAATCCATTGTTATCCTTTGGCTGCAGGTCTATGCCTCTCACAATGTATACCCGCACAATGCACTCCTGAGGTCCACTATCAGGCAACTCACGGAAGTACTGTGGAGGAAGTGGGGCATCTGGATCCTTTGGGATCTTATACATACAGAAAGATCCCTTAAACTCTCCTGCAACAGTTGGCTCATCATCATCATATGTAGCCTTCCCTGTATATAGCTTGAATGTTTGACAGAAATCTGTAAGTCCGAGGAACTCTGGGACTCTCTCTAACTCGTAGTCGTACACTTTTAAGGTATCATATTTCCTCTGAGTGTACAGGTCAGCCTTGTCGTGTTCTCCTTTAGAGGCAAAGTACTTTGCCCACCAATCGACATCATCTTCCTCTTCTTCAGCTAGTAGAGTTTCTTCTGCACCTTCCATGTCTATCACAACATTGGGGCATGTAGTGATAGGTGCAACTCTAATGTCTGGACGATTCATGGTGTAGGGATCACAGTGGAATACTTCCAGCTGCTTAATAGTACATTGCCCTACAACTTCTTTCCTTCCAAAATACTTCTTGGCTATAACTTTTATAACAATGGGTGGAGTGTATCTTTCTTCTTGTGGTAAATACACTTTCATGAAAAGAACTGCACTCTGGAAGTTTGGATTACTTCTCAATATTCCAGTTATTGCAGCTTCAACCATTTCTCCACCACATTCTACAACAAGAGTTGCAGATCTTGCAGACTCCAAATGACTTATATTTCTTAGGCCCCAAGTAAGTATCTCAATGCCAGTTAGCTGTAGCACAGGCCGGATTCCTTGTGGCACCATATAAATAGTTGGTGCCCTCTGCGATGGAAGAACAGGGAGAACGTATCCATTGCTTTCTTGAAGCAAAAGTTCTGCGGCCACAAGGATGTCGCCACAGTGTCTTTTCCCCATTGTAACCGGACACCAGAAAAGTTTTGGGGTGTCACTTAGATTTGGGTTCAGCTTCACCATTGGGAAAAATAAGCTTCGGCCAAGGAAATCATCTTCTCCCCCTGGGTCACTGTCATATAGTTCAATAATAATGCTAGGGGGATTCTGCTCTGTTTCATGGGGCTCTCCACAAATTTCAATGTCACTAAAGACTAATGTTTGGTCCCACGTTGGATTAAGGGTACAGTTAATTATTTGTGTCCTCTTGCTTTGGTAAAGGAAAGAGACGTGAGCATATGGATCTGAAAAGCTGTCTCTATCCATTGGAGTGAGCCCACGAGCCTGATACAGGTAACATCTAAGATGGTACGTGTAAGCTCTGTCATATGTACAGGAAACAAACGGAACATGCTCCCTGTAAAAGTCTCTCTGGTCTCCTTTCTGTTGATTTACATGCACATGATTGCCTTCCAGGTTAAATATGGAAGATGTTTGACCACAAGAGACCAAATTTCTTATCCAGCGCCTTCGACGGAAAGTGTCAGTGCTACATTTCTCGGTATGAAATCTCCAGCCTGACACTGCAGCATACTCCCATCCATTGTCTGTTTCTTGTGGCATAACCTCCTCTTTGGGAGTAGAGACTTTAGATCTCCTGCGCACGAGTCTTCGACGTCGGTGGGTATGATACGTCTTCTCTGATGAAACCCAGTGTTGTGGCTGGTTATCAGGAGAGGAAGCCTTTCCATATTCCCATCCATTTTCATCCACAGCCCGGTTTACATCACATTTCCACATATCGTCATCCCACATCCATTCAAGAGGGCAGTCAATCTTATCTGGTGAAGATAATATATCACCAGTAGCATTAGTGTATGCTTCTTTTGGCATTTCCCATTTTCCATTTGAAAGCCGCCTCTCATGTTCAAACACTTCATCCATAATTTCTAGGTGCCCGTTATAATCTTCATGTGGTAAGCTCCTTTCATTGTCGACCTGCCAATCGCTTTCCCATTTCCAGCCTTCAGGAACCACAAAGCTTTTCTTTTTTAGCTTCACTGTTCCGGTGGCATCAGAGAATTTGTGGTGGTTTAGCAGGAACCTGGAGCTCCATTTACCTGATAACCGTGACTGATTTTCATACATTTCTGCATGAACACTAAAAGTCCCTTGCACGGAATTGTTACATTCACTCTCTGCTTCAGACAGTCCCAGCCAGAGGCTCACACGCAACTGAACTGGAACATGCCTGCCTTCGCTCTTGTCCAGTGGAAACTTAAGAAATATCGTTTGTATCTTTCCACAGAATTTGCCACATGCCTCTCCACCTGTCTTGGAGAAGAGAATCTGATGGGCAGGGATACGGGCGTAGGCCATTCTCTTTTCTGCCTTTATCATCCAGATGATGATGTCTGGCATACTGTTTTGTGGTTCTTCAGACAGCTGTTGTAATCTGTCTATCCATTCCTCAATCATAGCTAAAGTTGACTTTACATCGGTTACTTTCCTTCTTATTTTAGTAGCTGCCTCCCCGATGTGGGTTAATGCAGATATTCGAAGTTTTTGCCGATGCACGTCTAACTCATTAACATGAATATTTCCTTCCATAGAAGGCAGTGGTTTCCTAGCATCTTCAATAAGCTGGTCTAATAAACTCTGCCATATTGAAACAACTTCTGTCTCAGTAAGATTTGTTTGTAGTGCCAATTTCAAGGAAGATAAGCCAGATTGCAGTCGATCCGTAAACGCAGAGAGAATATTCACTGCATCCAGACGGTGGCTTATATCTTCCCAATAAGGTGTTAATGCCACTACAGGTTTTGAGGCATACCATGGTAGGTAATAGTAGAAGTTGCCATCAAATAGAGGTTGTCTATATTGTGTTAATGATGGCAGTGCCTTACAGGTGCTGTCAAATTTGTTGCCATAATTGCCAATGCTCACTTCAAACTGTATGGCTTCACTGGCATCTTGCAGCATAGTAGCGGAATGGAATACTGCGCATAGGCTATATTTTCGCTTAAACTGGTATTTCTCAACAGCAAGAACATCCTGTTGAGAGATGTCTTCAATCTTTTTTGTGGAGTCATCCAATGTAGAAGTAAGCTCCACTAAGATCCTTCCTCGATACGAGATACCTTCTCCTCTTCCATAATTCAGTTCATTATAGTGGTCGGAATTGCATTTGAACTCCCTTGGACTTCCGTACAGGTTTATATAGCTTGGTCCAAAGGTTGGTAAAAAAACGTCATTTAGCCCAGTCCCTTCTAAACCAGTAGCTGGTAAAGAAATCTTGGACAGGGCCAAGTTGGCTGTTCCCACTATGTCGTTCTTATTTGCTCTGTCCCAGTCATACATTCTAAGCCTAACATTGTCACACATTGATGGAATCTTCATAGGCAGAGTGATGGCTTGATTCCATATGGGACTGCAACTGTTCTTAATTATTTTCGTTTGTACCTTCTCCCCAGCAAATGCAACTTCTATAAAAGGATCTGCTAAATTCTTCTTGTCACCATTTGACTTAAAGAGTCTCTTCATGCTTCTAAAAAATGTATCATCCATCTGGGGAATATCATTAGCTCTGTAGATTTTAACAACAGACGTAACAGTCTGCCGAGCTACCCCACTTGTTAACAGTAGATTATTTTCCACATCATCATCTTCATGGTGTCCTGTAGTTTCAGTCAGTGGCTGATCTCCTCTTCCAAGGATAAAGAGGCTTATCTTTAGATAGCCTCTTGTTGATAAGCCTGTATCTTTAGGATTACTCAGGACAACCCATTTTCTCATAATGGCGTGACCTGGTTCATCATATATGAATCCAGCATCAATCTTAAATTCACCAATAAGGCTGTCTGCTCTAAACACACGAGACCTAAGTACCTGAATGGTTATAGGCTCCATATGCAGATCTGAGAGTGATCGGCACATGTCATAAGTCAGCGTCTGATTAAAAGGAGGATTATTGCCAGACGATATTCTCGTATGATCAGTCTGGTGTCCAATTTTAACCTTTACAACTGGCTTGATATTGTTTCCAATCAGCCGTCGTCCTTCTATTATCCGAACCTGAATCTTAAATTCTTGTGTATTTTCATTCTTCTTCACTCGCGTGGGAATGTAAATTGGCTGGTTGGTTTGCTGCTTAGGGACGCTAGCTATTTCCCTCACTACAGCTCTTCCTTCCTCAGCTACAATCTCTTCTAAATCCTTTGGTTCCTTTGATTTTTTATTGAATAATTTTCCTGTAATACGAAAAGGTTTTGTAATAGTTCTGAAAAATGTTCTAGTCTTGGAGACCTCCATCTAGTCAACTGATGGTGATGATCAGATGATCAGATAAAGATCAATTTAATATGATGAGACTATGACACAGAGTTCTTAGGAGGTAACTATCTATGTCAGTAGTCTCAGATGAAATGATCTCTAAATTGGCTACACTTGTATTTGTTACAATAGTTACCATGGCAACCCAGGTGTTTGGGATTAAAAGTACTGTGATGTCACAATTGTTGCCATGGCAACCCAGGTGTTTGGGATCAACAGTATTGTGATGTCATAATTGTTGCCATGGCAACCCAGGTGTTTGGGATCAACAGTATTGTGATGTCACAATTGTTGCCATGACAACCCAGGTGTTTGGGATCAACAGTATTGTGATGTCACAATTGTTGCCATGACAACCCAGGTGTTTGTGTTTCAGCAGTAAATGATGTCACAATTGTTACTATGGCAATCTAGTTTAAACCAGTCTAAACTAGTCTAGTTGAGTCTAATCTAGCCAACATGTTTTTGAAATAACTGTATAGTTTGCATTACAAACTACCTATAATAGTAGTCATAAAAATAGCCATATAAATTACCTCATCAAGGTTAACTAACCCCCAGCAGGAGGGCTAAATGCCATATTGGTACTCTCAATGTTGACTATAAATCAAAACATCAAAAATTTTATAAACAATGTAGAAACATAATATAATATACAGACATCGTTATTGGTGTTCTCAGTCTGAAGGCAAATCATAACTTAGTAAACAATTCATAAATTAAATACACAAACTAAATATACATCATTAGGGAAGTATTGACAGGAAATGTAACTAATGAGACATATAATTAATTATAAAATTATGTTGGATTAGAAGTATCAAGTTACATCATGTTCATTATTCATGCCTAAATGAAATCTGGTAGCAAAAATGAATAATGGTTTCCAAATGTAATAATCTTTTTGTTAAATCTCCCCCTTGTTAAATCTCCCCCTTGGTTAAGGTACACCCTCACACACATATAGAAAAGTGTTATTGGAAGAACACATATGGAAATGTTTAACTACATTGGTCACAGTGTTATGTCTTATGTTGTTCATGGGACCTTTCTTTTAGAGTCCGACCTGTCTGGCCCACATGCTGTTTGCCAATATTCTGACACCAAATTAAATTTATCAAGTTATGTGTGTTACAGATTGTTTTGTCTTAAATGTTTTTTTTTGTGGTATTGGAGGAAAATCTGTTGCCCACTTGTATGTACTGACAAGTAATACATTTATGTGATCATCATTTAAAAGAGCCCTTGTGAGTTAGCTACTTTGGTTCTTATGGGTATGGACCTTACTGGAAGATAAAATGTTTCTAAGTGTCCTAGATTTTCTGGACACAACCATTCCAGTATTGCTAGATTCCTCTTAACAATATTCCCAATGGCAAAATACTGAGGAATGTAGGTCAGAATACAAGAAACAGAGTTTGACTTAGCAGTACAATCTCTGCTATATAGAGATATTACTACTGTCCAATTCACATGATTTGGGGTTCATCTCATGAGTGAATTTAAGATTCAAATTATCATTGATATACAGTACCTATAAAATTGAAGGAACTGATCATTTGTGCCCGACCATACTAGAATAACGTTTTCTATGTAGTGGCCAAAGAACTTAATAAATTGATGAAAGGGGTTAAAATTATTATAAATAAAGTTCTCCTCCTGCCACCCCATATACAATTTTGCAAAAGATGGGGTGAATTTGGCCCCCATACCCATGCTACATTTTGAACATATAAGTTATTTTCAAAAAACAAAAAGGAAAAAAAAGTTGCGTGTCAATAAAAATTGTATAGCTTCCAAAATAAAATCTTTCAGTGGTTAATAATAGGTGCTATGTTCATTTTAGTGGCGTGCTATCAAAAGAGCAAACTGTTTTTTTTATATTTAATCTTGTAACCTGACATGGGGCTAGACATATTGTCAGTTTCCCAGGACCCCCGAGTCATGTGACTTCTGCTCTGATAAACTTCAGTCACTCTTTACTGCTGCACTGCAAATTTAAGTGATATCACCCCCCCCCAGCAGCCTAACAACAGAACAATGGGGTGGTAACCAGATAGCAACTCCCTATATACACAATATAACAGCAAGCTGGTAGATCTAAGAACAACACTCAATAGTAAAAATCCAGGTCCCACTGTGACAGCTTCAGTTACACTGAGTAGGAGAAACAATAGCCTGTCAGAATGCAGTTCCATATTGCAGCACTGGCTCTTTATGAAAGCACATGACCGGTCAAAATTACCTAAAATAGCTGCCTACACACCAATATTATGTAGGGAATCCGTGCAAAATCATTGCACTTATCCCTGTAAGGGCAGAGAGCCTGTGTCTGTGTGCTGTAAGCTGTTACCTAGCAACCAGCTATTCAGTGCAGTAAGAAGTGACACAGCAGCTAAGGAGTGGCAGGCAGGAAAAGGAAGTCACAGAGACTGGCAAAAGAAGAAAGCCTGGCATAGAGAACCGCATGGTGGACAGAGAAGGAAGCAAGAGAGCTGCTGGTGGGACCAGAGAGCTGAGAGGCTGCACCAAAGGCATTCATTTGGATCAGGCTGGTACAGGGAAGCCACATACTGTGCCTGGAAAGACAGGGAGTGTGAAAGGAATACAGACTGGAGGAACAAACAGCAGGAGATTCCTATCTGAGCATCCAAAGGGGTTGGTAATCGCACTGTGTGCCTGAATGTGCTGGATTCACCTAAAGAGAGCTCTGAAGTATCCAAAGAGGATTTGTGAGTATCCTGTTAGATATATATACTCTTAACCGAATGAGCTCATGTAAGATATATATTATTTACACTGCTTTTAAAATAATATTTCACCCCTATAGATTTGCACATCAGTAACATAGTGGTAATACATTATTTTAGTAAAATCTAGGTAGCCATTACGTCTGAAAAGAGACACAAATTAACAAATTATCATTATCGTTTTTACTATCCGGTATGATTGTTACCATTTGGTACTGTACTAATATTTAATATTCAAAAATTGTGTTTCTACCCTCACACTATTCTTTCTTTGAGATTCATGTGCAATATCAGTCAGGGCTTAAATGGGTGGTTCACCTTTGGTTAACGTATAGTAAGCTATAGAATGGCTAATTATGCGGTCGGCCCTACCTGTCAGTGCAGGACGTCTGGGGGTTAATGTTCTCTCCTCTGGAGGCAGGACAAACAGTAACTCTTTCTTGAGCTCCTCCTCTTCCCGTTCTCCACTTCCTCCCATCAGTTTTTTGTTTGTCCTGCTCGGGGGCGGACATATCTTCCTCCTCTCTATAGAAAATGTTAACTAGAAGATTCATCATGCAAAATAAAGGTTCTTGAGTGCTCCTAATCAGTGAGCCCCCTGTGTGCTACTGTTAGTTAGAGCCCAGAATGAAGATTTGGCGAGCTCCAGGGTTAAGCCCCTTGTTCTGTGTGCTTCCCTTGTAAGTATGCATGTGTGCTGCACTCATGCCTGAGCCCCCCTTGTCATGTTTGGCGCGCTCCCCCTGTGAGCCCCTACCGTTAGTGCGCTCCGTGTCTTACCCACACTTGAGCTCTGTGGATTACTATGTGCGCAGTTTGAGTGTTGCTCCTTCAGTTGAGCCCTTACCGCACTATCCGGTTCTGCCTCCTCCAGCGCATCGCGCTGCAGCTTCAGGCGCGTTTCCGGACTACAAGTCCCATAATGCAACAGTCAGGTTGGCGCGAAGCTGGAGCGTGACGTCACTTCCGCCGCTCCTTGTTACACTAGTGCGCATTCAGCGCGGTTGTATTATTTGAGCCTCTCATCATCATGGCGGCTAAGGAAGATTTACTGGACCTCATCCAAGCCATGTCACCTGACAAGCAGACTGCACGCAGTAAGAAAACTCATAAGGCACCTTCAAAAAAGGGTAGGAAGCGCAAGTGCTCTAGATCCCCTTCTCCAGACAAAATGCCTACACTGCACATTATAGAATCTGAGTCTGATTTTCAGCAATCTGACCAAGATATTAACCCTTTGCCTACTACTCTTACTACTACTGCCCAAGTACATGCATTGCCTTCAACCTGTACTCCTAACATTAGCAAAGAGAATGCGACCTCTGTTCCCCAAACCTCTGCTAGTACTATACAAGACTCTAATCAGATGGCACAATTTATGGAATGGATACAGCATCAGGTTCACTCTTCAGTGTCCCAAGCTCTTAAAGGTCAAGTCAAACACTCTAAAAGACAAAAGATGGAAGCCCCATCTGCATCCAGTTCCTCACTGGAATCAGGCTCAGATAATGAGTCTCCTACTTCTGACTCAGAAGGCTCCTCGTCTACTTCTTCAGACAATAGTACACCACCTGCTACCAAACAACCTGAAGACGTTAAGATGCTATTAAAACACATATGCAACACTTTAGAAATAGCAGAAACTCAAACTCCTGTCTCCAAAGCAGATAGAGTACTAGGAAATAAATCCAAAAGATCCAGATGTTTTCCCACAAGTAAGGGCATTACCAAGGCTATTTCAGATGAATGGGCGGAGCCCGACAAAAGGTCTACTATTTCTCAAAAAATTTTTAACAAATTTCCAGTGGCTGACGAATTTCAGGCTATATGGGACAAGTCTCCCAAGGTGGATTCAGCTATTGTTAGGCTTTCAAAGAACACCACCTTGCCTACCGAAGATGCGGGTTCATTTAAGGACCCCATGGACAAAAAAATGGATTCTGCTCTAAAAAGAGGTTTCCTGAACACTACTGCTATTTTTCGTCCAGCACCTGCCGCTCTATCAGTGGCAAAAACTGCACGGACTGGTGCCAAGATCTCAAGAAGAAAGATCCTTCCTCACTGGATTTGGATAAAATATCCGCTGCCTTATCCTTCCTTAGTGATGCCTCACTGGAAATTGCGAAACTGGCAGCCAAGGCTTCTTCTTCCTCCATCACAGCTCGGCGAGCATTGTGGTTACGGCAGTGGGCAGGAGATTCTGCTTCCAAACATAAGCTGACATCTCTTAAATTTGAAGGTTCTTACCTTTTTGGTTCTGAACTCAAAAAGATCATTTCAGATGTGACAGGAGGCAAAGGCGTTTTCCTTCCTCAAAGCAATAGAAACAGGAGAGAGTTTCATAAAAGAAACTATCATCACAGGCCTTGGAATTCGTCTCAAAAACCTAACTACAGGCAGCGGTCCAATTCCTCTCAATCTACTAACAGGAAATTTAAATCCTGGCAATCTCAGCCTAGGTCCAACAAAAGAGCAGGCCCTGCTAAGCCACAGGATTCCTGACTCCAACACTGTCCATTTTCCTGCCATCCCAGTCGGAGGTCGCCTTCAAAATTTCTACTCCGAATGGGAACTCACTGTCCACGACCAGTGGGTACTCCAAATTCTTTCATCAGGTTACAAAATTCCTTTTCAAAGATTGCCGAGAAATCGATTTGTTCCTTCTTCAACCTCCAAAGGTTCAACACAGGCAGCAGCTCTGTCAGACATCCTTCAAGAACTGCTTCGCAAAGAAGTTATTGTTCCAGTCCCGAAGCTGCAGCAATTCCACGGTTATTACTCCAATCTTTTCTTAGTGCCAAAAAAAGATGGGGGTTTTCGCCCAGTCTTCAACCTCCACCCACTCAACAAACATGTTCGTTATCAGAGGTTCAAGATGGAATCAATCCGGTCCATCACGGCATCTATCCCCGCAGGAGCATACCTATCCAAAGTGGACCTTCAGGATGCTTATCTGCATATTCCCATTCACGAAGACCATCAGAAATATCTGAGATTCCTCATTCAAGGGCAACACTTTCAATTTCGGGCAATGCCTTTCGGACTCACGTCAGCCCCTCGAGTCTTCTCCAAAGTCTTGGGGGCGTTGATAGCCACCATCAGGGCTACAGGTTGCCATATATTCCCGTATCTGGACGACATATTAATTTATGCCACGTCTCTACATCAAGCTCAGATCATGACTCAGAATTCCATTCTAACCCTATCCAAACACGGATGGATCATCAACTACAGCAAGAGTATAATTCATCCTACTCGTCATCTGACCTTCTTGGGCATGGGGCTCAACTCCAATTCTCAAAAGATTACCTTACCTCAAGACAAATACCTCAAACTCTCGGCCTCGGTCCTACACCTCCTATCCAAACCATGTCCGTCGGCTGACGACATTCTGCGGTCACTGGGACTCATGGCGTCCTCCATAGATGCTGTTCCTTTTGCACGTTTTCACATTCGACCGTTGCAAAACCATTTTCTCAAGTTCTGGAACAAGAACCATCAGGATCTGTCCCAGTCAATTTCCTTGTCTCCACAAGTCAAAACCACTCTTCGTTGGTGGCTTCAACCAAACAATGTATTAGCAGGGAAACTCTGGCAACTACCCGAACCCACAGTCATGACAACGGATGCCAGTCTGTTCGGTTGGGGAGCGCATTGGCAGCTCCAATCTTGCCAGGGGAAATGGTCACCGCAAGAGACACATCTCCACATCAATGTCCTCAAAATTCGAGCAATTTTCAATGCACTCACATTTTGGCAAAATCTCCTTCTACACTCTCACATCTAAGTCCAGTCGGACAACGGAACGGCAGTTGCCTACCTCAACAGGCAAGGGGGCACCAGGAGCAAGAGAGCAATGGCCGAGATCTCAAGGATTATCTCCTGGGCAGAAACTCGCAAAGTTCACATCTCAGCGATCTATATCCCTGGGGTACAGAACTGTCAGGCGGATTTCCTGAGCCGCAACACATTGGACCCGGGGGAATGGATGCTTCATCGAGCGGTTTTCCAGCAAATCATCCGCAGATGGGGCAATCCCTGTCTGGATGTCATGGCATCCAGGACCAACACACAATGCCAAAGATATTTCTCCAGGGTCCAGGATCCTCTAGCGGAGGCTGTAGACGCCTTAACTACTCCTTGGTCTTTTCGCCTAGGCTATGCCTTTCCACCGATTCCGATGATTCCCAGACTACTGGCAAAGATTCGCAGGGAGAACATTCCCACAATTTTAGTGGCTCCGGCCTGGCCACGCAGAACTTGGTTCTCGGACATTGTGAGTATGTCAGTGGGCACACCGTTCACTCTACCGCTCAAGCCGGACCTTCTCATTCAAGGTCCAGTCTGGTTTCCAGACGTTCACAAATTGCATCTCAGTGCATGGCTGTTGAATCCCAAGCATGGCTGCTGAAAGGATTTTCACAGTCCGTTACAGAGACCTTGATGGCGGCGCGTAGGGCTTCTACCGTAAAAGCCTATCACTTTCAACCTTCTTCCACTGGTGCAAGACTAAAGGTTTAGAGTGGGGATCGTGTTCCTCTCCACAAATCCTTCAATTTCTCCAAGATGGTGCTGACAAAAATCTCAGTGTGTCTTCCCTTAAAGTTCAACTTTCGGCATTAGTGGCTCTATTTCACCAACAGTGGGCCATCCTTCCTGAGTTCAGATTGTTTTTTCAAGCGATGTTGAGGTTGCGTCCTCCTTTACGAGACCCTACTCCTCCTTGGGACCTTAACTTGGTTCTGACTTGCCTTCAGCATCATCCCTTTGAACCTATTGACTCTTTGGACATTAAGTTGCTAACTTTTAAAACAGTTTTCCTTTTTGCTATCTGTTCAGCCAAACGAGTTTCACATATCGCAGCACTTTCATGCAACCCTCCGTGGTTGGTTTTTCATGAGGACAGAGCAATACTCAGGACTGTACCATCCTTTTTGCCTAAAGTGGTTTCTCCTTTCCACATCAACCAAGAGATTGTCATTCCAGCTTTTTCCCAAGAAATATCTGATGGAGATTCCAATCTACTGACCATTGATCCAGTCAGAGCACTTCAGGTATATGTCACCAACACAAAAGCACTTAGGAAATCTGAGTCTCTCTTCATTCTGCATCATGGGCAACATGCTGATCACAGAGCGTCCAAACACACTATTGCTAGATGGATTGTTTCCACTATTTGTATGGCTTACTCCTTGGCAAACCGGCAAGCTCCACTTCATACTACAGCTCATTCCACCAGAAAGATTGGTACTTCCTGGGCCTTTTTTAACAATGTTTCACCAGAGGCAATTTGCAAGGCTGCGACCTGGTCTTCGCTGCATACTTTTTCCAGGTTTTATAGACTGAATTTGCAACACAAAGCCGATTCTCAATTCGGCCGAGTGGTTCTCCAAGCAGCGGCAAAACCAGTTTAAAGGACTTTTATATGTATATAGTTCCCTCCCTATTTTTGGACGGCTTTGGGACTTCCCCAGACGTCCTGCACTGACAGGTAGGGCCGACCGCATAAAGGAGATTTTCATACCTGATAAATCCCTTTTGCGTAGGCCCGTACTGTCAGTGCAGCATCCCACCCTGTTTTTTTGCGGATGCCGCGGTTTTTCGTACCATAGAATGATTGGTTCTCCACTCGCAGACTTTATAACAAACTGATGGGAGGAAGTGGAGAACGGGAAGAGGAGGAGCTCAAGAAAGAGTTACTGTTTGTCCTGCCTCCAGAGGAGAGAACATTAACCCCCAGACGTCCTGCACTGACAGTACGGGCCTACGCAAAAGGGATTTATCAGGTAAGAAAATCTCCTTTCTAAGCAACTCTTCAATTGGCCTCCATTTTTCTTTTTTTTATAGTTTTTGAATTATAGGTTTTTATAGGCACCTGCTGCACACCTGCACCTCGATCCTGGCCGCCAGATCTGATTTACTCTTCAAGTAGTAAGTCAGAGGCCGTCTTGCCTTATATATTGTGTTTTGTTTTAGGTGAGAATGGTGTTTGGGAATTGGAGCCGAATCTAATATAACTATCCTTTTATCCATTTTACTATTTTTTTTTTTCAATGCCCTTTTTTGAGTACTTATTGGCCATTTGTGCAGTGATTTTACTGGCATGTCTCGGTTATTGGAGTGATAATTTTCATTTTTGCAATGGGTCTGTGTTTTATAAATTATATTCATGGTCATATTTGGGGTGATGGTAAAACATTTTTTTGCTGCTGTATGTGTGGCAGTTAGCGACTGTTGGGAGGTATGCTGATTGCGGACTATTAATCTGCCACAATTACTTTCAAATGTGTGTGGGTTTTTTTTTTTATTTCTTTATTTTATTTCTTCTGACCCCATTTAAAAACTGAAGGATGTAGCCTTATATTATTATTGCTACTTTTTTTTAGATTAGATTGCACACCAGATATTAGCCACCAAGAGCAAATGTCCATGACCATTAGATATGTGTCCGATGGTGCTTTCCCTAATACACCAGCAGGTGTCTATGAACATTTTATTAAGTATTTGGATGTGAAGAGCAGCACTGGAGAAAACTTGTACAATGTGCTTAAGAAGGAACTTGAAACATTGGGATTGGACTTAAACAGGGTCGGACTGGCCCACCGGGATACCGGGGAAAATCCCGGTGGGCCCCAGTCCTAGTGGGCCCCTCCAGGCCCGTCAGTTGTGTGCCAGTTTTTACTATTTTCTCTTATCTTAATAAAGTTCTGGCCTGTGCGCGGACGATTGGAGTGTCCACAGCTATTCTGCACTATTCAAAACATTATTTGAATAGACAGCAGGAAGGAGAGCCACGCTCTGCGCTGAAAACAAACGGCACCGACAGATATTAATTGAGCGAGCGGCAGACAAGCTGGAACATGCAGGCTAGTGGAGGGGATAAGGGTCAAAAGGTGCAGTTACATGAGGAGCGGGAGATAAGCAGCAGCGTTGTTAAAAAAAAGACATTAGAGTTCAGCTACGGAGGTTAGTAGAATGAGGAATGAATGCAGAATAGAGATTGTTAAAAGTTACCAGACAAAGCCGATGCGACTACACTTAGCAGACCACAAGCAAAAGGGTAAGCTAATGCAGATACTGGGAGTTTTATTGGCATACAAAGACTCTAAAACTCTATTAGCTCATGTCATGTGTACAGCAATTAGTTAACTGGTGGAAGCCCATGCAGCTAACCTTACTCCTTTCTAGAGCACAGATTCTTAAGTGTTAACTGATTTCCAAGCATTTGATTTATTTCTTCTTGTATTCCTTGTTTCTTCCTCAAAATGTGTGAAAAGTGTTTCTTTAAAAATAAATGTTTCATAAAAGGTGGGGAATCCAAAGCATCAGAAAATAATGTTAAAAAGATAGGAAAGAGTTCATTTAGGACTGGGTGTCCTGGTGAGAAAAAAAGACATAGGCATAATATATTGCCCCAGATAAGCAGCCAGGGAGGCAATTAATTACACAAGACTGGCAGGGTTAGTGTCTAAAGAAGAATTGGCTCAGTGTAAATGGGTAAGCAAGCACTAATAAATTCCCCCAAACAACCATATAGTCTGGCTATAACAAGCATGGAAATAGAGAGGTGCCGCCTGTTTTATGTACACTGCCTGTCCATATGTTTGTTCTACCCTTTGTCTGCTGTATTTGCTTGTATCAGGCTGTAAAGACACAATCACAATCACACAATCATAGGCATACTCAACAAAAAATGCTTCAAAGCCTCGCTAATGATTGGTGGGCCCTTCATATTAGGTTCTCTGGTGGGCCCTTGGTACCCCAGTCCGACACTGGACTTAAATAATATTCGAGGCCAAGGCTATGACAATGGAGCAAACATGAGAGGAAAAGAATCAGGTGTTCAGGCTCGACTTTTACAAGAAAACCCAAGAGCTTTTTTTACACCATGTGCTTGCCACAATTACAATCTGGTCCTAGGAGATATGGCCAAAACCTGTCCTGATGCAATGACTTTCTTTGGAACACTTCAGCGTCTTTATGTTCTTTTTTCTGCATCAACAAAGAGGTGGGCAGTTTTTCAAAAGCATGTAACTGGTCTCTCTGTAAAGCCTCTCTGTGAAACAAGGTGGGAGTGTCGAATGCAAAGTGTAAAGGCTGTCTGGTATCAAGCTGGTAATTTCTATGATGCGCTTCGGAAACTTCGGATGATGCTCAGGCAAGAAGTGAAGCTGAATCATTAGCTCATCAAATCAAACATTACAAGTTTCTTGTGTCATTGGTTCTCTGGCATGATTTGTTATTTCAAGTAAATTTTGTTAGCAAATAGTGATGGGCGTCAAAAACGGGCGCCGGCGTCAAAAACGAGACGCCGGCGCCGTTTTCGCAAATTTTTCGGCGAAGCAAAATGCCGCAAATTCGCCCATCACTATTAGCAAAGAATTGCAGAGCAAGACAGTAGATCTTGCCACAGGTATTGCCTCATTTGAAAAGCTTAGACTGGCTGAAAAACTATAGAGTGACTGGGTTTGAACAAGTCTTAGTTGGGGAAAATGAACTCGCAAATGAGTTGGAAGTAGCTCAGGAATTTCAAATACAAAGATTACGAAAAAGAAAAAGACACTTCAATTACGAATCTGCTGATGATTTGATTACTGATTCAAAGAAAGCTTACCAGGTGAACTGTTTTAACCAAGAATTAGACAAAGCTGTGCAGTCTCTGGAGCCATGCTTTAAGCAGCTCAAAAAGCATATTGATTTGTTTCGATTCCTGAGTAAGTTTCAAGAAATGTCAAAGGAAGAATTAAAAAAGCATGCTGCAGATTTGGAAATTGCACTCACACATGTCCAACTCATTGAGGAGAATAAACTTGTCAGATCTGTAAAGTTAACCGATTTAGAAGGTCATATGCTAGTTGAAGAAATGGACACCCTAAAGCCAATACTTCCATCATCACTCTTTGGAAAGCCGTTGAAAATACTTGAATTCCTTTCTTTAAATGAAAGAGCTACTGCATTCCCAAATTTTTTTATTGCTCTGCATATATTTTTGACAATACCAGTAACAGTTGCATCGGGGGAAAGGAGTTTTTCGAAACTAAAACTGATAAAGACCTATCTAAGGTCAAACATGCTTCAAGAGAGACTCAACAGCCTTGCCTTATTAGCTATAGAATGTGAAGAAGCAAAGAACTTGAACTTTGACAGTATCTTAAAAGAATTTGCAGAGTGAAAGGCAAGAAGGGTTTCTATATAAGTGCAGTTTAATAAAAAAGTTTGGGAACCCCTTTTAATTCTTTGGAGTTTTTTTATCATTGGCTGAGCTTTCAACGTAGCAACTTCCTTTTAATATATAACGTGCCTTATGGAAACAGAAGTATTTCAGCAGTGACATAAAGTTTATTGGATTAACAGAAAATATGCAATATGCATCAACAAAATTAGACAGGTGCATAAATTTGGGCACCCCAACAGAGATATTACATCATTACTTAGTTGAGCCTCTTTTTGAGGATCCCATGCTGTCACTCTTCAGAGGAGAGTCAAACAAGCACATTTTTTCATGATTGGACTCAAATGCCTATGAAGTTTAAGGCTTAAAGAGCTAATCTATCCAATATGGTGTTGCCAGTAATCAGTATTGAGCAGTTACATGCATTGTTTTCATATGCCTGTAAGTATGTATAATTTGATGTTATAAATAAAAAAATATGCATTATGCTCAGTGTTGCTTTGCATACAGTTTATTTTTGATACCTTTCTAACTCTAAAAGTAAACTGTCATCTGAATAAGTTTTACATTGCCAGAAAACAATGAGAAATATTGTGTTTGTGTAGAGTAGTTTTGGGGAAAATTTTAATTTCCTTTATATAAAATACAGAGAATTTAAAATATCCAGAATGCTTGGGACCTGCTATTTTCCAGTTACCTGATCTTTCCGTAATTTAGATCATCATACATAAAGTCTACTAGAAAATGTTACTGGCTCTTTAAATTTGGGGGGCCCCACCAAATTTGCTCCAATTGGGCCTCGCGGTTGGTAAGACCGACCCTGGTGTAACAGTAGGTGTAAATTTATGTTACCATAATCAAACATGCACATTTTTGTATATTACCCTATTGTACTTTTGAACGGCAGCTTTCATCAAACACAATTTTCCATTGAGAAGTGTCGCAATTATTACCTGAAAGGTCTAGTTGCATGCAAACTTATTAGTGTGTGTGTTCATGTGAATGAGTAGCTTGAAGCCTTGGCCTTTAATTCTAAACCTCTCTCTCCCTACAGGGCAAATGGATTTGTAACACATTATTTTCACATTGCATTGATTTGAAGATGACACCCAAACCTCAGTCTCATTAGTCACTGATCTGTTGAATACACAAACTCAATTCAGGCAGTTAGAAATAACGTCTGGCACTAATATATCCTGAGGTATTTAGGACACAAGAATAGAAGAATAAATCTCCCTTTCCAGCACATTGTGTTCCTACTGTTCTGTATGAAAGGAAACCTGAACTGCACAGAATACAGTCAAATATATTCATATAACCATCAGATATGATAGAACAATACAGAATAATGTAGTAAAGTAACAATATATCTAATCATATATCAAAATTATATGATAACTATATTTCTATCATTACACCACTGTTTAAGGAGAACTAAAGCTTAACAGAGACATAGGGTAGAATGCTACACATTTTTGTATTGGGGTTCCCAGCCCAAGGCAACCACATCCTTTTAGCATTGAAGATCTGGGTCTCAGAAAATGACCTTTGGTTACCCATCTTCTTTTCTGCTGATTTACAGCACATGTTCTGGGCCACTGTCTGTTGCTTGAGTTTAGGGACCGACTTGTATGGGTTTATTAAACCTTGATTTTATGGTCAAGGTTTTTATGGGTAAAACTCAAATTTTTCGTGGAAAAAAAAACTCAAAAAATCCAATTCCAAACATACTCCATCTCAAACCTGCTGAGGTCGAAAAATCGTGTTCTCGGAGCGTCAAACGTATGAAACGCATTGACGCTCAATTTTGTTGCTCAGTTTTTTTTTTTAGAAAAATGATTGATAAATGAATTAAAATCATGAGGGGAGTTTGGTTGGATTTGTTTTTATTAAGAAAATTAGATTAATTTGAGTTTTAGTAAATGTACGCTATAATAGAAGTATAAAATTCACTATACAAGACTGATTAATGGTTAATTCAGATTCTAACATGACAGGTTTAAAACCATTGCAGCTTTGCAGCTTCTATGACAGGTGACAACTCCTAAGCTTAGCTCCTCAACAGCTGCCCAGAGCATACCAAGCATGTCCGTTGTTATGGACAAGTCACAAAATCTAAGATGGTGAGCTCTTGTGCATAACTTTGAAGTGAATGGTGCAGCCAATTAGTGATTGCCACACCATAACTCCACCCACCAATGCCACTGGCACACCCCCTAAACCTCATCCTCCCAACTCCAATATCACTGGTCCCATCCTTGCCATAACTGTGAAGGGGCAGAAGGTGGCAACTCTACCTTTTTGATCCCTCTCATTTAGAGTATGTTATCATTAGCTCTGTAAATATTTAATGTAAGTTAGCAACAATCCACAATGGATACAGATACAGATTCTTCTATCTTCTTCGACCCCTTTATCAATGTTTAAATCCTTTTACAATTCAATTTACTATTTTGTTGCTTAATAGTTTTTTTGTTTTTTAACTTTGCCACTTCGCATAGAGGTATTGGTTTTACTTGATAAATATTTATCAAGATACATTCTACTCTACCCTATTTTAACTAGTTAAAGGTCATAGTTTTGTTCTGTGCTCTGATTATATAAAGTCAGAGTGGCCTAGAAACATACCAGGAAACATTCAGTGACCTGTTCATGACTGCTTTCTTAGATTTAAAGATTATTTATTTATTTTTGCATTCTATGAGAGCATAGACAGATGCTGAAGAATGACCCAGATCCTTCTCAAACTTCATAGCTCTGGCCCATCCAATTAAATGCTTTGCTCATCATCAAGCTCTTCCCCAATGCAATGTAATTGAAGAAGCCAACGCAACTGTATTAATTCAAACACATGTTCATTTTATGTTAATCTGAATAAATATCATGGTATTGATGATTAATATAATTTTCATGAGGTGAAAATGGAAGCCTAATGCCCAGGATCGGATTGGGCCAAAGGGACACAGGCAAAAACCCAGTGGGCCCCGGCTCTTTTGGGCCCCGCCGGCACAGACCCGCTCCCTGCACTCCTTCTCCCTATCTCACTTCCCGAACCTTGTGGTGCTGACACGCCTGAAAAATGTGCCCGGGGGGGGGAAGCTGAGGCCCTGGGCCCCCCATTCAGACTCTGCTAATGCCAACATAATTTATCTCCTATTTCCCATTACTATTTAGAATGTGGGGCTGATGAGAAATTCTTTAAATTTATCAAGCTGTTCAGTTTACCAAAGTGTGCATTTTGATGCACTCCTGATATTTACATGATAATTTTACTAAAGTCAATAGGACAAGTTCAGCCACAGAAGACATTTTCATTAAAATGTAATGTAAAAAGTAGAACAAGAATTTTACACTTGGGGGTCTATGGACAGTATGAAGCTGAGTCAAAGTCTATGTACATAAAATATGAACGATTCTAAAAATTAACTAAGGCTATGTGCACAATATCTAATGCCATATGCAAACCATTAGCTATCCAAAACTTTTCCTGGTAAGTTGCTATTAATAAAATATTTATTCCATAACTACTGAGTGCAATATCTAATGAAAAATCTGCCTAATAAGAAAACATATGGAATCCCTGGTGAGGAAATAAATGCTACAATAAAATATAATTAGAAAGACAAAAGATAAGCGTTGATAAGAGTGGAAGCTTAATATATTTTTTTAGAGTATTTACAATCTTGTGCTATTTCTAATGTGAAAGAATTATTATATTATTGGAATTCCAGCTGTCTCGCACTAGCAGCATGTGTATAACTCTTCCTGATTTAACAGCTGCCTGTGATCTCCCATGATTCACATGATCTACAAACAGTACAAGTGGATATGACTGTTCCACAGCACTAGGGAGTCAACCAAAGCTGTCCACACAATGTCCAAGAGGGGGTTCCCCGAATAACATTTTATGCCACCACTATGGGATCTGATGAGACAATAATTTTCTACTGTATAAAAATCTTGTTGACATCTAACAATATACTACATGTAGGAACTCAACCATCTACAAGCAGTCAACACATCCTACTAAATTTTAATATGATACAGTTATTCGGTCAACACCACTGCTCCTTGGAGGGTAGGCTGCAAAACTGTAGTTGTAGTTTGTGGGTGGCTCCCTTGCAGTCCCCTATTCATTCGCTTGCAAATCATTTAGATTTTTAAATTAGCAATCCAGAGCAAGGTGCAGAATAGACATAGCAGAGTAGCTATGCCCCAGACATACTGCAAGTGCTGAATGAATGAGCACATGCATTGTGGGTAACCAAATGGTGATTGCATTTGAAATTGAATTTTGCACACTTCGAATCCATTAAATGACCCCTGTAGCCGTTTTTAGCTATATTTATATAAACCTTATGATTTTACTTTATACTGAGTTTTTCTAAAGGTTACATGTTCTTAGTCAATACCCCTTTTGTTGTGATTTGATAAATGTGTTTTTAGCTCAACTAACACCACAGGATGCCTTGCACAGCATTTTCTGTGATATGCTTTTTAAAAACAATGACAAATTATATGTCTTCTGCCTCCAGCCTTAAGCCCATGGCGGATACATTTATAAAAAAAAATACAAGGGTAATGAGTTTAAGAAGGGTTGATGTCCTGAAGAACTTCCTGGGCCATGTGGCCCTGAAATACATTACTGCTATGCTAGTGACAAATAGTTAAATTGCTAAAGATGGGGGGTTGGGTAAATAAAAAACTGTGTCATACTTTAAGATTAAAATTGCAGGAGAAAATTTACTGTGCATTTTTATTTTTGGAACTCAGGAGTCAAGAAGATTGCAATTGGCAGCAAATGACTGTGAGATTACGTGAGCGCGAAATGGAAAGCAGAGCAAAGTTGAAGCACACTGATAAAGACAAGATTGTTTCATAATGGTGTTTTTAGATTGCAGGCCATTTTCCATAATGCTAATACTATTCACTTGTGTATTTATGAGTAATATTATTATTTTCTCAGAAGTTAATAACTATTTCTATGGATAATGTAAAAAATATATTTTTGTTAAAAAGATAAAGGAAGGGGGTACTACATCAGCAATATGCTGGGGGATTTTCATTCTGTAATATACATGTATATATCAGAAAGGTACTTTAATAGCAAAAGGAAATGTGGCTGCCTTGACATGAAAAGTACTTTTTTATTTCTGGAATTTGTGCCTGTCTCTCTGTAAGAAAAGCTTTATAATAAAAGGAATGATCAAGGCAAAGAAAAAAAAAGGTATAAATAGATCAGGATTGTAAAAAAAGAAAAGTCGCTCTCAAGCAAAGTCAAAACCTAGGCCTACAATTTTATGAGGTAGATTAAAGTATTGACACTGAGGTTACTGAAAAGAAAGTTCTATTTCTTCTTTCAAGCTTTCATTACTGACTTACAGACAGAAGGAAAGTTTTGATGTGTGTGGAGTGCTAGCCCTCCTATGGTACGTTTAAGTATAATAACCAATAAAAGCAAGAAAGGAATTTCTCTGAGGATTTCTTCATCTGTACAAAGGCTTCATTATGTGAAGTTTAAACCATAAATAAACAATGGTGCATTTTTTATAAGTTTCAACAAAGTTTAGAATCATAACACTGAAAGTTTACATGACAAACCTATAAAAGCAAAATATGACCTTTCTATAGGTTGGGATTACAGTCAATAGTTTTACTCTTGGACAGATGAGTTTTATATTTTATATAGAGTAGAACAGCGTACAGGGACATAACAAAGGAATCTGGGGCCCAGTGTAAAGTTCAAGGTCAATGTCCACATTACTACAGCTGCAAAAGTAGCAAAATAGTGCAAAAAGGCAATGTGAGTGAGTGACCAATGGAATAAGTGAAAAGTCCTATTTTACCTTTCATTTTTTCATAATAGGACATTGAAGCCTTTGGGAGAATGTTGCTAAACTAGGATTATGTTTTCTCTGTGTAGAGAAGTTTGTTGTTGAGTCTTAGAGGGTTTTAGAAAGATAAATGGGCGATGAACTCCTTTTCCAATGGTCCAGTACCACCCCAGTAAAGTTGATTATACTTTAAAAAGGTATTGAAAGGGCAAGTTGACCTAAAATAACACTTTGCTTTATAAAAGAAAACATAATTCTAAGTAACTTTGCAGTATACATTCATTGCAAATTTTCTATGTATTTAAAATTATTTATATATGTATTTCTACTGAAAGCAGTGTTTGTCCCTTTCTATTCTCTATCCTGATGGCTCAGACTTTTAAAACAATGTAAGACAAGCCAGCTGATCTTTGCTGGGGAACTAGGACTTTTGCAACTTTGTTTAGAAAGTATCAACCAGACCTAAACAAATGCTTTCAATAACAATTGTTTTTTACAAATAACTTTAAAAACACTTATTAATAAATCTATGGAGCAAATTTACTAAAGGGCGAAGTTGCTGATATACTAACGGGTGCTGGCGTAAATTCACTAGCGAAGTGGACCTACTCTAGTGCTACTTCGCACCCTTATGCCAGACGAAGTTGCGCTCTGGCAAAGGGAAATAACTACGCTAATTCACTAAGTTGCGGATTTTTGTGAATGTTACCTCTTACGCCAGACTTTACTTCGCCACCTCAGACTTTACTTCGCACTCAGGCGAAGTGCAATAGAGTAGATAGGGATGGTCTTTTACTTTTTGATAGGCTGGAAAAGATCGAAAAAATTTTTTTAGGGTACTCTCCTTTTTCCCTACATCTGATAACATATGCACCTAAACTATACTATGGGCACATGTGTAGGGCATTAGAACACATTTATTAAAGTTCCCTGGCCTTGTGTAGTGTAATGTGTTTGCTGCTGCATATACGGCCATTGTACTTTAACTGCACGCCGTATGCAAATTTGCCATCACTAGTGTAACTTCGAACCGCTGATCATAATATCACTGGTGCAACTTCGCAAATGATCTGTAACTTGTGAGCAACTTTGGATCTTCGTGAATTTGCACAGCCCTGGCGAATCAATGCTGGCGCAACTACGGAGGTAAGTAAATTTGCTCCTGAATTGGAAAGTTGCTTGATTATGTTTTCTTATTTTATGCACATTTATATTTTGGGGTTGACTAACCCCTTAATTGTTAGAAGTTCAGCGTGGTCGCTCTAAGTAGTACACAGAGCAGGAAGGTTACTTGTCTGTAGAAAAAAGTAGGACAGGGGTGCTGCACCACAAGCAACAGATGGAGCAAACTATCTGTCGGAAGGTTGAACAATCCCCTAAAATAATATTCATGTGGTGTGAGGACAAGGGTGTCCCCAAAAAATTCTGTTTGCTTTGCTGATAGTCCTCAAGAAAGCCAGCATAATAAGGGAAACAAGTTTGTAGATAGTTTCCAGAGGTCAGGTGTTTCAATAAACTGCCTTAAAATGTAATAAAGTATCTGTTATAGATTACACTCCTCAAAATATAAATGTGGCTAATAGACATACAAGGAGATCATCTAGGTTCAGGTACCATAAAACCACAACATGTAATATGGCATGTATACATTAGACACTTATTATGGCCTTCTGTGTGGTTTCATTGATAACACCAATTTTGCCCTGCTGCCATACTGAATCAAATACCAAGCTGAAAAACTCCTTTAGCTGATATTGTATTCTGAGAATAATGTCGGCTTATACACAAGGATGCATAGGTTTCTGTCTGAGAGGTACATGAAATAACCATAACTTCCCAATTAAATAAGTAGCTATAATCTCGAACACATTTCTTAGAAATGAGATTCAAGACCAAATATAGAATGTACATCCATAGCCAAGATCTTAGATCACCTCCCGCCCCAACAGCCTGTTGACAATGACTGCAAAGGCATGATTCATGCACAACCATGCATTTATTTTCTATAAATGTAAAAATAATTAGGTACAGCGGAGCAAAAACTTAATATGTGTATACAAATCTATGGTACTGCAGGTTGTTACTTTTAACCTTCATTGTAAATGTAGTCAGTAAAATATTGTGTGATTCATGATTTCTAAGAAAATGGAATAGGAACAATTCAGACAGATTATGCTGCTAAATCATCGCAGTGTATGTTCATGTCAATATTGTTGCTTACACTACAATATGTTATCTAGATAGAAGCTAAAAAATGTCATTTAATGACCTACCTCTTTTCACTTTAAGAAAAGGGCTATGGGCAACCCACTGCTTAGGGCATTGTGCAGATGTGGGGTTAAGAAAACTCATCACCTAGTCTATTATATAAAGTAGAACTCGTGTATCAAAAAGATACAGAATGCAGATTTTTTTTTAGTCACAGTGCACAATTCTTTCCCCACTTTTAAGGGGCAGATTAATCAAGGGTCAAATTTCGAAGTAATGGGAGTTTTTTTGAACTCCCATAACTTAGGAATTTGAATAAAAAAAGACCAATCAGAATTTATTAAACAAATAAAGTTTTTAACTTCGGGGAATAGGCTGTATTTGAATCGTTCGAATCGAAGTTTTAGCGCTTTCGATTAAATTAGAATCTAAGGATTTGCCCCAAAAAAACGTCGATTTTACAAAGTCCACCAAATAGGTTCTAGGAGGTCCCCCGTAGGCTAAAACAGCAAGTCGGCAGGTTTTAGATGGCAAATGGTTGAATTCGAAGTTTTAAAGAGACAGTACATGATAAATTTCGATATTAAATATTTTTCAAATTCGAATTGAATTTTGGCCTATTCGATAGTCGAAATACACAAAAATGGCTCGAAACTTTTTTACCTCTAATTTTCACTTCAACCCTTAAAAAATCTGTCCCTAAGTGTAATGCTCCCAAATCCAAAGGTAGTACAAAGTAGTAAAAAGCACAGATTTGGGTATAAGCTGTTTCTTTCTACCATGCCAAGGGCTGCAAAAGGACACAAGTGTGTCCACCATCACTCTCTTTATTTGACTGGTATTTTATAAGCACAAGACCAAGCATCTACAGACACAACTAGATAAGTGTGCCTCTTTTTAGATCACAGCACAATGCACACTGTTCTTTGGGTGTAATGACAACCAGCACACAATCAGTGCATAATATTGTTGTACCAGAAAGCAAGTAAACAAGGAACTTTGGCACATAAAATAATAATATGCCATATAATCATTAGTATAGATGAAGCCACTTTGGTTTGTGTGTTTAACACAGAATATCTAAACATATTTAACCCACTTATCCCATTTAAGACAGAAAATTGCATCACAGCATTCCATCTGAATTAAAGCATTTACCAGTGTGAACAATGGTGCTTTGGTATGCTAATGAAAACTAACTGCATTAAATGAGTTTAGATGACTTTAGATAACACAGTTTATTCAGTTTATCCCGAGTCATGACGCATTTAACACACAAATCCAAGTGGCTTGTATATACCCACAGCCTTATTTCCATTCTATCACCTATCTATTACCAAGTACAACTAATATGAACACATGTACATATCTACAGTGATGATTAAATTAGAATCTTAGAATTGACTTTGGATGAGCAAATAAACTGAAAACAGATACTGCTGTCAGTTTTGATTAGCATGGGCACGTCAAAAAAAACACCCACGATTACCTTCCTTTATTACATTTGCTTGAATGTGAAATGACAGCAAAGGCTTTTTGCCTAAATATTGCATGCAGGGGCACCACTCCAATGAGGCACAGTGTTGGACTGGGGTTTCCAGGGCCTGTCGGGCTGCAACCTTAAGGGCCCCCCTCCCAACATCTGTGCAGACACACACACCCCACCCACCAGCATCACACGTCCCTTCTTCTTTCATCACTGTGATCAGGGAAAAGGAGGTGGGGAAGGGATTCCAGAGTCCAGGGGGAGCAGTCTTTGGTCTGCAGGGCCCATGAGGTCCTAGGCCCATCAGGTTTTTTCCCGGTGTTCCACTGGCCCAGTCCATCCCCATTCAAGTGGCAGCTGCCCATAAGTTACCAGGGGGCGGCAAAAAACAAAAATTCTGATTTTTAAAGCAGAATTTTGGCTCTTCTAGTGCTGAGAACATGATTGTGACCCCCCTCTACCTGCTCCAATATGAAAAGTTCTACATCGACTTGGCCACCTCAGGGAGGCATAGGGGCCTGAAATACCGCTGCTTGCAAGGTTCTGCATTTCCCATTCAAGCAGAAGGGATCTGCAGATATGTGTTACAATGTTAGTGTCCATATGTAGTGTATTAAAAAATTCCTCTGCAAGTTAAGGAGCAGAAACAGACACAGGTGGTATCAGGACAGGGCTGTCCTGTGCTTTTGTTTATCCTGCATGTGGTGCAGAGTGCAGTAAGACTCCAAACATAAGTGTCCTTTAATTATCACTATATGAGCAATGTAAGTTATCATTATGTAATCTTCATGGTTCATTTTGTAACCCTTGAATTGTAAACCTCTTTGTTATGCTTTTACTGTAAAGCGCTTAGTATTTTGATGGTACTATGTATAGAATGATAACATCATCCTACAAACACTGCTAGTTTAATGATTTTGTTCAAGAGAAGACAAAGTCCAAAAGTAAAACTGCTGGAACAACAGAAATGCCACCTGGTAGGATTGAGTAGCACTGGCAAAAAAAAAAAAAAAAGAACATATTTTAGGTTGCCTTTATAAAACAGTGTAATCGTACAAAGCAAGCCCCGTATTAGTACACACAGGTGTATAACAAGCACATACTGTTTGGTTTTTGCTAAAATAATCCAAAAGGAATGAAGTGCTGATTGCAAACTGCAAAGGGAAATTTCACAAAATCACATAAATTATACTGTGACAAAAATTAGGAGGCGGCTTGTGTTTTCTTTCCTGCAGCGACACCAACTTCGCTGTAACAAAAATTAGAGAGGAAAATAACTTTTCTAAAGAAAATTGCAAGTCACTGGGGACCTTAATCAAACAGAATTCTTCTTTCATTTATAAAGCTGCACATATGAAATGAAATTAATGAAATTAACCTCATTTAGAGCCCCTGCATGCCCCTTTTGTGCTATAGACAGCAGTAATTAATGGAACCAAGAAACATAACATTTGAGTGCAAGACCTCTTGCCTAAATTTTTATAAGGTCTAAACTAGATATCAGTAGATCCCGGCAAATGCTGGAGGGGCTGCTGTAAGATGCCATAGACAGTGACTATTTATTGGGCCTGTGCGGTGCTGTTTGGCCATATGAGTACTTGAAATACCTTGAGCACTGACCAGGACAGAGGAGGCATTCTAATATTAAATTGGCTTTATTCAAGCACACATTTAATCTCAGTCCAGACCGTTTTGGTTCCATTTCAGTACCAAAAAGAAGTGATATCTCTGTTGGCATTCTCCAACACCTTGTCATTGTAACCTTAGGACATACCTCCCAACATTTCAAAAACAAAAAGAGGGACAAAAACTTTAGCCATGCCCAGTGAGGCAATATTTTTGACCATATCCATTTTATGGCCACAATCCCTAATTACCATGTCCATTTTTAAAAATTTAGCAGGTTATGAAGTTATGAGAGTTTTAGTGCAATGTTTTGCTAATGAAAGTGAATTGCCCTTTAAGCTGCTAGCCTCAGTTCTCCCAAGAGACCTACTTATCTTAAATAGTTACAATTGTATATTTGCTTATCTATTACATTTTTACAAAAGTATCCAAGTGCAGCTGCTAACTGTTCTGGGCTCTCTGCCAAAAAGTTTCTTATTTTAATTAAGTTACAGAAACGTTTTCTGGCATCAGTGCAGGAGAAAGTTGGAACATTTCAGCAAGAATCCTGGGACTAGCTGTTAATCGGGACTGTCCCGCAGAAAATGGGACAGTTGGTCGGTATGCCTTAGGATTCGTTCTAGAACATTTCATGCAATCTGTGGTTAAATCAATGTGATTGTGCTATTCCATAGTATTGGAAAACTATTCAGCAGTGCATTGTAATTGCTGAGCTTGGTTACGAGGCCTATTTGCTTGCAAACCAGATCCATTCTCTAGTCTAACTACTTTACCAATTATCTTGTGGCATTCCATAGAATGGGTCAATTTCACAGTAGCACAAAGTAGAGAGTTTTATTTAAAAAAAAAATTATGTTAATGAAATACCAGGGGTTGTAAAAAAAAAACTCTACCAGCTCCACTGATTTCAGTGTTGGCTTTTAATCTTTAATCTTTTAATTCTGCTCTGCATATTTGCTGGCAACATGGAATAAGACAAAATCAAAACATCCCAGCAGTGAAAGTGTAGTCTTTAATAGCACAATGAAAGGCTTTAAATGGCTTACATGTAGATGAATGAAAGACAATAATTCATTTTACCATCATACTAAACAATAAAAAAAGTCTGGTGATCATCTCAGTACATACATATTTTTTTCATACAGAAATGTTCTTTACAGATTCACAAGGACAAAACCCCTATTTTCATTTGATAAAGCAGGCTAAACAAACCCAGTGTGGTAACCCAGCAACCACAGCTGCCAAACATGCTCTGAAAATGTTATTCTAAATGTTGCCCCTTCTTTCTCTTAATAGAATGAAACTAATAAGACACACATAATGTTATTGTAAAGGATCAGTGTGTCATTGCTGTGCAGATTTCCAGTGTAATATTATTAACAAATACATAGAAAAGACAAATGGGTTTGCATTAGGTTGTGTTACTATGTATCGTGCTTTTCATTCCTCTCACAATAGCTAAGGAACAATTGTCTTTGAACCACTAGTCATTTCTAATTATAATGTTAATTTTCATTTTGCAATGCCTTTTGTCAACACTGTCTCCTTTGGGGTTTTAATGACCCTCTACAATGATACAAAGCTTACCTCAGAGGTAGCAGAAAGAACTGGCACATGGAGTACTAGACCAACTGTAAACTACGTTACCTCAATCTGAACTTCAGAAGAGTCAGTCACCAAAAATTTTGATTTAACTTTTGATGGCAGGGCTGCCTTAAAAACAAACTTTAACAGGAGCTGTTACTAACCAAGACATAGAACATAACCACCAATGAAATTCATTAAAACATATGCAAACAAAACAAAAAAAACATTTTTTGTTACATATAAAAACCATATACACATACTGTACATGGCAAGATGTTGCCCACATTTAAATGTGTGCTACCATGGTTGACAAATCTCCTCGTGTTCCAGTTTGTTAGCCTATGAATAAATGCACAAATGGCACAAAGCACATTTGACAGTTTTTCTATGTCCTAATATACCTTTTACTTGTAATTACTGTTGGATTTTTTGTATTATGCTTAAATCAACAAGAGGTTCTAGAACCATTTCATCCTCTGATTTGCTTGTTTTTACGGCATATTATTAGGCTTCCATACTAAAGCTTATTTGCAATATGGATCTTTTTTGCTAGTGGTGACTCATCTCTCCAATTGGTGCAGGCCCTCAACCAGCATTAGTGACACGTACTGACTGATTGAAACCAGTGCAAAATAAATACAAACTCAGTGCAATTCTTTAGTCCTTAATCCTATTATGTTGGTAGGGTTGTACCTATAGTAAAAGCAGATTTTGCCACTGTTGGGGGCCCAGAGAAGCTATGGTTGACAATCAGTTGCAATATATGTGTATGAAAGTGTCTTATTCCAAAAGTCTGAAATTATTTTGCTGGTTGGCTCAATAAACTTCCTATTATACACTGAGGGGCAAATTCATCAAGGGTCGAATATCGAGGGTTAATTAACCTAGATATTCGACTGGGGAATGAAAATCCTTCGACTTTGAATATCGAAGTCGAAGGATTTTGCGCAAATACTTCGATCGAACGATCAAAGGAATAATCGTTCGATCGAACGATTAAATCCTTCGAATCGAACGATTCAAAGGATTTTAATCCAACGATCGAAGGATTATCCTTCGACCAAAAAAAGTTCGGCAAGCCTATGGGGACCTTCCCCATAGGCTAACATTGGGTTCGGTAGCTTTTAGGTGGCGAACTAGGAACTAGTCCTTTTCAAATTAAACATGAAATCCAATTTCTGTTTTTTATTAAAGCATTCATAGCTGTTGTAAACTCATTTAAAAATCTCAGCTGTCAATCAAATATTGTCTGCCCCTCCTCTATGCCATGGGCATAGAGGTGGGGCAGACAATTACTTTCACTTTCCATTCAGCACTTCCTAGATGTCACTGCTCTCCACACATTCCCCCGTTCTCTTACCATTTAATTGTGTAGCCAGTGCACAGGAATGGACATCGGGTCCCCCATTCTGGTGCACAAACAAGATTCTGAGATGATGCAAGGCTTTCCTTAAAAACAGGGTCCACAAAATGGCTGCAGTGTAATTAAAGTTCATTTTGCTTGACTAATGTGATAAAATAGGATTTTGAATAAATTTTTTTGGGTGACAGGTCCCCTTTAATGAATTGGCCCCTGAATGTTCAAATCCTACTGTGCATGGTCAATTCAACATGGGATGAGCGTTAGAAATTGCAATAAAAATGTTAATTCCCAAATATACTTAACTTCTTATTTTTGAATAGCCAAATAAGGGAATTATTTCAGATGTTCTAACTTGTACAAAAGCACAAAGCTCAGAATTAAGGTAAGACTGTCTCCCCTAGACTCAATTTTATCCACATAATTCTTAAAAATGATTTCATTTTTCTCTGTATTAATAAATGAGTACCTTGTACTTGATCCAAACTAAGATATAATTCATCCTTATTGGAGGCAAAACAAGCCTATTGGGTTATAGAATGTTTCAATGATTTTTTAAATAGACTTAAGGTATGAAGATCCAAATAACAGAAACATCTGATATCCAGAAAACCACAGGTCCTGGGCATTCTGGATAGCAGGACAAATACCTGTACTTTACGGTATGTTCGCAAATGTTATACACGTTTTCCCTTTAACGGTTAAATATTGCACTGCTGTACAGAAACATCTGATATCCAGAAAACCACAGGTCCTAGGCATTCTGGATAGCAGGACCCATACCTGTACTTTATATTCACATACTGTATGTTATACACGTTTTCCCTTTAACACTTAAATATTACACTGCTGTGCCTGCCTTTACTTTTTTTTGTGAATTTTGCAGTTAAATACACCAGTATTGTCCAGCTTTATAAATATAAACATGCACAGGTCTAATATATTCATTGAACAAATCATTCTGCACTGCACAGATTTTATAAACGTGCCCCAACATTTTCTAATCATCAATTCTTAATTCTAATATGTAAAAATGCTTAAATCCTACTTCACTGGTTTATGACAATTATCAGGAAGTGCCATGAAATGGATACAATTTACTTTCCCACATACTAAAATAAAATAGCTTGGGTCACATCAAAATCTTTAGTAAAATAAAATGCCATACAGTATATCAGTGTGGCCCAGAATGGTCTGTAATATGCAAGCAACCCATTATTCCATTAAAAAGAATTTTCTCTTGGTTTGATTAATGCACTTTTCATCTGTTTATGAGAGAACAGAGAGTGAGAAGTTTTTTTGTTATTAATCAGATTTAATGTTAGCCAGTATTATCTCAGCTGGATAAAAGTTATATCTGAAATAAATTAAATAATGGCAATAATTCCTAAAGTAAATTCAGGACCCACTGACTATGTACCGTCTTAATCTGTAAAGCTGCTGAAGTAATCTTAAAGTAAAAAAGACTCTCTCTTTTTGTCTCTGTGCTCTTCTGCCCCCTCCTCTTTTGCTTCTGAAACCACAGACCTTAATGCCTCAGGGACAGCAAGCTAGATCTGAACTAACAGAAGATAGGACAGGGGTTGATTATTTTACCTTCTTAATTTTATAATCCTGTGATTCCGTCTCATATGGATTTGGCTTTGTGGCTATCTACTGTTGCAAAAAGAAAATAGTATAGAGAGCGTTAATTAGATATTTCTCAGTGAAGCATCTTCCTGTCAAGTCAACCGTAACCCCACCTGCATCTCTACATTATTTTGCATGTTAACAGGGTCTCTATCCCGCAGTGAAGCTTATCAAGTGAGACCTTGAGCATAATTGACTGTGCATCTTCTGGCTATCCTCCAGGGTCATTTAAATTGTGTCTCAAACTTAGCCTGCCTAAAACCAGCAGGTGCTTTACACACTGTTCTGAACTTTGGAAGCCTCCATTTTAATCATGTCCATCAACTTTAGATTTACATGAAACAGAGTCTGATTTTTAGTTACAGCACACTGGAGCTATCTTGGTGATAGTCATATATTCATGGAATTCTAGAAAAGCGTGAATCAAATATTTTCTAAATGGCTTGGCACAGCTATTGCAGCAGTTTTCTACCTTTTATATTACAAAGGTACTGGTATAAATATATAAGTGTTCAAAGTACTTTTATAGGTATATAAAGTATTTTTATAGGTAATTATTTAATGGTGGTACTCTGCAATAAGAGCTTACAATCTAATATAATGCTTTGACAAGGAAATAAAGTGTCAGAAGCAGCAGTTTATTTTGTGGCACCTCTTATTCTCACTGGGAAAAGCAAGTATCTACAGAAGAATGAACCTTTTTTGAGGCTCTGTTTGACAGTACACCTGGTTTTTATACAAATAAAATTTGCCTCCAAGCATGAAATTCAAAAATAATCACCTGCTTTGAGGTAACTGAGAGCAACATCCAAGGGGTTGGAGAGCAACATGTTTCTCAGGGGCTACTGGTTGGGGATCACTGCTCTAAATCATCTAAAAAATTTTGTTTTTCAGACAATTCCTTGCGAAATAAATCTGAAAACCCATAAAAGTTCGAATTGATTTAAAATGGTCCAACAGTATCAGCGCAGCACCTTTACAACTTTTACCTGCCAAATTTTTGCTCTAGAGTTTTTCATGGTTTTACACAAATAGAAATTTGAATGTTGGTAAATCAGCCCCTATACCCTATATAAACAAGTCACATAAGATACTGCATGCTGAAACAAAACAGGTCATTTACTAGGAGCCCAGGCAATAGTTCCAGAGCACTAAGGGGCACAAGAGTGCTCATTTAGAAAGAATTTATACCTTTATAAATAAGGTACAAGACATACCATATAATGAAACAAAAGAGGTAATTTACTTTATCCCGGGCATAAGCATACCTCCCAACTGTCCCTTTTTTGGAGGGACAGTCCCTCTTTTGACAGCTCAACCTGCTGTCCCTCATTTGTACTGGAAAGTCCCTCTTTTCTCTGCACTGAACAGCATGAAAAAGAAACAAAGTTTCTCACTTAATTGGCTTTTAGCAGAAAGCCCAGAACAGCTAACAGGTGCAAATAAGATACTTTGTAACAATTTTGAGACACAAAAACACAGTTTAGATAAGGAGAAATATTTTCAAACTTTCATAACCTGCCAAATTTTGTAAAACAAACATGGTAATTAGGGGGTGTGGCCACAGAAAAGGGCGTGGTCATAAAATGTCACTGTGCTAAGTGCGAAAAAATTTTTTTCCCTCTTTTTACTTCCAAAATGTTGGGAGGTATGCATAAGTGCAAGAGCACTAAAGGGTTACAAGTGGATTTCACTTCAGTGGATCAGACCATACAGTACACAGGTGCCATTGCATTGATCCTCTTTAAGAGTATGTATGTGGCAATATTCCCTTATGTACTTTTCTTTTAACATGAGGTTGACTGGCATGCATTGCAAGGTACAGCAACACAAATGCTAAGTAATCACAGTATACTCTGTGATTTGAGACATGAATACCACTGAAAAGAGTGTTGGGGTAGTTTAAGATTAGTGATGCAAAAAAATGCATGCTGGTTAAGATGTTTTTTTAGTAATTTTTCTGTTGATTTGTGAAAAATGTTGCCACTAGCTATACTGTGGATTTCGAAGAGACATTTGGGTGTATTGGGAAAAAAGTCTGCTCATCCCTATTGAAAATAAATTTACAAATATTCAGATAATTGTCTAAAACATAAATTACCCATTTCCATTTAACTGTGCACATATAACAGGCCTATCTGACCAGCAAGATTTCATGGAATCTTAGGGGCAGATTTACTAAAGCCCACTGAAGTAGACTTTTCTTTTTTTTTTTAAAGTTTTTATTTTTGCATTTTAGATTAACACAAAACAGCGAATTAAAGAGAAGAAAGCAGGAAAAGAAAGAAGGAAGAAGAAGTGGAGCAGGGAGAGGAGAAGGATGTTCATACAGTTATACATCACATGTCAAAGTTGATTATGTTAAATGACAATAGTCGTATTGTTCTCGTCATGAAATGATACCCAAGTGCCCCAAACTGCATCAAACTTCTGCGGGCAACCTCTGGCAAGATATGTCAGTTTTTGGTTAGACAATGAGTTATTTATAAGACTTCGCCAGAAGTTTAGCGATGGTGGGCCAGTAGCTTTCCAGTTTAGGAGAATGGCCTTCTTTGCGTAATAAAGAAGTTGAAGATAACACAGTCTAATGTGGTTATTGATGTCCATGTCCTCTTCAACTCCGAGAAGGCATATCAGGGGCGATAGAATTCTTGGTAAATCAAGGACATCAGATATATAGTGTACAACAGTTCTCCAAAATGACTGGATTAGTGGGCAATGCCAAAACACATGCATGTAGGAACCAATTTCTTGTTCACACTTAATACAAATATCAGATGTCTGGGGGAATATTTTCGAGAGTCTATATGGGGTAAGGTACACCCGATTGAGGAATTTTATTTGAACATACCTGTCATTCAAGGATATTGTTAAGTCAGGTACTTGTTTCAGAGCCTCCTCCCATAAATCCTCAGTCAGGTTTGGAATATCTCTTTTCCATTTCGCAAAAGTTTTTGCCAGGGGGTCTTGGGAGGTCTGCCCTAGGATAGTATATAGGCGGGATAGAGGTTTGGTGAGGTCTTCTCTCCTGAGGTACTTTTCTAGAGTTGTCTCTAGAGTAACTAACGGCCTGGTCGGGAATTGTGCTCGGAAGGCATGAGATAACTGGAGGTATCTGAAGAACATGGATTGGGGTAAATGGTAGGTCTCTTTGAGGGCCTGAAATTGTTTTATCTCCCCTTCCCATACAATATCACCCAACATTTTGATACCTCGCGAGGCCCATACATTAATGTCAGGGAGGGAGGAAAAATGGGGCAGAGACTTGTTACCCCATAAGGGTTCCCATTTGGACCATACCAAAGCCCGCCCTTGTGCTAGTTTAAGAGCCTTTTGAAAGGCTGCGATCACAGTTAACATTGGAGTAGTACAGGCTTGGAGTGGTGGAGGTCCCCGGTATGGGAGGTTGGCCAAGGCTTCTAGGGATCCCATTATATTTGCCTCTAGAATAATGGAGGTATTGTCAAGGTGGGGGGATAACCACCAGTGTGCGTATGTCAATTGACTAGCGAGAAAATACATTTTTAGGTTAGGTAGGGCCAAACCCCCACGTGTAACTGGGGCCTGTAGAATCCTGAAATTGAGACGGGGGTGTTCCCCAGCCCAAAGGAATCTTCTAATTATTCTATCAAGGTAATTGAACCAGTGGGATCGCGGGGTTATCGGAGAGTTGTGCAGGGCGTATAGAAACTTGGGGAGAAATACCATTTTAAAGAGATTTACTCTACCAGGTAAGGTGAGGGGAAGTTGTTCCCAGATATCAATCTTTGTGGATAAAGCTCTAACTATGGGTTTAAGATTAGTTTCCTCATAATCTTTGCAGTTTCGTGTAACTATAACCCCCAAGTATTTGAAGGAGTGCACCACTTTTAGTTGGCCTACATTAAGTGTCTGATCAACAGGGAGTTGGTCAACAGGGAAAATTACCGACTTAGTTTGATTGATTCTCAATCCAGAGTAATTCCCAAATGCTTCCACCAAGTTAAGTGCAGAGTCTAGTTCCCCCCTGGAGTTGGCCAGGTACAGTAACATGTCGTCGGCATATAGTGATACTTTTTCCCTCAAGTTACCAACCTGAAATCCTACTATGGTGGGGTGAGTTACGGATTAGGATAGCCAACGGTTCAATAGCTAGGGAGAAGAGAAGGGGAGATAAAGGGCAACCTTGCCTTGTGCCCCGATGAAGTGTAAAGGGGTCAGAGAGCACACCATTCACCGATATTCTAGCTGTGGGGTGTCGGTACAAAGCCTTAACCCAAGTGACAAAGCGATACCCAAAGCCAAACAATCGAAGAACTTCCCAGAGATAAGGCCATGAAACAGTATCAAAGGCTTTGGCGGTGTCGAGTGATACTATAATTCTGTTACCTTTATTTTCGTGATTAGTCTCAAGATTATTGAATAGCCGTCTGATATTTATATCAGTGGCATTATTAGGCATGAAGCCCGTTTGATCTGGGTGAACTACTCCCCTCACAGTCCGCTTCAGTCTGTTTGCAAGTATTTTTGCAAATAATTTAATATCACAGTTTAGGAGGGATATGGGGCGGTAAGAGTCGCAACTGTGGGGAGGTTTACCATCTTTGTGAATTAAAGTAATATGCGCCATGAAGCATGATTCGGGTAGTAAGAAGTCCTCTGAAATGTTATTGAACAGAGATTTGAGTTTGGGTGTTAGTGTAGGGGAGTTAGCTTTGTACCACTCGGAGGGGAGACCGTCTGGGCCTGGAGTACGGCCAGTGGGCATCTCTGCTATTGCTCCACCGATCTCTTCCTCAGTGATATCACTGTCTAGGTATTCCAACATGTCTTGTGGAATAGTTGGGAAATCAATATTACCTAGGTAGTCTAAGAGCTCAGCTTGCGGGGGTGAGGGGCGGGCTGCATATGTATCACAAAAATGTTCCTTGAAACATTCAGCGATCCCTATTCTATCTGACATTGTATCCCCATTTACCCCAACAATGTTGGCCACTGCCGTACGAGGGGTGTCTGCTTTTGCAAGTATTGCCAATAGTTTGCCATTTTTATTGCCTTTGTCAAACCAATTCGCTGAGCGATAGAGTTCCTTTTGGGAAAATTTTTCTACAGTTAGTAGGTCTATATTTATTTGGGCATTCTTCATGTCATCCTTTGTTGTGTCATTGGGGTCGTTAATAAGTGCCTGCTCAGCCACACTGAGGGTTGCTTTAGCATTGGCAAGGGCGGCCTCTGTCTCTTTCCTGGCTGCTGCGATAAGGGAAGTATAAAGACCTCTGGTGTGAGCCTTGCAGGCATCCCAGACTACTTGTTCAGGGGCAGAATTTGCGTTCAGTTCCCAGTAATCTCCCAATTGCGTGGCATAGGGATTCGCTACCTTAGGGTTGAAAATCCATTTAGGGGAAAGTCTCCAATTGTTAGGGGGGTTGGGGCCCTCGCCTTCTAGGGTCATCAAAAGGGGGGCATGATCGGAACAGATACGGGAGCCAAAGTATATATTGGAAACTACCTTGAGCAAATCCGAGGTGGTCAGGAATATATCTATTCTGGATAAGGCCGACGTAGCAGTTGTGTAACAGGAAAAATGCCTGAGGTCAGGATGTTTCCACCGCCATACATCCGTGTAGCTAGTGGAGTCTAACCAGTTTTGGAATATTCTGGTGTCATTATCGTTAGGTTTTAACCTATCCTTGGATGGGTCCGGGACCATATTAAAATCTCCGCCCCACACTGTGGGGAGAGGTCCTAGAGAAGCTACTTTTTGAAACACCTCACTGAGAAAATGGATATCGGCGGGTGGAGGTAGGTAAACATTAACCAAGATGAGGGGAGTGTCATTAATTCTGCATTTAAGGATTATGTATCTTCCATTTCTGTCAGTAGAGATTTGTTCAAAGTGAAAGTTCAAGGTTTTCCTAACTAGAATGGCCACTCCCCTAGAGTATGTAGAGAATTCAGAGTGGTAATGCTTGGCTACCCAGTATCTATTCAAAGCTCTAACCTTCAGACCTACTAAATGGGTTTCTTGAAGCATAATCAGGTCAGCCCCTGATTTCCTTAACTGTCCCATTACAATTGACCTTTTGATTTTGTCATTTAATCCCCGGACATTCCAGGATAATAAAACAATTTTACCGTCAATCATTTTGAAAGACAAAACATGTTTACCTTGGTGGTGAGAGTAGCCGCCCCGGAGCCGCCTCCCGCAAAGATCGGACATGTATGGGTTATAGAGGTTACCGAGGTGGGTTTCAGGCCCGGAGCAGCACGTGTCAGTAGTACCTTGGCATGTTCTTTTGTACAGTAGTAGAGTGCTAAAGACCCCCTCTCCCTAAGCTCCAAAAAGAGAAAGATGCAGGTAAGAAAAAAGAGAAAAAGCCAGAAATACAATTCCCCGTCAAAGTTCCCCCCCACCCCGTATCCCCCCCCAACCTGGAGATACATATTTCCCAAACCAAACATTTTGCAATCAGGGCGTGTATAAGACCACTTTCAAAAATTTAGGTAGGAATCTCCGAATATCTGGGAGATAAAAGTCCGGCAGTGCCTGCCTGTAGGTGTCCCGTGCCTATTAGAACAACACCTGTCGGGAAAAATGGAATTTGGATTATCAAACAATATCTGTTATATTTCTCTTCTGGGAGAATTTCTCCTCCTCAACTCAAGCCATGAAAAAACCTCTTCTGGTCTTTCAAAAAAGTGTGCTCTCCCTCCCTCTAGGACTCTCAACTTGGCGGGGAAGAGCATGGCGTAGGGCACATTTTGTTGGCGGAGACTCTGCTTGGCTTCGGAGAATTTCGAGCGTAATTTCCTAACTTCTACAGAAAAATCAGGATAGATGGAAATTCTCACATTTTCATGAAGAATTTGCTGTTTTTTCCGGGCTTCCGATAGTATCTTATCTCTATCCCTGTAGTTAAGGAGCCTGGCAATAAAGGATCTTGGGGGAGCTCCTGGAGGTGGAGGTCTGCTTGGTATGCGATGAGCTCTCTCCACGACAAATGAAGGGGAAAAGTTGTCGTTGCCAAATTGGTTGCGTAGCCATTGTTCAAGAAAGAGTTCTGGGTTGTTCCCTTCTGCCCTTTCGGGAAGACCAACAAGTCTGATGTTATTTCTGCGTAATCTGTTCTCTAGATCATCTGCCTTGGATTCTAGAGCTTGGATCTTACGCGTCATAGAGGTTATACTCTCAGGAATAGGTGCAGTTAGATATTCCAGCTCGCTGATACGACGCTCTGCTTCAGTAGTGCGGTCCCTGACATTTTGCACATCATGTTTTAGGAGTGCCAGGTCAGACTTCAGATCATCGAACTTGCTTATGGTAACTGTGTGGTTGCTGGCTATTAGCTGCATAATTTCAGCAAGTGTGGGCTGAGGAGGAGAGGCCTCCTGTGTGTCTTCTGGTGCATATTGCAGGGGAGGCACAGGGGAGGTATTTGAGGAGCATCCCGGAGAAGCTGCCATCTGTGCGCCCTGACTCTCCGTATTCTCACTTTGGCCCCTGGCGTAACGTTGCAGTTTTTTTGCCACGTCTGAGCCCGCTTTCTGCCTGTCCGCAGAGTTGGTAGTGACGTGATGCGGGTCGGGGTTTCTGGATGATGTGAGTGGGGAGGTTGTTTCCGCACTTTTCTTGGAGAATGTGGAAGAGGACCCCGCACTTGGTTTGTGGGTCGGAGCTTTGTTTCTTTTCATGTCTACCCCTATGAAGATGGATGCAGGTGGGGCCTTGTAAATAAAGGAGACAGGAAATAATGTTCCCGGTAGAGTGCAGGATGATAAGCAGGATAATGAGGGCACGGGCACTAAGTCAGGCTACAGCACCGCCATATTACTTAGGCCATTGCTTAGATGGAAGTCTTGAAATTGGGTTGAGCATGCAAGATCCGAAAGTCACTGTCTGTGCTGCCCCTATACTGCCGCCGCGCCAACACAGTGGGCCAATAGGCAGTCGATCCAGCTAAAGGGTTAATTTGCGGCCAGACTTGTGGGTAACGGTGGATCAGGTGCAAAACTGTTTGCCATATGTGGTAAAACAGGGGTCAGGTATGGATGCTGAGTTCAGCAATCACCTGGGTGCACATCCACATTAGCAGTGGGTCAAAGTCTCTAGCACAGGCCTGTGGCTGATTAGTATATAGGGCCCTGGGTACAGCACCGTGGCCGTGGTATGGGCTGCAAAAGGGGTCCCACGGCTCCAACTCCACTCACCCCTCTTCTGGTGTCCCCTGCCGGATCAGCAGCAAAGTCCTCTGTGCCTTCCGTGTGTTCTTGTAGGGAACCGCGCCAAAGGTATCGCGCAGGCGGGAGTCGCAAGTACGCGAGGCCGCGGCTCCGCACGTTGTACTAGGCCGCAGTAGGAACTCAGGCCGGCGACGTGCTGGGAGACCGGGGATTGCTGCAACAGGTGGCGGACAGCGTTCCAGCCCTCGTGGGCTTACTTAGCAGTTGGGGATTTGAGCCTGTGTGGGTGGATGGGGCGCCGGGGTGGTTGGAGCCCCAGGAGCGCCACGAGATGCGTCTTGCCAGCAGACCAGGCCAGCCACGCCCCCCGAAGTAGACTTTTCTAGGGGGGGTGACTCTGCCTCAACTGGTAAGATTGGTTCCTGCTCCATTTTACCCAGGCCCTAAACTGGGCTGCCTACCTTTCTCATGAGGACCCAGGCTTACCAGGCTACTTCCACTAGCTGTGAAATACCCCATTTTAACTTCCCCTGGGGCTTCTTGTAAAGGTACCCTCCGCAAACTGCAACGACAGACACACCCTTCTCACAGGGAGGGGGGGCGGGATGCTGCGTCCTGCTGCTTCCATGTCCCAGCGCTGACTGGTAAGTTTTCTGTGCGGCTCTGCCTCCTCTACGAATCCCGGGGAACCTCTCAGCCAATCCCGGCGTGCCTTAAAAAAAGGGGGCGGGGAGTGGCCATTTCCTAAGCCCCATCAAGCCCTGCTTCCCTATGCGGCTCATTGGGTCCCAGAAGAAGAGGCGATTAGTCGCCAAGCGTCAAAATCTCCTCGTGTGAACTAAGCCTAAAATGTATATACATTACATCAGTTCATGTTACATTTACTTGAAGGTTATTTCTCCACTGCCTTAGCAAATTTCATCGGACCTTAAGAGTTCATTTTCCTAAATAAAAATCCACAAGCCAAATAAATACATTTTTAACGTAATGTTGGTCGAACTATGAACCACAATGCTATATGAACTTTTGAAGGTAATGGCTGTACTAAACACAACTGGCTAAATCTCAGGTTAAGTTCTGCTGATTAGTGCGTTCTCAATGTAAAGATCCAGAAAGCCTCTCTATAAAAAGCTTAGCTGTGAAATCGCCACCTCTACTAGAGGATTCAACTTTCTCGACCCCTTTATCTTCAGCTGTGAAACGTCACCCCCTATTGCACTCTACAAAATGCCTTGATACCACAGTAGTTTCGCTGCCTGAGGTGATCTGACTGTTGTGCTCCCTCATTCTACATTTCAAACTTCTTGAGGTGCAGCCCACATATTGTATTGAACAAGTGAGCAAATATACTTCAAACCTAGTATTGCAGTTTATATATCGTTTTATCTCGAAAGATTTAACTGTACTACTGCTAATAAAATAAAAAATATATACCTAAGAGTTTTAAAGGGTATTAAACAAAGCAGTGTAGACCAAGTGGCAGATCATTATATGATGTTAACAGTTCAAAAAATGTCAGGCTGAATGGTCGGCCCCCACACATTTTCACCTCACCAAATCTGGCCAAAGTTTGGACACCCCTGCCCTAATGTGTATGGTGTCTTTAGCCCTTAGGTTTTCTCTTGCATTTGTCCAGTTTCCTTCCTCCCTATCATCAGAACTCTATTAAGGTCCGATACCAATATTGGCTTTTTATCGTATATAGCAGCTGGTCAACTCCAGATTGTGGTTTAGACAGAGCACTGGCACCAAGGTGTTTCTAGCAGCTGGTCAACGCCACAATGTGGATAAGACTGAGCGATGGTGATTTTTTTTCTGTGTTTCGTGTACAAAATGTAGTCAAATATTGCATATAAATGCCATTCAGCCTTTAAAACAGGAAATTATTTATTGATTTATGTTAATTGGCTGGGGTTTAAAAGCTCCTTGCTTTTTCACAACAGCTCCTGAGTTAAGGGGAAGTGCACCATGGTCTGATTACTCAGTCACATTGTCTACTGGGGAACTGCAAACTTAGAATGCTAATGGATATTGTAGGAAGGGAATTATTCACAGGTGTTTTTGGCTGGGGCTTGAAAGCTCCCTGATTTCTCACTAGAGCTCCTGAGCTAAGGGTAAGTGCTGGTCTTACTACTCAGTCACATTTGTTGCTAGGGGGCTTGATTTTAAATGCACTACAAACTTAGAATGCTCACAAATAGTGTTGGACTCATAAACAATAAGGGAACTTGACGTGGAACATGAGCTTACATATTTTGGCCAAATTGTGACACTAACACCTAATTTTTTTGTAATACTTATTTTGAAAAGCAAACTTCTGTTTCCAAATATTGTTTTTTTATTGTTTATAGGAGCTGGCCAACTCCAGATTGTGGGTTAGACCGAGCGCTGGCACAAGGGTATTAGTGCTAGAGATTTTTTTCTGTGTTTCGTCTACAATGTTTTGATTTCTTTGACACTTTGGTGGATATCAATAGATTCATTGGGAAATTGTTATTAAAGAATACTTTTTTCACTGCCTTCTGACACTCCAACTTACATTCACTTGTTTGAGTATACAGAGCCCCAATATCCTTTTTCGGAGTTAAATAACTTTCAGGAAGTATGCAGTGCCATACAACTCACAAAATTACAAAAACACAGTGACCCTAATTTGGGCAAAGTGGGATGGTTACTTATTATGGATGCGAATAAATTCAAATCCAAATCAAGCTTTTACCCAGTCCATCTTAGAGATGACACTGTTAATTTTACCTTTGGGAGTGCCAAAAGTTAGCCACCTCCAAGTGACTACTTTTACCTACCTGACTCCCCGGGCTTGTGCTTCTATCAGCATGAAACCGCAGCTGCGTTCTTCTAGCGAGCACCAAGGAATGATCCTCTTCCTGCATATTTGGGTCTTCTTGCAGCTGCACATATGCAATATAGTAAGAAGCCGAAGTTTAATTTTGCTCTACTGCGCATGCGTCTGCCCCTGGGAAATTTCCTTCCTGAACCAATAAGTGTATTTTTTTGTTGTAATTGTAACCCTTTCGACTGGGCACCTGGTACTTAGTAGCGCAGTGCCTCCACCTAGTGGGATCCGGGAATGACCTACGGTTGGCCCCACTAGGAATACAGTAATAACACACACTATTGGTTAAACTAAATTTACAGTTTATATAAAATAAATGGGCACCTAATACATGCAGCACTCTTAACCAGTGGCAATAGGGCCTCACTAACTAACTTGCTAGTGCAATCTGTCTAGCTAACTAAGAAAAAAGGTAAAGTCCTTTAATGTCCTTTAATACAAAGCCTGTTTATCTTCAGCACTCTTTAGGGTACTGTCCCTTTAAACAGGATACTCACAAATCCTCTTTGGATACTTCAGAGCTCTCTTTAGGTGAATCCAGCACATTCAGACATACAGTGCGATTACCAACCCCTTTGGATGCTCAGATAGGAATCTCCTGCTGTTTGTTCCTCCAGTTTGTATTCCTTTCACACTCCCTGTCTTTCCAGGCACAGTATGTGGCTTCCATGTGCCAGCCTGATCCAAATGAATGCCTTTGGTGCAGCCTCTCAGCTCTCTGGTCCCACCAGCAGCTCTCTTGCTTCCTTCTCTGTCCACCATGCGGTTCTCTATGCCAGGCTTTCTTCTTTTGCCAGTCTCTGTGACTTCCTTTTCCTGCCTGCCACTCCTTAGCTGCTGTGTCACTTCCTACTGCACTGAATAGCTGGTTGCTAGGTAACAGCTTACAGCACACAGACACAGGCTCTCTGCCCTTACAGGGATAAGTGCAATGATTTTGCACGGATTCCCTACATAATATTGGTGTGTAGGCAGCTATTTTAGGTAATTTTGACCGGTCATGTGCTTTCATAAAGAGCCAGTGCTGCAATATGGAACTGCATTCTGACAGGCTATTGTTTCTCCTACTCAGTGTAACTGAAGCTGTCACAGTGGGACCTGGATTTTTACTATTGAGTGTTGTTCTTAGATCTACCAGCTTGCTGTTATATTGTGTATATAGGGAGTTGCTATCTGGTTACCACCCCATTGTTCTGTTGTTAGGCTGCTGGGGGGGGGGTGATATCACTTAAATTTGCAGTGCAGCAGTAAAGAGTGACTGAAGTTTATCAGAGCAGAAGTCACATGACTCGGGGGTCCTGGGAAACTGACAATATGTCTAGCCCCATGTCAGGTTACAAGATTAAATATAAAAAAAACAGTTTGCTCTTTTGATAGCACGCCACTAAAATGAACATAGCACCTATTCTTAACCACTGAAAGATTTTATTTTGGAAGCTATACAATTTTTATTGACGCGCAACTTTTTTTTCCTTTTTGTTTTTTGAAAATAACTTATATGTTCAAAATGTAGCATGGGTATGGGGGCCAAATTCACCCCATCTTTTGCAAAATTGTATATGGGGTGGCAGCAGAAGAACTTTATTTATAATAATTTTAACCCCTTTCATCAATTTATTAAGTTCTTTGGCCACTACATAGAAAACGTTATTCTAGTATGGTCGGGCACAAATGATCAGTTCCTTCAATTTTATAGGTACTGTATATCAATGATAATTTGAATCTTAAATTCACTCATGAGATGAACCCCAAATCATGTGAATTGGACAGTAGTGATATCTCTATATAGCAGAGATTGTACTGCTAAGTCAAACTCTGTTTCTTGTATTCTGACCTACATTCCTCAGTATTTTGCCATTGGGAATATTGTTAAGAGGAATCTAGCAATACTGGAATGGTTGTGTCCAGAAAATCTAGGACACTTAGAAACATTTTATCTTCCAGTATGGTCCATACCCATAAGAACCAAAGTAGCTAACTCACAAGGGCTCTTTTAAATGAGGATCACATAAATGTATTACTTGTCAGTACATACAAGTGGGCAACAGATTTTCCTCCAATACCACAAAAAAAAACATTTAAGACAAAACAATCTGTAACACACATAACTTGATAAATTTAATTTGGTGTCAGAATATTGGCAAACAGCATGTGGGCCCATGAAAGGTCCCATGAACAACATAAGACATAACACTGTGACCAATGTAGTTAAACATTTCCATATGTGTTCTTCCAATAACACTTTTCTATATGTGTGTGAGGGTGTACCTTAACCAAGGGGGAGATTTAACAAGGGGGAGATTTAACAAAAAGATTATTACATTTGGAAACCATTATTCACTTTTGCTACCAGATTTCATTTAGGCATGAATAATGAACATGATGTAACTTGATACTTCTAATCCAACATAATTTTATAATTCATTATATGTCTCATTAGTTACATTTCCTGTCAATACTTCCCTAATGATGTATATTTAGTTTGTGTATTTAATTTATGAATTGTTTACTAAGTTTTGATTTGCCTTCAGACTGAGAACACCAATAACGATGTCTGTATATTATATTATGTTTCTACATTGTTTATAACATTTTTGATGTTTTGATTTATCGTCAACATTGAGAGTACCAATATGGCATTTAGCCCTCCTGCTGGGGGTTAGTTAACCTTGATGAGGTAATTTCAATGGCTATTTTTATGACTACTATTATAGGTAGTTTGTAATGCAAACTATACAGTTATTACAAAAACATGTTGGCTAGATTAGATTTTTACTTTTAATCCCAAACACCTGGGTTGCCATGGTAACTATTGTAACAAATACAAGTGTAGCCAATTTAGAGATCATTTCATCTGAGACTACTGACATAGATAGTTACCTCCTAAGAACTCTGTGTCATAGTCTTATCATATTAAATTGATCTTTATCTGATCATCTGATCATCACCATCAGTTGACTAGATGGAGGTCTCCAAGACTAGAACATTTTTCAGAACTATTACAAAACCTTTTCGGATTACAGGAAAATTATTCAATAAAAAATCAAAGGAACCAAAGGATTTAGAAGAGATTGTAGCTGAGGAAGGAAGAGCTGTAGTGAGGGAAATAGCTAGCGTCCCTAAGCAGCAAACCAACCAGCCAATTTACATTCCCACGCGAGTGAAGGAGAATGAAAATACACAAGAATTTAAGATTCAGGTTCGGATAATAGAAGGACGACGGCTGATTGGAAACAATATCAAGCCAGTTGTAAAGGTTAAAATTGGACACCAGACTGATCATACGAGAATATCGTCTGGCAATAATCCTCCTTTTAATCAGACGCTGACTTATGACATGTGCCGATCACTCTCAGATCTGCATATGGAGCCTATAACCATTCAGGTACTTAGGTCTCGTGTGTTTAGAGCAGACAGCCTTATTGGTGAATTTAAGATTGATGCTGGATTCATATATGATGAACAAGGTCACGCCATTATGAGAAAATGGGTTGTCCTGAGTAATCCTAAAGATACAGGCTTATCAACAAGAGGCTATCTAAAGATAAGCCTCTTTATCCTTGGAAGAGGAGATCAGCCACCGACTGAAACTACAGGACACCATGAAGATGATGATGTGGAAAATAATCTACTGTTAACAAGTGGGGTAGCTCGGCAGACTGTTACGTCTGTTGTTAAAATCTACAGAGCTAATGATATTCCCCAGATGGATGATACATTTTTTAGAAGCATGAAGAGACTCTTCAAGTCAAATGGTGACAAGAAGAATTTAGCAGATCCTTTTATAGAAGTTGCATTTGCTGGGAAGAAGGTACAAACGAAAATAATAAAGAACAGTTGCAGTCCCATATGGAATCAAGCCATCACTCTGCCTATGAAGATTCCATCAATGTGTGACAATGTTAGGCTTAGAATGTATGACTGGGACAGAGCAAATAAGAATGACATAGTGGCAACAGCCAACTTGGCCCTGTCCAAGATTTCTTTACCAGCTACTGGTTTAGAAGGGACTGGGCTAAATGACGTTTTTTTACCAACCTTTGGACCAAGCTATATAAACCTGTACGGAAGTCCAAGGGAGTTCAAATGCAATTCCGACCACTATAATGAACTGAATTATGGAAGAGGAGAAGGTATCTCGTATCGAGGAAGGATCTTAGTGGAGCTTACTTCTACATTGGATGACTCCACAAAAAAGATTGAAGACATCTCTCAACAGGATGTTCTTGCTGTTGAGAAATACCAGTTTAAGCGAAAATATAGCCTATGCGCAGTATTCCATTCCGCTACTATGCTGCAAGATGCCAGTGAAGCCATACAGTTTGAAGTGATCATTGGCAATTATGGCAACAAATTTGACAGCACCTGTAAGGCACTGCCATCATTAACACAATATAGACAACCTCTATTTGATGGCAACTTCTACTATTACCTACCATGGTATGCCTCAAAACCTGTAGTGGCATTAACACCTTATTGGGAAGATATAAGCCACCGTCTGGATGCAGTGAATATTCTCTCTGCGCTTACGGATCGACTGCAATCTGGCTTATCTTCCTTGAAATTGGCACTACAAACAAATCTTACTGAGACAGAAGTTGTTTCAATATGGCAGAGTTTATTAGACCAGCTTATTGAAGATGCTAGGAAACCACTGCCTTCTATGGAAGGAAATATTCATGTTAATGAGTTAGACGTGCATCGGCAAAAACTTCGAATATCTGCATTAACCCACATCGGGGAGGCAGCTACTAAAATAAGAAGGGAAGTAACCGATGTAAAGTCAACTTTAGCTATGATTGAGGAATGGATAGACAGATTACAACAGCTGTCTGAAGAACCACAAAACAGTATGCCAGACATCATCATCTGGATGATAAAGGCAGAAAAGAGAATGGCCTACGCCCGTATCCCTGCCCATCAGATTCTCTTCTCCAAGACTGGTGGAGAGACATGTGGCAAATTCTGTGGAAAGCTACAAACGATATTTCTTAAGTTTCCTCTGGACAAGAGCGAAGGCAGGCATGTTCCAGTTCAGTTGCGTGTGAGCCTCTGGCTGGGACTGTCTGAAGCAGAGAGTGAATGTAACAATTCCGTGCAAGGGACTTTTAGTGTTCATGCAGAAATGTATGAAAATCAGTCACGGTTATCAGGTAAATGGAGCTCCAGGTTCCTGCTAAACCACCACAAATTCTCTGATGCCACCGGAACAGTGAAGCTAAAAAGGAAAAGCTTTGTGGTTCCTGAAGGCTGGAAATGGGAAAGTGATTGGCAGGTCGACAATGAAAGGAGCTTACCACATGAAGATTATAACGGGCACTTACAAATTATGGTTGAAGTGTTTGAACATGAGAGGCGGCTTTCAAATGGAAAATGGGAAATGCCAAAAGAAGCATACACTAATGCTACTGGTGAAATATTATCTTCACCAGATAAGATTGACTGCCCTCTTGAATGGATGTGGGACGACGATATGTGGAAATGTGATGTTAACCGGGCTGTGGATGAAAATGGATGGGAATATGGAAAGTCTTCCTCTCCTGATAACCAGCCACAGCACTGGGTTTCATCAGAGAAGACGTATCATACCCACCGACGTCGAAGACTGGTGCGCAGGAGATCTAAAGTCTCTACTCCCAAAGAGGAGGTTATGCCACAAGAAAAGGACAATGGATGGGAGTATGCTGCAGTGTCAGGCTGGAGATTTCATACCGAGAAATGTAGCACTGACACTTTTCGTCGAAGGCGCTGGATAAGAAATTTGGTCTCTTGTGGTCAAACATCTTCCATATTTAACCTGGAAGGCAATCTTGTGCATGTAAATAAACAGAAAGGAGACCAGAGAGACTTTTACAGGGAGCATGTTCCATTTGTTTCCTGTACATATGACAGAGCTTACACGTACCATCTTAGATGTTACCTGTATCAGGCTCGTGGGCTCACTCCAATGGATAGAGACAGCTTTTCAGATCCATATGCTCACGTCTCTTTCCTTTACCAAAGCAAGAGGACACAAATAATTAACTGTACCCTTAATCCAATGTGGGACCAAACATTAGTCTTTAGTGACATTGAAATTTGTGGAGAGCCCCATGAAACAGAGCAGAATCCCCCTAGCATTATTATTGAACTATATGACAGTGACCCAGGGGGAGAAGATGATTTCCTTGGCCGAAGCTTATTTTTCCCAATGGTGAAGCTGAACCCAAATCTAAGTGACACCCCAAAACTTTTCTGGTGTCCGGTTACAATGGGGAAAAGACACTGTGGCGACATCCTTGTGGCCGCAGAACTTTTGCTTCAAGAAAACAATGGATACGTTCTCCCTGTTCTTCCATCGCAGAGGGCACCAACTATTTATATGGTGCCACAAGGAATCCGGCCTGTGCTACAGCTAACTGGCATTGAGATACTTACTTGGGGCCTAAGAAATATAAGTCATTTGGAGTCTGCAAGATCTGCAACTCTTGTTGTAGAATGTGGTGGAGAAATGGTTGAAGCTGCAATAACTGGAATATTGAGAAGGAATCCAAACTTCCAGAGTGCAGTTCTTTTCATGAAAGTGTATTTACCACAAGAAGAAAGATACACTCCACCCATTGTTATAAAAGTTATAGCCAAGAAGTATTTTGGAAGGAAAGAAGTTGTAGGGCAATGTACTATTAAGCAGCTGGAAGTATTCCACTGTGATCCCTACACCATGAATCGTCCAGACATTAGAGTTGCACCTATCACTACATGCCCCAATGTTGTGATAGACATGGAAGGTGCAGAAGAAACTCTACTAGCTAAAGAAGAGGAAGATGATGTCGATTGGTGGGCAAAGTACTTTGCCTCTAAAGGAGAACACGACAAGGCTGACCTGTACACTCAGAGGAAATATGATACCTTAAAAGTGTACGACTACGAGTTAGAGAGAGTCCCAGAGTTCCTCGGACTTACAGATTTCTGTCAAACATTCAGGCTATATACAGGGAAGGCTACATATGATGATGATGAGCCAACTGTTGCAGGAGAGTTTAAGGGATCTTTCTGTATGTATAAGATCCCAAAGGATCCAGATGCCCCACTTCCTCCACAGTACTTCCGTGAGTTGCCTGATAGTGGACCTCAGGAGTGCATTGTGCGGGTATACATTGTGAGAGGCATAGACCTGCAGCCAAAGGATAACAATGGATTGTGTGATTCTTATATCAAACTGACCTTGAACAAGAATGTGGTTACAGACTGGGTAAACTATGTACCCAACACATTAAATCCAGTGTTTGGAAGAATGTACGAATTAAGCTGCATTATACCACAAGAGAAAGACCTGAAAATCTCAGTTTATGACTATGATGCACATCGGGAGATGACAAAGTCGGTGAAACAACCATCGACCTTGAAAACAGGCTCCTTTCTCGGTTTAGAAGCCATTGCGGACTGCCAGAAACCTACTGCATATCTGGAGTAAATCAATGGCGAGATCAACTGAAGCCATCTGAAATCCTACAGAACTTAGCCAGATGTAGCGCAATACCACCTCCTGTCTATGAAGATGACGGGAGAACACTGATATTTTCTGGGTTACGGTATACTTTAGCAAGTATTGAAAAAGCTCACAAATTCATTGGACCAGCAAATGAATGTCTTGCTTTACAAGCCCTTCGAAATCAGGGAATGGTTCCAGAACATATTGAGACAAGGACATTGTACAGCACTTGCCAACCCGACATTCCACAAGGAAGAGTGGAAATGTGGGTGGATATTTTCCCAAGAAGCTTAGGACCTCCGGGACCTGCTGTCAATATCATCCCTCGCAAACCTAAGCGATATGTTCTACGTGTGATTGTCTGGAACACCAAAGATGTCATACTTGATGATGTTAACATCTTTGGAGAGAAAACGAGCGATATTTTTGTCAAAGGGTGGCTTCTTGGCAACGAGGATGATAAACAGAGAACATTTGTACATTATAAATCTCTGGATGGAGAAGGCAACTTTAACTGGCGATTTGTCTTCCCATTTGATTACCTCCCAACAGAACAACAGTGCATCATTTCTAAAAAGGAACATGTATGGAGTCTTGATGCAACAGAGATAAAGCTGCCACCCAAACTTGTTGTTCAGATATGGGATAATGATAAGTTCTCCAGAGATGACTACATAGGATGCATTGAGCTGGATTTAAACAATGTTATTATACCAGCAAAACAACCAGAGAAGTGTTCTCTGAAGTTAATGGACAAGCCAAAGATGGTTTCTTTGTTTAAAAAGAAATCCATGAAAGGATGGTGGCCATGCTATATAGAAACCAATGAAAAATGCAAATTAACAGGCAAAGTTGAACTGACATTAGAGGTCCTTACGGAGAAAGAAGCAGAAGAAAGAGCAGCTGGCAAGGGGAGAGATCCCCCAAATACAAATCCAACTCTGAGTGAACCAATCCGTCCAGAAACGTTAATTCTTTGGTTCCAGATCATTTTTAAAATGCTTAAATTTACTGCAAGAAAGCATAGAAAGTGTGTGATTGTAGCAGTCATTGTGCTCTTTGTACTTTTCACTCTCTTCTTCTTGGGCAATATCATGCCTCTGATTCTCATGAAACACTGAGTGAAACTGCTACGAATAAAAAAACAGTATGTGGAAGAAGAAGCATGAGAGAGAGAGAGAGAGAGAAAGAAAGAAAGAAAGAAAGAAAGAAAGAAAGAAAGAAAGAAAGAAAGAAAGAAAGAAAGAAAGAAAGAAAGAAAGAAAGAAAGCAGAAACCAAACAGAAGAACTTGATACCAACAAATGAAGCTGAACTTCAAAAGAACAAGAACTAATACATGTGGTTTAGGGTGGGTGGTGGGCCAAATCACATGACAGAACAAACCATCTTAATACTAAATAGAAAAGTGTGTGATTGTAGCAGTCATTGTGCTCTTTGTACTTTTCACTCTCTTCTTCTTGGGCAATATCATGCCTCTGATTCTCATGAAACACTGAGTGAAACTGCTACGAATGAAAAACAGCATGTGGAGGAAGAGGCATGAGAAAGAAAGAAAGAAAGAAAGAAAGAAAGAAAGAAAGAAAGAAAGAAAGAAAGAAAGAAAGAAAGAAAGAAAGAAAGAAAGAAAGAAAGAAACCAAACAGAAGAACTTGATACCAACAAATGAAGCTGAACTTCAAAAGAACAAGAACTAATACATGTGGTTTAGGGTGGGTGGTGGGCCAAATCACATGACAGAACAAACCATCTTAATACTAAATAAAAAAAAAATTAAAAAAGAAAGATGTAAGGAGTCATTTATTATTAGTATCAACACTAAAGATAAACTACAACTCTCTTGGAGACTCTAAATATATCAAATATGCCAACCACACAGAATAAAGACTATTTTCCCATAGGTCCTGAGTATCTCAGCATAATGATTAACAATGTGCAACAACAATTTCTTGAAATCTTATACATTTTATTTACACTCCACTAAGGTTAAAATACCCTATCCCATAAAAACAAATAAACATAGCACAGCATTTGGAGGGGCACCTCAGGTGAATAATATATCATGTATTTATAGTTGTTTGGTTACCACTGCGGAGATACTCGGGACCTACGGGAAAATAGTTTTTATTCTGTGTGGTTGTTATTTACTGTTACCCTGGGTAGAAGTGCAAGTGTGTGGCCCTTAGCAGTCATGCACCTTTGGTTCGACTGTGCCCAATGCTTCATTGTGGATTAAATCGTCATTACTTTTTGTTTCCCTTACTTGAGATGTGCACTCTGTTTGGGGGGAAACAATTGTTTTTGTTTTGTTATTTCATGCCCACTGCAAGGGATATGCCAACCACACTAGGAGATTTAAAATGTCAATTTTTGCACTAAAGAAAAAATATACCCCCTTTCTTACATGAGCTCATTCGGTTAAGAGTATATAGAATTGATTGTGGTTGTAGGGGAATCAATTACTAGGAAAGTATTTCTGGCTCTGGTGAGGGAGTAGAATTCCTCTGGGTAGAGATTTTAACTGGGCAAAAGGTTACAAAGAAAATTCTCATTAGTGTATGCTATAAACCACCTCATATAAGTGTTGAGTATAAAGCCCAGCTACTCTTACATATAGAAGTGGCTTCACAACTAGGTCAAGTTATTACTATGGGTGACTTCAATTATCCAGACTTTGACTGGGGTAATGGTGTTGCCAAGACATAAAAAGCTAATATGCTGAATGACAACTTTTTATTCCAGCTCATTCAAGAACCTACTAAGAATAACTCTCTTTTGGACCTTCTAATAACTAATAATACTGAAATCATCTCTAGCAGTTGTGTGTGTAGGGAATAGTGAACATAACATGGTTTCCTTTGAGATTCTGTTGCAGAGGCAATTCAAAACACGAAATTTCAGACGTGCAAACCTTGTTTTTAACAAGTTTAAACACAGAACGAAATTGGGAAGTCTTTAAAATGCTGATTAATAAATATACATGTCAGTAAATTCCCCTTGTAAGCAAGGAACGTCATTGCAAAGCAAAACCTTTTTGATTCAATTGAAGAGTTGGTGTTAAGGTGGGTAAGAAAATACGTGCTTTTAAGGATTTCAAGTTAGCTGGGACAGCCAAATCATTTAGACAGTCATCCATCCATTAAAATTTATTTATAGGAGCTTACTTTTAAGGTGTTCAACTTCACATCCTTCAGGCAGAATCCAAAAATAGATAGCAGCACTCCCATATCACAGTAAAACCACCATTATTTCAAAATTACATCTGGCACAGCAACGTTTCGGACCACCTGGTCTTTTTTCAAGCTGACAAAGTATAAAACTGCAAAATGTAACATCCTTAAACACCCACATTAACAATGCCCCCTACTGTTATGACTTACATCATCAGATACAGTATTGACGTATACTTATTTGTAACATAGCGGCTTAAGGTGGCCATACACGGGCCGATAAAAGCTGCAGACAGACCGAGTCAGCAGCTTATTGGCCCGTGTATGGGGCCCCCCGACGAGCTGGGACAAAAAATCCAGTTGGATCGTGGCCGCATCTGTTCTTTGATGCGGTCCTGCGATCCGACCGCCCGTTCACATTCGTTAGGATCCGATCGTTGGGCCCTAGGGCCTACGATCGGATCAGCCCAATATTGCCCACCTCAAGGTGGGCATATCAGAGAGAGATCCGCTCGTTTGGGGATCCGTGTATGGCCACCTTAACTTAGCTTTTGTTGCTTCAATAGTATAGTCTCGTAGTCACTAGAACATAAGCAAAGTAATGTTACATATTAAAATCATTAATTAAGATTAAAAGGTGCCATATTTATAACAGAGGATATAGTTCATATTACTTATTGAGACCACCAGGCATAAGGGTTCCAAGCTTCCTAATCCAATTTTGGATACCGCCGAATCATTTATAAGGTTCAAGGAGGCAGGGTCAGACTGGGGGGCCGGGGCCCACTGGGACTGCTGTCCAGGGCCCCCCTCTGCCCCTCTACTGTGACACACCAAGAGCGCACGCATGAAGGCGCCACTCGGCGACATGCATGGAGGCACCGCTTGGCACGCCTGTGTGAAGGCGCCTAAAAAACATTTTTGTAGAATCGGGAGAGGGGTCTGGCCCAGCAGGGGCCTTTAAGGGTCGGGGCCCATCGGATTTGACCATCGGATCTGACCCTGCAAGGAGGCCAAGAAATCATGCAAAAAAAAGAGCAGGCAAGCTTAAATTGATATGGAAAAGGATATTGCAGCAAGCAGTAAAAAGAATCCAAAACTATTTTTTAAATATGTTAATAGTAAAAAAAAGGGAAATGGTAGGACCTTTAATATTAGAGGGGGGTCAGCTGGTTGATGAAAACAAAAAAAGCTCAGATTCTGAACTCATATTTTTCGTCTATATACACAAATGAGGAACCAGGTAATGAAGGTTTCCTTTTTAATAGTCCCAATTCTAGTAATACAACTAATGATGCATGGTTTACACAAGAGGAAATTCAAAAGAGACTAGAACATGTTAAGATAAAAAAAGGTCCGGGGCCAGATGGTATTCATCCCAGGGTAATTAGCGAGCTTAGCTCTGTGATTGCCAAACCTCTTTACTTAATTTTTCAGGATTCATTGAGGTCTGGCATGGTTCCAAGGTACTGGCAAATTAATGTGGTGCCGCTATTCAAAAAGGGATCCCATTCTCAGCCACAAAACTATAGGCCAGATAGTCTGACATCAGTGGTAGGAAAACTTTTTGAAGGGTTAATAAAGGATAAGATATTGATCTTCATAGCAAATCATAATACTATGAGTTTGTGCTAGTATGGTTTTATGCGTAATAGATCTTGCCAGACTGACTTAATTTATTTTATAAGAAGGTTAGCAGGGATTCTGGGATGGCAGTGGATGTGATTTACTTAGACTTTACTAAAGCATTTGATACAGTGCCACACAGAAGTTTACTGGTCAAATTAAGGAATGTTGGCTTGGAACATAGTATTTGTACCTGGATAGAGGCTAAAAGATAGACTACAAAGAGTGGTGGTAAATTGAACATTTTCTAATTGGACAACTGTTGGAGTACAGGGCTCTTTACTAGGTCCCTTGCTTTTAAACTTGATTAATGACCTGGAGGTGGGCATTTAAAGTACTTTTTCTGTTTTTGCAGATGATACTAAATTATGCAGAACTGTTGGTTCCATGCAGGATGCTGCCACTTTGCAGAGTTATTTGTCTAAATTGGGAAACTGGGCAGCAAACTGAGGTTCAATGTTGATAAATGCAAGGTTATGCACAAAAAGAATATAAATGCAAGTTATACACTAAATGGCAGTGTGCTGGGACTTTCCTTAAATAAGAAAGGATCTAAGGGTTTTTTGTAGATAACAAGTTGTCTAATTCTGGGCAGTGTCATTCTGTGGCTACTAAAGCAAATAAAGTTCTGTCTTGCATTAAAAAAGGCCATTAACTCAAGGGATGAAAACATAATTATGCATCTTTATAGGTCCCTGGTAAGGCCTCATCTGGAGTATACAGTGCAGTTTTGGACTCCAGTCCTTAAGAGGGATATAAATGAGCTGGAGAGAGTGCAGAGACGTGCAACTAAACTGGTTAGAGGGACGGAAGACTTAAAATTATGAGGGTACACTGTCACTGTTGGGGTTGTTTTTTCTGGAAAAAAGGTGCTTGCGAGGAGACATGATTACACTTTACAAGTACATTAGAGGACATTATAGACAAATAGCAAAGGAATTTTTTACCCATAAAGAAGATCACTGTACCAGAGGCCACCACTTCAGACTAGAAGAAAATAACTTTCATTTGAAGCACCGTAGGGGGTTCTTCACAGTCAGGACAGTGAGGTTGTGGAATGCACTGCCGGGTGATGTTGTGATGGCTGATTCAGTTAATGCCTTCATGGCTTGGATGATTTCTTGGACAAACATAATAACAAAGGCTATTGTGATATTAAACTCTATAGTTAGTATAGATATGGGTATAAATAATATATGTGAAAGTATGGAGGGGTTTATATATGGATGCTGGGTTTTCATTTGGAGCGGTTGATCTTGAACTTTTTCAACCCAATTTAACTATGTAACTGTCCTGTCCCCATCACTGTGAGAAGTGAACCAACAGGCAGTTTACTCGTCCTTCAATCACCACACTTTATAAGTTCTGGAATTTGTTTAATGATGATGATCAAAAGAAGGTAGAACTGTAGATACAAACAATACAGTGGTATCAGAATACATTCTGGCAGGGCCGGAACTAGGGGTAGGCAGAGTAGGCACGTGCTTAGGGCACAAAGCTGAGGGGGCGCCAGGCACGTACCTGCTCTGTCGCCTACCCCGTGTCTGGTCCTTTGTCTCCCTGACTGGCGCCGGTAATTTGTTTGCAATGCGATTGCGCGCCGGCGTGTAGTTTCACGCATGCGCGATTGAGCGCACACGAAGCCGGCGCCGTGCCCGGCCAGGTTGCCTAGGGCGCCTGGCCGTGTTGGCCCGGCTCTGCATTCTGGATACAAAAGATACAGATGAAATACAATAAAACATATATAAACATCCGATACCTGTTATACAATCCTAATGAGGCCTAACACAGGTGTCTGCTGAGAGGAAAACATTGAGTCACAAACTACAACCAGGATGCATATAGCAGTAAAATACACATAGTATAATGAACCGGCATTACGGCAAAATGCAAACATACCAATGATGCTTGGATAGACCTGCTTGGAAACAAGGATGGGTGAGGATTTTACAGACTCTAGTGAACTGTGGCTGTTACCACAGAAAGTGATGTAATCAGAGGTGACAGAGAGAATTTCGGAATAGATAAGAAACAGCTGCCAGGCCGCAGTGCAAGAAATGACCAGCACGGGGGGGGGTACCCTAGATGCTCAATACACATATGTATAAGAAATCATTACATGAAGAAATTGATGGCTCTCCTGGCCCCGCTGGCCCAGATTCGTCCACACAACATGCGCTCTAAACACTTCACCCCTGTATGACAATTTGTTACTCTCAAATTAAAACCTGGTGGCATCTGAGTAGCTGAGGGCTCCTCCCAAAGCCAAAGGTGACTGCTGCAGATGGAAGATTGAGCTGTGACTGGGAGCCATATGTGACACTATATGTGAAAATTATAGGGACTCCCTCAGTCTTCTTGTTCTACGTTGCTTTATTTATATATATATTTTACTCGTGGATGCAAATCACAATACTTTGAGACTAGTGTAAATGGAATTTTCTGCTCCTCTGGCACAACACCTGGACTGAGGCACCCGGGTAGAATTAATCAGTGCTGAGTTTCCCTTTCTTATCCGGAGGTGCTTGCTGTGGCTTTTAACCATCCTATTTACAGTACCTTTTGACAGTGGCGTTCTTCCTATGCGCTAACCTGGGGTCTGAGTACACCTTAGTAAAGGTCAGCCAGAACTAGGGGTAGACAGAGTAGCCAAGTGCCTAGGGCGGAAAGGCTTGGGTGTCGCCCGGCATGTAACTTTAACTGCTGCCTTCCCAAGTCCGGTCTGGAATCCTGTTCTCTGTGTGCATGTGCGTGCCTGTTGGGGGACTGAATTACCAAGTGAAGGTCATTTTAGAATTATTGAATTTACCTTAAAATTTACATAACCAGTTAATCTTGTTACTCTCTACTACCCCACAGCATACTGTCTAAACTCACGGTGTGTTTGTTTAATGACACTCTAATGACATACTATAATGAGAATTTTTGCGTATTACTCAGGTTAAGATTCTGTAAAATCCTCTAAATTACTGATTTACATAACCAATTACTGTTTGATGACACTACTACCTCACAGCATACTGTCTAAACTCATGATGTGTTTGTTTAATGACACTCTACTTTAATAAGACTTTTTTGTATTACTCAAGTTAAGACTTTGTGAAATTCTTTATATTACTGAAAAATTGCTTGTATGTTCTTGCATTATTAATTATCTGTTTAACCTGTTATGTTAACTGTGTATTTTAAGTCTGTCACACTATAGAAGTTTCTTTTTCTGAGAGGTCAAAACATTTGGAAAAAGTCTTTTCAACAGCCATAACAACTTAAAAACATATTAAACTGGAAGAAGTATTTCCTAAGTATGAAGACCTCTCAAGGAAAGAAACCAAATTATTGTGGGAACTTGCCACTTTTGAGAAATATTTGTCCTTAAATATGATCCAGAGGGGTCTCTTGATAAAAAAAATCCTATATCCCTTAGTGAACATTATCTATTTATGTCCAAATGGAACATGATCCTCACTGTTGTTCACTGAAACTTACAGAACTCATAGTAAAAAAAAAGAAAAAGTGCTCACATAAATATTAAAGGGGAACTTGAACCTTTAACAGCTGAGTTATTAACCTATAAGGATTATTCTGATTATGCCTCTCTTAATAAACAGGTAGATAATACAATAAAACAACTTGATACAGACATTATGGATATCAAATCAAGAAAATGTATTAGAGACAAGGATGACTATGATATGAACAAAGTGTGGTACTAACACCTCAATTTTTGTAATATTTATTTTTGAAGGCAAACCGTGCACTAGCAATTTCTCTTTGTATACAAATATTGGCTTTTTATTGTTTATAGCAGCTGGTTAAACTCCAGGTTGTGGGTTAGGCAGAACACTGGCACAGGGGTGTTTCTAGCAGCTGGTCAATGCCACACTGTGGCTTAGATTGAGTGATGACAATTTCTTTCTGTGTTTCATGTATAAATTGTAGCCAAATAGTGCATATAGCTGATTTTCAGCCTTTAAAGCTAGCTCCTGAGTTAAGGGGAAGAACATCATGGTCTCATTACTCACATTGTCTACTGGGGAACTTGATTTTAAATGCACTACAAACTTAGAATGCTAATGGATATTGTAGGAAGGGAATTATTCACAGGTGTTTGTTTGTTGGCTGGGACTTGAAAGCTCCCTGCTTTCTCACTAGAGCTCCTGAGTTAAGGGTAAGTGCATACTGGTCTTACTACTCAGTCATATTGGTTGCTGGGGGATTTGAATTTAAACGCACTACAAACTTAGAATACTCCCAAATAGTGTAGGACTCACATTCAATGAGGGGATTTGACATAGCACACAAGCTTACATATTTTGACCAAATTGTGACACTAACACCTTATTTTTTTGTAATACTTATTTTGAAAAGCGAACTTCTTAGGGGCAAATTCACTAAGCGCCGAAGCGCTGAACGCTAGCGTTAATTCGCTAGCGTTTGGCATTTTCGTTACTGCGCAAATTCACTAACGAACGCTGGCGTAGTTTCGCTAGTGTTACTTCGCACCCTTACGCCAGGCGAATTTTCGCTAGCGATGTAACTACGCAAATTCACTAACTTGCGCAGTGTACTGAACGCTACCTTTTACGCTAGACTTCCTTCGCCACCTCAGACCTGGCAAAGCGCAATAGAGTAGATAGGGATTGTTTCAAAAAAAGTCAAAATTTTTTCGAAGTCCCAAAAAAAGGTGGCGTGTTTTCTACATTATGGGTGATAGGCTGAAAAAGATGGAATTTTTTTTTGGGGCTCCCCTCCTTCCCCTCTACATTTCCTGACTCATGGCAACTTACCTAGACAGTGGGCACATGTGTAGGGCAAAATAAAATTTATATTTGATGATTTGAAGGTTTTCTAGGCATTTGTAGTGCTGATACGTATTCCTCCATTGAAATTTGAATTTCGCGCCGTACGCAAATTAGCCTTCGCTAGCGTAACTTCGCTTTACATAGCGAATCAACGCTAGTGCAACTTTGCAACCTTACGCTACCCCTGTGCGCAACTTCGGATTTTTGTGAATTTGCGGAGCACTGGCGGAACTACGCCTGGCGAAGTGCGGCGAAGTTGCGCCTGGCGCAACTTTGCATCATAGTGAATTTGCCCCTTAGTCTCCAAATATTGGCTTTTTATCATTTTTAGGGGCTGGTCAAGTCCAGATTGCGGGTTAGACCAAACACTTGCACAAGGGTATTTCTAACAGCTGGTTAACTCCACAGTGTGGGTTAGAGTGAGCGTTGGGGATTTTTTTCTATGTTTCGTGTACAGTGTTTTGATTTTTTGACACTTTGGTGGTGTAGCAATTTCATGTAGTTAGACCTTGGGAAATAGACCTTTGCGTACACTTCCAGCCAGTTTATTGGAAGCTTTTGCAGAGAGACAAAAATACAGAAAACAAAAAAACCTAAGCCTGTCCACCATTAACTAATACAAATGTGCTTTCCCTTACTAACCCAGGACAAGGGCCTTGTGCCCCAATCCCTTACAAAGCAAATGCAAAAATGCACAAAGATGTTTTCCACACTTACATAGCAGTTAGAACACAGATCAGCAGTTGGAATGGAGGATTCACTCACTTTTGTCCATTGACTCCAGGACTTCGTAAGCCAGCTTTTAATTAAGTTGAACAATAGTAAAACAAAACATTTATGTTTCCCCATTGCAATTTGCTGAGGTTACCACACATATGACATGAATTTAGAGGAAACATACAGTATACTGCATCAATCCCAGTTTCTCATGAAACACTGAGTGAAACCGCTACAAATAAAAAACGTTATGTGGGACAAGAAAAGAAAGAAAGAAAGAAAGAAAGAAAGAAAGAAAGAAAGAAAGAAAGAAAGAAAGAAAGAAAGAAAGAAAGAAAGAAAGAAAGAAAGAAAGAAAGAAAGAAAGAAAGAATACATGACCCAAACAGTTGAACTCAATACCAACAAATTAAGCTGATCTTTAGAAGAACTACTTATAATATATTTGGGCAAGGGTGCGGTGGACCAAATCACATGAAAGGAACAAACCATCATAATGCTAAATAAATAAATAAATAAAAAAGACGCAAGGAGTCATTTACTATTAGTATCAACACTAAAGATGAACTACAACTCCCTTGGGGATTTGGACTGACTAAATATATCAAATATGCCAACTACACAGAATAAAGACTATTTTCCCATAGGTCCTGAGTATCTCAGCATAATGATTAACTCTGCGCAATAACAACCATTGCACAGCATTTGGAGGGGCACCTTATGTGAATAACATACTGTATCAACTTACATATTTATGGGCAAATCTGACCAGTTTTGCCAAAAATTAGCGAAACGCAAAACTTTTGCCAAATGTATTGAAGTCTGTGCATGACAAAATTCTTTTGACGCGCAACAAATAAATTCTTTCTGATGCGCCACAACTGTTTTTTACCCATTGGAGGCTATGGGTGTCATTTTTACAGTGAAACTTGGGGAACTGGGGGGTGCCTTCCCTGTGTCTCGTGCCTCTAGTCAAGGCAAACCCCTTCCATATTTATATCTGTGCTTTAAAGTTGCCAGATTCTATTAGTAAATTCTTCATAATAATATAATGTTCAATGCTATTTTCATTTATATAAAAACAAGTATGAAGTTATGTGTAACCCTTCCAATGGACATATCTTGCCTCAAAAAAAACACTCCTGCTATAAGGCACAGTGAACACTGCTTCAGACGACAATGTTGCAATTTACCAAGAATGAAAAAAACTTACATAATGAATGGTGTAATTGCTGTAAAAACCCCTCTGAACCTCCACTGAGAGAAAAGTGCTACAAATCTAATTTCCCTTTACATATTTATTTATATTTGTTATTTTACAGTTCCATTTATATTATTAATAAATACTGATGGGCGAAAAATTAGTGAAATGGCACCGGTGTCTCTTTTTCGACGCTGACGTCCATCTTTTTTTTTGACGCCGGCGAATTTTCGCGAATTTATTCGACGGCGGCGAATCGCGCAAATTCGCCGCAAATTCGTGCCTGCCGAATAAATTCGCCCATCACTATTAAAATATGTTTATTTTAAATAATTCAAGGAAAAATATAGAATCACTACAGCTCCAGGCAGTAATTTTCAACTGCAATGTGTTTTATTCAGCAGTGCAGGCACACTACATGGTTCGGGCGGAGCCCTTTATCAAGTGTTTATCTTACACTTGATAAAGGGCTCCGCCCGAAACATGTAGTGTGCCTGCACTGCTGAATAAAACACATTGCAGTTGAAAATTACTGCCTGGAGCTGTATTGATTCTATATTTTTCCTTGAATTATGCACATGGGGTGTAACACAGACACCTACTGAATCTTACAGCAATTAAAGTGAAGAAATTGGAGGCTGAATCATACCTACTCTATTTATTTTAAATAATTCAAATAAGTGGAAGTTTGAGAGAAGCAAGACTAAATTGGTGCCTAATGCCTATACCATAGAATTTACACATTGTCAGGGTGTCTCGTATGAGGTGGTAAAATTACAACAGATGTGAGGGCACTGGCATAAAATATGAAGAAATGGAAGCTGGGCCTGAGCAGGATAACTGCGTTAGTGCTTTAATGACACTGTGTTATTGAAGCATTTATTCTATTTAGGTGCTTTTCTTCATATGTTTAACCACTGGTAAGCATTAGAATGGGACGTGATAAGGAAGACCCTGGACAGCTTTGGTGTTGGTTGTGGAAACCATTGTGTTAGGCACTTAGTGTTCCAAAATTAATATAGTGACCCCATTCCTTCTTATTTTAGCCCATTTGTCCATCAGAAACCATGGATTATAAAGTTGGATTTGGCTCTATGCAACATAAAGATGTATTTTTCCTGCCTACCCTTTTAAAATGCATTTTATCCCTTAGGCTGGCAGGATAAACCAACTAATGATTACACGCTGTATAGCTAGAATTGTTTTACAGTGGCATAACTTATTGTTACCTTTTCCTGGCACTATGACTATGAAGATTTTCATTCATCCAGGTCATGGTATATCTGTTCTAACATCTGTACCCCAGCGGTTTCAGAACACTTCACATGTCCATTCATGCAACTCTCACAAGTAACACCTCTTTCTAGGAGTTGCATGACACATTGGATAATCCTTTCACAGTAACTACACAGAATCTACACCTCTGTGAATTTCTTCAGATGTTACAATGTGCCATTGTGATTGGATTAGTGGAAGAGTTTATATGCCGAGAATTTCCCACACCAGTCAGTTGAACGGAAGAAGCTGCTCGGATGAGTAGTGAAACATCTTCATTGATTACTCAGCAATTTGATTTTAGATTTACCTATACTAGATTTTCCTGGCACTGTTTGCCAGAACAGAATATCTGTAGAAAATGTAATGCACACATTTAAGAGAGGTTAACTCTTACACAGATAACAAAACAAGCTTAACGGATACCTGTACCACATATCTGTATTCAGAACTTTGTCTTTACCCCTTTTGTTTAATAGTTATGTCTGCCTCTCCCAAATGTTCATTATCAACTTATATTGTTCTTGATAGAAATATACCTGAATAGAATTTAATTGATCACAATTCCCTTACAATCTAATCATTTGTTAGTTCTAAAAAACTATGTATAGTTTGTATCCCATTAGTTGAAAGGACTTACAGTGTCAGTGTGTCATATCATGGGCCAGAGCTTCCAACTTTCAGCTGTATTACAAAAGGAAGCTGATGTCACATTGGTGTGTGATCTGTGACACTAAAAAGAGGATGTTTCTGGCCAACGGACAGTGACACATATTGTTAAAGAAGGCAGATTGAAAGAAAACAAGCAGATGGAGCTTGCCCAATCAGTTATTCCACCCACATGGTCATATTCTGTCATCTGCTTCAACAGGATTGTCAAAATAAATTTGTCACTGAGAACAATTTGTGTTTGCGTGTTTTTCCCTCAGACTTTGGCTTAACTCAACTGTTTGGAATAGATCCTAATAATGTATAATGCCTGTTTCTGCGAGAATAACAAATACTATATTTTTTTTTTCATCTGCAATTTCTGCATCTTTTTATGATTTTAAAAGATCAAGAAATTACATGACTGCTGCTGATTTGTTTTAAGTGTTTATAAAAGATAGTTGGAATGAATCCTAATGATGTAATGTTCCTGTTTCTGGGAGAATGGTTGATTTATTAACTATCAGGGTATTTTTCAAAGCTCTTTTCTGCAGAGTTAACAAATGACCTTGCAGGCTTTACAATGACTGTGCAACAATGCAGTTCCAATTGGAGGCAGATAGCTAAACAAGCCAGACTTAGTCTGTCCATGGCACAGAGAATGAACATTGATGTACACACATGTACAAGGGCTCAATATCTGTACCTGCCAATGTATTAAATATTTCCTCTGAGCAAGCTGTATTTTTCATTGTTCTGGCGAAAGTGAGCACTGGGTGGGAGGTGATTAGTGTTTTGGTTGTAAGCATGGCATGCAACAAACCAGTACAGGCAGTATGATGATTTGCTTTGTTTTGTAGATGCTGCCAATGTGCCATGGCATCACAGTTTATTTTTAATGAAAGTTTATTATTAAAAATACTGCATTTTTACTGCAATGTTACCATGAGTACCTACAAACTCTAAGTAGAGCTTTTCATGTGGTTAAGTCCACGGTTATAAATATTTTATAAAAAATCTAACTCTAAGTTGGCTAAAATGCCTTGTCCAGCTAGTTTTGATAAGACTTTGCTAAGTGGAAGAGCGGAGGTCAGGGTATTGAGCAACTACACCACTTGCTGTTTTGTAAAAAATAAAACTAGAGGTGCTTGCAAAACAAAATAACAACAGGCTTTATTGTCAAGGTGCCACAGGGTTATACTCACAGATCCAAATAAGGTAGTATTAAAATAATAGTCACTAGCCAAGGCAGAGACAGCATTGTGACACCCATTAGGTTTAACCTTCTAGGGTTTCTAGCATTTCTGGAAGAAGGTAGATTCCGCACACCAGATCATCAGTAAAAAATCACCATCTTTATTCGACCATGTTAAAACACACGCTGCTTGACGCGTTTCGGGCTCAGCTGCCCTTAATCATAAGCATAAGAAAAGGTAGCAAGGGTAACAGTTTAAATAGCTAATCGCTATAGTGACCTCCAATGGTCAGGAACAGGTATTAGGTTACAAAAATTTCATTGGTTACAAAAATTTAAAATGTATCTATCGTAATATATAAAGATACAAATCAATTACAATTAAGACCAAAAAAATATATTATATACAAAGTTGTCACAAATCAATTAGACAATTGATACATTATGAATAGCTACTTAGTTCATTCAAATGAAATGTGAAATATCAAATCTAGTGTTTAACCCATCTGGATTGCGTGTGTGTAGAGTTAGAATCCAAAAAGCTTCACGATTATTTAAAGAAAGGAGTGGATCACCTCCCCTTATGGGGGTAAATACTTTTTCAATTATTTTAACTCCTAAATCCTGAACGCCATGTTTGCTACAGGATTTGAAATGCTTGCCAATAGGGGATTTAATATCACCCTTTTCTATTGCAAGTAAATGTTCTCTTATTCTATCTTTAAGGGGACGAATTGTACGTCCAACATACTGTTTCATACAGCGTTTACATTCAAGTAGGTACACAACCCTGCTACTACAGCAATTATTATATGTACGGTTGTTATATATTTTTCCTGTAACATTTGATTTAAAGTCTGTACTAATCGAAATAACAGAACATGTTTTGCAGGGAAATTTCCCACATTTGTAAGTGCCCTTTGTCGCCAGCCAAGTGTTAGATGGAAAAGAACTTCGACTGGAAACCATGCTCGGCGAAAGTTTGGTTCCCAAAGTAGGAGACCGTCTTGAAATTGTTTTTAGTTCACTATCTTGCAAAATTTTTTTCATTATTGGATCATTATATAGAACTGGGATATGTTTACGTACTATTTTACAAATATCATTAAACTCCATACTATATTGTGTACTAAAATAGATAGTGGTCTTATCATTATTGTTAGATGGCGTGGTATTTCTACCATCATGCCTTCTTTCTTTATTTTTATGTAAAAGATTGTGTCTCTCCCTAGTTCTAGCTCGTTGATAAGCCGACTCCACCAAATCCGGAGAGTAACCTCTGTCTATAAGCTTATTTTTTAAAGTGACAGATTGTTCATCATAAAACTCCAATGAAGAGCAGTTTCGTCTGAAACGCAAAAATTGACTAAATGGAATACTTGTCTTAGTATGATGAGGGTGACAACTATCCGCCCTCAGAAGGGTATTACCCGCTGTAGGTTTGATGTAAACTTTAGAATCAATTTTGCCTGTATCAGGTGAACCAATTAACAAAGTATCCAGAAATTCAATGTCAGTGGGATTTTTGTTCAAAGTAAATGTCAAATTAAAGGAATTGGTATTCAGATAGTCCAAAAACATTGTAAGTTCGGTAGGGGTTCCACGCCAAATAAATATTAGATCGTCTATATAGCGACCGTACCATACAATACAGTCGCTAAAAGGGTTACTATCTCCAAAGACGTTAATTTTTTCCCACCAACCCATGTAAAGATTGGCATAGGAAGGTGAGAAAGCAGCACCCATTGCTGCTCCACGTCTTTGGAGGTAGTATGATCCATCAAAATAGAAATAATTATGAGTTAAGAGAAATTCCAAAACCAAATTCAAAAAAGTAATGCAATCCTGAGAATATAATTCCGAATTAATAAGCATATAATTGATGCATTCTAAACCCTTTGAATGAGGAATTGACGAGTATAATGATTGAACATCCATAGTGACCCATGTATATTCCTTAGACCATGTTATGTCTCCAAGAATTGATAATAAATGGCCCGTATCTTTAAGATAAGACTTTAAATTTCTTACAATAGGCTGAAAACATTTATCAATCCAAACCGAAAGGCCTTCATTTAGAATTTTGGATTGATAAATGTTTTCAGCCTATTGTAAGAAATTTAAAGTCTTATCTTAAAGATACGGGCCATTTATTATCAATTCTTGGAGACATAACATGGTCTAAGGAATATACATGGGTCACTATGGATGTTCAATCATTATACTCGTCAATTCCTCATTCAAAGGGTTTAGAATGCATCAATTATATGCTTATTAATTCGGAATTATATTCTCAGGATTGCATTACTTTTTTGAATTTGGTTTTGGAATTTCTCTTAACTCATAATTATTTCTATTTTGATGGATCATACTACCTCCAAAGACGTGGAGCAGCAATGGGTGCTGCTTTCTCACCTTCCTATGCCAATCTTTACATGGGTTGGTGGGAAAAAATTAACGTCTTTGGAGATAGTAACCCTTTTAGCGACTGTATTGTATGGTACGGTCGCTATATAGACGATCTAATATTTATTTGGCGTGGAACCCCTACCGAACTTACAATGTTTTTGGACTATCTGAATACCAATTCCTTTAATTTGACATTTACTTTGAACAAAAATCCCACTGACATTGAATTTCTGGATACTTTGTTAATTGGTTCACCTGATACAGGCAAAATTGATTCTAAAGTTTACATCAAACCTACAGCGGGTAATACCCTTCTGAGGGCGGATAGTTGTCACCCTCATCATACTAAGACAAGTATTCCATTTAGTCAATTTTTGCGTTTCAGACGAAACTGCTCTTCATTGGAGTTTTATGATGAACAATCTGTCACTTTAAAAAATAAGCTTATAGACAGAGGTTACTCTCCGGATTTGGTGGAGTCGGCTTATCAACGAGCTAGAACTAGGGAGAGACACAATCTTTTACATAAAAATAAAGAAAGAAGGCATGATGGTAGAAATACCACGCCATCTAACAATAATGATAAGACCACTATCTATTTTAGTACACAATATAGTATGGAGTTTAATGATATTTGTAAAATAGTACGTAAACATATCCCAGTTCTATATAATGATCCAATAATGAAAAAAATTTTGCAAGATAGTGAACTAAAAATAATTTCAAGACGGTCTCCTACTTTGGGAACCAAACTTTCGCCGAGCATGGTTTCCAGTCGAAGTTCTTTTCCATCTAACACTTGGCTGGCGACAAAGGGCACTTACAAATGTGGGAAATTTCCCTGCAAAACATGTTCTGTTATTTCGATTAGTACAGACTTTAAATCAAATGTTACAGGAAAAATATATAACAACCGTACATATAATAATTGCTGTAGTAGCAGGGTTGTGTACCTACTTGAATGTAAACGCTGTATGAAACAGTATGTTGGACGTACAATTCGTCCCCTTAAAGATAGAATAAGAGAACATTTACTTGCAATAGAAAAGGGTGATATTAAATCCCCTATTGGCAAGCATTTCAAATCCTGTAGCAAACATGGCGTTCAGGATTTAGGAGTTAAAATAATTGAAAAAGTATTTACCCCCATAAGGGGAGGTGATCCACTCCTTTCTTTAAATAATCGTGAAGCTTTTTGGATTCTAACTCTACACACACGCAATCCAGATGGGTTAAACACTAGATTTGATATTTCACATTTCATTTGAATGAACTAAGTAGCTATTCATAATGTATCAATTGTCTAATTGATTTGTGACAACTTTGTATATAATATATTTTTTTGGTCTTAATTGTAATTGATTTGTATCTTTATATATTACGATAGATACATTTTAAATTTTTGTAACCAATGAAATTTTTGTAACCTAATACCTGTTCCTGACCATTGGAGGTCACTATAGCGATTAGCTATTTAAACTGTTACCCTTGCTACCTTTTCTTATGCTTATGATTAAGGGCAGCTGAGCCCGAAACGCGTCAAGCAGCGTGTGTTTTAACATGGTCGAATAAAGATGGTGATTTTTTACTGATGATCTGGTGTGCGGAATCTACCTTCTTCCATATTCCTGTTTGTATATGGCGTGGGACGCCGAAGTTCCTGCACCCGGACGTACATATTATATTGCCGGCTTTTGAATTTACCTAATCTGCGGTGAGTCTGAGCGGTTTTCATATCCTCTTTCTAGCATTTCTGCTGTAGAATCCCCTACAGCAGAAATGAATCAGGGAGAAGAATATAGCCTGAATCTCTCTTCAGCACTGCAGTCTATTCACTGAGACTAGCATAGTACATAGTTACATAGTTACATAGTTAAATTGGGTTGAAAAAAGACAAAGTCCATCAAGTTCAACCCCTCCAAATGAAAACCCAGCATCCATACACACACCCCTCCCCACTTTTAATTAAAATTCTATATACCCATACCTATACTAACTATAGAGTTTAGTATCACAATAGCCTTTGATATTATGTCTGTCCAAAAAATCATCCAAGCCATTCTTAAAGGCATTAACTGAATCAGCCATCACAACATCACCCGGCAGTGCATTCCACAACCTCACTGTCCTGACTGTGAAGAACCCTCTACGTTGCTTCAAATGAAAGTTCTTTTCTTCTAGTCTAAAGGGGTGGCCTCTGGTACGGTGATCCACTTTATGGGTAAAAAGGTCCCCTGCCATTTGTCTATAATGTCCTCTAATGTACTTGTAAAGTGTAATCATGTCCCCTCGCAAGCGCCTTTTTTCCAGAGAAAACAACCCCAACCTTGACAGTCTACCCTCATAATTTAATTCCGTCCCTTTAACCAATTTAGTTGCACGTCTCTGCACTCTCTCCAGCTCATTTATATCCCTCTTAAGGACTGGAGTCCAAAACTGAACTGCATACTCCAGATGAGGCCTTACCAGGGACCTATAAAGAGGCATAATTATGTTTTCATCCCTTGAGTTAATGCCCTTTTTTATGCAAGACAGAACTTTATTTGCTTTAGTAGTCACAGAATGACACTGCCCAGAATTAGACAACGTGTTATCTACAGAGACCCCCAGATCCTTTTCATTTAAGGAAACTCCCAACACATTGCCATTTAGTGTATAACTTGCATTTATATTATTTTTGCCAAAGTGCATAACCTTGCATTTATCAACATTGAACCTCATTTTCCAGTTTGCTGCCCAGTTTTCCAGTTTAGACAGATCACTTTGCAAAGTGGCAGCATCCTGCATGGAACCTATAGTTCTGCACAATTTAGTATCATCTGCAAAAATAGAAACAGTACTTTCAATGCCCACCTCCAGGTCATTAATAAACAAGTTGAAAAGCAAGGGACCTAGTACAGAGCCCTGTGGTACTCCACTAACAACACTGGTCCAATTAGAAAATGTTCCATTTACCACCACTCTTTGTAGTCTATCTTTTAGCCAGTTCTCTATCCAGGTACAAATACTATGTTCCAGGCCAACATTCCTTAATTTAACCAGTAACATTTTGTGTGGCACTGTATCAAATGCTTTAGCAAAGTCTAAGTAAATCACATCCACTGCCATCCCAGAATCGAGGTCTCTACTTACATTCTCGTAAAAGGAAATTAAGTCAGTCTGGCAAGATCTATTACGCATAAAACCATGCTGGCACAAACTCATAGTATTATGATTTGCTATGAAGTCCAGTATCTTATCCTTTATTAACCCTTCGAAAAGCTTTCCTAATATTGACGTCAGACTAACTGGCCTATAGTTTTGAGGCTGAGAACGGGATCCTTTTTTGAATAGAGGCACCACATTAGCAATTCGCCAGTCTCTCGGCACTATGCCAGATCTCAATGAATCCTGAAAAATTAAGTAAAGAGGTTTGGCAATCACAGAGCTAAGCTCGCTAATTACCCTGGGATGAATACCATCTGGCCCTGGACCTTTGTTAATCTTAACATGTTCAAGTCTCTTTTGAATTTCTTCATGTGTGAACCATGCATCATTAGTTGTATTACTAGAATTGGGAGTGTTAAGAAGGAAACCTTCACTTACTGGTTCTTCATTTGTGTAGACAGATGAAAAATACGAGTTCAGAATCTGCGCTTTTATTTTGTTTTCATCAACCAGCTGACCCCCCTCTGATAGTAAGGGTCCCACCCCTTCCTGCTTCATTTTTTTACTATTGACATATTTAAAAAATAATTTTGGATTTTTTTTACTGCTTGCTGCAATATCCTTTTCTATAGCAATTTTAGCTTGCCTTATAGCTTCTTTGCATGATTTATTGGCCTCCTTGTACCTTATAAATGTTTCGGCTGTACCAGCTAACTTGAAAGCCTTAAAAGCACGTCTTTTCTTACCAACCTCAACACCAACGCTTCTATTGAACCAAAAAGGTTTTGCTTTGCAACGACGTTCCTTGCTTACAAGTGGAATATACTGACAAGTATATTTATTAAGCAGCATTTTAAAGACTTCCCATTTTTGTTCTGTGTTTAACCTTGTGAAAAGCATTTCCCACTTAATATGTTGCAGAGATGCCCTTATACTGTCAAAGTTTGCACGTCTGAAATTTACTGTTTTAGTTACTCCCTTATAGAATTGCTTCTGCAACAGAATCTCAAAGGAGACCATGTTATGATCACTATTCCCTAAATGCTCCCCCACACAAATGTTAGAGCATAGCTTAGGGGAGAGCTTCCTGCAGGTATCAATCCTTGTTGGAGCACAGACTACTCTTTCTAGCGCATATATTTCTGACTATCTCACATTTTTCGAACTTTCTTAACAGTAGCTAGACCTGTAACCTTGTTCATTGGGTCCCTGTTCCCAACCTTTACTAGTTGTTCTACTAGTGGTGGCTAGATGTTATATTTGGGGACCTCCTGTTTGCAAAAGCTTTATGAACAGTTCTGCTTCAGATTTGTTACATTTGCTAATGCATGATTAATTGAGAAGTAGGTTTGCTCCATCCAAAGCATAGACACCCAGCCCAAGCGCCTTGGTCTGGGGATGGACCATGTCACACCCCAAAATAAAGCAGATCAGTTTTAATTTCAAGGAAATTGTTTCAAATCAGGTTTTCATTTTTTAACACACCATTTTGTTTACGTAATTTTTAGTGCCTGGGGACCAATTGGTTTCATTAGCAAGGTAACCCTGCTCCTTTCATCTCCTTTTTGTCACATATCTGTCCTGCCTCTTAGTCTTCATGCTTGGCTTTGATTAAGAAAAAGTCACTTCTATTTGGAACAGGCACTGTAGACAGACAAAGTACTAAGTACATTGTTAAACTTCATTTATATAGTGCTGACATATTACAAAGCAGGCGTTAAACAGCATTCTATGGTCACTGCCAGAAACATACACACTATGGTCAAGTTTATTAAGAGCCTAATGACCTTCCTGTAGGTTTTTAGAAGTGTGGAAAGAAACCTTTAAAGCACATTTCTTTTGAAGAGTCCTGGATCTAACACAGGGCCCCAGCACTGAAAGGCAGCAATGATAACTACTTTTGTGATGAATAACCACTTACTACTAAAGTGGATGTTAAACCAGTTCAGTGCTGCCTTCATTTCTTAATTTGCAAAGTACAAAGTAAATAGGGTTTACATGTGTGCAATTGCAAACAGGATGTTGGTATAGCTAGGGCTATACTCCTTTAAACCCATGCAGAAAAAAGGAATTCTGAGAACTGATATTATACATATCCTTTAAAGAGTGTTCAGCACTTTCCTTCCTTTTAATAAGTGGTACTTTGTTGCAGAAATGATTTATGTCCCATTTTTCGCACAGTCACTTGTATTCTCACAGGTGCAGTGCTGCTTGGAACTAATGTCATTCTGCAAAATGAATTACAAAAACAAACTGTCTTACCAAATATGGCAATATGTATTTTTAATGTGTAAAAAGCACAGCCGTGATTGCTAGCTAATGATTTACGAACCGGATAATCAATTATAGTTAATTAAAGCTATTAGCTTTCTATAAAAACCTCAGAGCAGGCAAAAATTTGTGGCCTGTGAAAATGAATTATGCCAGTGACTAGGCTGCCCTGGTGAACGAAGGCATCTGCAGTGTCAGGCGATCTTTAAAGGCATAGTTACACTTCCATTGAAGTTGCTCTTGGATGATGCCAATTAATGTAACTTTTCATAAAGGTAGCGGGTTAATGACGCAACAAAAGAAATAGGTTGCTGCTTGTTTATGGTGTAGCTACTGTAAACTCAGGTGCATGTAGTACCCATATTGCAATGTTTTGTCATATTTCCAACAACGCCAAGTCACTTCGAAGTTTTTGGATGTTATCTGTTCAAAAGCATTTGCATCCAATTCACTTGGCATACATCTAGTGCCCCTACTGGCACAACCTGTTGTTGGATCCCTGGAGCTACCTGCAGGTCTAGGGTAGCAGCAGCTCCAAGATTTCCCAGTTCCCTGGGTTATGCATCTATCTGAAGCATTAGCAACAACATTGGCAACCATATGGAGGTATAGAATGTTTGAATACAATTACTTTAATGAAATATGTCAATTGTATCAATATGCTCTCTCCGCTGCCTCTATTAAAGAGCACCCACACTTGTAGGTGTGTTTGTAAATGGCCCTCTCTAATATTTTATTAAAGAGACACTTCAGCATATCTGTTCTTATTGAATTGTGCCAAGTATAAACACCTACATAATTGCTGCTTGTGGATAAAACACTTCTGGTCAAAAATGCAGAATCATCATGGAATACATCACAAGTATTTCCTGAAAGCCTATGTAAGGACCTATAGGAATTGCTATGCTCCTATAGCTTTAAATCCCTACCCTTCCGCCTTTTCCCTAGTTGCTGAGCAAAAGCCCATGTATATAGTTATATTTACATAACCAGTGTTATTGGCCAAGAGGTGTAATGACCACATCCTGCCACACTTCAATTTAGTGTGTGGAAAGGGGTGGATTTTCATTTTTGGCTGCTGGTGACCTGATCGACTAGATGTTCCCATTGAGCCTGGGTACACCAAGGCCCAGTAAAGGCATTTGCCCTAAAGGGACAGCACCTTTAGTTATTAAGTAGGGGACCAGGGAACCGTGAATGAGGCTAGAACAGGATAGTTCTTTAATAGACTCAAGGAGAGTAAGATAGAGAGGTTATCTAGAAAGAGCAGTTGTGTGCTCCATTGAGGATCTGTAGCAGGGAGTAGCTTCCCAAAGGCTTCTTGATTGCCTTTAGTGAAGGGACAACAGTGGATAGGGCATCAGGCTAGACTCCTTCTCCCTGACCACTCCACTGGGTGGGATCCGGACCACCTTGAGGTATATCTGCCTGAGGGAATTTATATACTTTTTGACTGCAATGCCTTATGGGAGTCACCTCCTTCATGCTGTCTCATCTGCCTGTTCTATCCTCATCTGATGTTACATCTGCTAATACCTCAATCTATGTGAGTAAACCTGTGGTCATTGTCTTCGACTAATAAATCACCATTTTTGTTTTACAATAAGATCCTCCTGGCATCCAATCATTCTCTATTTTTACTATACAGTAGCCTGAGAGTTGTAGTTCTACTACACCTTTATGGGAATCTACCACTTAGCGAAGGCCCTGATCCTGAAGTGTGAGTCGCAATGTAACCCATGCTCATATAACTAGCTGGACATTAACTCCTTGTGGTCTGTATAGCCCAAGTTAGCATTACACCTACATGCCCACACTATGGCTGTTGCTTAATTACATTACTATCAACAAGCAAAATTTGGAATGTATTTTCCCTGTTGTAAATTATGATTTCGGTGTCAGTAAGTAGCTTTCTAACTGAAGAATAGTCTTGCATCTGTATGAACCACTGACACTAGAGAGCTTGCAGATGCAGTGTATGTCATTAAGGGCAATTCAAACATACATTATTCTGGGCATTTTGGGTTCTTTATACCCGAGGTAGCAAAACACCCAGGATCACATTCATATTCAAGTGTGAAAATCTAAAGGGAAATGAACACTTTTTCAAGGCTTTGCTTTATCCTTTCTAATCAACCCTTACACTATCCACATAATACTATGGCTGTGCTAAGTCTAGTGTGACAGTAGAATTAAAGGAGAAGTAAAGCATAACTTAAGTAGTAGGCTAGAAATGTTGTACATTACGTTTTGTGCTTCTGTGGCAGCCCAAAGCAACCACAGCCCTTTAGCAGGGAAGATCTGTGACTCCAAAGATGCCCCACTAGCTCCCCATCTTCTTTTCTGCTAATTCACTGCCCATGCTCTGTGCTGCTGTCACTTACTTAGCTTAGGGACACACTCACAATATACAGTACACATAGAATATAAATGTCACAGTATAATTAATTAGTACAGATAATTACTACATGGCAGCACAGCATCAGTTTATGTTACAGACAAACCTATCCATATTCATTTTTATGTTCTAGTTTGCCTTTAAAAGGGTGGTTCACCGTTAAGTAAACTTTTAGTAAGTTATAGAATAGTCAATTCTTAGCAACTTTGCAATTGGTCTTCATTTTTTTTATTTGTGATAGTTTTTGAATTTGCTTTTTTTCTGAATCTTTCCAACTTTCAAATGGGGGTCACTGACCTCAGTAAGACTGCAGTTTTATTGTAACTGGTTTTTATTACTTATCTTTACATTCACTCCCTCTCCTATTCATATTCCAGCCTCTCAACTGTTGCTGTTAAAATGCCAAACTGGAGAGCTGTAGAACAAAAAGTGAAATAATAAAAAAAACAGAATAGCATTTGTTGCATCATTTACTAAAAGTTATTTTATACCTCTAATTGTGGCTGCTAGATGCACCACAACATGAAAGCTGATCCCAATTCACTAAAGAACTTTTTCTGTCTGGAACACTCTCCATGCGTAGTTCTCTAAGGGTGTATTCGGTTTTTAGGAGCACTGGCACTGACAAACAACATATCACTATACAGTACCTTATACTTGATCTTAACTATAATCCTTATTGGAAGCAAAACCAGGTTATTTGGTTTATTTAATGTTTACATGATTTTCTAGTAGACTTAAAGTATGTAGATCCAAATTACAAAAAGATCCAGAAAACCCCAGGTCCCGAACATTCTGGATAACAGGTCCCATACCTGTTATACTATAGTGCAATGTAGGGGAAAGCAGAATGTAAAAGTTAAACCCCCAGTCAGCCTAGCCTAGCCCACTGAGAGCTGTTCTACTACATAAACAGACTATATACATTGTTATGACAATATATGTATGATTGCAGCTGAACTTCATTATAAAAAATATATTAAAGAAAAAACAATATTTTTAGACAGATGTGTAACTTCTTATATTGCCTTTGTGCTATTAAATTTATACATCCCGAGTTTCATTTCAGTTGGAATTAAAATGAGAGATGCAAAATGTTTTATGCTGGGCTCTTGTGTGTTATCATTTCTCAGGAAATGAACAAAAAAGAGAGGACTTCCCTATAAAGTAATCAGCACCAAATATCTATCGAGGAAGATGGGCTGCATTTTAATCTCATCTCTATCTAACCATTTGTTGTTTTTCATTATGACAGACATAGTCTGAGTTAGCAAAAATGCAAAGAAAGCTAAATGCAAATGTTATGTGCCTGATGTAGGTAATGAAATGTTGGATTTAATGTACTAATCCATAAAAAACATGAAATTCCTCTAGGAAAGCATCAGCACTAGTTTATTTCCTGATATGCAACATACTTGGCAAACTTCAGATGAATTTCAAAATGTATCTGTTTTCATTTATGGATAAATGTGTACATGAACAAAGTGCCAACCTAACGGGAAGCTTAGTCAGCATCTTTGTGAATGGGGGCACTGTTTTTACTTGCAACAAACCACTTAGGAGAACCGCACTGTGAATGGCTATATATATATATGTCTACATATGCTTTCTTGAGCATGAGCAAAATTATAAAGCACATTGTTTCATTTATTCATTTTAAATGAAGCTACAAAACTTGAATATTTTAATGAACAGGTCAAATAAATACATATTAAAGTAGTTAGAAACAATTATTATTATTGACTTCCAATAAACCTCACCGGCTTTAATTTGGCAATTTTTTTCCTGTCCACTTCTTTCTTTAATGAATACCAACTATTCAAGGTTTACAAGAATATTCTCAAGTATATTTGCACATTATTCTGGTTTGTGTTGTTTATTTCTTGTAATCAAACTCAAATGAAATGCCTGTAGCACTTTTCTGCTATTGCAAGATATCTAGCACTGATTCTATTCCTTGTGGTTCTACAGGAGTCCTGTGTCTCCGCTACAGGGGAGAGTAGGTAAACTATGATTTTGCATGCCTCTACAGAACGCATTTTAGGACTGAGGGAGGAGGATGGAGGGCTGAGGGCGGAAGACTGAGGGCAGAGGATGGAGGGCTGAGGGCGAAAGACTGAGGGCAGAAGGCTGAGGGCGGAGTTCAAATGACTGACGGCTGAGAAGGGAGGGTAGAGGACGGGGGTGTGACTGCAGATTTGGACGATGAGTGATGGTAAAAGCAACCGATGTGCTATTCCAAAGGTATAGGACATCGCATGAAGGACAGGTATTTCACTGCAGGATGTCCTATAATGCGTTCCGTATGCCTCCACCCAGGGTCAGGACAGACTGGGCTATGATACCCCTCCCTGGGAGCCTCCCTGATTCGCAATCAAATTCGCAATCACACAGAGGAAAGGTTGATGGATTTATTTGCAGAACCCTGTACCTTTAAATAACCATGATATATAGCCTGCCAGTCACGAGCAACTTCATAGAATAATGCAAATGTGATCTCTGAGCTGCTGAGGGGAACCCCCACTTATGTGGCAGATTCTTCAGAGTCCTGAGTAGGGCTCCCTTTGGCTTTCTGTGCCCTGACGCTCTGCTCTTCAGAGCGCTGACAAGGACCCCCTTTCCTTCCACACCCTAAATAGAGCCACTGGGCAGGACTGTATCTAGGTCTGACGCTGCCCTAGGCACCGGACATAAAACGCCCCCTACGTGAAGCGTGGGATGTGCGCACGTGACATCACTTCCGCCAACCATCCTGCCCCCTTACCCCTTGCACACATCCCCACCCAGCTCTTTCACCGGACTGTGGGAGAGGCTGGGCAATTTTTTTTTTTTAAATTTAAAAGATAAATGTATAGGCAGGGCTGCCCCCCCAAAACCTGCAGAGGCCCTCGAATGCCTTAACATAAATACGCCCTTGGGTTTCCCTACTGATATTTCACACACAGTGATATCTGGGACTTTGCAGAACCTTGCTTTCACTCTGTTGCTTCTCTCTCCCAGCACTTCCTTACTGTCAGCTCAAAGGTGTGGTGACTCTTCCCCCTCCTTGCACAAAACAACTCAGAGGACAGACAAAGTGTACATAGCTCCCCTACACCTCTATGTGGATTTTCTAGAATATTGGTAAATATCCAATACCATTTTGGTATTTGGAGTGAATTAATACTGAGAAACTACTTATTTTGTAACATGATACATAACACCTGTATTTCCAGTGTACATTAAAGGGTATTGAAACTAGGGTTGCCACCTTTTAGCTTGATGGAGACCGGTCAGGGGGCAGGGCTGTGCCACTGAGGGGGCGGACCATGATGCTGAGCAGTGACATTGGGGGCGCACAATCAACGTGTCAATCATAGGGAATCCTGCCCGGTTTTCATAATTTGGAAAACCGGGCAGGCAGTTCTGACCCAGGCAGTCCTTCAAAAAACCAGGCTGTCCGGGTCGAAGCCGGACAGGTGGCAACTGTAATTGAAACCCTCCATAAAACTGTCCCATTGTGTCCCAAATTCTCTATAGAAGAATGTTTTTTTTGCTCAATACTGTTTTAAGAATAAAACCCTGATATTGCTGGGCTACAGCTCCCAGCAAACCTTATCCTTTGATAATATATTTATGCTGAGCAGAGCCGGGCACCCCAGGCAATCCAGCTAGCCACCTTGTTCCCCTCCCCCGTGTGCATGTGCGGGAGGGAGGAAGTGATCAAAAGTGGTGGGGGATGAGGGCCCTGTCTGTGTGTAAGTAGAAAGAAGAGGTGCACGCCAGGCCCGGACTGGGAATCTGTGGGTTCTGGCAAATGCCAGAGGGGCTGCTATAAGGTCCCATAGAAAGTCACTATTTAGTGGGCTGGTGGGGGCTGTTTGGGGCTCTGTGTGGGCTGATTGGGCCTCTGTGTACCTGAAATGCCAGGGCCTATTTTAATTCTCAGTCCAGACCTGGTGCACGCCCAGTGCCCTAGGCACATGTGTCTTCAGCTTATATATCATTTCAGCCCTGATGCTGATGACATTTGCAGTCCAGCAACAACTAAGTGAGCTTGGTTGAGCAAACAGAGTTTACATTCCCCGTAAAAAGTCTATGTAAGAGAGTCAATGTTAAAATTCATCGCTACTGAGTGGCATGTATTGTAATATCACCTTAGTGAAGCTATAAGGAGGGAAATATCAATGCCATTGAATCTGTCCACTCTGGCTACTTGTTTTTCTGAATTTTGTCACCTAAGTCCCTGGTGTCAGTGATGCGGCATTGCCCTGTGATATATCACTACTGGATACTAAGAGGAAACTTGGGAGGCTTCTGTACAAAAATCCATCTAAAACCAGTGTTAGATGCCCTTTAAACATCTTGTTTTAAGAAAAGCATAAGACATTCCTACTGAAGAAATTGTTTTCTGGTATGTATCATACAGCAAAACAGCTCCTATGGGGTTGTAAATCACAGGTAACTTCAGTGTCAATGATTGCACACACAGCTACATAAGCCACCTTCCTCTGTTTTATTTTTTAATGACTGTCCTCTGATGCATACATGATATATCTGGTAAACATCACATTAAAGAAATAAAAAAATAGTATATTAAACAGCTTGCTCTATTACGGTCAAATAATCATGTAACAAAAAGGAACTAAAAATAGGACCAACTACAAAGTGTTAGAAATTCTGCTGATATACAATTTAATATGTTCAACTGCTGATCCCATTTTTGCAAATTAAGTGACAAAGCATTTCGCTCCAGTGCAGTGCTGATATGCAAAGCTACAGTTTGGGATGGATTTTGCATTTCTACAGAACAGAACATTTATTTTTTACACAGACATACCAGATTCAATAGATTAAAGTAAACCAGGATGGTGGTACTTATAGGGGTCCCTATCATCCCTGTGCAATTGCATGCAGTTTAGCAGACCAAGCTGAATGGGTGCATTGGTGCTTTCTGCATGTCCCTAGGAGCATATATGTGGGCAAATACCTTTGTGAATAGCATCAATGTCTACTACATTCTAAGAATAGCCCTCTTCTGCTACTGCATGAGATCTAGCATGCATTTAGTTGTGTGTGACGCTACAGGAGTCCTGTGCCTCCGCTACATGGGAGAGCAGGTACACTTTAATATGGCGTGCCTCCACCCAAGGTCAGGACAGGCTGAACTGAAATACCCCTCCCTGGGAACTTCATTGATGCGCAATACACTATACCTTTAAATTACAGTGATACAGGCATACCTCCCAACATGTTGGAAGTAAAAAAAAATTTTTGCATGTAGCGCAGCAAATTTTTTTGACCAAACCCTGTCTGTGGTCACACCCCCTAATTACTATGTTAATTTAACAAAATTTAGCAGGTTATGAAAGTCTGAAAATATTTCTCTGTATCTAAACTGTTTTTTGTCTCTCAACATTGTTACAAAGTATCTTATTTGCACCTGTTAGGTGTTCTTTGCTCTCTGCTAAAAGCCAATTAAGTTAGAAACTTTGTTTCTTTTTATGGCTGTTCAGAAAATAGTGACTTTCCAGTACAAATGAGGGACTGCTGGTTGAGCTGTCAAAAGAGGGACTGTCCCTCTGAAAAAGGGACAGTTGGGTGGTATGATTACAGGTAGCCTGCCAGCCAGGAGCAACTTCACTGAATAAATGCAGCTGATGATCTCTGAGCTGCTATGGGGAATCCCCACTTATGTAGCAGTTGCTTTAACGTCCTGAGAAGGACTTGCTTTGGCTTTCCGTTCCCTGAGAAGAGCACGCTTTGTTCTTCAGAGCCCTGACAAGGACGCTTTGTTCTTCAGAGACCTGACAAGGACCCCCTTTCCTTTCGCACCCTAAAGAGAGCGTGTTTTTCTGCCACTGGGGTTCCCTATTAAGTTTCCCACACACAAACTTTGGGAGTATGTACCCTTTTGTAATTTGCTGATTCTCTCTCCCAGCAGCACTTTCTCTCTCCCTCTTCCTTCCTGTCAGCTCACAGAGGGTGGGTCCCCCTCCTTACACAGAATCAATACAGAAGAGAGAAGTGTGGAGAGCTCTCCTACATAAGCATTGCACTTCCCTGATCAGAAGCTGCTCTTTATCATGAGAAATAGTAATAAATAAGCAAACTGGGATAGCACATCCTTGGGGACAGTATAATGCCATGTGCTCAGGGAAGCAAACCCTGGACCCTGCATGCTAGAAGGGAAAGTGCCCAAAAATAAACTAAGCAAATAATTGGCTAGAAAGTGACTAACCAATAAAATTCATCCTCTGTATAAAATGGCACCTTGCCAGAAAAGGGGTCACATTTGTAAATGCTTATTCTTAGGCAAAGAGATTCTAGAGGTATAGAAGGGAGACAGCACAATAAAATGATGAACTGGGGCAAAGGGACACAGAACAAGAAATAGGGATGCAGCAAATGGTTCAAGAGAAAAGTAAAGAAGAGGATAACCAAGCATGTAAAAAAGTGTAGGGTGAAGTAAAAGAATAAGAGAATTGGAAAACAGTAAAGACAGATGAGGAAGGTGTTGAGAGCAGCAAAAAAGGAGAGCTGAGAAAAGAAGACAGCAGAAAATGGAAATGGAGAGAAAAGTAAACAAGAAAATACATGTGACCGGAGGAGGAGAGCAAAGTGTCAAAAGAAAGAAAAGCAAAAAAGAAAACAGATGGCAGAAAATGTAAAGGGAGAGACTTGAGGCATATAGGGTTTGCAGATAGTTGTGAAAGGAGGAGCAGGAGCACAATTTGGCCACCCCCACCCAAGGTATCGCATGTGAAACACAATGTGCACAAAATCACTGTACACCCTCCATTCTGAGAGTACTGTGGGTCACCTGCAACATCTCCACTAACCTCTCTTGCCTCCTACTCTGTCTGCCCCCCCCCCCCCGTTGCAGTCTCTGCATAGATATGACACTGTGGAAAGTGATGAAGATGTGCAGAGCAAAATAAAAAGAAACTAGGGAAAAACAATGGAACAAAAGACAAAAATCATGGGGAAGGAAAATATAGAAAACTATATAGTTGAGTGGAGAGGACAAAATAGAAGAAAAGGCAACAAAGAAAGTATCATAAGTGAAAATAAAAGAGGAAATAAAGGGGAACACGTAGCCTTACGGTAGCCACCCTGGCTGCTGGATAGGCTACAAGTTGTACCAATTGTTTTAAAAGGGATTCTTTATGAAAGGTTTTTACCAGTAAGGGCCATTACATTACAATGCATATCTTAAGATCACTCCTTTTGACTAAAGCCTTTACAAGTGAAAGAGGGATTGCACTGACCTTTAAAAAAAATATAGCCAGTAATGTTTTCCACCACGATTGTTGGTCATCTACTAAACCATCTGTAAAATGTGTTGGAAACACAGATTTGACAAGTCATAAAAAACATTAGTGATGCATACTGTATAACTAGAGAAAGTTGTAGCCATCATTTTGGTGTCAATAAACTTGGGGCCAAGTGTAGTGGAGGAGCCAAAGATTAATATAAGATATATATATATATATATATAAGAAAAACCTTGCTAACAGACACAGAATACTCTACAGATGACATATATATATATATATATATATATATATATATATATATATATATATATATATATATATATATATATATATATATATATATATATATATATTTGTCATCTGTAGAGTATTCTGTGTCTGTTAGCAAGGTTTTTCTTTTTAATTTTACCAAAATGTATTACCAAAATATCTAAATGGTATATGGATTCATGTTTATACCTATGAGTACTTAAGGTTTATCTGATGTTGTCTTGTTTAATAGTTTCATGTTTTCTACATCTTCCAGCAGTTGCACAATCCATCATAGGAGAAATTAGATAGCTTTGGACAAAATTAGACCCTAATTATATTTTATATATTTTTTTTTTACAAATGATAAAAACAGCAAACTATAGCAACAGACACAACTATTCATCACTCCTTTAATAATCTCTATTCAACACAATGACATCGGTTTCCTGAAATTGTGTTAGTCTGATCCATGCTGGGTGTCTGGAATGCATGTGTCCTTTGAGAGATGAATGGCAAATCTGTGTTAGAACATGAAAACCAATCATAACTGAAAATGAAAGAAAGCCTAGGTGTGAAGAGGAAACTGATGGTGTTGGACTACGCAAATTATTTCAGATCATAACACATTCCCAGTATGTATTCCCTCCCCATTGTTAGTGGCTATGCACACTGTCAATTAAACGAGACAGTCAAAGTTCATCTAAAATCCACAAAGAGAAATCAATGGAAAAAACTGCTTTTGAGCTTATTTATATTCCAGAATATCATTCTTACTTACATTAGGAAAGAAAAGCTTGAACAAGTTTTTTAGATAAAAGATACCTGGCCTCATTTACCATTTGCTGGCACAAAATATATGTCTGCATATGTTAAAAACCACCATACACATAGCATGTGCACCCTGTCTATACTGCACCACTACACTACCATTAGTATATAAGATGCAAGTCACAGGGGTAGATTTACTTTGCTTGAGTGAAGGAATAGAATAAAAAAAACTTTGAATTTCGAATGTTTTTTTTGGCCACTTCGACCATCGAATTGGCTACTTCGACCTTCAACAACGACTTCGATTTCGAATCGAACGATTCGAACTAAAAATCGTTCGAATATTCGACCATTCGATAGTAGAAGTACTGTCTCTTTAAAAAAAACTTTGACCCCCTACTTCACCACCTATAACCTACCGAACCTCAATGTTAGCCTATGGGGAAGGTCCCCATAAGCTTTCTAAGGTTTTTTAGTCGTAGAAAAATAGTTCGATCGATTGATTAAAATCCTTCGAATCGAAGGATTTAATCATTCGATCGAACGATTTTTCATTTGATCGTTCAATCGAACTAATTGCGGTAAATCCTTCGACTTCGATATTCGAAGTCGAAGGATTTACCTTCGGCAGTGGTATATTGAGGGTTAATTAACCCTCGATATTCGACCATATGTAAATCTGCCCCACAGTGTTCAGCAAAGTTGCCCACAGTTAAAGCAATATTCATACTCTGCTCATGTGATGCACATAATGTAGATGTAGCTTGCATAACTTTTATAGCACCTCTTTTGCTCTTCAAATGGGTATACTGGGGGGAAATGCTGCATTGTGCAGCAAGTATGTCATAATGGTAATTTATTCTTGAACATTAGGCCCTTTTGAATTATAATATACCTACACACGCAGAGAACACAGTAACGGTGCCAGACTTCAAACTTGTATACTTATATTTTTAAAAAGGAGATTGAGTTTTTCTCAATTATAATTCAGCCAAAATTCACCTTTTCCTGAATGTTTAGTATAAACAGTATTAATGCTGTTATAGCTTTATTTAAAATTCTATGTCACTACATAGAATTGATATATGCAATGAAATATGCCCTCATACATAACTTAAGGGCAGATTTACTAAGGTCCAAATGGTACATTTGATCGGATTTTTGTTTGGTCAAAACTCACAAAGTCGAATTTAAAACCACCAACTCGAATTTGAATGTGAGATTTATCACACCTCAACTTCTAAACAGTTCTAATTTGACTATTCTCCACCTAAAACCTGCTGAGTTCATGTAGAAGTCAATGGCAGAGGTCCCTTGAACTATTTGAAAAAGTTAATAGTAATGAAGAGCAAAGTTTTTTTCCAATTTTTGCTTAGAAAATGACATCCCATACACTCTAATTGGAGGGAAAAAATTTTGCAAGTAAAAATTTATTTGACAAGCAAAAGTTGAGTTTTTTTTCAGAAGAAAACTCAATTCAAATTCGATTCAAGTTTTTGGTCAGGACTATTCAATAGAACTTAAGATGTTCGAATTTTTTCATAAATAACATACCATTCGAATTGTGAATAAAATTAAATTTATTAGAGTTTTAAAAATAACCTTTGATAAATAACCCCCATGATGTCAAAGAAAAAAATACATATTTTAACATCGAATTTTGATTTGGTTTTCTAATTTTAATTAAAAGCTGTAAAAATTCAAGATTTATTAAGGGGTTTTGTATTTGTGGAGGTATTCATATTTTTGAGCGAATCATTCTGCATGATTTGCCGTTCATACTTTTCTTATTCTGATTTTTAAATAAATCTCTTGAAATTCATAACATTTACTAAAATGCAAATTAATCAAATTTTGTTATGAAAATAAATCCGACCAAACTCCTTTCTATAATTTGAACTCAAAACAGATCGACAAAACATCACAACAAAATCGAGCATCAATTCCAATTGTTCATTGAGTTTTCACTGCGAAAACTTTTTAGGATTCTCAGACGAAAACCCCAGCTCAGATCATGGTGTCAAAAAACAATTTCATCTGCCATTGACTTCTACATGACCTCAAGGGGTTTGAGATGGTGTATTTTCAGACTCAGATTTTTAGCAGATTTGGGGTACGATAAAGCTCTAAACATTCACGTTTTTTTTTCCATGTTCAATTTGAATTTCACCTAGACCAGGAAAAAAAATCAAGATTTAATAAATAAATAATAAAAAATTAGTTTTTTGTGGTTTCAAAAACCACTAAAACCACAAAAATGACACTGTTGATAAATAGGCTCCATAGAATAAATTGGAGGCATTTCGCCTTTCAACAAAAATCTACAAATACACAGTATTTAAAAACATTAAGTAATATAAGTATTTCAGGAAGCAATCACAAAACTCTAAAGCTCCACGGTAATTTTTAAATATACTTCTGAAGCTGAACTCCATTTACTTTACAAATATAGTCATAAATACGAGATTAATTAAGACATAATTTATGCAGGTTGAACAGCAGGAATTCAGATTACTGAAACAAATATGTGTCATATAGTAGTGAGCTCAGTGACACCTGGGCAGTCTGATTAAACATAAACTGTCTCCACCTACTGAGTGTGAAATTAGCTGAAAGTATTGATGTATTTGTGTTAATATAAAAAATACAACTGTGAATTATTAGCTGTATTCAAGATAATAGCCTAGAGCCCTAGACTGATATATTTCTTGCAACTGTGGTATTAGGGGACCATTTAAAACAATATAAAATGGGGGTTTTTATTGAAGGTTCATTAATGGGAACAATATCTGTTTATTTGTGAATCAAGAATTGATGGATATCATTTTGTTGCCCTGTAAAGATATAAATGTAATCATCCTTTTGAAAATATTTGAAATTAAATGCAGCCATGTATATAGTTTTTTACCCTTTTTGTTATATCATCAAAGTTATTTTGTGGGGTAAATGTAATGGCACCACAGGACACATAACATATACAAAACCATTGTATTAAATACATTGCAGGGAGATGCAGGCTAAAATGTATTGTATAATTTATACATAAGCCTTGCGGACTGGTTTAAATTGTCCACTGACACAACATATAAATCTTGTTGCTGGTTGATTTGGTGGATGACTGCTTTAGACTAGAGCTTTTTTCACATGAAGTTATTGGAAACACAGAAGATGGACTTTCTGATGAATAGAATTTTTTATTCTTGTTTTTTTCTTCACTGGTCGAGCGGCTTGAGCCAGCGTGTGCTCTAGGGACGTTTTACAGAGTGGTCCATTAGCACAAAAACAGGCAGCAATACAGAGATGCTGACACAAGGGTTAATTAAATCTATCTCTCCATCAGTTCTTATTCAACTATTATTGATGGTCATCATGGAGTTGTGACAAAGTAAAAAATGCTGTAATAGACTTGTCTTAACTCCTTAATTCCCAGTGCACCTGGCAATAAATAAAGCCGTTCCCATAAAATGTGTTTGAGAGAACATGTATGCGTTTATGAAATAGAAACACTTTTATGCTTAACCAATTCAGACTTTTGCAGATAAACAGAGAAAGAGCAGAAGCTTCAAAACAAATGGGGAAATAAAAGCCATCACACAGTATTTAAGGTATAGCAGTAGCACTGTAACATTATTGTGTGCTAATTATGAGTCTTATGTGGAGATACTCTCAACTTTCATCTCATCTTCTTCTTCCTTTTTGTTCTTCCCCAATTACTCATACAGTACATTTTCTTTTGCTTTCCCATCAGCTTTCCTCTTACCATTCCTTCTTCCGCCTTTGTCTTTCGTTCTCCTCAGTAGAGATGTGAGGATTTCCCTCAATACTGATTTTTGTTTCCTGAGTTTAGAACATTTTCATTACTCTGCATTAAAATGTTGCCATGTGGTTTGTTTCGTAGAAAAAAAAAGTCCCTTGACTAGTGCATTGGACACAAGAAAAAACTTCCATTGACTTTAATATTATAAGTGGCAGACTGGGTGGGGTGGTTTGAGGGACGGGCCCAATGGAGTCAGGGCGGGTCCGGTGATGTCATTGCCCCATTCACTTTAAAGCCCTGTCCAGATTTCCTAATTTGGGAATCTGGACAGACAGTTTCACCCAGTCTGGGCTGTCTGGGTGAACATTTGGCAGCTCTCCTGTTTACAATTTCAGCAATCTGGTGCTAGGGTCCAAACGACCCTAGCAACCATGTATTGATTTGAATATGAAACTGGATTATGAATAGGAGAGAAAATACCAATAACAATACATTTGTTGCCTTATACATAATTTTGTTTTTAGATGTGATCCCTGGTTGAAAGCTGGAAAGAAGAAAACAGCCAAAAATTCAAAAATTATAAAAAATAAATAAAGACCAACTGAAAAGTTGCTTCGAATTGGCCGTTCTATAAAATACTATAAGTTAACTGAAAAGTGAACAACCCCTTTCAGCTGCACTTTTTTACTAAAACATTCACACTTTAATTCTAGAAGTAAGGCACTATTGGAATATAAAAAATACATATGTAGCCCTATTCTGCTACTGAAGGAAATCCTGCACTGATTTCCACTATTTGGCTCTACTGGAGTCCTGTAGAAGAGGAGGTACACTATAATTTGGCATGCCTCCACCCAAGACACATTCGGTTGCAAAGCCCCCTCCTTGAGAACTTTTCTGGTCCGCTATCACACATGTAGAGGGAAGGTGGATAGGTTTATTTTCAGAACATTGTATCTTTAAATAAAATGCATATGTACAGCCTGCCAGCCAAAAGCAACTTTGCTTAATAAGGCAGATTGCATTGTCTTTGAGTTGCTGGGATCCCCACTTATGTGGCTGTTTCTTCAGAGCCCTGAGAAGGACTCCCTAAACTTTTCTGCCACTGAGGTTCCCTACAGACTTGTCAAACTCAGCAATATCTGGGACCTTACAACACGTTTCTCTCACTTTGCTGCTTCTCTCCAGCACTTGCTCTGCAGCATCATGTTCTTCCTGTCAGATCATTGGGGAAGGGGACTCCTCCCCTTGCGCCTCCCTGCACAAAAACAACATAGTGGAGACTGGGGGCTAAAATTGGTTAATTCCTGAAAAAATAAGGAGAGGGGGGTATGACAGCTCTACATGTGGACAGCAAAGTACTTAAAATAGCCATGCGTGGCATTGCCCTACATTTTCAGGTCACATTGGGTTGCATTGTCCTGTAGTGCAGTGCTTTCCAACTTGCACCCCAACAAGCCCCCCCCTTGTGTGGCTCCCACATGAAAGTCTGCCTGCCTTGCCTGCTTACCATATGTAATCTTTAAAAGTCTTTTTAACTGGCCCCTGCATTGTTCACACCTTTAATCCCCCCTGCATTGTTCACACCTATGACACCTCTATTGTTCACACCCCAAATTGAAATTGGCCACATTGTTCATCTGTTCACACTTATATGCCTTAAACAAAATGCAAGCCAGACTCACAAAATTTATCTGGAATGGGAAAAAATCGAGATTATCACAAAAAACACTTATTACACCTAAAAACAAAGGTGGTTTGGGTGTTCCTGATTTACTCTCCTATTACCAGGCGGCACAAATCTTACCGTTAATTCATTTTTATAGACCCACTCCTCCGTTATGGACTCAAATAGAAACTGAACTACTAAAACCAATCTATCCAACGGTACTTCCGTGGCTCCCCAAACAAGACAGACCCAATACCTCCACTCCTGTTCTCAAAATGGCTCTGGCTGTATGGGACTATGTTACGCAAAAAACACCCCTAGCTTCCCCCCATTGTCCAGCAATGCCTATATTTGGAAATCCTGCTTTTGTCCCGGGCCTACGAAAATCCGATTTCCACTGGTGGGAAGCGCATAATATGTTGTATGTGTCTCGATTCTTAGGCTTACAGGGTATTGTAAAATGGGATACTATAGTTCTGCAACATGATTCGCCTGGAAGTGAATATTTTAGATATCTTCAGATCCATCATTTTCTTACCAAAGTGCTTAAAGGATGCAACAATGTTTTATCTTTGACTGTGTGGGAACAACTGTGTATTAAATTTCCATGTAGTAGGGGAATAATTGCCTTACTATATAGAGAAATTTTAAATTCCTCCCTGTTTTTCCCCCCGACTTATATTAAACAATGGGAGAAAGAGCTAAGTATAACAATAGAACCCGTTTTATGGCAACAATCTTGGGAAATTACGCACAAAAGTTCAATTAATTTACTGGCACAAGAAACACAATATAAAGTACTATCTGGTTGGTATATGGTACCTACTAAGCTACATAAATACTACCCTAATTCTAGCCCGTTATGTTTTCGGAATTGTGGACTGGAGGGTTCGATGTTGCATGTATGGTGGCACTGTAGGGAGGCGTCTAGATTTTGGTCCAGGATACTCACTTTAATAGATTCGATCATGGGTGTTAATCTTCGAAAAGATCCCCTGATTGTGCTGTTAAATACAAAAATTCCAGTATCATGTAAATATACATGGAAATTGATACAGTTTATCTTCATAGCAGCAAAACAAACCATTGCTGCCTCTTTGAAAAAGCGTACCATTCCTATAACTATGTTCCGTCATAGGATGAACTGGATAATGATTAATGAAAGAATGTTAAGTATAACAACAGATAACTATACTATTTATACCAAGATCTGGACGCCTTGGATATCTTATACTACTATGTAATATCGACGTGTAACTGAGAAATTTTTCCTATATGTGTGTAGCTTGCTTCCCAACCTGATTAAGCACATTAGCTTGAGTTGAAGCCTATATGTCTATAACTTACTCTTATTTAGCACTATTTCAGGAGAATGTGATATATGACGATGGAGAAAAACTCAGCTGTAGACTGTTTTGTTTGTTAGTTAAAAACTTTATTGGTGTGTGATATAAAAATGGTACATCATCTTTTACTTTAACTGATTGTAATGCTGGTGCTTCCCTCTGAGTAGGTGAACGCCTGTTATCTGAAAAAGAAAAAAAACAAGAAAAATGGTTACTTCGCAATGTACTTGAATATATTGTTGTAAACCAATAAAAAAGTTTTGAAAAGAAAATACTTGTTAGGGGGTCCCCAAAGTGTTTAATCATTTGCTGGGGGTTCTGTGTTATCTACAGGGGAATATGATGCATATGAATTTAAGGATATGTCTTAATATGGTTTAATACGAGTGATATCCCTGCAGTGAGCACAAACCATTTGGTTTTATGGTGTTTTACCACTATTAATGTGGTTATAGTCTTGAAAGTGGTAACATGGATGTGCTTTAAAGTGGGTGTGGTTTAAATCAGGGAGTGGTCAACACCGCCTTCCATTATCTGCTCTCTACCATATAGGCCAAAAGAATTCTGACCCTTGGTACCAAAGAAGTTGGACTGTAATGCTCTAGTGTATAGCATAGAGTAACAGATATATGCCACAACTTTTTTTTTTTTTGTAACTTATGTTTTATTGGTTTTACAAAAGTCACACTGAACATTGCAATATTCCATTTCTGTAGGTTAGAGTAAACAATGAGTGCAAGTAGTATTACAGACAAGTAAGAAAATGAAACCAAGTTTGAGACCCAATATCCAGCAGGTACCTTCGGAGTATCTAGGTTATGCCACAACTTTTATGCTTCTTTAATTTATTACTATTTTTAGACAGTAAGGCAGTCTTTTTTTGAAAGGTCATTTGCCTGTTTCTTATATTTACATTTATATTCAGTAATATTCAGTGATTATAAGTAGTATTACAATGAACATCCTGAAAAATAATAATCAAAACTGCCAGAACTTAATAATTACATTGAAAGATAGTTATGCAAAATACATAATAGCCTGAATGTCTTACATTTCCCTACAAAATACAGAACAGAGAAATTGCTATACTGTATGATTGGGTTCCTTTCTAGGGAATCCCTTTGTAAAATTTAGAAGTAATTAGTTCTCAAGGTACAACTCTCCATTAAGAAATGCCATTTGCTTCCCTGTAGGTTGGCTGTTTTCAAGTGCACTGAATGAACTGTAATTTTACAAGGCTTTGTTGGCCACACAATTAGATTTATAGAAGAAATTCATTTTATTTCTGGCCCAGACCTTTTTCACCTCCACTTAAAATGATGAAAGGATCAGCCAAAGAAAATGCTTTTCTGTCTACTGCAAAAACAGTCCAGATGGAGTAAGCTATAGAACTAAAATGTCAAGGGACACTGTCATCCCACCATTTCTATTTTTAATCTTGAGTAGCTGTAGCTACACTTCTACAAATTTAAATAGTGCTGATGATCTTTCTGGCTTATAACCATGGCAGTCTACAAAAAATTATTTAGAGTTGAAACGGATGAATGCAATAAGTGATAAACAGAAAAAATGCATTTTCTAATGTAATAATCTTTATTAGACAGTTATTACATTGGTAAAAAGAAATCACCCTTGTATGTCTAAGGGGGTTGTACTAGACATAGATATTGATATGGAAAAAGATCACCTGTAGTCATATAACTGCAAGGAACGGGGGTATTTCCTTAATTAGATCAGTGATCAAACACTGCAAATGTCACCAAGTTTTCTTAAATTTACTATTGCATGTTATTTGTTTGTTTTTATTGTAACTTATTCTTTATTTGCATTTTTCAATAAAATAGACAGATTTATAGACATCACTTGACTTATAGCATTTGTTACATTTTGGTGCTTAGTGTGAAAAGGTTCATTTATAAACTTAAGATGATCACATTGTACAATCAATTTATCAGTATTATAGATTTCTATTAGCCAGTAAACAAACAACCTTAAACATAAAAGCGTAAAAGAAAAGCAACAAAAACTGTGCATGTGAGTGCAGTTGAAACATGAACCGTAGCTAGGGGCAGACAAACTTGGGGTGAGCAGATGGATGAGCCTCTTATGTTCGCTGCTTTGATGCAAAGATGCCAGGCCCATCAGTTCCCACATGGACCAGTGGTCCATCCTGTTTTGTATAAAGGCAATATCAGACTCAAATGTTCTATTGCTATTTACTCTCTTAATTATATTGGCCTTCATGGGTGGTGCAGGATCCTTCCATTTAGAAGCTATAGCTAGGCAGGTGGCTGTTAGGACCTGATTGACCAGAGTTTGACCACATTTGTGTAGTTTAGGTATTGGCTTACCTAAAAGGAGGATGATGGGGTGCAAAGGTACTGGGCGAGCTATTAGTTTGCTTATGAGATCAGCCACCTCTGTCCAAAGTGGTTGTATATGTGGGCAGTCGCAGAAGAAATGTGAAAGAGTTCTTTGGGTAACGCAGTTCCTCCAACAAGTGGGGGAGTGCTTCTGAAATAGTATATGTACCCTGTCTGGGGTGTAGTACCAGAAGGTTAGAATCTTGTAGATACTCTCCTTTTGTCGTACACATGCGACCATTTGTTTGGCATTGTCCCAAATTAGGGGCCAGTCCGTGGCCGGTATAGGCTGTGACAAGGCTTGATTCCATTTGTCCATATAATTGTGCCTCTGTTGTGTAGGTTCTAAGCAGAGGGTGAGTAGTTGGTAAATTCTGGTTATGAGATCTTTCTAAAGTAGAACATTTGCCGCGAGTAATTCAAATGCTGTGGGGTGCTTTCGTTCAGCACGTGTGGTGTAGGGCTCCAAAAAGTGCCGGATTTGGAAGTACTCAAAGCGCTTGATTTTTATTTGTGGATGCTTCTGTTGTATTGTCTGGAATGGTAAGATCTCGTGAGTATGTGGGTTTAACAGGTCCTGTAAAAAGATGAGATTTGACCCACTTTGGCAAAAAAGCTGGATTGTGCAGGAACGTTGTCAAAGTTGACTTGATTGAGCTTAAATTGTGCTTGCGCTTGGCCTTGCACCATATTGAACAAGTGAGTCGGTTGCCAATAAAGCAGAAGTAGGAATTCGGATAGTCTCTGAATAGTCCCAGATATAAGCATTAAGGTGGAAGTCTTTTAATAAGGCATTTTCGATCCCCTTTATGTCAGGATGAAGGCGTATGGCCTTGATCAGCTGGTATGTGGGTGCCCAAGAAGGTTATGGAGTGTTCCTTCCATTTGTAGTTGAAGGTGGACTTCAGGGCATCTAGGGTCTGTTGTGGGATATGCAGAGGGAGGGCCTCAGTCTTGCCAACATTTCATTTGTACCCTGATATGGTGCCATACTTATGTATCAGCTGATGCAGATTCGGGAGGGAAATGTGTGGGTTTGATATAGTTAGCAAGACATCTCCAAATAGAGCTATCTTGTATTGTGAGTTCCCTAAGGGTAGCCCTTTATGATAGGATGAAGGCGTATGGCTGCCGCCAATGGCTCTTTGCTAAGGGCGTAGATTAAAGGGGAAAGGGGGCAGCCTTGCCACGTCCCATTGAATATTGGGATAGGTTTGCTGGATTGGCCTGGAAGTTTAAGGTGAGTGAAGGGGTACTATACAAGTTATGTATGGCTGCAAAGTATGGGCCTGAGAGATTAAGATTGTACAATAAAGAGAATAAGTAGGTCCAATTGAGTCTGTCGAATGCCTTTTTGGCATCTAGGCTTAAAAATCTTGGATTACTCACCTCGTCTTTGGAGTATCTCAATCAGATCAATAGTGCGTCTGGTGTTATCACCTTCTTGCCTGCCTAGGATAAAGCCTACTTGGTCCCTATCTATCAGACTTGGCAGAATGGAGGCTAAGTGATTTGCTAAGATTTTAGAGAACAATTTTAAACCTGAGTTTAATATGGCTATAGGCCTATAATTTGAGCATAAGGTAGGGTCCTTCCCTTCTTTTGGTATCAAGGATAAGTATGAGGTCAGGGTTGTCGAGGGTATAGGGTTGCCTTGTAGGTAATGATTGATAAGCTTTACCAGATAAGGTGTTAGTATATGTTGATATAGCTTGTAATTTTTGTAGGGTAGGCCACCTGGACCAGGTGATATCCCATTGGGCATATATTTAAGTGTGTTAGTTAGTTCCTCTGCCGTAATATTTGCATTCAGTGAGATTAGGTCTTCCTCAGAGAATCGGGGAAGATAAACGTTTTCTAGAAAGTTTGTGATCTGTATGTGTTCCTTGGTTTGCTTAAGGTGATGTTGCATGTTATTACATGCAACCTGTTTATTTATGACCTTGAGTTTGGCATTATAAATACTGCCTCCATTTTTGTTGATATTAAATTGTGTAAAACAATATCATACAAAATGTTGTCACTAAATGGACACTAAATGGAACTGTGTTGGGGGCCTCCTTAATGAGAAGGACTGATATTTGCTGATTACATATTGTGTAAAGGCAGTGCCAGCCAGTGGCCTCTAAAGAAAATACTTAAGAACTGTGTGAGCCACAATTGCTCACAATGAATTTGGTGACTATGCACTGTAGTCACTTTGCTTGTGAATACGGAGACTGAAGGCTAATTTCTTCTGGATATGGATTGTGATAGAGCATAGGGGATAACTTTGATGAGCTACACATTACATTGGCTAGATTAGAAGGTGTGCTAGGGGAAGTTTTTTGTATTTTTCTGTTTCTGGATTTGTGTGAGTGTGCCATGACTTTGTATCTGCAAATGTTTGGAGATCGTTGAATCTGGGAAGCGGAACCTTACTGGAGTCTTTCAGAGGGAGTTTAAAAGGTTGATGAAGATGAATTTAGAACAGATGCACCATGTAATTCAAATGAAGAATGCATTTTCTAAGCTCAGAGATTTCCGAAGTCACCCGAAGTTTCGTCGTGAGGCAACTTTGGGCGACTTCGCAAATCGAAGCGCCGTGAGTGCATTGGCGCTGGCGCTGTTACATTGAGTAGGAGAAACATCAGCCTGTCAGAAAACAGTTCCATCCCAAAGTGCTGGCTCTTTCTGAAAGCACGTGACCAGGTAAAATGACCTGAGATGGCTGCCCACACATAAATATTACAACTAAAAAAAAATACACTTGCTGGTTCAGGAATTATATTTTAAATTGCAGAGTGACTTATTTGCAGTGTAAACAGTGTAATATAGAAATAAAAATTACATCATAAAAATCATGACAGGATCCCTTTAAAGAGATACTGACACCAGAAATTAAAGCTTTTTTTACCTCTATTTTAACATTGTCTTTCCATGCTATTTATAATTTTGCCATAAAAGTATTTTCCCAATGCCTTTACCTTACCTATGTGATACCCTATGTCCCTCTATGAGGGAGCTGCCATATTTGTGTTGCAGTAGTCCAGAAGGGACAGTCAGGTTGGGAAAACAGTCAGGTTTAGGAACTTTAAGTAACAATTACTTCGAAAAGCAAAGGTATCATCGAAAACTGATCAACATGACCTATAAGCAATTAAACTGAGGTTTAATTTATTAGTGGATGAACTTCAAGGATTCATTATATAAAGGTATATATATCATCAAAACATAAAAACTTTTACTGAAAAAAAGTTGTGTTGTTATAAATTTAAATATGCACTTGCTGTGAAGTACTATGCTTTCCACCACATGACAATACAAGTGTGTATTGCTCATTTCTGCCCTGTTGGTCTTTATCCACTGGAGCAAACATTTAAAGGAGACCTGTCACCCTAAGAAATAATTCCAAATACTATTTTATGATGTTAGTGAAGCAAAATAAACTTTACTTACACTTCATAAATGATTTAAATCTTGTTATTGTAGTCTAGGAATTCAAAATCACATGAAGCAGGCAGGGGCCATTTTATGGATATTGTTATTAAAGTGATACTGACACTAAAAACTACTTTTTAAAATATGAATGTGCATTAAAAGTTACCTATAGGTCATGTTCATGATCATTTTTTGCTGAGAGGTCTGTTTTTGTAAGTAATTGCTAGTTAAAGTTCCTAAACCTGACTGTTTTGTATACCTGACTGTCCCATCTCAGCCTGTCAGTAAAAGTTTCTAATGCTAATGGACTCCTGCTGCATAAATGTGGCAGTCCCCTCATAGAGGAACACAGGGAGTCAGACAGGTAATGGAAAAGTATCAGGCCAATATTTTATAGTAAAATTATAAGTAGCATGCAAAGCCAATATTATGATAGATGCAAAAAAGGTTTAAAGGAACAGTTCAGTGTGAAAATAAAAACTGTGTAAATAGATAGGCTGTGTAAAATAAAAAATGTTTCTAATATAGTTAGTTAGCCAAAAATGTAATGTATAAAGGCTGGAGTGAACAGATGTCTAATAAAACAGCCAGAATCCAACTTCCAGCTTTTCAGCTCTATAACTCTGAGTTAGTCAGCGACTTGAAGGGGGGCCACATGGTACATTTCTGTTCAGTGAGTTTGTAATTGATCCTCAGCATTCAGCTCAGATTCAAAAGCAACAGAAATGACCCATGTGCCCCCCTCCTCAAGTCTCTGATTGGTTACTGTCTGGTAGCCAGGGTAACCAGTCAGTGTAAACCAAGAGAGCTGAAAAGCAGGAAGTAGAGTTCTGACTGACATGTTATACATCAAATCACTCCAGCCTTTATACATTACATTTTTGGCTAACTAACTATATTAGAAACATTTTTTATTTTGCACAGCCTATCTACTTACCCAGTTTTTATTTTTACACTGTACAATTCCTTTAAGTTCTGTTGTCAGTATCCTTTTATGGATGTATGCATTTCTCGTACGTTCTCCAGAAACCCATTATCCAGAAAGCTCCAAATTAGAAGGAAGGCCATCTCCCATAGTTTAAATTTTAATCAAATAATTAACATTTTTTAAAATGGTTTCCTTTTTCTCTTTAATAATAAAACAGCACCTTGTACTTCATTACAACTAAGATATAATGAATCCTTATTGGTGGCAAAGCAATTCTATTGGGTTAAATTCTTTTTTTAATAGACTTACAATAATGCAGATCAAAATTACAGAAATACTTTGTCAGGAACTTCATCATGTAGGAGCCTAAGTGCTGTGTAAGTCAGGTTATGCATTTTGCTAGGTATAATATATGACGTGCAACAAGAGGATTTAATAAGAATAAACAAAAACAATGCAGAATAAACTGAAATGAAGGTACAATACAACCTGTAGTGAGGAATGTGAGCAGGAGCAAGTCTGTAAGCAGGCAAAAGGTCTGGGGCAAACAGAGTTCTCTATTAGTCTGAGACGGGACAATCACAGAGAATGTCCAGGAAACAGGCCAAGTCAAATCCAGAGGTCAATAATAGTAAGCAAGGGTTCAGCAGCAAGGGTGGAATATGAACAAGGGGGCAAGATCACCAAAATGAACTTAATGATCCAGCACTGGGAGGCAGAAGGGGACTCGTTTAAATAGGCCCATAATGACCAGATTATTGACACCTGGCCTTAAAGAGTGAGGGTGGAGACTAACTAAAGGTCTAACTAACTAACTAACTAACTAACTAACTAACTAACTAACTAAAGGAGTCCATATGGATAATTGTGAGCAGCAAGCTCCTAACACCTCCAGTGGCTCAGCAAGGTATGACACATCCTGAAAACCATGCAGACCAGGGTTTGAATCCCCAAGTCCCAAGCATTCTGGTTACAAGGCATCCCTCCTATTACAAAACAGATCCTTGTAATGCTGTATGAGAATGCAAGTATCATGAACAAGATATGAAGTACTATGGACCCTGTTCCTGAAAGAACAAAAGTTTCAATAATTTATGCCACTGCAGCATGAATGAGGTAAGCCAACTCGTTTGAAAAAAACACCCATCTGAAAATTGCAGTCGAAAACTACACAATTCTGCCTGAGGTATTATTAGAAATATTTATATTTTTCAAGGATGAGTTGGCAACCCTGCATGTATTCCATGTGGAATAATTCGCATCAGCATATTGTCACTCATGATAACTAGCAGACAGCGATAAATGGTACTCAATTACACTTGAAAAACAGAATACTGAAGAAGTTGCAAATCCTACAAATATGTCTTTCGTGCAAAGCTCTCATTTTTTTTTTCTAATTTTCCAAATGAGAAAAAAAAACCTCACATAATCTTCTCTGCATCTACAGCAGGGACACTAAATAATAATTAGAGTTAATTCTATTTTACTGAATAAAAAGCAAAAGCGAGTGAAAATCAGTTTGATATGTTAATCATAACTTATATATGGTAGGGCTTTATTTATTTCTTAATTCCTCTTGGACCACAGATGTACTTTAATAAAATTCCTGTCAGACTACTTCACAACCCACGTCTTTCATAGTTGTGATTACCTGTAATAGCTTAGTATGGTGGGGTTCTTTTTCTGAATGCCATGGACCCTGAAGCATTAACCTTAAGGAAGTGTCCAGAGTGTGTCCATTATGTATTTCTAAGCAAGCTACTGCTGTTGGATTGGAATGTAAGAGGGAAGGGATTAAAGGGAAACTGAAAATATGATTTCATATGGACCTGCGATACTTAAATATACATAAAAAGAAGTCCCACCTCACATGTCCCATTCCTTTAGCTCTAAGACACAAATGAAAGGGAGAATCAGTATTGTTCCTTCTTGATTCTGCAATTGTTTGACCTGACATGGAACTGGGGGTTCGTTCGTCGCACCCAGCCCTGCCTAATTGCAGGTGTCAGGGCAGAGGGAGATTTCACTTCTGGACTCAGTGCTACCGGGATATGACCGGGGGGGGGGGGGGGCACGGGCAACTAGTTACACCACTAAACTGATTACAGTAGGTTTTGAATGAAATAAAGCTGAAAAAATATATGTAAAACTGGGATTCTGCCAGTCAATTTGCAGCACAGGCTTTTGTTTACTGTATTCCTTTGCTGTACATTTTGTTGTGTACTTCTTTTGATTTTAATGTTGAATCCTACACAGGCCTATATTTATGTTGGTGATGGAAAAAGTGGCACAGATATAAATTCCAGCATCAATTTTTAAATAGCTGTTCACACCACTTAAAGACTGGGAAGGTTAAATCTTGGAGGGACTGATGTGTGAAGAAACAAGTTTAGTTAATAAAACTATACAAGATTTTTTTTTTGTCCTTTACTCACGAGGTTTTTACACCAATTTCTACATGCAATGTCTGGTACTTATTGATTTCAAGGTTGCCAAGTCCATTAAAGTGAAGCTTGGAAGGGCTGATGTGTGAAGAAACAAGCTCAGTTAATAAAACACTTTAAAAAATTGGAAATGTTTTTGTCCTTTAAATATTACTCAACACACAGGTTTTTAGACACATTTTCTACATGCAACATTTGGTGCTTATTGACTACAAGGTTGCCAAGTCCATTAAAGTGTCAAATTTTAGAGTGAAATTTAAATGCAACTCTGGCTTATAAAGGGGCTTATTTGTGCTGAAGCACAGTTGCCAATAGCAACAAATCAACAATTAGTTGTGGACAGTCTATTACAAGTTGGAAAATGAAAGCAAACAAATATTTGCTTCTAGCACTTAAACTTGTGCAGTGTTGCACCTATGTTCATAAATCAGTCAGGAAGATGCCCATGTATCTAGTTATAATTTGCATATTTGTACTATTGGCTCACATGCCTATGACCACTTCCTGCAACACTTTAACATAGTGTTTGCTTAGAGGTGACTTTTTCTCTTTGGCCTTCGGTTGCAGACTCAGTTGATTCTATTCCATTGAGACTGGAATCTACACGACCCAGTAAAGCTGTTCTGTCTAGGAGGGACCTTTACCTCTAGTGAAAGTCGGGGAGCAGGTCCCTATTAATGAGGTCAGCCAGCAACAGGTTAGATCATTTCATAGTATTCTCTAATTTGGAAAACCGGGCAGGCAGTTATGACCTGGGCAGCCCTTCAAATAACTGGGCTGTCCGGGTCAAAACCAGGCAGGTGGCAACCTTAAGTAGCTCTCTCCCCAAGATGCTAAATCTGTCTAAAGTGAAGGGATGGCTACTGTATAGGGAATCAGGCTTAGATTATTCTCCCTAATCATTTCCACTGTATGAAATCTGGACCATGACAGGGCATTCCATCCTAGAGGTGTAACTTAAACTACCCCGACTGCTTCCACATGGTGCCACATTGTGTTGTCTCTGCTTGAATGTCCTGTCATTATTCCATCTGCTAATACTTTGTGAGTATAACCCTGTTGGTCTATTGTCTTGGTCTATTGTCACCATCCTGGTGTCCTATTACTTTATTTTTACACAGTAGCTTATATGAGTTGTAGTTCAATTACAGCCTTAAGTGTGCCGAATTTCCTTCAGCAGTTATTCTCAAGGAAAGACTTTTAGTGAAAACACACAAAGATCACTGGTAAACCTAGTTGGCAATGCTCATGATGGCCACACAATTATAAAGCATTTTCAAATTGACCATAACCCCAAGATTCATACAGGGGTTATGAAGTCCTACAGAGGATTCTTGAACCTAAGGAAATAGGAAGCAGTGAGCAGTTTACTGAACCCCTGACAGTGTTTGCTGCGGGATTGTTGCTAAAATGAGTTTAATAGAGTTTAAGGGGTTGTTCATCTTTAAATACATTTTTAGTATGATGTAGAGAGTGATAGTCTGAGGCAATTTTTTTTATTATTTGTAGCTTTTGAGTTATTTAGCTTTTTATCCAGCAGCTCTCTAGTTTGCAGTTTCAATCTGGTCATTAGGGTCTAAAATGCCCTTAGCAACTATGCATTAATTTGAATAGATTGGATTGAATAGGAGAAGGCCTGAATAGAAAGATGAGTAGTGATGGGCGAGTTTATTCGCCAGGCGCGAATTCGCGCGATTCACGCCGAGCGAATAAATTCGCGAAACGCCTGCGAAAATTCGCGGTAAAAAACAGGCGCCGGCGCCAAAAACGGGCGCCGGCGTCAAAAACGAGACGCCGGCGCCGTTTCGCGAATTTTTCGCAGTTTCGCGAATTTCGGCGCGAAATTCGCAAATTTTCCCGCGAAGCGAAACGGCGCCAATTCGCCCATCACTAAAGATGAGTAATACAAAGTAATAATAACAATAAATGTGTAGCCTTACAGAGCATTTGTTTGTAGATGGGGTCAATGACCCCATTGGAAAGCTGGAAAGAGTCAGAAGAAGAAGGCAAATCATTTAAAAAAAAAAAAAACTTTAAGAAAGAAAAAAATGAAGGCCAATGCAAAAGTTGCTTAGAATTAGCCATTATATAACATACTTAAACCACCTCTTTAAGTGATATACTTGTAGAGGGGAGAGATCTGCTTTAGCAGTTTAGTTAGCGTGGCTTAAAATGAATTAGGGGCTTTTAGAATGTGCCAATGCCCTTTAGGACACATAGTTGTGTACAGAAAAATTACACAGGACCTTGTATATGTAAGTACGATTTACAGTGCCGAGGAAAATAGTTTGACGTTTTTTATTTAAAGGGTTCACCTTTGAGTTAACTTTTGGTAGGATTAAGGGAGTGATATTCTGAGACAATTTGAAATTGATTTATATTTTTTATTACTTGTGTTTTTTGCGTTATTTAGTTTTTTATTCAGAGGCTTTCCAGTTTGCATTTTCAACAGTCTGGTTGCTAGGGTCCAAATTACAATAGCAACCATACACTGAGTTGAATAAGCGACTGGAAAATGAATGAGAGGGTCTGAAAAGAAAGATGAATAATAAAAAGTAGCAATAACAATACATTTGTAGCCTTACAGAGCATTTGTTTTTAGATGGGGTCAGTGACCCCCATTTGAAAGCTGGAAAGAATCAGAATAATGAAACTATAACAAATAAATAATGAAGATCACTTGAAAAGTTGCTTAGAATTAGCCATTCTGTAACATACTAAAAGTTAACTGAAAAGTGAACTGCCCCTTTAGGTGCTATATTCGTGGAAAAGTGCAAGATTAAGGACGGATAGTGTTACATTAAATTCAATAGATCCTTGGATGAAGTGTAGTGATTGGTTATAGGAGTGTGTCCCTAGAAAACTGGGAAACATTGCAGTGTTAAATTTATACCTCCAGGGCCGGAACTAGGGGAAGGCAGAGTAGGCGCCCACCTAGGGCGCAGTCATAAAGGAGCGCACTTTTAAAGGGAAAGAATTTTTTTTCGTTTTTCTATTATTATTATTTATTTGATTTTGAAAGTTCTCCCAATGTGTCCAGCAGAGTTCTGCTCTGCTCCCCACCTCCCTCTTACTTGCCCTGCCTCTCTCCCTCCAGTTAGTAAAGGAAAGCAGTTCTCCAATGTGATTTGGAAGAAATGCCGGGGTCCAGATGCGCATGCGCGTAGTGACGTCAATCTGCAAGTCGGCATAGAGAGCAGAGCTGTGCTGGCCTGGCGCGTTGGGTTGGTGTGCGCATTGAAGAGAGCCAGCTTAGCTCAGGCAGTCGGTGGCGGTTCGGCATACTGAGCTCAGTGGTATGAGAAGTCAAGTGAGCAGCCAGAGAGGTACAGTGACAGTCAGATCTGGGGCAATATTTTTGGTGCTGCAGCTTAAACTTAAAGGAATAGTTCAGTGTGAAAATAAAAACTGGGTAAATAGATAGGCTGTGCAAAATAAAAATTGTTTCTAATATAGTTAGTTAGCCAATAATGTAATATATAAAGGCTGGAGTGTACAGATGTCTAATAAAACAGCCAGAATAGGAATTTGGGGCCTATATCTTGGCTGCTGCTTGCATAGGTACACAGATAATTGATGGATTTTTAGCACGGATATAGATTAGGAGCAATAATATGATGGATATTTTTGATGCTGCTGACCCAGGTACAGATTGGGGATTTGGAGGTAATATGAGGGGTTGGTTGCTGTTGTTGGCACAGGTACATACTGTATAGCCACATGATGGATGCTGGCACAGGTGCATGGGAGCAAGATGATGGCTGCTGGCACTGGTAAATGGGGGAAATCAAGAAGGGGGTTAAAGGAATCGTTCAGTGTAAAAATAAAAACTGGGTAAATAGATAGGCTGTGCAAAATAAAAAATGTTTCTAATATAGTTAGTTAGCCAAAAATGTAATGTATAAAGGCTGGAGTGATTTGATGTATAACAAGTCAGTCAGGACACTACTTCCTGCTTTTCAGCTCTCTTGGTTTACACTGACTGGTTACCCTGGCTACCAGGCAGTAACCAATCAGAGACTTGAGGGGGGGCCACATGGGTCATATCTGTTGCTTTTGAATCTGAGCTGAATGCTGAGGATCAATTACAAACTCACTGAACAGAAATGTACCATGTGGCCCCCTTCAAGTCGCTGAAGTTGGATTCTGGCAGTTTTATTAGACATCTGTTCACTCCAGCCTTTATATATTACATTTTTGGCTAACTAACTATATTAGAAACATTTTTAATTTTGCACAGCCTATTTATTTACACAGTTTTTATTTTCACACTAAACTGTTCCTTTAATTTTATATGGCTGGCTGATAGCAGCTGGCACATTTATTAATTCTATCTGGACCTTGTGTGGGGTGACATGTATGACTGGGGGGGGCAGGGCGCTGGTTGAAGTCCTGGCCTAGGGTGCCAAACTACCTTGGCCCGGCTCTGTATACCTCAACTGATTTACTAGACTGATATACACTATTCCACGTGTCATGTTGGCAGCCCAATGGCATTGACTAGTGTTGCCAAAGACTAATGAACATTTCAAAATCATGTACTGTCAGACTACTTATTCTCTATCAGATCCAAATTCATAGATCAGTACATTAGAATGCTCATTCATAGTGTTGGGTGAATAAATTCACCTGGCACGAATTCGTATCGAATTTCTGTGCTTTGCAAATCTCCCTCGAAAATTTGCTGGTGAAAATTTGCTGCCGTCGATTTACGGTTTTCACGATTTTTCCGTGAAAACGTTTGAATTTCACTATTTTTTTGTGAAAACGTTCGAATTTCACGATTTCTTCATGAACTTTCAGATTTCACGATTTGCCGAAGTGAAATTCGCCTATCACTACTCATTCACTAAGTGCTAAGATATCCAAAATTCCATCATTTAGGGCACCACATATTAAGCACTTGCGAATTCACCTTGTTTGCTAAATGTGGCAAGGGAGACCTGTATTTAATGCCTGTCTGAACAGGTGATTACGGGGCTCTGAATGCAGAGTGCAGACGAGACAATTCTATATCCACTTAAACCTTCAGTAGTCTGGCAAGTACCCAGTAAACCTGATACATGTAATGCTACAGATACAGGCAACAGAATATACCTCTCTGTATGAGTCCCTGGATTAGAAATACTGATAAAGGAACATGTTTCTTTTTACAATCCCTTTCTCAGCTGTATTGCTGTGATACTTTCATATAGCCTGTCAGAAAAATGCTGGGACGGCATTAAGTCAGAGATCAATAAAAATCTCTTGTTTAAACATCACAGCAACAGATGTGCCAATGGCTCTTTTTAGTCACAAACACAGCAGTTAAACCAGGCGATTTGTATTACATTACATGAATAGGAAGAAATTACATGAGCATATCTATTTTTCATGATCCTCACCAAAAAAGATTGAAGTCACTGTCAGGGTGATATGTGATCGGAAATGGATAAAACATTGATGGCGGATAATTAATATTTCAAGAGGGGTCACATGCGTAGCTCTGTACCCTTATTTAATCTGGACCGTCACAATAACCTTGCAGATGAATACAGAACTGGCGAAATATTAGCCTAGCGCATTCATGTGAAGGAAATGGCCTTTAACTCTTTCATTGCAAAAGAGCCTCACAACTTCATCAACAAGCAGCAATGTAAAGTAACACTGCAAATCTCTTGCCAGTGCTAAATTTCCTTAGTACAACGCTTTCAGGTAAACATGACCTATTTTTATGTAAGCATAACATTTCATTTGTTTTCCTTTAAGACAGGAAGCTGTCATTTAACTTGCTTTGTGCATTCCATTTTGCATAGCTCTCATTTCAACATCACTTATAGTCTCCAAAAGTTAGATATTTTGAATAACTGTACTGAAAAGGTCTCATTATGGCCAATTATGTTGCCCCTACCTCTCATTTGGGCAAATGCAAATAAGCAAAGAAAATTATTCATGAACAAAATATGAATGCTAAGTCAGTGTATTTTTATGAAATCATAGTCCCACCAGCATTTTACAGAAAAGATTACTACTATCATAGGATCTGGAGGGCTATTGTAATATGACGAATGTGAATTTTATAGGAAGAAACACTAACATATAGGGGTTATTTATAAAAGGTTGAGTTTGTGAGGTTTGTGGGGGGTTTTATACCTCAAATAAACTCACAATTAAAAGGTTTTGCAAAAAATTGAAATCAGTGTAATCAGGGTGAAAAACTTGACTTGATCGAGTTTTCAGCAAAAAAAATTTGATTCGCATGAACCGATTGCGCTTCGAGCGACAACCACTGAAAAATCCCAAAGATAATGAAGGGTACAATTATCTTCAAATTGTTCAAGGGACCGCTGCCATTGACTTCTAAATGACCTTGACTAGTTTTAGCTAGTATTTTCAAATGTGAGCTATTTCCAAGCTTTTTTTTCCGAGTTTTTTTTAAACCTGAGAAAACGAGTTTTAAAAAAACTCACATTTTCGGGAAAAAACCAACTTGACCTTTAATAAATAACCCCCATAATTTTGTCAAAATATCTAGTACAGGTAAATTAGCTTTGTGGCTAAAGAAATGGATGTTTTGGTCTGCCTTAGCTTATTAAGAGACAATCATCATGGTCTGGCGTTCCAATCTGTTCTCTCTGTAAGAAGAGGTATTTGTATTACTTTTTATGGTTTGGAGTTATGAGATACTTTCTCTCTAGCTGGAGACATTTGTAATTTGTCAGATAGTGAATTTGCAACCTCAGGGTTCCTGACTATGGATAGATGCAGACCTCTGGAAGCTGGTAGTTGGATATTATATTATTGAGTTTTTCTTTTGTTAGAAAGGCAAACCTGTTGGGAGTTAGGATTCCAGCATTGCCCTCTCTGTGAGTGGAAGTAAAAATCACATACTGTACATATGCAGAAAACGTTTGCACCATTTCACATTTGATAAATAACAGCACAAATATAGAGTTCTAATAAGTTTATAAAACATGCAGACAACAATTACTTGTGTCTCATTTAACCTTCGGTAAAAAAAAACCACAAATAAAATAAACAAATAAACTGTTATTCTTTCCATTTAAAGATTCAGGAGTGCAAATTCCTTCAAAGGCCAAAAAACATTTGTGTTGGGCTATGTCCTGAACTTGTGGATATACAGAAGGGATATGGATAGCATGTAGAAGTTAGACAGAGTCATTGGTAAAACAAGTAGTACAATATATAGTGCTTCTGTTAAATAGTATTCTGCCTATTCCTTTTATAGATCTATATTTTCCTATTTGTTGCCATTCTAAATCACTTGAATCTAGTTTTGGACTTTTCTCCACTTCTCTCTTTAAGGTTATAAGATTTGTTACCTGCGGATTACAAATCGAAAATACCTTTACATTGGTGTTTAAGAGCGTATAACATATGAATCTCATAAATCTGGCTATTCATATGTTTTAGCACCAGAGATTCCCACTGCACTGACACCAATGCAATTCTTAGGAGATCCTATAAATTATTGATTTGTACCATATCTCCTTTAAATGAACAAACCCCTCTCTTCCCTAAGCTGCAGCCTTTGAGCGGCTCATTATCAGAGGGCTTCTCAGTAGACTGGTAATTCGTTTTAGCAGCTTCTCCTCTGCTTAGCTAAACCAGAAAGTGACAGTTAAAACTAAAGTAAAAATGGTCTCATATTCTTAATTAGTGCTCTCTCTATATATAACAAGAAACAGATAATTTTTATTTAAACCAATGGGCAAAATTATTTTCAGCTCTATACATTAAGCTCCTGTTGAATAGGTGAATAACAGTAAGATGTGGTGGGCTTTAAATAAATGAGACTAGCCTGGGACAGTGCTACACGGAAAGCATGCCAAAAGCTTTAACCCTTTCCCTGCCAGCCGTTTTGTACTAGATGCGAACATCTACTGCCAAGCAGTTTTTAGACATTTTGTACTCTTTCACTTTAAGGGCCTTTCTTGGGGTGGTCTTTTAGTTTACCCAGTATAACAATATATTGTTTTTTTCAGGACAACCTGAACTTTCAAAATATGCAAGAATTTTGGTGTAATTCTACTTCTGTAAAAAAATATAGGCTTCTAAGTGTCTAATAAAATGAAAAAAATCACGTTTCACAAAGAACAATCACATATATCAGAAACATCATTTATTTTATGTACAAGAACACAGCTGATTTGGAAAGGTCTATGCCTCCTGAATGCGGCAATACCAAATATATATAGTTTTATGGAGATTTCTCACTTGTATAGATCAAAATCTACAAGCAGTACACTACCAAATTTCCAAAGCAACACTCCCCAAACGGCATACTTCTGATTTCAAGGCCAAACATTCCACTAACAATAGGTTTACCCTAGAAAACTACCCATTATTAGAAAGAACAGATTCTGGTGAATCAAAAATGGGTAAATATATCTTTGTACTCCAAACTACAAAGTTGCAATTGTTTCCTAAAGTTATAATGTTTTATAGAAATTGGTGAATTTTTTGAAAAATGACTTCAAAGCTTCCACTCTACAGCATCATATCTCCCACACATCATTAGGTATCAATGTAACACACCCCAAATATGAAAGCCTGGGGTTCACTGAACAGTGTGATGCCCAATATGTATAGGTGTACCTAAACATGTGGTGTATAGGGGCCCTAAAATGTAGACACCCCATTTGAGTTATCTGTTCTGTAATGCCAGATACTGCAAAATCAACACATTTACATAGATTGGGGGGGGGGGCAAAGTTAGAAAAAAGTACGTTCACCCCAGAAAACCATATATTTTCGGAAAGTACACATTCCCCTGAATCCAAATTGGGTATGCATGTCTTTCTACTCCAAAGCACCAAGCTGCAAAACTTTCCTAAGTTAGGCAATTTTAGGGACATTTTCAAAAATCACCTCAAAACATCCACCATACAGCATCGTATTTCCCACATACTATTGAGTATCAAGATAAATCACCCCAAATATGAAAGCCTGGGGTCCCCTGAACAGTTTGATGCCCAATAGGTATAGGTGTACCCAAGCACGTGGCATATAGGGGCCCCAAAATGAAGACCCCCATATGGTCTGTCATTTCAGGTGCTGCAAAATCAACACATTTACATCGTTTTGGGGTGCGGCAAAGGTAGAAAAAAGTACGTTCACCCCAGAAAACCATATATTTTCGGAAAGTACACATTCCCACGAATCCAAATTGGGTATGCATGTCTTTCTACTCTAAAGCACCAAGCTGCAAAATGTTCCTAAATTTGGCAATTTTGGTGACATTTCCAAAAATCACCTCAAAACTTCCACCCTGCAGCATTGTATGTCCCACATACTATTGAGTATCAAGATAAATCACCCCAAATATGAAAGCCTGGGGTCCTCTGAACAGTTTTATGCCCAATATGTATAGGTGTACCCAAGCACGTGGCATATAGGGGCCCCAAAATGAAGACACCCATATGGTCCGTCATTTCAGGTGCTGCAAAATCAACACATTTACATCGTTTTGGGGGGCGGCAAAGGTAGAAAAAAGTACTTTCACCCAGAAAACCATATATTTCTGGAAAGTACACATTCCCCCGAATCCAAATTGGGTATGCATGTCTTTCTACTCCAAAGCACCAAGCTGCAAAACTTTCCTAAGTTAGGCAATTTTAGGGACATTTCCAAAAATCACCTCAAAACTTCCACCCTGCGGCATTGTATGTCCCACATACTATTGAGTATCAAGATAAATCACCCCAAATATGAAAGCCTGGGGTCCTCTGAACAGTTTGGTTGCCCAATATGTATAGGTGTACTAAAGCACGTGGCATATAGGGGCCCCAAAACGAAGACCCCCCATATGGTCTGTCATTTCAGGTGCTGCAAAATCAACACATTTACATTGTTTTGGGGGGCGGCAAAGGTAGAAAAAAGTACGTTCACCCCAGAAAACCATATATTTCTGGAAAGTACACATTCCTCCGAATCCAAATTGGGTATGCATGTCTTTCTACTCCAAAGCACCAAGCTGCAAAACTTTCCTAAGTTTGGCAATTTTAGGGACATTTTCAAACATCCCCTCAAACCATCAACCCTGCCACATCGTATGTACCACATACGATTGAGTATCAAGATAGATCACCCCAAATATGAAAGCCTGGGGTCCGCTGAACAGTTTGATGCCCAATATGTATAGGTGTACCTAAGCACGTAGCATATAAGGGCCCCAAAATGAAGACCCCATATGGTCTGTCATTTCAGGTGCTGCAAAATCAACACATTTACATCGTTTTGGGGTGGGCAAAGGTAGAAAAAAATATGTTCACCCCAGAAAACCATATATTTTCGGAAAGTACACATTCCCCCGAATCTAAATTGGGTATGCATGTCGATCTACACCAAAGCACCAAGCTGTAAAACAATCCTAAATTTGGCAATTTTGGTGACATTTCCAAAAATCACCTCAAAACTTCCAGCCTGCGGCATTGTATATCCCACATACTGTTGAGTATCAAGATAAATCACCCCAAATATGAAAGCCTGGGGTCCTCTGAACAGTTTGATGCCCAATATGTATAGGTGTACTAAAGCACGTGGCATATAGGGGCCCCAAAACGAAGAACCCCCATATGGTCTGTCATTTCAGGTGCTGCAAAATCAACACATTTACATTGTTTTGGGGGGCGGCAAAGGTAGAAAAAATATGTTCACCCCAGAAAACCATATATTTTCGGAAAGTACACATTCCCCCGAATCCAAATTGGGTATGCATGTCTTTGTACTCCACAGTACCAAGCCGCAAACCAATCCTAAATTTGGTGATTTTGGTGACATTCCCAAACATCAACTCAAATTTTCCAACCTGCAGCATCGTATTTCCCACATACTTTTAGGTATCAAGATAAATCACCCCAAATATGAAAGCCTAAGGTCGTCTGAACAGTTTGGTGTCCAATATGTATAGGTGTACCCAAGCATGTGGTATATAAGGGCCCCAAAATGAAGACCCCCCCAATATGGTCTGTCATTGCAGGTACTGCAAAATGAACACATTTACATAGTTTGGGGGGTGCAAAGGTAGAAAACATTATGTTCACCCCAGAAAACCATATATTTTCGGAAAGTACACATTCCCACGAATCCAAATTAGATATGCATGTCTTTGTACTCCAAAGCACCAAGCCAGAACCTTTCCGAAATTTGGCGATAAAGGCAGCTGTTTTTACATTTCTAAAAATATTGCAATTGCCCACATTTATCTCACCCAATTTCTTACATACAATTAGAAAACACCCTAGATATTGACACCAAGGGTTGACTGAACAGTTTGATGCCCAATATGCATAGATAAACCAAAGCAGTTGGCATGTGCGGACCCCAAATAACAACAGTGCATTTGACTTTTCTCCGCTGCCGATTCGCCTTCAGTGAACAAAGACCTATGACTGAGCATTGTGTGCCACAAGATCCTCCTAACAGCACAAAGATCCCCCAAAACCATATATTTTTGGAAAGTAAACATTATGACGAATCCAAAATAAGTAATTATGTCTTTCTATTCCAAACTACCATACTGCAAAGCTACGCTAAATGCAGCGGTTTTTATGACATTTCTGAAAATTGCCTAAAAATATTGCAATTGGCCGCATTTATCTCACCCAATTTCTTACATACAATTGTAAAACGCCCTAAATATTGATGGCAAGGGTCTACGGAACAGTTTGATGCCCAATATGCATAGATATACCAAAGGAGCTGGCATGTGCAGACCCCAAATAAAAACAGTGCACATTCTTTTTTCCGCTGCCGATTCGCTTTCTGTGAACAAAGATCTGTGACTGAGCATTGTCTGCCACAAGACCCTCCTAACAGTACAAAGACCCCCCAGAGCCATATATTTTTGGAAAGTACACATGCTGACGAATCAAAAATAGGTAATTATGTCTTTCTACTCCAAACTACCATACTGCAAATCTACGCTACAGGCAGCGGTTTTTATGACATTTCTGAAAATCGCCTAAAAACATTGCAATTGGCCGCATATATCTCACCCAATTTCTTACATACAATTGTAAAACACCCTAAATATTGATGGCAAGGGTCTACCGAACAGTTTGATGCCCAATATGCATAGATATACCAAAGCAAATGGCATGGGCGGACCCCAAATAAAAATAGTGCATATGAATTTTCACGCTGGCCAACTCAGCCCCGACTGCATTATGTGCGGTAAGACCCCCAAACTGTAAAAAAAAACCCAGAAACCCCATATATTTTTGGAAAGCACAAATTCTCACGGATCAAACAAAGTAAAATACATATTTCTATACCAAAACACCAAACACCAAAACTATACATAAGCAAAACAGAAAATAATATTCAATAAAAAAATCACAGAAAATGCAATAATGATAAAATTACAGCAAATTAATATAATTATACAGGTGTATAGGTGTGTATAGGTGTGTGTAGGTGTGTATATGTGCGAGTATATGTGTGGGTATATGGGTTTACAACAATAAGTGGGAGAAAGAAGTGAAAAATTGAAAAAGCAAAAAAAAAGACAAGTTTGATAAAAAAAAATGTGAAATAAAGCAAATTTTGTACCTGGAAAGTCTCTCTTTCTCAAGCAACACTGGAGGACCGCAGCAGGAAGGCTCCCAGACAGATCAGCACCAGTAGAGAAGGGGGCAGTGCTGGTAGGCAGCCCCTAGAAGCAGCCACGTGTCTGATGTCGGCGCTGCTTCTGGTCATGTGTGGGGCGGTCGGTGGGGCAGTCGGTGGGGCGATCAGTGGCCAGCAGGCAACCCGGAGCTCGTTGCCTAGGGAGAGCCAAGTGATCTGCGGCTTGCGATGCTAGGGAAAAGCCGCAGATCACAGAAGATTTCCACATGCGGACATCGTAGATGCGCACATCGCACAAGGTACGTGTCCATGTGGTCGGCCATCTTGGGGTCGGGTGGGGGGTCGATCGGGGGGCCTAGCAGGGGATTGAGGAGCCTTTGCCCATTGCCTAGGGGCTTGCCAAGTGATCTGCGGCTTTTTCGCTGCATTGCAAGCCGCAGATCACACAAGAATACCGGAAGTGCCAAACAACGTACTATGTACGTGTTTGGCAGTCTGAGCCTTGCCTGCCAGAACGTACGGCGTACGTTCTTGGCAGGCAAAGGGTTAAAGGGATGGTTCAAGTTAACTTTTAGTATTCTATAGAATGGTCAATTCCAAGTGATTTTTCAATTGGTTTTCATTATTTATTTTGTATAGTTTTTTTAATTTTGTGCCTTTTTTCAAACTCTTCCGGCTTTCAAACGGAGGTCACTGACCCCATCTTTAAAAAACAAATGCTCTATATGGCTACAAATGTATAGTTATTGCAACTTTTTTTTACTCATCTTTCTATTCAGGCCTGTCCTATTCATATTCCAGTCTCTTATACAAATAGAATAGTCAATTCTTAGCAACTTTGCAATTGGTCTTCATGTTTTATAGTTTTTGAATGAATTGCTTTTTCTAACTCTTTCCAGCTTTCACTGAGCTCAATGAGGCTGCAATTTTATTGTAACGGTTTTTTATTGGTTATCCTTACATTCATTTCCTCTTCTATTCATATTCCTGCCTCTCATTGCATGGTTTCTAGGGTCATTTGGACCCTAGCAACCAGATTGCTGAAGTTGCAAACTGGAGAGCTGCTGAATAAAAAGCTACATAACTCAAACCCCACAAATAATAAAAAATAAAAACCTGTTGCAAATTGTCTAAGAATATCACTCTCTACTACATACTAGTCAACTCAAGTGAACAAGATGTACTTTCATTACCCTTCAAAAGTTTTAATAATGTTTAAAGCCTAAATTATTTTGGGAAATAATTTTTATAGTAACTTTTCAAGTTTTTATGGAAGAATCTGTTTCACTGCTACTTTTTTAATATGCGCAGAGCAGCCATTTTGTAATTAAGGAATTACACTTGGAATTGGCACAATTTGATTTTAGCCTTAACATCAGAAATGTTTACCCGAAATTTACCTGAATATGTACCTGAATAAAATATATATATAGTAACATAGTATTAATTAGAAAAAGAGGCGAATGTAGATTAAAACACAAAAAAATAGAAATATTACTTGGGCTAGTAAATTTTTGTTAGGAGTGGATATACCTTACAGGAGTGAAACCCTTGCTAGATAATTCAGTTTGGTTTACAGGACCTGTTTGCTGTCTATCATCAACCTGATCTCTATTATTAGCAGTGCAAGGTGATAGTTATACATTTCAAGCCTCAGCTGTGGACAAGAAACACCATCTGATGCACCTATACATGCACTGGCAACTGCAGAGCAGCTGTGTATCTGTAACAATCAGTTGCTTGATCAGTTTTTTATCTTTAATTAATGATGGTGTTTTGTTGCTGCTCTTGTTATTTAGTATTACTAATTTTGCCAGGTCTAAGGAAAAGAGAAAAAGAAACAAGGGGATCTGAATTTGTCTACAATTTGTCTTTCTGTTTTTTAGATTTTTGATTTTGCTAAATCTTGAAAAATTGCCCCAAAAAATTGTGATCCTGCCAAATGTTGCTATTGAATTTTTTTCTGCAGCTCCTTGAAAAAAAAATAAATTATGATTGGTAATTGACCCCAACTTAAACTGCCTCAACCCAGGGTATTTCTTCAGTTTTCTTCTTCTTTTCTTCTGGTCTATACCGGCACATGCCTGTGCCAACCCAGGACATTTTTTTTAAAAATTTCGGAATATTTGGATACAGAATGTCTTCATTACTATGGGATATATTAAATACACTGCAGACATTTTGGCAAGTGCAATCAAAGAGGGATTTGCTGTCATTTAGACATTCTTTGAATTTAATGTGGAGTAAACCTAAGCAAGCATTCTCTCTTTTCTTATGATTAATTGGCAGCTGGAGGGCTTTGAAGCATTGGGTTCTATTAATGATAATGTCATTTTCTGCATGGCAAAGGAACAGCTCCAATAAACATTATTGTAATAATCAATAATTTACATTTGGTGCAGAATAAAGAGCTCATTTACAACTGCAGCTGGAATTGACATTGTGCAAAATTGATGTAGGGATGTATATAAAAGCTACTTTCTCCTATACACATTTCTTGCACTTGCACATATTTGCGCCGACCGCAAATCCTCCCATTAATTCAATCCTGCTACATTGTGCATGTTTACCTATTGGTGCAGGGGATTCCTGGATCAACCACTACCTTTGTGATAATGCCAGGTGGCAGTAATTCATTATCCCTCCGACTGGCAAATGCCAGATGGGTTGCTGTAAGATACCATAAACAGTAAGTTTTTATAGGGGTGGTGGACAGCTGTTGGGCATCTGAGTAGTTAAATTGCCAGGGCTTATTTTGAATTTAAGTCCAGGCCTGAGTCATAGAGTGCCAGAAATGATACAACCAATCTGTCAAAGCACTCACTCACAATTGTGTGAGTTTTTTTTTACCTTTTATCTTAAAGAAGTAATTATATAACGTGACAAAGCTTGAATTCTTTTAAAAGTTTAATAGCTGTAAAATATCTGCTAGTTACATGCAAAACTGCTTAGGCTTTGTCACATTATTTTGCCTATTCATGTCTGATTGGAATGTATAACCTTTGAAGATACCCCACCTTGCCTCTCTCACAATTATGAAAATATGTGAATGAAGGTAATCCTGTGTTCATAATTATACCTCAGCGAACACCACTTCAAGAAAAGTAGAAAAGTATACAAGGCACAGCTAATAATTTGGAAAATTATATTATATACATGTCTGGGCTTTTATTGGGCATTTTTGCAAGGTTTACAATGAATATACAGGTACTTGTATAACAACAACAGTATTTCTTTCCTCAATCATCTATTACAAAATCCCTGGCATGAGGCAAACTGTCAGTTTAACCTTGTATTACATTATTGTCCATTAATAATTAACCATTAGTATACCCTGTGGATCATAAATTATTTAGGTGACATATTAAATGGAGAATGGAAACCCTGTGTATCTTGTTTGAGCATGACGCATTCTCTCTGTTCTTATTGTACAATCCAGTGCCACCTGGAGCATCTCTACAGGAGAGGGGTGGCCCAACTTTTTTTTAATACTAAGTAAATTACCCCTCATGCCAAGAGATGTCACAATACCTACCACTTCATTTGTTCTACATAGTCCTGAACTGCAGGTCTGCAAGATTAAACAAAAACCAAAAGGGGCTTGGAGGAACTGGTGTCATGGCTGTGCATAAAAGGTTGTGGTCTTGGTAAAGTGGCCCAAAATGTCCCAGTTTTAAAGAATTCTTACAATATTGTATGGTATGTATCCATGTACAATATACTGGTATTTTATAAATAATTAATATAATATTTCATTAATTATAATGAAAAATAACTGTGTAGCTAGTAATCAAATTATATTGACTGTTTTCCATGTACTGAACTTCCTTGAACTCATGCATTCAAATTATGTTTAGAAAAACTTCTATGTACTATATTTATTAAGTGCAAAAAATGCATTAAGCTTGGATGTAAAACTTTTTCTAAAAGCTGACAAGTTCATGTAGAAGTCAATGGGAGCCATCTATACCAACTTTAATTTTATTTCAATACTAGTTTTTCACATATTTGACCTATTGAAAATAAATACAATAACATTTCAAGCAATTCAATTTTTTTCCAATTTTTTTATATTCCGATTTTTTAATAAACAAGCAAGCATTCCATTTTCTTTAATTAGAGTTTATTCAAAGCAGAAAAAACCCTCTAACATCATACAAACTTGATAAATATTCCCAATAATGTATGAATCTAAACTTCTTCAGGCAAAATACAAAATAAGGCTGGAAAGGCACATCATATATTTGTCACTGTCCAAGTGTGCCAGTTTCTTCCATCGGTTCTTTAGTTCCATATTGGTGCGGTACATTGCGGTATCTTCTCTTTCCATAGTTTTGAGATGTTGTACCGTGTTAGTCATTGAAAAAATGCAGAAAATGTAAAGTTTGGTGATACCTTTTATTGGCTAACTGAATAAGTAACAATTGCAAGCTTTGGGAGCACATAGGCCACTTCTTCAGGCAAAATACAAATGAAAGGCTGGAAAGGCATATCATATATATGTCGCTGTCCAAGTGTGCCAGTATTATGATTGCTAACAGACTAGACACTAGAGTATAAACTGTTTATACTGTAACACCTGAAATACATGTTCTCTGTTTAAAATAATATATAATGTTGCTTTCTTCTAGTTTTCATTCAACATAGCTGATGCTGGTATCATTCCCTTTGGTTGGCAAGAGTTAAGCCATCCACAATAACTCATAATGGACCAATCAATGAACTCTCATAAAAACTGTCATTCCATTAAAAGAACATTGATTGTGTCCCTTGTGATAGAAAGATAGGCACTAAATAAGTAGTATAACGGTCAAATTGAAAATCATTACTATAGATGCATTGTGATCTGTTACCTTACTAAGAAACCTGTGAATTTTAGCTGTTTAATATTAATTTTCTCTTCACTCGAGAACATGTCAAAATGAAAAAAGGAAATAGTAAAAGAGTTTTATTTAGCAAATATTAAATGATCGATCATTTTTGATAGGGGATTTAGTTTCTTTTTAATGCAGAACTAAATAATAAGGTTTAAAAAAAAATGTTCCTTCCCCACAAAGTGGAAATGATCTTATTTTGCACTTTCAGCTTGTTGGATGCTGAGAATAATGTACAAATGAGCCAAACTGCTTTAGTGACACATTTGCTATAGGGGGCATAAACATAAGTAAAAGCAGATCTAAAGCAGTGCTGCCATTTAAATGAAATTGGGATTTTTGATTAGTCCTACAGGCAGCACAATCACTAAAGGGTAAAGCTTTGCTATGCTCAAAAGGGTTGATTCCCTTAGGCTTACCAGTGGCCTGTTCTCCCACCCCGTAGGTGCCAAAGGCAAGTGGGTCCCTATCTCATTTTTTTGTGAGGCTACAGTCATGAATGATGTCTTCACCAATGAAGTTTGACCTACCAGATCAGTCTAATAAACAAAACCCAGCAATTTAGGGCAGTATCACACTGTATCATTTAACTTCTGGATTTGGCAAAAGTCAGGTTAGGAGGAGATGTTGTATGCTGCATGTTGGATCCTGCAGAGTGAGTCTCACAGTATTGTTTAATAAAGCATTGATAATAATAAACTTTATGCAGGGTACAGCTATTATTAGTGCAGGGTAGGTTAGTAAATTTTTTTAATGTTACAGTTCATTTAATTCTTCGAGATTGATAGAAGCATATCTAGGCATGATATATTGGATTGCACTTTGCATCATGCTTTGAACCTGGGCAGTAACCAAAGGCAACCAAACAGATGTTTGCTTTCATTGTTCTACTCAAGAAGGAGATTGATTAGTGGGTTCTGAAAATTTTCTTGTGGGGTATGCTATCCCAGTTTGACAATGTAATACCCAAGGTATTAACAAATGTATTTGTACATACAAGCAATAGAGTAAATTCTAGAACTGCCTGTGGTTTTTCCTGCCTATGTGCCTCCCTTCTCTCTATGACAAACTCCTGTCAGCCCTATATTCTTCTGTGCTTCAAAGCTTCGGCAAGGCAAAAAGGCAATGTTCAAAGTGCAAAATGTAAATAGACCAAGGTTGTCTGGTTGTGCTACATGTGAGTGGCTAGCAGGTAGGAGCCTAGGTGTTGTATAACATGGGTAAAGTGGTCAGAGGAAGGCAGTTGGCAAGTCTGATAAACAGGCCGATGTCAGGGACATGCTGAAGACAGAGAGCAGTCCAATAAACAAGCCAAAGTCAAATAACAGGAGATCTAACAGAAACCAGACGAGGGGAACTGGAGTGGAGGATCTAAGGCACAGAGCAGAGAATACGGTGGAACATGGGCAGGAACTCTCAATAGCGCAGACAGGATCAGGCTATGATCAAGCAACCAGGAGTTGCTTGCAACAAACTTATAAAGTCCCTTAGTCACCTGAGTTTAACGAGGGAGGAGGAGGTGACCATGAACATAGGGTAACCAGTGGATATTTAACAATATATGTACACGTGGATCCAAAAGGTCTCCAGTGGGTCAACATGGTAATGCAGGACCAGTCCAACATACAGCCCAAAGTTTGAGCACAGGCAAGTCCTGAAAAACGTACAGCAAGAATCACATAAGGCGAAAAAAACACTTTTCTACTTTTTCAAGCCTGATTTGGAGTATTCTTTTTGAGTTATTTGATTACAAAATAAAGTGAAAGAGGCACAGGTTTAAAAATAAAATATTCCCTATTAATTCCATCAACATACATCATTTAATTGTCTCTGTTACCATAAAATCAGTGCTATTTGTGCAGCTTTAACGGAATTCCCCTGCTTGTAGAAGCCTATTTTTCTACTAATCACATAACTTGTATGTACATTCTCCTAATTAAACACAGTATGTTTTTATTAATGACTATGTATTCCCCAAAGATCTTCACTGACCCTGCAGGGTAATGCAATGCTACCATTCAGTTACTTAACTCTTACAATACAATAGATAAAAGACTGTACCTTACATGAATGACTATTTAACAAATCTACATATGTGGGAATAAACATTTTTGTACATTTATAATATAAATTATACAGAACCAAAATAAATAAATTTGCCATCTCTGAATAATTATATATAGAGATAGATAAATAGATAGATGAATAGATACCTTTAAAGGGTATCACTACAGAGATTAACTGGCCCCTGCATTGTTTACACCTCAAATTCAGACTATAACCTCCTGCATTGTTCACACATGTAACCCCCCCCTGCATTGTTGATACCTATAACACCACATCGTAGATAGGGTCTGATAGGTTTCCCTGTCTCCTGCTCTGTTCTGTCTTCTCTAAGCTCTGCCTGCCCTATGCTCCTTGTGTGCCATACTCTGCCTGTCATATGCTCACTGTGTGTGCCATACTCTGCCTGCCCTATGCTCCCTGTGTGTGCCATACTCTGCCTGTCCTATACTGCCTGTGTGTGCCATACTCTACCTGCCCTATGCTCCCTGTGTTTGCCATACTCTGCCTGTCCTATGTTCCCTGTGTGCGCCATACTCTGCGCATGTTCCACACAAGAATGAAGCGCTCACCTCCGTCTCTTTTCCCTTGAGGACCAGGTGCTTAGCAGTTAATTTCCCACTCTGCCATGGGTATCAATCATATACAATATCCAACAGATCGCAGCACACTGACACGTTGTTTCTGTGAAACTTTTGTGATTTATTGGCTCAGTAGACAAAAAATGCAACGTTTCGAGTCTCACAGGACTTTATGCTTGATAAAGGGTCCTGTGAGACTCGAAACGTTGCATTTTTTGTCTACTGAGCCAATAAATCACAAAAGTTTCACAGAAACAACGTGTCAGTGTGCTGCGGTCTGTTGGATATTGTATACTCTGCGCATGTGTCTTGTGTGTGCCATACTCTGCCTGCCCTAAGCCCTTGAGGAAGTCAGTAGACGAAACGCGTCGGGCATTGACGTCATCCACGAGCGCACTGGGATACACGAGGCGGTCGAGACGCCGGCAACAACATCTATACCGGCTGCCTAAGTGATTCCAACAGATGCCGAACTGAGGTTGGAGAGAATTGAGGGGATGATCGTCCAATTATCTTTCTAAACGCCCAAACTTCGTTTAAACGTTCGTGAGTATCCTCACATTAGACTCACCTATTGTGTGAAGTTTAAGCACGGCAAATAGCATATTCTGGAGAAGGCACCTTTTTTAGAAATATTTTAAACTCACAAAAGGGTGGACTTTATCTATGAAAAAATACTACACTATATGAGAATCAATTTTTTTGCCCCTTTGTCTGTCTATACCTCGTGCTGGATGAGCGCTGGTTTCCCTTCGCAGCTCTGAATTGGATTCTTGTACAGGTCTGAGGGAGAACAGACACCTTTGGAAACCGGCAGAGGGAGCGAACCACCAAGACCTTTGATATCCTTTACTGTGTTATACTCTGCCTGCCCTACTCTGCCTGCCCTATGCTCCCTATGTGTGCCATACTATGCTTGCCATATGTTCCCTGTGTGTGCCATACTCTGTCTGCCCTGTGTTCCTTGTATGTGCCATACTCTGCCTGCCCTACTCTGCCTTTGTGTGTCCTACTCTGCCTGACCTATGCTCCCTGTGTGTTCCATACTCTACCTGTCCTATGCTCCCTGTGTGTGCCATACTCTGTCTCTCCTATGCTCCCTGTATGTGCCATACTATGCCTGCCGTATGCTCCCTGTTAGTGCCGTAATCGGCATGCCCTATGCTCGCTGGGTCTGCCATACTATGTCTGCCCTATTCTCCTTGGATGTGCCATGCTCTGCCTGTTCTATGCCTGTGTGTGCCCTGTGCCTGCCTGTGAAACATGAGCCTGGTAGCTGTTATTCTGGGGGTTTGTTAGCATTTGAAAATTTTTGTTAGATGTTCCTAAGGTGTTTAATCATGAACTGGGGGTGCTGTGTTATCATAAGTGATAAGTGATATACCTGTAATAAGCACCAACCATTTATTTATTTTTTTTTTTGGTGTGCTACCACAATTAATGTGGACATGGTTTAGTGGTAACATGGGTGTCTAACACTGTCTTTCATTGTCAGCCCTCCACCATGTAGGCCAGAAAAATTCAGGCCCTCTGTACCACAGAAGTTGGACAGCACTGAATTAGGGGATCGGTTCAACCCTTGACCTGACTACTACATGTAAAGCTAGCTACACACATCCATTTGGTGAGGTTGCCAAATGAGTGGATCTTTATCTGATAGCCAACCAATCGGAGGACAACAATGGAAATGCAGGCCATTGAGACTGATGCATTTCTCATGCTGATTTTTAACCTACCTGATTTCCAAACAGATCAAGTCCCGCAGGTCTGTTGGTGATTCCCATACGTGGACCCATGTATGGCCACCTTGGGACAGGAAGTGCACAATCAGCACAGGTGGAAGTGTTGATGCCGGGGGCTTCAGGAGCATTAAGCTCCAATTATAAAGTCCATAAGACCACCAATTGCTTTCACCCTCCAATGAACACAACAATCAGTAGTTCAAATATGTAGGCAGTCTCCAATTTACCTCCTGTATTGGTCACCATTTGAAAGTAAATATAAATGTGTAAGGAATAGACTTTACCCTGGTGGTCTAGTGGCTCTCTGTGGTGGTCTAGTGGGCGGTGGGGTCCCCCCACTGCATGCATCCTTTCTTCTTCAGTGCCTGTTCCTCTATGGCGCGCACGGCCGCACACTCCCTTGCTTATGCGCCGGCGTGATGACGTCACCGTGCAATGGCGATGACGTAAAATAACACATTGCCAGTTGTTAGGTTCAATTTAGCTTGTTCCTTTTTGCCTTGGGCATCCTGCTTATTCTATTGAATCCTGATTGATCTTTTGTGTATTGACCCTTGCTTTATCTGACTCTCCAATCTGTCCCTTTTCCTGTCTGTTTACTCTGACCTCTCCAAGCTGATCCTAGCCTGCCTGTGACTACTCTGATCTCTCCAACCCGACCTTGCCTTGCCTATTCTATGCTTTCCTATCCTGATTCCGGCCTGTCTGACGATTCTCTGCTTGTTCTGGCCCGGCCTGCCTGTTCCTGGTGGTGTTCTTCCTTCCAGTATCCTGGTGAGACGATCGTGCCCCTTTGCTCGTCCAGAACTGTTAGCTTTGCTCCTCTCTCAAATAAGACCTGACGGTATCCGATTGCTGAGGGCTCCTCCAGAGGTGAAAGGCGGCGGTTATAGGCAGAAGTGAGAGCCGTGACCAGGGAGCTTAGCTTGGGTTCTGGATATAGGGTGCCGAAAGTGACAAAATGTATGATGGATATACCCTTTGTACAGTGATGCAGAATATGTTGGAGCTTTATAAATATGCATCTATAATTTATGGAAATGTAAACCATCCAATGCCCTTTAGCCAACATAATATAAAATGTTTCCATTTAGTGTTTTGTTTTTCTGTTCCAAACAACTATAAATATAAAGCTAAAGACCACAGTTCTGGTTTGTAATGGAATTTGGCAGTATGTGTTTACCTACCTAGAAAGCTATTTTTCTCTTATTATAATTAGTATTTTAGTTTATGTAAAGCTAAACATTTTCCGCTTCACTGTTCAAAGAATAAAGGGTAACAATAAGCACAAGCAGCGCAGCAAACAGAATAATAATCAAATAGTTAGGAACTCCTGCCTGTGAGAGCTTCCATTTAAATAAATAAGCACTTGGTCACGCTTCAGGCTCTTTGGATTTGGCACTGGCTTACTGAGTATCCACAAAAGGGCAATTTGAAGCCAAATATAAAAATTCTGCTTACTGCATAGAAATTAAAAATCAATTAGCATACTACAGGCCTTATCTGTCAAAATTTGAAATAGTATAAGTTTAGTTGTTTTTTTTTTACTTTGATTAAATTCACTATTTAAAAAAGACCACAAATTTGACCTTATTTATGAAACAAATCCCAATATTAAAAACATGAAAAAACTTGAATAACTTGAATTTGTTTTTTGCACATCATGTCTATTGAGTAATGTAGAAGTCCCACTGACTTCTCAAACTTTTAGTTGCCAAAATTGCATGGATTTTTTAGTGTATTTTTAGTTCATGAATATCGAAAATTCACATTATTCACATTCACAATTGTTAGCTAAAAAAAATAGATTACACACAGGGGGAGGGGCTGGCAGTGGGTGAGCGGGCAAGCAGTGAAGGCCGCAGAGTGAGGTGTGGGGGCCCCTGGGGTAGCAGCCCCGGTAGGCCTTGCACACCCCAATCTGACCCTGAGAATACCCCTCCACTATACTAAGGGTTAAAAGTTGAAGAGAGCTGTAGTTCAACAGCTTCAGGAGTATATTGTTCAATCAACGATCCTCAAGAAAGCTTTCTTTTAAGTTCTCCAGGTCCACTGACCCAGTGGATGTACCCACCAATGAGATTCCTGCCTTATCTGTTCACACTCTGCTTTCTGGTTATGTGCTTCTTAAGATATGAAATAAATATTTTATAGCACTGAATAATTTAACAGGACTTTGTGTATTTTACCACTGTTTGTGAACATTTGCCCAATAGAGACTGATGCTCCAATAACGTCTGTGCATGAGAATTAAACTAATACAAAAAGGTAGTATTTTGGTCTGTGTCGCTCTAGCCACAAGAGCAGACCACTCCCATTTGGGGACTTGTATGCAGTATAATAAATAATAATGCTGATTATAATAATAAATGCAACTCTGACAAGCATAGTGGGAAACACTTTTGTAGTTACTGCACATGATATCATATGAGCAAACCATTGAGATGGCCATAGACAGGTTTAAATTTGAATTAACCAAGCTGTGTGCTGTTCAATATAGTTTGCATGACTCTATACAAGTGCAACATACACTGTAGGGAAAATTATATATAGCTTCCCAAGGGTGTGGGTATCATACAAAATAAAGGTACATAAAAAAAACAGTGTCAAGATTATCTTAAAAAAACAGCTTGGCTGCCCATAACCTACATTATGATGTGTATGATCTCTTGAGGGCAAGTTAAGAGAAGCAGATGGAGTACATACTTTTCCTTGCACAAAACACAAATGAAATATAATCATCTCTGCAAAGGGACAGAGAGATGATCAGTCTCTTCTCCTTAAAATATAGCAGTTATTTGATAACTGCAAATTTAGCAGATTCTCAGTAATTTTAGAAAGTAATACATTTATTCACTAGGGATTTATGGAGTCTTTTCCCTCAGGATATCCTTGCTGTGGGTTCACTCTTGTAAATGCAGCCCGGATGCACACTAGGGTTATGAGTAAGCTCATAAACAGCTAGGTAAATAAAAGACAAAAGGAATCAAATATCACATCATTAGATGAAAGGGACAGCATTAGGTGCAATACACTGCTTAGAATTGTCCCAGTCAAAATACCATGGCATGGCAAAATAGGGCACAAATGGCAGCGTACTCTAGTGCAAGAGAACTCTGTACTGTATACTTGCCTTGACTATTTGGTAAGTCCTGAGTTCCATGTGCATGTTGTATTTATAAGCACCCCAACTTGACCCAATAAATTGTACATACATTATGTTATTAATGCTGCACACTCAGGAATGCCCACATCAATGTCACCCAACCCTCACTTGAAATTTCCATTTACAGGTTATACCCTATAGGCTACTCCACGATGCCATAGACACTCACTATTTATTGTGGTGGAATGTTTGAGGCTCTCTGTACTTGAAATGGCAGGGTCTATTTTGAATGACAGTCTAGATCTGCTACAGACAAAAGCTCACCCACTGAGTCAAGTCAAGAGTGAGTTTATTGTCATTTCATCCACATATGTTTATACAGTACACAGTGAAATGAAACAATGTTCCTCTAGGACCATGGTGCTAAACACAACATAGATGTACCAGACACAGACAAAAAGTGCAAGTGCAAAAATATGCAACTCCCGCAAGACAGGACAGCATAGTGCAGGGACAGGACAATGATGAGCTTCCAATAAAGAGATTGAGGATGGCACTCAAGGAGCAGAACTGCTGTGGTCAAGCTTTAATTCAGGACTACACAATTACACAATAAGTTTCTGGCCTTACGTGCCCTTTCTTAAGTGTGAAAGTAACTGATGAGCCCCAATAATGGCAAAAACCCCACTGTAGTTAGGATCTGAGCAACCCACCTAGCTGTGCTTTAAAACCAATGTATTTCTTTCCTAGATTTCCTTCCGATTTGGTTAACATACTGGGACCCAGCAGCAGTCCCTGAATCCATCACTTTACATCCTTTGGGATATTATCATTTTATTATTAGCCAATTAGCCCACTAAATAGTGACTTTCTATGGCATCTTTCAGCAGCCCCTCTGGCATTTGCCAGAATCTACAGACTGCCAGTCTGGGCCTGCACCCCAGCTAAATCCGGGACTCCCTTAGAAGAATAAGAACATGCATAACTGGCCAATCAGTCCTCAACCCAAATTAGAGAACATAGGTGCAGGCACCTTGGCAATGGCATTTTCATTGGTGCAACTCAGTGCCCATTTTTCCTGGCATTTATCATTTTATTAGAAGCCATATAATTTGGTAATCAGAAACCCTACATAAATGTGCAGTTATTATAACAAGACCTTAAAATATAAAATATTTCTACACTTACAACAGATCCATTCCATTCATTGGCATACAATGACTGCATTTTACTGTCACTGCTGTTTCAGACAAAATTATAGAGATTTCTTGCACAATGCATTAATTGTGTCAGATGTCAGAAAGTATATTCTTTCTATTCTCTGTTCTCCTGTGCTGAACCTTGGCTGATTTCTCTGTTCCTGCCCTGTATCATGTTCATACTGTTTCTACTGAAGTGCGATGTCTTTGCTTAACACCTGAGGTTATCACCTAACTAATCAGTGTGGAGCTATGACTGTGTATTGAACGTTTAAACCCCTATTTGTGTACCACCCTTCTCTGCACTGCTCATAGAATTTATTGAAAATCACAATATTTCCTGTAATGTTTGCTATCTTAAATGAGCATTTCAAGTTGAAATATTACCCTAGAGTTATCATTTTAGTAGGCAAACTGAAAATCAGAGGTTGAGCATTATTTTGTCAGCAATAATCGCCTTTCTGAAGTGGTGATGTTACAGATGAAGCAGATGTTGTTTCACCTTTTATCCTATCACCGTACATGAAGATTAATGTGGTAAAGTAATAGAAATACATATTTAGGTATCATGATAACCACTTTTAGAAACCCCTGATGTATGTTTGGAGGCAAAAAAACAGAAAGCTGCTAAGGTTTTGTTGACAGAGTATGAAATTAAACATCTGCAATACAGTATGAAAAGATTTCTAAGGGTAATAGCACAACACGAAGATTTGTCGCCCATGGGGGTTCTGCTCTACCACAGACGACAATTAATGGGAAAATTGCTTCTGTATTTTTATGTGATTGAAGGGGTTGTTCAGCTTAAAATGATCTTTAAGTATGATGCAGAGCTTGATATTCTGAGATAATTTGCAACTGGTCTTCATTTTTTATTATTTGTGGTTTCTAAATGTTTTAGCTGTTTGTTCAACAGCTCTCCAGTTTTTAAATTTCAGCAGCTATCTGGCATTGGTTCGAATGAGAAACTGGAATATGAATAGGAGAGGGCCTGAATAAAATGACAAGTAATAAAAACAAATGATAACAATAACATTGTAGCCTTACAGAACAATATTTTTTTGAATCTGGGTGACCCCCATTTGAAAGCTGAAAAAAGCCAGAAAGATAGGGCAAATAATTCAAAACTATAAAAATTTAAAAATGAAGACCAAATGACATTTCTGGTCAAGGGGACATTCTAAGACTTGAGTCAGATATAATAATTCTAGCAGGCAAGATACAAATAATAAACATGATCATTTAAAGTGATCATAAGCTCCTCTTCTATAACAATTCCAACTTGGCATCAGCCCACTTTTATGAATGAATTAATTTAATCTAGTTTCTGCAGGCTGGTTTCTCTTGTTATATATATAAATCTATTATGTAGTACCCCTTCTGGATCCTATCTTCTGGATCTACCAATACTCTTTCTTATATATTGGACTCCTATTGACATCCAAGCATAGCTAACCTTAAGCTGGCCATAGACGCAAAGATCTGATCGTACAAATCGAGGATTCGTACGATTTTCGAACAGTGTGTGGAGAGTCCCGACATTTTTTGTCCGGCGGTTTGGTCGATTGGACAGGTTAGAAAATTTCTGTCGGCTGCCGATAATATCTCTGCGTGTTTTGCCGATCGTACGATTTTCAGTGGGAGACTGTCACTAGTTTTGGTTGGACATAGATATCGTACGATTGCTGTCAGGGGCAGAACATTGCTGATCTGTTCTTTAACTAATCTGACTGGTAAGACTTTGATCTGAATGGTTAGTGGCGGGTCGGGAGATGGGAAAGTCCGATCGTATGATGATTCGTATGATCGGATCTTTTCATCTATGGCCAGCTTTAGGGTGAATTGGGTAAGACTTGATCCTCTAGTAACAGAGTTGTACCTTCACTCCAAATGTGTACAACCTTGGTTCTTGCTGAGAGGTGTATCTCTCATTTCTTCATTCCAACATCAGTATGGAAGCCACATAAAACATTTCTGCTTTACAGAATTATGTTGCTCTTGTAAAGACAATCTCTCTACCTTGCAAATAACAGGAAATGGCAAATCACTGCAAAGATCAGAAACAGGAATCATGTAAGAATGGACAAAACACCTGCCAAGAATAAAACTTAGCTTGGGCTCTGTGGGCTATCTTTTTTTTTTTTTTAACAAAAAAGCTTTATTCAAGTAGAGTACATTAACATGGTCATTAAGCAGGTTTATACAGCGTTCCTTAAATCACAGCCACCGTTGCAAACAGTGGTATCGGCTGACATCAAACATATCACAGTTTCCAATATTACACCATGCATGTACTGATATTCATATCGTGTAATCGCTTTACTACCATTTTAATAAAGAGCTTCTACTAACCTAACCTAACTTATGCATTACTTCTTTGTACGTGTATCAAAGTCAACTCAGAAAACATAGGACAGTGAAGGAGGGAGGTTGCCTGTCCTACCACATTACTAGGAAATTTTTAGGGGCAATGTCTCAGTGGTCAATTATGGTCAACGTGGATGTCCAGCCATGGGGACCATATTTTTTCAAATTTGGCCGGGCAGCCTCTTCTCGTATAGAGAAGTTTATATAGCGGTATTGCATGTATGATCTGGGATTCCCAAAATCCAACAGTTGGGGCTATTTGTGCCTTCCATTTCAGGGTTATGGACTTTCGGGCATAGGCAAACATTATGGAGAGTAACGATTTCTCAGCTATAGTTGGTGCTAGATCTGCTACCTGATTCAGTAACATACCTAGGGGTTCCACCCTGATAGGAATTTCCATCATATCAGAAATGTATTGCGCTATAGCCCCCCAGAACCTTTGTATCTTGTTGCATGACCAAACCATGTGTATGAAATTCGCTGGGGAATGATGACACCGTGGACATTCATCAACCGTGGCCGGGGACATTTAGCCAATTCACTTGGAGTGAGATATGCTCTATGCAGAAATTTGAACTGTATCATTTTGTCTCTGGATGCCACAATATGGTCAAAGACCGAATCAAGGGTCTCCTTCCATGCCTCAGCATCCAATTCGGGTATGTCACGTTGCCATTTCTCCAGTAATTTACCCAATGGGGAGGTCCCTGCAGTCATGAGAATGGCATAAAAAACTGACAGATTTTTAGTATGCGCGTCAGCCAATGCCCTCACTTCTATTTGGGAGGGGTTAGTTATCACCGGCCCCCCATTAAATTGGGAATGCGTGGCATGCCGGAGTTGAATATACCTAAAGAACATTTTGTTGGGCAGGTCGTATTTATTTTTAAGGGTGGGGAAGTCCAGTAGTTTACCATCAACCATAATGTCCTGAACATACTTAATATTGTGCATAGCCCAGGCTTGAGGATCTGGTACAGTGTGCATGTGTGGCAATTTGGGGTTGCACCAGAGAGGGGTGAGTCCTGAGCAATGCGTTGCCAGTTTAGGAAAGAGACCATTAGCTGTTTTCCATGCCCATACAATTTCTCTCATGGATATCGTTGCCTTTGCCGTATAGTTACAACCTCTGTAAAGGAGGTTCTTAAGTTCCTCATATGACCCTATGGTTTGGGCTTCTAAGCGTATGGCGGGGTTGTCTAGCGATGGGGTTATCCACCACTTTGCTACGGCCAGTTTCGCTGCCAAGTAATACAGAAAGAGGTTCGGAGCAGCCAGTCCCCCAGCGTGGGTTGGGAGTTGGAGCTTGACTATGGCTATTTTTGGGGTAGATGGATGCCAATACAGTTGTATAAGGAACTTTCGAACTTTCTGGAAGAAACTATTCGGGATCCTTACAGGGGATTGCCGAAACATGTATGTAAATTTGGGGAGCATGATCATTTTGAAGAGGTTTATACGCCCTATCAGTGACAGTGGTAGACGGGTCCATAGTTTAATTTTCCGCTCCAGTCCCTGAAGTAAGGGCGCTAAATTTAAGTCTAAAAATTTACCTGGGTCCTTATGTATGGTGATGCCCAAATATTTAAATTTGTCTGTCCAAGTCAAGCCTTGAGGCAGTACCGGTAGAGGAGTTGGTAGAGGATCTATAGGGAAATTTACCGATTTACCCCAGTTGATCTTTAGGCCAGAGTATGTGGTGTGTACATCAATGATATCCAGTGCTGTCCCCAGGTCCTGATCAGTGTTAGCCAGATAAAGTAACGTATCATCTGCAAACATGGATATTTTTTCAGTTACCCCTCCTATTTTTAGCCCTTCTATCCTAGGGGATTGTCTTATCATGCAGGCTAGGGTTCCATGGCTACAGCAAAAAGCAAAGGGGAGAGAGGGCAACCCTGGCGAGTCCCCCTGTGGAGCCTGAATGATTGAGAGGAATTATGGTTAGTGCGGATGGATGCTTCCGGAGCCCTATACAGCATTTTTACCCATTTCATGAAATTATCAGGGAAGCCCATACACTTCATCACTGCCCACAAGTAGGGCCACTCCACTGAGTCAAATGCTTTTTCATTATCTAGGGCTGCAATAACTCTAGAATTGGAGTTGTCATGAGTTACCATGAGGTTTGTATATAGCCTTCTTAAATTTATGTCTGTGGTCCTCTGTGGAATAAACCCCGATTGGTCAATATCAATTATTTGAGTGATAACTGTGTTGAGGCGCTGGGCCAGAACCTTCGCCAGTATTTTGGCATCGCAATTCATTAAAAATATCGGTCTATAGGAGGCACATTCCTTTGGGTCCTTATTCGGCTTTGGGAGAACTATAATCAAGGCCTTGTTCATCGATTCTGGGAGTGGTGTGCCCTCTCTGACATTATTAAACAGCTTAACCAGACTGGGGGTCAACTCTTTTGTATAAGACCGGTACCATTCTATGGGGATCCCATCAACCCCTGGAGTTTTGCCTCTCGGAAATGATCCAATGGCTTCACTAATCTCTTGGGCTGTTATAGGAGTGTCTAACAGTAGCCTTCCTGGCATGTCCAATGTGGACATGTCAACTTTCCCCATGTACCTTAATATATCCTCATAGTTACAGACCAATTTAGAGTCATAAAGAGCTGTGTAATATTCCTTGAAAGTGTCATTAATTTCCCTGGGGTCCATGGTAGTGACCCCTGTCTTTTTGTTTATTACAGGTATCGCTGTTTGCTGGGAGGGGTCCCTGCTAAGATAGGCCAGTAATTTGCCACATTTGTCACCTAACTCTAGGACATTGGTTTTGTGATAGAGGATGTTTTTCTTAACCGCTTCCGTTTGGGCAAGAAGGAGTGCTGTCTGTGCATTTTGCCATAATGCCATGGTGGCTGCGTTGGGATTGGCTATATATTGGGCTTCTTTAGATTCTGTTTCCTCCTGTTTCTCTTCTATGTGAGCCATGGCCTGCCTCTTAACTTGACTAATCAGCATAGAGTATTCCCCCCTAATATACGCTTTAAGAGCATCCCAAACCATTGTATCGTCTGCTGTACCTTCATTATGGGATAGAAAGTCAGTGATAGAGGAGGCTATAGGTGCTACCAGTTCTGGATGGTTTATCCAGTGTTGGCTCAGCCGCCAGATATTGTCTCGGGGCTCGGGGCAAACCTGTATAGTTAGGCTGATAGGAGAATGGTCGGAGATTCCTCTAGTTAATATTTGTATTCCCATAGTGGCACGAGCAACCTCTGGCGAGCCCAGCGCCAGGTCAATGCGAGAAAGAGTGTTATGAGTAGGACTAAAACAAGTAAACTGCTTCACTCCTTCATTGCGGGCTCTCCACAGATCTGTCAAGTGGAACGTGTCTACCCAATTCAGCAGTGCCTGGTCGGACCTAGTGGGTACTGGCAACCTATCTAGATCTCTATTAAGTACATTGTTAAAGTCACCCATAATTATTATAGGAGCCAAGGGGAGTGAAGAAATTTTGCTCATGACCATATACAGTATAGTGTCAGCAAATGGTGGCGGGATATACAGATTGGCGATCGTCAGGTGCCTGCCCATTATAGAGAGATGCAGTATTAGAAACCGTCCCCCAGGGTCAGATATTACAGTGTGCAGGGTGTACGTACAAGTTTTGGCAATAAGGGTGGATACCCCTCTGGAGTAGCTGGAGTACGGCGCATGATAAGCTGCCGCAAATCACGGTTTTTTAAGCGTGGTTAGTTTACTCCCATCTAGATGCGTCTCCTGAAGCAATATTATCTGTGGGTTCTGTTTCCTCAGGAATTTGTTGACCAGTCCCCTTTTGATTTGGTCACCCAGGCCCCTGACATTCCAAGAGATCAACTTAATGCTATACATTGAAAAACATACAAATAATGACCTGTAGTATATCTATCCATTACCCTCCTAACCTTCAGTTTCTTGATAGTGTCCCGATATAGTATCCGGCATGTTGATCCATTCTGAGTGTAAAGTCTTTCTTGATACTTAAGACATGAGCCAATAAAGTAATGCTTAACTTTCCCTGCCCCCACCCTATCCACCATCAACCCCAACTTACAGTGGATCTGACTCCCAAAAAGTGTTCGAATAAGCAAAAGTGACAAGACCAGAGTCTCAATAAGAAAAGACATGTTCTCCAATGTCGGTTTTGGGTTGCAGACCCACACCGGTCCCTTCTCAGGATATATGTATGTGCATCCTAAGGTATTCCTTTGTAAGTACATCAAAACATAGTGTGTCTATGGTGCAGAGCATTTCCATACTTATCTGCGGGGAGATCTCCCAGGCCTGTTTTCCAGCCATGCGTCCACTTCTCTGGCAGTAGTGAAGAAGTGGGTTTGGCCGTTGTCAACCACCCGCAGTTTCGCTGGATATAGCATGGCATATGGGAGCTGTAGTTGCTGTGGACTATCTTTAAACACAACAGATACTGCTTACCATGATATCCAAATAGAAAAACTTGCAATCTGGCCCATCTCATCTTGTCTCCAAACAAGTTCATTTTAATCAGCTTGATGATCTAGCTCAGGGATCCCCAACCTTTAGAACCCGTGAGCAACATTCAGAAGTTAAAGGAGATGGGGAGCAACACTAGCATGAAAAATGTTCTTGGAGTGCCAAATACAGGCTGTGATTGGCCATTTAGTAGCCCCTATGTGGATTGTGGCTCTGTTTGGCAGTACACCTGGTTGTAATGCAGCCAAAACTTGCCTCCAAGCCTGGAATTAAAAATAAGCACCTGCTTTGAGGCCACTGGGAGCAACATCCAAGGGGTTGGAGAGCAACATGTTGCTCACGAGCTACTGGTTGGGGATCCCTGATTTCTAGCTAGTAAAAACACACAGCAGTACAACAGGCATGACACAGCCCTCCAACACTAAACTAATTGGACTGTTTTATATTGAATTGTATTCTTTTTTTATTTACTTATTTATTTATTTAACACAAGGTGTAGGTAGTGTTTTTCAAGGTATAGATACTAAGATTAGTAATTTCAGTAAAATGTGGTCCCTGCCCCAAGATTCTTACAATCTGTAAAATCTAAGGCAGAGCCTTGACAAAAAATAGATCCCAGGCCTCCCATGTATGCAGTTGCCTATGGGGAGGGTTCTAGATTAAATTCTATGTGAGCATAAGCCTAAAAAACCTTTTTGTTTTTGAATTCTTTATTTTTTTATTAGCGGTAGAGCAAAAATGGAGTGGTAGGAAAAGAGAAGGTGCAAAAAGTACGTTTGTTACATAACCTATATACATTCTTATATAGCTGTCACTATACACAAAACCGCCAATTATAAAGAAACACATTTGTCATGATAATTGTGAGGTTTTTTTTTTTTTACAGTAAATGAACTTGCATTTAAAATATAAAAAATTAAGTAAATTGTTCAGCTGGCTAGACCTAACCACTGTGTGCAGACTTTTTTCATTCATGGGGCCTGCTCTTCTCTCACTTTTCTTCTCTGCATGGTCTGTCTATAAAGTGCACATTTCTAATTAAATGATCTACCATAGCCTGGTTTCCAGCATCAAAGCACCATAATAGTTCTGACATATTTTGATCATTATCAGCACCTGTTGTTCTTTCCCACATCAAGCCTGAAATATCAGCGCTGAGTAGTGGGTTGTGATGCCAATGTCCCAGTCTATAGATTCAATGGCATAAATAGGAAGCATTAATTAGGAATAAATGGCTGTGGGTGTTTCCTGACAGATTTAGCCCATAATTAGAACAGAAGAGCAAATAATGTGTACCTTGCTGAGTATTAGAATGGTGTGTTCTCAGTAAAATTAACTTATAAATGGTGATAATGGAAATAATGTAAGCAGTTGCTGCTTTCTACCTTTCTCCAAAATAGAATGTAATATGTTATGTTGGTTGATTGGTTTGCTGATTTATTGTAAATGCTGCAGTTGAGACATTGCATATATACATCCCTATACATCTTCCAGTCTGCCATTCAAACCATCTCCTGGAAGTTATGGACAGAAGCAAGCAAACAGCAGTTTAAGTGCCAAAATAAAGAGCTCCTGAACAAACAAATGTTAAAGGGATTGTTCACCTTTGCATTAACTTTTAGCAGTATATAGAGAGTGATATTTGAGTTATTTAGCTTTTTGCTCAGCAGCTCTCCAGTTTGCAGTTTCATCATCATTCCAAATTACTCTTGCAACCGTGCATTGATTTGAATTAGAGACTGAAATATGAATAGGAGAGGACCAGAATAGAAAGATCAGTAATAAAAAGTAGCAATAACAATACATTTGTAGTTTTATAGAGCATTTATTTTTAGATGGGCTCCATGACCCCTATTTGAAAGCTGGAAAAAGTCAGAAGAAGAAGAAGGCACATAATTCAAAAACTATCAAAAAAAATTAAGACCAGTGGAAAAGTTGCTTTAAATTGATCATTGTATAACACACTAAAAGTTAACTCAAAGGTGAACAACCCCTTTAATAGTTCCAAAAAAAACCATGACTGACTGCAATTTAAAATGAAATGGTTACAATATTATGCATGTTAATTTGGTGTGTTATACAAAAAAAGTTAAATGCAAAACTGAAATTGTTTTTAATGTCTCATTTAAAGATGATGTACCTTCTATCATGAGCATCATTTCTATGACAGCTAGAAAAAACTGTACTGATATTCCCAGCTGCTAAACTCTACATCACAGAAAAACAAGTACCTGTCCTGGAACTCTAGAACAATAGGGTCTATCTCTTATCAACTGCTTATTAATTGCTTTAAACATATTGGGAGAGATGGAATGAGTGGATCTCTATGTTTATGGCCACCTTTACAGTACAGCCTTCTTACAGTACAGCCATCCACCCTTTCTGATGGAACTCAGTGACCACCATCATGCTTGGACAATGTATGCAGTGTTGGACTGGCCCACCAGGATGTCAGGAATTCCCGGTGGGCCCAGGTGTCAGTGGGCTTCTTGCTTCTAATCATTAAGCCTATTTCATTGTTATTCCCTTTTTCATTATGGTAACAAAGAGTCTTAATAATAGAAGAATAAAGTATAGTATGTAGAGAAAAGAGACAAGGAGAATAAAGAGACTAGGAGAATAAAGAGGTTGAGTGAGGAGAGGAAATATAATAGTTTGGAATGTGGGCCCTGAAACTAAGCTTTACTGGTGGGCCCCTGGCATCCCAGTCCCACGCTGAATGTATGTGATATACTGGATGTCATGGACGTACTTTATTATTTTGTCTTACCAAGCAAAACTCACATTACTTTAAATAAGTGGTGCTTCTGCCATTCAAACTACTACCTCATGACTTGTCAGCAAATCTGAAATTGGCAGGCAGATTTTTCCCCAGGGTCACTAACCCTTTTCACTGCTGCAAGTCTATGGTAAGCATTGTACCGTATATACCCGAGTATAAGCCGACCCGAGTATAAGCCGAGGTACCTAATTTTACCTACGAAAACTGGGAAAACTTATTGACTCTAGTATAAGCCTAGACACAACTACAGCCCTGTCTCCCAGCAGCACATATTCTGCCAAAGCGACCCCCCCAGCGATCAACCGGACTTCTTTGCAAAGTTGATGGTGACAGAGAATTGCCAAACGGATTACTGTGTGCATTGTTCCACTGTCCCACTACCATGTGCAGAGGGTGCTGTGTGATATTGCCATAACTGTTAATCTTTCGTATAACCAACAGAGGGCGCTGTGTGATATTGCAGTCACTGTTATTCTTTCATATAACCAACAGAGGGCACTGTGTGATATTGCAGTCACTGTTAATCTTTCATATAACCAACAGAGGGCACTGTGTGATATTGCAGTCACTGTTATTCTTAGATATAACCAACAGATGGCGCTGTCTGATATTGCAGTCACTGTTATTCTTTCATATAACCAACAGAGGGTGCTGTGTGATATTGCAGTCACTGTTATTCTTTCATATAACCAACAGAGGGTGCTGGGTGATATTGCAGTCACTGTTATTCTTTAATATAACCAACAGAGGGCGCTGTGTGATATAGCAGTCACTGTTAATCTTTCATATAACCAACAGAGGGCGCACTGTTATTCTTTCATACAACCAACAGATGGCGCTATGTGATTTTGCAGTCACTGTTATTCTTTCATATAACCAACAGAGGGTGCACTGTTATTCTTTCATCTAACCAACAGAGGGTGCTGTGTGATATTGCAGTCACTGTTATTCTTTCATATAACCAACAGATGGCGCTGTGTGATATTACAGTCACTGTTATTCTTTCATATAACCAACAGAGGGCGCCCTGTTATTCTTTCATATAACCAACAGAGGGCATTGTGGGATATTGCAGTCTCTCCCCAAGTGAACTGTTGGTATAGGAATGATTAAAAGTGACTGCAATCTCAGCTACTGCCCGCTGACCCGAGTATAAGCTGAGGTAGACTTTTTCAGCACATTTTGGATGCTGAAAAACTCGGCTTATAGTCGGGTATATACTGTACATCATGTTTAGGATCTTGCCTATAGTGAAGACTGTTCAGTGTACTCTTGACTTACAAGTGACAGTATTAGTACAGGTATGGGATCCTTTATTCAAAAACCTGTTATCCAGGAAGCTCTGAATTACAGGAGCATCATCTCCCATAGACCCCATTTTAAAAAAAAATAAATCAGATTTTTAAACATGACTTTCTTTTTCTGTGTAATGATAGTATTTTATCTCGTACCTGGCCCGATTAAGATATAATTAATCCTTACTAAGGGCAAAACAGTGTTATTGCATTTATTAAATGTTAAAATGATTTGTAGCAGATTTATAGAGCCACGCATCGCAAAACTTCTTCAGACATTAATTCACAGCGAATACGTGTATTCCTCAAAATGTGAAGTTTCGTCAAAATTCATCGGCGTGGACTTTTCCAAGCAAGTTTTTGATATTGTTACTTTCTTCGTATCAAAGACTTACGCTTACATCAGTTTAAACATGGCAGGAACATATAGGTCATATGTATATCTTTATTAGTGTTGGTGAGATTGCTGGAAGCGGCCACTGGTTAAAAATGTCCAAGGAAACAAAATAAAGACAAAAGAGATCCTCTATTGTCCTAGACATAAGCCCAACATAAAACAAATGTGGCATGAGCTTCAAATGATTAAAAAAAATAAAAAAAAAAATATATATATTTTACAGTTACAACTTTTAAACAAAATCCCACAATAAAATATGAAAACCGCCAGTGTTTTGTCTTTTTTTTTATGACTTTTTTTGCATACAGGATACAATGTCATACAGGATACAGCATACAGGATATGATGTCACTGACATAAGATTGTTGAGTATGTAGCTTTATCTTTTCAATTCACCAGGTGTAACCTGGCGAAACAGACTCTGGCTAAAAGGGTAACGTATTGAAAAATTCACGCTTTGATGAATTTACAGAGTAACAATTGTTAGCCTGGTGGAATGGCATGAAACTTCTTTTTGCTAGCGAAGCCCACTTCACCCTAAAGTAAATCTGCCCCATGGTGTCAGCCTCTGTGCAGAGACATGAAGTGGACTTTGGTGCAAAAGTGAAAAGTATGCATTTTTTCCATGTGTCTGAACACTGTTTTGGCAGAAGCCTAAAGTTTATATCAGTCAGTTTGTGCCAGCATCCACACAATTTTTTCAGGTAGTGGACAAGGTTGGGGTGAACTTTATCATGCGCCCACCCTGCTGGTAACCTTACTATGGCCTGCTTCTGCCTCCAGACATCACTATTTATAGATTTGTATCTGTGTCAGAGGGGACAGGCAAAGATCTATGGGGTATATTTATCAAAGAGTGAAGTTAGAGATCGCCACAGTCTGCTAGAGTGAAATTCCACCACTCTCCATTCATATCTATGGGGTTTTGAAAGGCGTTGTTATCAAATGATGAAATTTCTCTTTCACCCATTGATAAATACTCTTTTAAAAATCCCATAGAAATGAATGGAGAGTGGTGGCATTTCACTCTAGAGGACTATGGTGATCTCTAACTTCACTCTTTGATAAATATACCCCTATAAATCTCGCCGGGTTAGGGTCAGGTGCAGATGAGAGATGGGCAGGTTATAGTCGGGTGTGGGTTGAATTTGTATACCAAACATCCCTATTACATTCCAGTGGAAGTGCATTATAAATAATTCCACAGGAAGGGAACCACCTTGCTTACAACCTGTAAGTGATCACGGGAGCTTAAAGGATAAGTAAACCTTTAAAATAAGTGAATGTAAAATTGATGATGGTGCTATTCAAAGCTCTTTTGTCATTTACATTCATTATTTATTTATATTTAATTCCAAGATATTAAGGGATTCATGTACTGTTAATATGAATGAATTTTGTTATAACAGCGCCACCTGCTGGTTAGTTTCGCACCAGTCTGACCAGCAAGTAGTCAAGGAAGTTGTCAGGCGAAAGAAAGAGGCTGCTCTGATGTTCTTCTGCTTAGGAACAATATTATCAACCTTTTTCTCACATCTTTCCTAAGCAGAAGAACATCAGAGCAGCCTCTTTCTCCTGACAACTTCCTTGACTACTTGGTGGTCAGACTGGTGTGAAACTGACCAGCAGGTGGCGCTGGTGTAACAAATGTCATCCATATTAACAGTGCAAGTATCCTTTAATATCTTGGAATAAAATATAAATAAATAATGAATGTAAATGACAAAAAAGCTTAGAATATCACACTCATCAATTTTACATTAATTTATTTTAAAGGTTTACTTATCCGTTAAGGAGGAGGAAATGCTGATGGCATTGTAGTATAACCCATAGTGATAATGGGATGAACACCTAAGGGTGTTGGAATACGAGACTCTTTGTCACCTGTGGGAAATCCCCTCTCCAGCAGCCTAAACAAATGCTGTACACAAAATAATGGTCATGTAGAGAACACATGAAGTGGTCTGCTGACTGAGCAGTAAAAAAATTATCGTGTTGTAGGTAAACTCTTTTGTCAAAAAGTACAAGAAATCAAGTGTAGTGTATGACAAAACAGACAGTAATTATGAAAAGCTTTGTGTGTGTGTTGATGATGTGAGTGCATTTAATTGTATTTTAGCCCACTGGTTCAAGGACAAGGTAAATGTCAGTATATACATGTGGTGAGAGATCACAAAGCATTTTTATTCTGTTTTGAATGGTACTTTAATTACCTTTTTATAGTATGCTATCAAATCTTCTGGTTGAACTTAATTTGAGAAAATAAGTTGGCGTGAGAGCTGGTTGTGTTCAGTGCTGCTGTATTCATGTGGGGCTGAAGATGGCACCTGCCCTCTCTTAGTCCATGTCCATCCTCTACCTTAAGTGTCAGATAGACAAGCAAGTTTGGGAGCAGCAACAGGACCAGGGTGCAAAGGAGACCTGTACATTCCTCCTGCCTTAATGTCATACCAATGTCCAAGCACTGTCCTCTGCAGCTCTTGTCAGACTATTAATCTGGTGCAAGGAGCAGAGTACATGTATGCCTCTGATGTAAGTACTCTCTGAATGAGCACAATTTTGCATCCAGAGCATTCATAAAGGATGCCCTTATTTTTTCCACCCAAATGTAGCACTGATCCCTCTTTAACAGTTATAACTGATGACATGCTCATTTACCCTATTGATTTGACACACTGCCTGGGGGTAAACATTGATGTTTCCCATTCCTTCTTAAAGGGACAGTATACAGCTAAAAACATATTTGCCAAAAATGTACTTAATAAATAGGACTTCTATTGAAAATGCATTGTGCTTTATATTTAAATTTTCTTTTTAAATCCATATTTTCCTAGCTTTTTTGCCATTCTAAATACTAATTTGAAAGTTCCTCCATCTCCCTTTATAAACAGGGCAATTTATTTAGAACTACGAAACTACTTTTAGGGTGGTGGCACACATGGCTACTTTGGGAGATTAGTCGCCCAGCGGCAAATCACCTCTTCTTTCCCTGAAATGTCTTCAGATCGATTCATTTTTTGAAGTCACCCGAAGTTGCCTTACGAGGAAACTTCGGGCGACTTTGGAAAGCCAAAGCGATCCAAGTGCCATCCAGCCAGTGATTTACATTCTAGCCGGTAGGATGGCATTTCGGGGAGATTAGTTGCCCGAAGAAGAGGCAATTTGTGACCCTTAAACAAACAACCCCTCCCTTTTCTAAGCAGAACCTGTTAGCAGCTCATTATCAAATGGTCTCTCAGTGGACACTTAATTAGGTTTATCAAATCCTCCATTGCTCTGCAGGATCAAGAAATGACTGGAAGTGCTTAAGTGAAACTAGCTTCATATTCTTGTACAGTGTTAATTAAAGTGAAATAGGCTAAAGGTATGTTCAGCAAAATCCTATTCATTGAGCCGATGTTAAAAAGGGATATATACTTTCACTGCTTGAATGCTTCTGCTCCCACCTATTAGAGAACCTGCTTGCCTCTTGTTAAAATCATGGTTCACTGTTATAAAATCCTTCACACCTCTCTATATATTCTTTGTTGTCTCCCATCCTTCATACCACCCACATCTAGGGTTATTCCCTTTGTCTCTTACTGATACTTACCTTTGAACTCTCATCCCTGAAATTCACCATATGGAATGCATTCTCAGTCTCTTCAAAATGAATTACAGACCTGACCTCTACAAGAGCTTATAAAAGCAGTTAGCCTTTACATGTACTTTTTCTAGACACTTTCTACCCAGCAGTGACATATTTCTCATTGTGCCAGTAGGATGTGTTCATATTTGTTTAAGCTATTTGATGGGCAAGGTTTAAGCTCTGTGTATAACTGCCCACTGCAACTGCATCAGATGTATCTCCCCTGACCATGCTGGTACAGTGATGCTGGAATTCTGTAAAAAAAAAATGCAGCATTGTGAGAGAAAAATGTTGATTGCGCTTGTAATTGCACTTTGTGCACTGCACTTGAAGTCATAATTAACCCTTGCAGTGATTAAGCGTCTCATCTATTTATACACATATTGGCGTCAGGCATTTGGTTGTGGCCCATTGGGAGTTAAGCCTTCACAACCCCAGTGGTTTAGTTGTTGGTCACTATCTACTGTTACCTCTCGGAGAACTAGCACAGTAGCTGGTCCTGATCTTAGAACTCATGGACCTAACAATTGTCAAAAGTGTCTCATTATTCTCCCTATCTGTGCTTGCAAGATAATAGAAGATATTATTAGATTAAATAGTAGATAGTAAGCTCAATGGGACATTGACCTTTTTCCTTCTGTGTCTCATATCACATGACACTTAATAATATTGTGTATATTAATATTTATTGCAATGTTTGTCCTCCCAGTTTCTATTATAACAGTATAATTATAATGTAAAATTGCTGTATAAAAAGTAGCTCTATAAAATTAAAAATATACATGCACGCCTGCATGGCTGTCCCCAGTAGTAAGCACAAATTATTGTACAATATTCGGTGCGTGTATGGTGGGAGACAAGCAGAAGACTTGGATATCGGTTGGCTTGTCGATCGGCTGACCAGAAAATTTTGATTGGGTGCCTGTGAAGGAGCATCAGCTGTTGTTGCTGTGCTGAATCGCCAGATAAAGTTAGAATTCTATTGTTTCTACCTGCATTTCTGACGATTCAGCTCTAAACATGTGTATTGAAACGAACAATCTTTCTTGGAAAGACCTTTTCCAGGAAAGATCGTAATTGTAATGTCTATGGCCCCCTTAACATCTCGGATATACATGTTTTTAATGAAAGTTTGGGCCCCTGCCTGGGGACCAAACAATTGTATAGTTTGCATATATTTTAAAATTGTCTTCAGGACAAAATTACGAGTGTTCAGATCTGATGTGAATCTCCATTCATAAATAATTTAGTAACTCTATTAATGGAAATCTGTCCATTATCGCAGCCTGTAGTGTTGAGCATTTATACCATGTTTCTGTGTACTAGAAATGGCTTTTCATGCTCTTTCTTTCAACAGTGATGCTTTTCGTTAGAGAGAACAAATACAAAGGGTGTAAGGCACTTGCATTTGTATTAATGGTGTGAGATGTCAGAGAGTACAAGGTTCCATCCATTGGGCTGATTGACTGAAGTGGTTAAGTAAAGGAGCACCCTCTTGTGGAGAATTTAAGCAGACAGAAACATAAATCTTTCTCTTTTTTTTTGAATGAATACAGATACTGCTCTTTCATGAGAGTGAAGTGACTAAAATGATAACCCTTTGGTTTCCTTATACTTAAAAAATATAAACTATGAAATTCAGAGAGGAATTAAAATGCATTTTCTCTGAAGTGTTTTTTAAAATCACAATAGTCTCAATGCTCCCCCAATTATAATCCCAAGTGTTATGTAGTTACAGAAACAAAAGATTGTCCAGTTTATTATTTACAGAAACTATTGTGAATATTCCTACTGTACCGACTAGTACCAGCTACACTGTGATTCGTTGCTCTGGGCTAACATTTGATTGATGGGCCATTAATGATGGCTTTGTCAAAGGCAAATGCCACCATATTAACATCATGCTCTGTAAGGAAATGGGCTATGGTGCATTTTATCATCCTTATTTTTCACAAAAAGCTTAGGAAATTGTGTCACCTCCCAACAACAATGGGAAACAGTACATGTAACTTGTATACCAGGCAATGGCAGACTGGACAATTTCTAGCTTTTAGTTGCCTGAGCTTTTCTCACTGCATGGGTGGACAAAGGCGAGTCACTTAAAAATGCTCTGTGCAGCATTTTCAAGATATATGCACATCACTAGACAGGAACCAGTGCTTGGCAGCCATTCCCACTGACTTGGAATGGGGATTTCTAGCATAGTGTCCCCCTCCCGCTCCCACGTAGATACAAAACACTCAGGTGACAAAACATTACAAACTGCAGTCTGCTGCCATTATCTAGTGCAATGGCATACAAGACATTTTGTTCCCCTGCTGGAGAAGATTAAGGGCAATGCACACTAGAAGATTAATCACTAGCGATAAATTTCTGCTACTGCAGGCGACTTATTTCCTGTAGCTTTCCCACCGGTAATAATGTAAATCACTGGTGGTAAACCCCATGTATCGCTTCAGTCTGCCACAATCAGGGTCGGACTGGGGGTCCCAGGGCCTAGAGTCCTGCAGCGGGTCGGATCCCCTCGGGTACCCGCAAAAACCTGCAGGTTGTGGATAGAAGTTCCGGGTGCGGGTTTAGACGCGGGTCGGCGGTTCTGCGGGGGGTGGGCCGCGGGTCTTCTCAATAGCGATATTTACTCCTTTTTTCTGGACATGTTTACTTCCGATGATGTCACTTCCGGTTTACAATGACAGCACTTCCTGTTTTACTCCTTTTTTTCTGATCACGGCTACTTTCAATGATGTCACTTCTGGTTTACAATGACAGCACTTCCTGATTCTTGATGGTCAGTGGGTCAGGTCGGGTTGTGGGTCCAAGCGTGTAAGAATGCGGGTCCCAAAAAATGGACCCGCGCAGGACTCTACCAGGGCCCCCCTCCGGACCTCCCCCTGCTGTGTTGGGGCACCAATGTGCTGAGCTGCGTGTGTGCGCATGTGCGCAATGTCTTTGTCCTCCCTTTGTTAGGCGGTCGGGGCAGGAAGTTGCCTCCGATCTGGGTGCGGATCTGGGCCGACGGGGCCCACAAGAGCCGGAGGTCCACCGAGTTTTTTCCCAGTGTCACGCTGGCCCAGTCCCACAATCACTTGAAGTTGCATTAAAAGAAAACTTCAAGCAATTTTGGGAGATGAAGCAAAAATGGGTTTTACCACCAGCGACGAACATTATTTCTGGACAGGAGATTATTACAGGAGATTAGTCACCCACAGAAGCAGAGGTTTATCACTGGTGATTAATCTCCTAGTGTGTCATTGCCCTAAAGGAGAAAGAAAATCACAATCACGTGGGAGTGCTATGTGGGGCACCCAAAGTGATTATAATCACTTACGCTGCCAAAGTAAAGTGCCACACTCACACTTCTTGCTGTTTGAAGCCTCCTCTCTGCACAGGTTCTCTCACATGAAATTAACAATTGCAGCAGCACTCCGATCCTTGATCAAACTTTTTTTATTTGTGAAGCATTTCCGTTGTTTCACGAATAAAAAAGTTTGATCAAGGATCGGAGTGCTGCTGCAATTGTTAATTTCATATTATCACTTACGCGATACCCCAGGCCTGTGTACCTGTTAGCAGAAAACAACCCTGGCCTGGAGATCTTCTCAGCGAGCACCACTGCGCAGTCCTCTTCTTCCTTCTTCAAAATCTTAGAGCCCATGTATGTGCAGTAGAGTGAAAAAAACTGCTTTTTTGTAAAACTTTGGCTTTTCGGCCTAATGTGAATGCACACCTGTACAATGAAAGAAGAAGCAGGAAAAGGATTGTTCCATGGTGCTCACTGGAAGGGCATGGCAGTTTTCTGCTGATAGGAGCACTGGCCAGGGGTATCAGGTAAGTGAATATAATCACTAAAGCTGGCCATAGACGCACGCAAAGATCTGATCTTACGAATCGGGGATTCGTACGATATTCGTGTATTGAGAGTCCCGACATTTTTCGTCCAGCGAAGATCAGTCGTTTGGTCGATCGGACAGGTTAGAAAATTTCTGACGGCTGCAGTAATATTTCTGCGTGTATTGCTTTTCGTACAAGACTGTCACTAGCTTTGTCGGACATAACTATCGTACGATTGCTGTCAGGGGCAGAACATCGGCTGATCTGTTCTTACTACTTCTGAATGGTAAGACTTTGATCTTTATGATTAGTGGCAGGTCGGGTGATGGGCAGGTCCGATCGTACGATCGGATCTTTGCATCTGTGGCATCTTTGCATCTTAAGGGATGCCTAACTTTTGGCACTCCCTTCCCAGTGGTTGTTGCTTTCCCTCCATCCTTTAAGTATGGCATACAAAACATTGTGTGTGCCAGTGCCCTAAGGCTATGGGCACACAGGCAGAAGGCTCCAGCTATTCTCAGCCTGCGTATTTTTGCTAGCTGAGCGAAGTGGATCTGCTCTCTGCCCCTGCTCCATTTTTGGGTGTGTGCGCACATGCGGGCTGATAAGATTCAAATCAATGGAACAGGGACAGGGAGCAGATCTACATGGGCAGATCTGCTTCTCTCAGCCTGCAAAAACATGCAGGCTGTGAACAGCTGGAGCCTTCCACCAGTAACGTAACTAGAGGGGGGCGGGCCCTGGTGCAGGACGCGCAGCCGCCCCCCCCCGTCCCCCTCCGTACGCAATTTTCGACCCGCATTTCAGTGGCGCGCGAGCTGCCGGGGGCCCTGAGGGGTGCTGGCCCGTGCCCACTCGCACCCCCTTTACCAGTGCCGGGCCACGCTGGGCAGGCGCCCTAGGGAGGCCCGGCACTCGCGGCACCTGTATAGTGTGCGCGTGCGCGCATTTGCGCTCACGTGTGCATTCGCAAATTTGCACTCGCATGTGCATGGGCGAATTTGAGCTTGCGTGCGCATGTGCTAATTTGCGCATGCGCAGAAGCGCACAAAGCGAGAAAAGTCAGCAAGAGAAGGGAACCGGACTTGGGGTAGGCGACAGAGGAGGTACGTGCCTGGCGCCCTCCCAGCTTTGCGCCTTAGGCACGTGCCTACTCTGCCTACCCCTAGTTCCGGCCCTGCCCTGCACCCCCGGTAGTTCCACCACTGCCTTCCACCTGTGTGCCCATAGCCTGAGAGCTGGATTCTAGGTGGCATGGAACAGCCCAGGAAATATATATAACACATAAAATTAACTGGAGACTACAGAAATTGCAGATTTGGTTCTGACTAAAATGTCTACTCATAATATGGCATTTATTTTCTTATTAATCATGTTTGCCCAGCTCATGATTTCAAGATTTAGTTTGGCAGATCCTAATTTTTTTTTTTGGTTCTCCTTTGCCCTGTATAGTCTGTGTCTGACTGACTGACTTTAGCAGGTCCTCCCTCCCAGGCGCCACAACTATAATTCTGCTCTGCACTAAAACAATAAAAGGACAGGCAGCTGATCTCTGATAAGCCCGGCTCTGCTACACCTTATGTTTACAGCAAGCCACAAGCATCAGAAAGGGAAACTTTCCTATCTTTCCAGTCTGGAGATGACAAAGAAGACACTGTGTCTGTCAGTGTCCCTTTCATTACTGTCTCCTCTGTTTACCTTTGATCTTAGCAAAAGCTTGCAAAAATCATGCAGTATTTCCATGAGAAAATGACAGGGCTAGCAAACTCAGCAGGATGTTTTTACCTGCTTGGCTTTTAACTCCAAGCATTCAGTATGGTAGCCATGTTTTTCCCAGTCATTAAAGAACGGACACCCTTGTGTGCTGTATTCTCTGACCCTTACCAAGTTGCTTTTATTCCTCAGTAAACACACATACTCCCATGCATGAACTACTTTGCTTACCTCTTATAGCTTGGAAAAATAACAGACCAAACAACACAAAGTATTCTACCATTTTCAAAATAATTTGGCCAGTCAAGACGATGTTATATTTAGGTAATATTTACTTTAACTCTGCAGAGACAGCAGTATAACTACATACAGCAGATATAAATGCTTAGAAGTCTACACAAATGTGCAGGTTGTTGTTAGATAGCTAACCCATACTCATATTTTTAGTGAGCATTTGTAGAACAAAAATGTCAAATAAAAACATACATTCAGCTAATGAATATATCTCAGTTACATAATCCCAATGTTATAAGTAAACAGACACGCAGAGCAATGATTAAATCACTTATAATATGTCAGATTTACAATTTACACCTTTAAATCTTACAGATAATCCAGCCATTAATAAATTACAATAAATAATTTGAACATTCAAATATAATTTAAATAAAAAAAATGTTCTACGCCACATTTTTAATGCATGGGAAACATGGGATCAATGAATCAATACTTCCATGAAGTACAGACTATTTAGCAGTTGCCTCCTAGGCTTATGCTAATTTAATTATTTGGAAGTCACTGGAGGACACTTGCATGTGGTATAGGAAAGTCTGCGGCTGCTGCAGAAAGTCTTGAGGTATGCACTGCATCTGTCTATAAGCAGCTGTTTTGCTTATGTTTTTAGCTTACATTCCCAAGAGGTTCTGCATCAGCAGAAGCTGTTTGACTCCAAAAGGTGTCCTGTCTATAATGATTAATGGATTTGTTATGACCCTACTTATACTACTGTGGAAGTATTATGACTACTGACGGGCTATTAGCTGAGCCAATAGAAATTATTTGCCCTGCAGTCAGAAAGCTGCCAGAGTCCCTGCATACCACTGAGAAATGTAATTATTTTTATCAGTGTAGATCAGGAGACCAACAGAGATCAGTAGTTTGCTGATCTTCCTCTGACTTTGACTTATCAGAGCAGGGATCTGTTTTCTGTTCTGCTTTAATCTGCTTCAAACAACACAGAGATAGACAAAAAAACAACCTAGACAGGCACAGAACTATATAAAGCCAACTGTGACTTAAAAATGATTTTGTTCTGTTAGTTCTCCTCAAATGCACATATTGTTAAGAAGTGACTGTATAACAGAAAGCACTCTAGTGGCTTAAAAGATCTGTCCCTTTCAACTTAAACGCCATCAGTATTGTTTGTGAAAATACTTGGAAGAGAGATGTGGATTAGTCTCTTTCACAGGGGCACTTAGACAGCACTGCCTATAATTCTGTCCCTGCAGCAGTAATGTATATAGATACAGCATAGTCAATTAGAAGCTGTTAGAGGCATGGTTTAAAGAGGTGACATAAAAAGTCAATGTAGTATAAAGGGCAGTAGGCATCAAGTTGATCACAGACATAAAGAACATATTGATTGCTGGGATGAAGGGTGTGTGATGGTTGTAGTTATGAGCATAATTTACAAATCAATAGCTGTTGCCACTTAGCAATATTGTGTGTTATTGCAATGACAAAGACATATGAAGAAAAATAATTTAAATGTGGGGAGCTTTTATGGATCTTGGAACTGAAAATAATAGATTATGGGGAAAACCAATGTTGTTGTTTATGTACGGTAATATTTTGTTAATGGGGGGTTATTTTATCTGGCTTTTTAGTATTACAAAGTATGGTGTTATTTTATCCTTGGTTGCAGCTTTTAAAATTAAAAAATAAAATGTCTTGCCATTAAAGAGACACTGACACCAAAAAAAGAAACCTTTTTTTACATTTATCATATTATATTTATAATTTTGGCGTTTGTGAATTTGCTTGATGCTTTAACATTATCTGACTCCAGGTGTTCCTCTATGACGGGCTGCCAGTTGTTTGCAGAAGGGTGCTAGTGTTAGAAATTCTGACTGACAAGTTTAGAAGGGACAGTCAGGTTGGGAATACAATCAGGTTTAGTAACTTTAAGTAACAATTATTTACAAAAGTAGCCCTATCAGCAAAAAAGGATCAATGTGACCTATAGGTACATTTCAGTGGGTTATTTACTAAACCTTGAATTTATCTGGTCTGGTCAGGTCTCTGAGGAAGTGCGTAGACACGAAATGCATCAGACCTCGGACGCTTTTACATATATCTAATGTTCAAATAAAGCTTATACCTTTTAACTATAACTCCTGACTTTGGCGGTCTGTTTGTGGGATCCGGAGTGCACTGTTGCAAAAAGATTGACTGGTCAGGCTCTTTGGAACAAAAACTCAAATTTTTTAGATTTATTTTACCTTGATGTTGCAACAAGCCAGAATCCGAAAATCTGCCATCCCAGACCTGTCGAGGTCCAGTATAAGTCAATAGGAGAGGCACTTATCCCAATTTGAGTATATTGTGGTTTGCACTGGTTTTAACCTGATAATCTGAAAAATTTGGGGTTTTCAGCCAAAAACCCCAAAAAATTGAGAAATTCAGGAAAATATGTCATAGAAAATGCTCAATATTAATCGGGTTTTGTTCCAATCATATTAATTTGAGTTTTTTTTAACTAATAAATAAGGTCAAATCCAGCATGAGAGTTTAATAAATAACCCCCTTAATAAACATTAATATTTTGAAGAGTAGTTTTTACTAGTGTCAGTATCTCTTTAAGACTGGTGAACAAGTTGATACTTTGATCTGTGAAAAGGGTAATTACTGGTGGGAAAAGAATTACCTAATTAGCAGCAATGTCCAACATATGGACATGTGACTAGCAGATAGCAGTGTATCAATTACTCTCCCCTGAGAATAATCACTACATCTTGAGTACAGAGGTGTGTAAATCAGTTTGCGTTTTCAAATTCACGGGCAGTTAGAGATTTTGTGAAAAATGGGTTGATCAGAGTTAAAGACCATTAGCTTACATGCATGTTTTTGTTTGTTTATGGGTAGTTTGTATGCAAGTTTTGCTTGGTTTGCTACTTAAGCTTTCCACAAAACCCATTGCACTAGGCAAAACTCTAATAAGTAAATATGTTACCGATGGTTCTTGTTAATGGAAGCTAAGCCTTTCTTGGAACCAGCTGCATGTGTTCAGTTGTATTGTGAACTAATGAAGATTACAGTATTAGGCCAGGGGCACATGGTTGCTTTTTCTGTGCTGGCATCGATAATGGAGAAAATGTAATCTGCTCTCTTCCACCCCAGGGAGGATTTCAGAGTGTAAATGTGTTCTTTTGTGTTTCCATGTGCAAATTTGATCTATGTGTGCTCTAACTGGCCAATGCCATGAATTTCAGTGCATTTGTAGGCATTGGGTGGAAGACAGCAGATCGTGTAGATACCCCAATGCAGAAAACACACTGTGTGCCTCTGGCCTTTTAGGATTACAAAAGCATGGTTAACGTTTAGAAGTATTTGGCTGGATTTCTTAAAGGAGAATAAAAGACAATTATAAACTCCCAATGTGTTAAAAGAAAATGGCACACCAACCCATACCACTAACTTTACTTCCCTGAAATTCCACTTTAAAGTCTGCTCCAGCCTTGGCTTTCCAGCAGCGACACATGCTCCAGAGTTATTCAGCACAGTGCCCCATTTAAACCAATAACTTCTGCTATTGGACATGTGTGGACTACATGTGTGGACTCCAGAAACTTAGCTATCATTTATCTCAGTAATATCGGATCATATAAAGGGTCAGACTTTAATTTAAAAATCGGAAGGGTCAATAAATTGAAACCAATCAATTCAGAAGCAAACAATTATAATGCTATATGCTCTTATCATGGTGTTAAGGTATATGTATAGGTGCAAGTACCTTTGTGAATTGCATCTAGTTGCCAATGTTCCACCTCAGTCTTTTTTAAAAGATTGTGCATAAGCCACAAAATGTCAGCAATTTCAAGTTGCACATACACACGTGACTTGTGATAACTATGATAATGCTGTTATTAAGGCAATGAGCAAAAAGTGAAATTACAGTTTATATATGGGATCTGTTATTCAGAATGCTTGGGATCTGGGGTTTTCTAGATAAGGCTTTTTGCCATAATTAAGATCACCATGCATTAAGTCAACTAAAAAATCTTTAAACCTTTTTTGGACCGGGGACAGGTCCAAGGACCTGGGGGGTGGGGGTTGACGGGAGTCGGCAGCAAATTTTGAGGCGCTGTCGTCCAGTTTGGCGCACCTCGTTTTTGCGCACTGGGCTCGGTGGCCCAGTGCGGGAGTGTCCATGGCCCGCTACTGGGCCGCGGGCCGGCGGTTGGGGACATTTAAGTAAACCCAATAGGATTGCTTTGCCACCAATATGAATTTCTGCTAGATTAGATATCTTCTAGTACAGGTATGGGGTCCATTACCCGGAAACCCGTTATCCAGAAAGCTCCAAATTGGAAAGGTCATCTCCCATAGACTCCATTTTAACCAAATAATCAAAATTTTTAAAAATGATTTTCCTTTTCCTCTGTAATAATAAAAGAGTATCTTGTACTTGATCCAAACTAAGATATAGTGGTTAATCCTTATTGGAAGCAAAACCAGACTATTGGGCTTATTTAATGTTTACATGATTTAAAGATCCATTATCCAGAAAGCCCCAGATCCTGAGCATTCCGGATAACAGGTCCAATACCTGTACAAGGAAAAAGGAAATCATTTGCTTAAATAAAAAACTCTATGGGAGATGGTCTTGCCTTATTCTCAGATATTTCTGGATATCAGGTTTCCAGATAATGGATCCCTTTTTTTCCCTGTAAAACAGAAAATAATTTTATTCCCATACTGGTGCATTGTGCTAAAAAGAATGCAATGGTTGTCTTTCCTGAAACCTACTGAATGAGTAGCATTTTATGGCAATAGCTCACAGCACACACAGCTTTGTGCTGTCACTGAACTCTGCTGCCCATAGAAGAGAACTGGATTCCACTGCTTAAAGCCAATTCTGACACCATGACACATTTGAAAAAAATGTTGATAAATGTGAAAATTCTTTAAAATGTTTTTGCAGACAGTCAGAAAAATGTCCTAGTAACTGTGAAAAAAACATTCAAATAAAGATCCCCAGTACAAATTTTAGTAAATCACCCCCATGCCTAGTACATACACAACACATATTCTTTGCCTCTGTTCAGCTTCTTTTGTATAACAGAAAGCTCTGAACTACAGCGAATCCTAAATCCAGTATTATGCAAGGTGTTTCTTGGGGAAGAAAACGCCAATCTGCTTCTTTCTGCCCCAAAATCACTAAGCATTGACAAGCATGGCATCCAGGTGCAGTAACCGACAACAACAAATGACATGTTTTCTTTTAAACAGGTGGCCTCAAAATGCTACCTGGCAATTGGTTACCATAGATGACTAACAAATTTTGCACATTATATTACAATACTCATTGGCTACAATGGCTTCCAGCTGTCTTGCCCTTTTCTCGAGCACACAGTATCTAGCCTGCTGGCCATCTCAATATACAGTAGAACCCTGATTTTAAGTTTTCCCGCATTTTACATTGTTGTTTTGGGGTCCCACCTATATATTATACATAATAACTTTCCCTGATATTACATTTTACTGGATTTTACAGTAAAGAGACGGGTAATGAAAGATTAGCGGAGCTCACCCTTTCTGTAGCATGTCGGCCGCAGCTCCCGCGATAGTCCGGCAACTCCAGGCGGAAATCTGCAAACAGTCTCTGTGTATCGTCGATCAGAGCTGGCCCAATCTCCACAACAGGAAATGCTGCACAATATCTTTGAAAAGCGGCTTTTATTTTGGCTCAATAAGTGATAACAGGCAGTGGGTAAGTGGTACAAACTAACGCGTTTCGTGCCCTTCCTATTGGCACTTCATCAGAGTTCAAAGTGAGTCACGTGTTAATCCATTTAAATAAACAATCCGGTGCATACGTGATCAAACACATGTGTGTGTAAATTTGCATAAGTCGTTCTATTCAATTTGCATCAGACGTAATACAAAATGAGTTATATTAATCAAATTCAAAGTGTTCACTATAGAGTCATTTTATACTCACATATTTTATATTCACTATTTTTTATTGTCACTATTTTAATAACTTTTTAAAAACACTTTGAATTTGATTAATATAACTCATTTTGTATTACAATTCAGCACACACTCGCATTGAATTGAACGTCTGATGCAAATTGAATAGAACGACTTGTGCAAATTTACACACACGTGTTTGATCACGTATGCACCAGATCGTTTATTTAAATGGGTTAACACGTGACTCACTTTGAACTCTGATGAAGTTGGAAGGGCACGAAACGCGTTAGTTTGTACCACTTCAAAGATATTGTGTAGCGATTCCTGTTGGGGAGATTGAGCCAGCGCTGATCGGCGATACACAGAGAGCGTAAAATTGAGAGAGAGAGTAAAATTGGGGTTTTACTGTATATACGAAGTGCAACGTTGTGCTTGAGCAGGGGCATAAATAAAGAGAGGCTGATAGGTTTACAGGGAGTACCAGGAGCCCACTGGAGTACTCTCTTGTAAGCAGTTTGAATTAATAATGTTTTATTCTCAAAAACGAGAGTGTCCTTAAATGATCTTAGTGTACTACTGTGCATAAGCCTTCAGTTCTCATATTAAACTAGACAAGTATAAAACTTCTTTTGCACTCAATACAGTTACACAATAACACAGTCTAGCACCAGTGAATGGCAGGGCTATAGACCTACCTGTAATTTTCATGTCATGAAACCTTAGCAATGCAATCATACTTGCCTCTTATAACGGCATTTGACTTACTAAACATCTGTTCTGATGGATGCAGAACAAGCGATAAATGTTGTCTACAGCTTTTCTTCTGGAAAACAAAGTAGAGAGTCTAATTTTACAAGGTATGGCTCAGTAAAACCAAATAAACATTCTAGTAGTTCCATGATTAGTTGGCAGCCAGGGGTACCGTTCAAGTAGAATCTGCAGATATTTCATTTTTCCTTGGCAGAACAATAGGGAAGTGCTTGCGTATACTTAATGGCTCATATATAGGAAATAATGTACAGCGTCGGACTTGGAGGCCCGGGGGACCACCCCAGGGCCCCCACCCCAGACACAAATTGCCTTCTGTGCCCCCACACCTACCTTCTTTTTCTTTCAGCTGCGTGGGGGCCCAGGGATGGAGGACGGAAGCTGCAAGTACCAGGTCAGGACCTGCGGGGCCCACCGGCCCATTCCAACACTGATAATGTATGCCCCTTGTTGTAAAATATATGGAGTCACCAAGGTTCCATGACCAAAGAGGGTACATTTTTTATCTTAATAGAATTAAACCTTCCCTATTTTACTCTGAGTGAAGGATGGACACAGAAACATTCGATTAGATGGGATTTAGGGGTGCTAATCCACCAATGTCAAGGGGAGTAATTATAGAGGAAGCAGACACTGCAGCTGCAGGGGGGCCCAGGAGGTATAGGGGCCCCAGGAGGTATAAGGACCCCATGAGGCCCTAATTCATATCCAATTTCAATAAAACTTGGTAAAACAGGTCTGACATTTTCGGGGCCTGAAAAATATTTTGCTATGGTGCCCAATAATATCTAGTTACCCCACTGGGTAAGAATCCATGGTGGCAACAAGTGGGTAAGCCTGTGCCCTAATTTGCACCAGATCAGTGGGTATCTAGTTACCAGTGAGGACACAACCCTATTTGGTACAGTCCTGACTGGGATATTACAGTAAGGTAAAAGTACAGGTATGGGATCTGTTATCCGGAAATCCATTATCCAGAAAGCTCCAAATTAGAGAAAGGCCATCTCCCATAGACTCCATACTAATCAAATAATCAAATATTTCCTTTTTCTCTGTAATAATAAATCAGTACCTTGTACTTGATGCCAGCAAATATATAATTAATCCTCACTGGAGGCAAAACAGTCCTGTTGGATTTATTAAATATTTTTTTTCAAGTATCTCATCCAAATTATGGAAATATAGTTGTTATTTTCCTAATTGTGTTCCATAATTAAGCATGTGATGTTTTACTTTGGCCCTGTTTCAAAGAGTCCCGGAACAATAACGTGGGGAAATTTGTGATGGTGAGTACGTGTAGGGAGTGTCTCTGCTCCGACTACGATTCTGCAGCCTAGTTAAAGGGATTCTGTCATGATTTTTATGATGTAGTTTTAATTTCTAAATTACACCGTTTACACTGCAAATAATTGAACCAACAAGTGAGTATCTTTTAAGTTATAATATTTGTGTTAGTGATGCACAAAATCCACTATTTTCGATTTGGCCGAACCCCCGAATCCTTCGTGAAAGATAAATACCGAACCGAATCCTAATGTGCATATGCAAATTAGGGTTGGGAAGGGGAAAACATTTTTTACTTCCTTGTTTTATGACAAAAAGTCACGCAATTTCCCTCCGGCCAATTTGCATCCCTAATTTGTGTGTAGGCAGTCATCTCAGGTCATTTTGCCTGGTCATGTGCTTTCAGAAAAAGGCAGCACTTTAGAATGTAACTGTTTTCTGGCAAGCTATTGTTTCTTCTACTCAATGTAAATAAACCTGGACCTGGATTTTACTATTGAGTTCTGTTCTTAGATCTAACAGGCAGCTCTTATTTTGTGTTAAGGTGGCCATACATCGGCAGATTACAGCTACCGATATCGGCCCTTTAGACCAATTCGGCAGCATATGTGCCCCTGTATGGGGCTTCCGACGGGTCTTCCCGATCGATATATGGCCATGTTATTGATTGGGAAGGCAATTAAGGTGATTGACCCGTTGGAGCTAGGGTTGTCACCTGGCCGGTAAAAATGATGGTTGATCCCAATGTTATTAATAGGGAAAAAAGATAAATATATAGGAAGGCTGGTATTTTTTTCCAGAAAAGGTGGCAACCCTAGTTGGAGCCCATTGCTCCCCGTTGTAATCCGGTCGTTCAGAATATAGCCCTGCATTGGTGGGCATATCGGGGAAAGATCCGCTAGTTTGGCCAATCAAGTGGATCTTATAGTATATGGCTAGCTTTAGGGAGCTGCTATCTGGTTACCTTCCCATTGTTCTGTTGTTAGGTTGCTAGGGGGGAAAGGGTGCAGTAAAGCGTGACTGAAGTTTATCAGAGCACCAGTCACATGACCTGAGGGCTCCTGGGAAACTGACAATATGTCCAGCCCCATGTCAGATTTCAAAATTAAATATGAAATCTGTTTGCTCTTTTAAGAAATGTATTTCATTGCTGAATTCTGCTGCACTGATGCGTTTTGAAAAAAAACATGAAAGTATCCCTAATAGGTAATAGGTCAATAAACTGACTGGAAACCCCGCCATTCGAAAGTCAGCCGGAACAGATAACAGCGCTGAGGTACCGGCGTACGACTGAGGTACTCGGATAATGATCTCCCTCCCCCTGTCTTGGCCCCACCTCTGCTCCCATCTGTTTGGGCTCTTCCCTTCCACTGAGAAACAGTCCGCACGTTGAACTCCCCCTTTCGCGGTCCCTGCTGCCAGTGCTGCTGCTTGCGGGACACCTTGGCATTGTAGCAGTAGGCAGGGCAGGGGGAAGATGTACAAGCCTTAGTAGCCGCTGCCGTATCGGGCACAGACGAGCTCAATTAAAGGAGTGTTTTCAGACGCGGAGACCTACTCATACATCCCGGGAAGCTCTCGCTCTGTGTGCACTTTCTTTCATAGAAAACTGGGAACAAGTTTTTTTTTCCGTCAGAGGGGGAATTGGCATTGGACTGGGCGCCGCTGGAAGCGGATATTCCCGGGCTGTGGCTGGGCTTGGAGCGTCCCTGTCTGGAAGAAAGACTGTTGCGAGTGGAGCCGCTAAGCGATGTATTTATCCCGGAACCCCAGCGGAGCGGCATTGGCTGCGATACTCGTGGCTCTGATTCTCTCCTGCAACTTTCCATCTTCTACCGCAGGTGGGTGAATGTAACCGTGTTTGGTGCAGGTAACAGGGCTGGGTGCAGGTAACCGTGTTTGGTGCAGGTTAAACCATAAGGAGCGAGCTGCACTTCTACTCTCCTCTGCCCATACAAATAGTTGTAACAAGAGCGAATGATAATGTAGCCTGGCACCAATACTGAATTATCTACTGAAATAAACACTCTCTCTCTATAGAACATGGATGTGTCCTAATAATCACTGCTTTAATCTAAACACCCACATTTTGGATTTGAATTTGTACCAAAACCCCTGGACAGGGATCGTTTAAGGGTCACACCTGGAGATTCGGGAAGATTTAGTCGCCCGGCGACTAAGTGCCTCTTCTTTGGGGCGACTAATCTCCCCCAACTGCTTCCCCGTGTCTTCCGTCTGCTGCAATGAAAAAACGCGGCACTTCATTTTCCGAAGTTGCCTCACAAGGAAACTTCGGGCGACTTCAGAAATCGAAGCATCACGAGTGCATTGGTGCTGGCATTTTCTCATTATAGGGGGAAGGCAGTTCGGGGAGATTGTCGCCCTGCAGAAGAGGTTCTCCTGTGATGCTGGGGTCCAGAACATTAACCCCTGAAACCCAACACTGCAGCACCCCCCCATAATGACATTAGATATTTTAAATACATAGATCAGGCATGTCCTACCTTAAGCCCCTTAGCTGCTGTCGGGATGTGGCCTTGGTATGATACTGAGAGTTGTAGTTTAGCACCAACTGCAGGGATGCAGGCAGGAGATACAGGGATTATGTAATTTATCCTGAATATGGCCTAAATTTTCCTATAACTCCAGGGGCCCCACTCTTATCTAAGTTTAACCCTGAGTGTGGAGTTTAACCCTTAGTGTGGGTTTATCTCTATCTTAGGATCATTTAATTATATATCGAACATCTGATAACAACCAGAGCATAGCACATACAAGTGTTCATTATAATAGCAGGCAAAAGATGGTGATGCCTCTCAAGCTGACCAGCCTTAAGCCCTACAGATAGAGTAGAACTAAAACTTTCATCATCCCACAGTAGGAGAGTTGCTGGGATTGTAGCACTATAGCAGCAGGAGATCTGTAGTGTTGGAAGGACGCATTTAAGATGTATCTAGTACCTGAATTATTGGCTCCCTAATTCGAATAGCAATCACATTTGCATGATATGGATGGAGGGATCCTGAGCCGAGAGTTTGCCGTCTACACCTTTACACTTACTTATTAGTAATGCTATTGACTTGCCGTCGGTCTGTTGCTTCTTGCCAATACCAAATACACACACACTTGACTTCACAGGTCAGGAAAAAGGTTCAGGAATGTTTGTGTTTAGTGCTCCTTTTTACAAAAGAAGAACAAATAATCAGTGTGTGAGTGGTGGGATATAAGTTGTTAAGTGTTGTGAGCAAAGGAAGATGGATTTTATTATAGCCTCAATTCAGACCTGGGAATGTGCTGGTTGCGTTTTGAAAGCTTCTCCTTGTTTCTGTACAGTTTGGCATATTTGCGGTTAATATAAATGCAAGCATTGTGCCTCTTATCTTGAGGACTTCTCTAACTGAAGGGGTTAGGTTACATTTCAGGGGTGCCCTAATGCGTTCTGAATGTTTCCTTTCCCTTCAGGAGATCTGGTGCAAAGTGTTATTTTCAATTAGATAAGGCTGTTTTTAGAAGTGCTCCTGCTATCTCTGATTTACAAACGCTGTCTCCGCAGAGAGTGTAATTGGAGTGCATTCTGTCTGTCTGAGTGAATAAACTTGCAATGTGGGGGGAAAGCAGTAATTGAACTAATTATGACCTCCACATTGCTGGTTCCTGCAGAGATCTGCCCAGCCTTGTCATGTGGAATAATACTAATGATACATTATTTCAACTTCACACTGAGCTATATAGAAATATTCAGTCCGACCCTGTCCCACAAAGCTTACAATCTGTTATGTGATGTGATTAACGTCACTGTTTATCAATATTATTTGGAGTTATGTATTAAGCAGCTGGATAGTCTGCAGTACTGATATGGCCAAGGTCATAAGGGACTTAAAAGGAAACAAGTCCAGTCAAAATCTGGCATTATAGGGCATATAGAGGTTTAATATGGAGAGAGATTGTGATTTCTTGGGATTGCATGTTTTTATCAGTTTAAAACTGTGCCCATCTCTGTCTGTGGTTCTTATTACACAATAATTTGTCTGTCATTTATCGTCTTCTTATCAGTGTTACTGCATTTTGCTTTACTATCAAAACTGTATATTCTGTCATACCTGGACTAAAGGTTAAATTTCTCCATTTTTTATGTAGCCTATTATTTATAATTAGGACTTACCCTACACTTGTCTATACAGAAATACTCCTGGCAGCAGCATCTGAAACAGTCACACAGTGAGTTGTTCATGTGGCGTATATCATTGAAATCAGTGAAACCAATCCCTTTGCAGTTCAAACAGAAAAACACCCAGATATGTCATAGTGGGAAATGGTTCGGTATCCTATTTGTACATTGTTATATTTGCTCTCGGTGGCAAACCAAACTTTTGTCTGTAGAGGCGGCCTTGAATATATTTTAGTTGTATGTATTATTCAGTACTAAAGAAAAGTTGGTTTTACTTGTAGTACAGTTTGCAAGAATTAGCATATCTTTGCAAACTAGCAAAACTACTCTACAATGATCCAGATCCAAAAATATGATTTAGTAAAATTGTTCGTCAGTGGTAGATGATCCATTTAAGTGGAGTTAATGCAGAAATATAGGACATATGGTGTATTATGTGGTCTTTAAGAACTTCTAACACTAAAAATAGAAGCTTGTTCTGAGTTAGTTGATGTACTTGCAGTTTTTGTAATTATTATGGGTATTATCATCAGTCATTATCGCATATTTCTATATTCTGTAGCACTGTGTAAATCTTCTATGCAGTGATGACCGTAGTTTCAAGCTGAACTAACACTAATTAGCAACCTTCCACAGGGTCTAGGTGTGGTTACTGTTGCTATTACTAACAGCAGTAGCTTTTTGTTTGCTTTATTCGTATGCAAGTAGCTTGACTTTACAATCAAAGTTTCAGTGAAGCAGCCTTCTAGACATGTGTATTTGCCTGGGTGCACGGTCGGTAAATTATCTCCATCCATTCCAAAAAGGATCAGCACTCACAGGATTTAAAATTCTGAAGTAGGTTTATTAGAAAAACAGCTTTAGGACTAACATTTCGGCCCCCTCCGGGCCTTTCTCACTTTGAGTCAGAATCCATAATAGGTCGGGTAAAATGTTGCTGTAAATGGTCCATGTTAAGTTCAGAGCCAAACAAGTTTATTTTATGAAAATATGTAATCCGATGCAATCACATATGAATGCTTCAGGCAGTGAACAAAAAAATGTATGTAAATGTTTTTACCTATATTGTAAATGTGGCCAGTAATTACTTGTGCTGCAATGTGTGTGCAATGCTTCTCAAGCTGCCTTTGCATTGTATGGCATCAGTGTGCGTGCACATGACATCATTTTTTTTTTTGGCACAGCAATCACCAGGACACCAGAAACCGCTTTAGGCTACACTAGGGGGCAGACTTATTAAGGGTCAAAATGAATATTCAAATTTTCAAAATTGTTTTATGGCCCAAAACTAGGGAGTTATCCATTCAATTCAAATTATCTATTAAAATTTTTTAAAAAAATTTGAATTAGAGTTTCGAGATTTACCATACTCTTTCCCTAGACTATTCGCCCCCTAAAACCTGATGAATTACTGTTTAAATCAATGGGAGAGGTCCAGGGATCAATTTGGAGATGTCTGCAGCCTTCCTGGCATTGACATGATTTTTTTTTTTCAGAGAAAAAACTCGATTCGAGTTTTCGGGTGTTTAAATTTGTCAAGAGTTTTGAAAATTCTATTTTATTGATAAATTTCCGCAAGTCGAATTTTGAATTCATTTGAATTTTAGGGAGTTTAAAAAAGCTCACATGAATTCGAAATACGACCCTTCATAAATGTGCCTCCTGTGTTTATTTCACCTAAGCAGAAAAGGCCTATCCGCTCACTCCATTTTGTGTCCCACTGGGCCTAGTGTGCAAGTCACTCCTGAAGATAATTACATAGCTTAGTTATATCCAGAGGTGGGCCTTGATGGCCGGGGCCCCCTAGGCAGCCCAGCCAGCCAGCTCACACCCCATCCTTGTCTCGGTGCTCGCTTGCATATACGCTCCAGTGCACGCGCGGCAGCAGCGTTCGCGCGTACATACGCTCCAGCAACATTTAAGGGTGTATGTCTAGTGCCAGGTCCAGTCTAACGGTAGGCAGAAGAGATAGCTGCCCAGAGCCCCCCAATCGTTGTGCCCTAGGCCGCTGCCTCTTCCTGCATACCCATAGTTCTGGCCCTGGTTATATTCATACACCCTTTAGGGTCTGGCCACACAAGCAGATTTGGGGCACTAGCGACAAATCTCCTCTTCTTCGGGGCGACAATCTCCCCAAACTTCCTTCCCCCTGCCCTCAGCCGGCTTAACGAAAATTGCCTGGGGGAAGGCACACGCAGCGCTTCATTTTCCGAAGTCGTCTCACGAGGAAACTTCGGCAACTTTGGAAAACCAAGCATCGCGTGTGCCTTCCCCCAGGCGATTTTCATTTTGGCAGTTCATGGAGATTGTTGCCCCGAAGAAGAGGAGATTTGTAGCTGGGGCGACTTATCTCCCCAAATCTGCTCGTGTGGCCTGACCCTTACCGTGCATTTTCTGAAACAAAGCAGGCAAAACCAGTATTTTAGGACAAGGTGCATGTATAGAGAAGTGTACTTGGCTCTCTGAGTCCGAGTCTTTTTAGTTAGAAAGTTATGATCATAAAATTGGTAAGCCACCATACCGTGTCAATGTAAACCCCATTTTACAGGTCTGAACAATGTAGGGGGAGTAGTAGTAGTAGTAGTAGTAGGATTACTCGGTGTCGGACTGGCCCACCGGGAAACCAGGAAAACTCCCGGTGGGCCCAGGTGTCAGTGGGCCCTTTTGCTTCTAACCATTTGGCCCATTTCATGGTCATTCTCTATTTCTTTATGGGAAAAAAGAGGCTTAATAATGGAAGAATATAGTATAGTAATTAGACATAAAAGACTAGGAGAATAAAGAGGTTAAGTGAGGAGAGGATGAATAATAGTTTGGAAAGTGGGCCCATGTTCTAAGGTTTTCTGGTGGGCCCCTGGCATCCCAGTCCGACACTGGGATTACTCCCACTAGTGGCTCACCAACCCTTGGATGCTACTCCCAATGGCCTCAAAATAGGTGCTTATTTTTGAATTCCTGGCTTGGAGGAAAGTTTTAGTTGCATAAAAACCTGGTGAACTGTCAAACAGAACCTCCTGTAGGCTGTCAGTCCACATAGGGGCTACCAAATGGCCAATCACAACCCTTATTTGGCACTACCCAGGAACATTTTTCATGCTTACTTTGCTCCCCAACTCTTTCCTCACCTGAATGTTGTTGCTCACATGTATAAAAGGTTGCGACGACCTGCTCTAGAGGCCTACCAAGCGCCTATCTGGAGCAAACTGCGTTAGATAAGGTTACTTAATTTATTAGCATGTATAATCCTGGTATCAGTAGAGCCAAATTAAAGGATGAGCATTATGACTGTAAAGCAGGAAGACAAAACTTCCCAGTGATTAAAGGTTAGTGGAATGGCTGTAATTCTATATAAGATTGCTAAAGCACATCAGACCGATTTCTTAAGATGCTGAGTTGTAAAGGCAGAAATGCTTGTCACTCCCATTGTGTGAGATGCGAGCTAATTAGTCTAGTCTGAGTTCAACTGTTTTTTTTTTTTTTGTGCCATAAAAATGCTCTGATCAGCATAGGAAATACTGTGAATTCCTGTGTTTTAGAAGAACTTTCACAGAAGGCTTTGTGTTCTTTTGTTCCAATGTCAAACATATTTAGCTGTTGAGGAATGCTGGGAATTGTAGTTTAAAGTCATTTGGAGCTGAATTAAATCTTTGCAATTTTACCAGGGGTATTTTTCAGTGGTGTATGGAAAAGTCAGAGAAGCACGCATCATACATTTTTCTCATTGTATTAAATGACAGGTAAAAGAAAACCTTATTTTACTGCTGAAACATACAGAAAGTTAGTCTGGAAGGCTATAAGTAAACCTACCTTGTTTTCCATCACTTGGCTACTAAAGAAGCCACATGCACAAATGAGCAGAGTGTTGCAATAGTTTTACGTTGAGTGCTTTTTTAATCTGGTTCGCAAGGAATGGCCCCCTACCATGTACCATCAACTCTCTGACTAATGCCATGCTTATTTTACAGCACACATCCTACAGACAATCAAAACAAGGGTATTGCAACATAGCAAGATGTTTCCATAAGAAACGTATGTTGTTGTATCTCTTAAAACAATATTTTTAGTATTTTGTTCCTCCTATGATGCAACTTGGTAATTCTTTTTGGGACATTATAATTGCTGAACTGGGTTTCATTTTTTACGAATAAAGCAAGATTATTTTCATATATAAGATGTTTTGTTTAAATGTTGTAGTAAGAACCCCTTCCGCAATTTTTAGAACTGTTTTGACTCTAGGGGCACTATTGAATTGGTCAGCATTGATGACTGGAATTTCAGTGTTCTCTACGAGGTAAACCAGTGTAATAATCTCTTAAAGGGGTTGTTCACCTTTAGGGTCTGGCCACACAGGCAGATTCGGGGGGGATTAGTCGCCAGGTGACAAATCTCCTCTTCTTCACGATTTATGTCTGCTCCAAAAGATTAACGACACCTTCAAGCACTTCTTAAAAGCGGGCAATGCGTAATTAAAATTTTGCAATGCGCAATTAAAATTTGCAATGTATTAACAGTTTAAGGAAGAGTATTACATTGTGAAATGAGACTTTTTAGTCTTATTTGTTTGGTCTTTGCGATTTTTATTACATTCCCCCATTGTAGCCTTACAGAGCATTCATTTTATAGATAGGGTCAGTGACCCCCATTTGAAACTTAGGAGAAGGAGTCAGAAGAAAAAGGCAAATAATTTAAAAACTATAAATAAAGAAGACCAATTGAAAAGTTGCTTAGAATTAGCCATTCTATAAAATACTGAAAGTTAATTTAAAGGTGAACCACTCCTTTAAATGTTAATTAAAGAATCTCTCAGCAGATACTCACTCACCTCTTTGTAGCTACAAAGAACAAAATCAAAACATTTTGTGACTTTTCAAAGCTAGAAGAAAGCTTAAAGAATACTGTTAAAGAGCACGTCATGTTTGCACCACTGATTAGAAAATGTGTATTCTGCTGGAATGTACAGCTACCTTTTAATAGATTAACATTCATTGTGCATGTGTTTAAAGAGAGCTTTCGCTGCCCTTAAGGTAACAACACATGGTGCATGAGGATTAGCACATTTTGTCATTTTAATTATTGTTGTAAGAATAAAAAAACATGATAATTGCATTGCCATTCACTGTCTTTTGGCAGTTTTATGAACAAATACCATTTTATAAAAGTGTGAACTCTTATGTAAACTTGTTTTTCAACAGTGCTATTACTGAAAGCTTGTTATGAACTTATTTTTCCATAAATTCATTTTCTGCTTTCAGTTTCAACACACCCTAAAAGAGAATGTTAAGCAGCATTAGAAGGTCTGCTTAACTCGGTCACACATTTTGGATAATTATATCACACCTTCGTTAATGGTTATACCATCATCATCATTAAGGACTACAGTAATGTTCGATTCATTTCACTTGTCAGGTGATTTTGGGTTATGCATGGCATTATTAGCAGCAGTATTTGATCTGATTAATTGGGAACACTGCATTTCCTCAAGATAATTAATGTTTTCTGGGACAATTCAGTTCCATCTTGTCTGAATTCAAAAGGCAGATATGTTCTCACTCATGCTACAGTTCTACAAGCATCACCCAGTTGCTGCTGTTCCATAAAGTTCTCCTAGTTTTGGGGATATTAAAGGGGTTGTTGTTCACCTTCCAACATTTTTTCAGTTCAGTTGTTCTCCGATAGTTTACCAGAAATACAAACTTACTTTCTATATTCAATTTGTGACAGTTTTTTTTTTTGTTTAATTGAAGTCTAAAATTGCATTTTTCACTCTCATGTCTTTCTGAAGCAGCTCGGTGGGGGGGAGGGGTCCTTGACTCTGTTAACTGTTCTAAATTGATACAATAGTTGATACATTTCTCATCTTTGGCCCTGCTGAGCAGAATCCCTTAGTTTTATTAAAGGCAGCTGTTAGAATTGATAAAATATTTGCAAATTCCAAAGATACTGCTGAGAAAAGAATAAAACATGGAAAGCAATTGAAAAAAGTCTTTATTTATTGTGAACAATCTGAAAACAATTGAACTGAAAAAGTATCTGGAAGGTGAACAACCCCTTTAAGCGTTTTGTCTGTTAACTGCCATAACCTTTTTACTGCTGCAGACTTCTCATTCATGCAGTGCAGCAGTTGGGCATTCCAAATCTTAGGCCTAATGCTGGCCATAGACGTAACTTTTCCAAGAAAGATTGTTCGTTTTAATACACACGCATAGAACTGAAGCGTTAGAGATACTTGTTTGGCCACCTTAAGTGAAAATTATGCAAATAAGAAATTCATCCTGTTCCTTATTTTTTAATTTATTATGACTGCCCTCAGTTTGCAAATATTTTTTATTTCTGCAAATTATATATATATATATATATATATATATATATATATATATATATATATATATATATATATATATATATACAGTCCTATGTTAAATATATAATGGGTTATTGCATCTGTTTCAAATAGTATCTTCTTGCCTAGAAAGTAAAACATGTTTTCTATGTTTGTTTTCTGTAGAAGCTTATTTAGAAAGAGTCAAATATAATGATATCATAGGGATATCATAAGTTACCAAGGAGTTCCATGGCCATATAAAAACACAAGGCTGGGTGTTTTTTATACAGGTCATGGAAATCCAAGTTGACTAATATTCTCATATTTTGCAACAGGGGGTACTTTATTTATTATAATACACAAGTTTCAGTGAGTCATGTAACACAAACGACATCACTAAGCTCCGATTATAGCCAATGACATCATTAAGCACCGTGTATAAGGAGATAATTGACAGGATATTCATGGCTCTTTTGTGTATTATAGTTTGATAAACCCTCAACATATTTAGTTGATATAGAAAGCAAAAACAGTCCAACATACCTTACATGTTGTCAAAGACTGGCAGTTCCATTCCCACATTCCCAGGTGTGTGTGTGTGTGTATATATATATATATATATATATATACATCCTTGAAAAAGGTCCCAGTGAGGACCGAAACGTTGGAAAATGAACCTGTGAATAAAGACACTTTTATTTCACTGAATTTGAACGAGTGCGGGTCCTGCTTACTGAATTGTATTACACTTTGACCAACGCACCAACATCGATTGAAACAGATCCGGAAGGAGTGCGTCCACTGAACCGACAGTATATATATATATATATATATATATATATATATATATATATATATATATATATATATATATATATATATATATATATATATATATATATATATATATATACATACACACACACAACTATATATATTATATGTACTATTATTTAAAAGCTTATTTTATGACACTATTGTCTTGCAAAAGGTTTCTTTTGAGGGCGTGGTCATGATGCTAAATAAGCACTTGGGAGGTTACTGCAAGTACAATGACATATAGGGTGATTTTGGTCACCATTGATACTCAGTAGCTCAGGTTGTTAGCAGGAAATCCTGGGAATTTTACCCAATACCTGCTATGGCAACAGTCTCAAAAAAGTGTGTGTTAACTGATATGTTGCTTGGAAACTTAGCTAATAAAGAAACTGAGGACATTTAAACCATAACATGTATCATTGCTTTTAATGTCTGGGAATGTTCTTATGGAATAGCTGCTATCAATCTAAAAGCCCATCACCTGGCACATTGCATCAGTTTGCACTTCAGGCTTGTTCAACAATTTGCTATTTAATTGTGCTGATAAGTTTGCCCATATTGTAACAACTACATAAGACTAGGTTTCCAATTTAATCTTGGACAATAAAAGTGTAGTTATTTTTCTCTTTGAAAAATTGCAACAGTTTGTATTATATTATGGTGTAGCAGATTACAGAACAGGGTTGCCGCTCTCCACACAAATTTAGGGTACATAGATGGAAGCCCTGTGTTATTTCATATCAGAGCTAATCTAAAGAAGAATTGGTTTCTACCTCCTGTAAACTGGACTAAATAGACATTTGGTTTACCTTGGTCCTAGAATTGAAATCACTTAGGTGCAGATTTATCAAAATGTGAGTTTAGATTTTAATAAATTAAAACTCACCTACATTCTATTCATTCCTATAGGATTTTTAGAAGCATATTTATCAATAGGTAAAAGTAAGAACACACCTTTTGATAAATACGCTTCCAAAAATCCCATAGCAATGAATAGAATGTGGGTTAGTTTCGATTTATTAAAATATAAACTCACATTTTGTTAAATCTGCTTTAAGGGCAGAGACACACTCTGCAATCCAGGGAGATTAGGGCGACTAATCTCCCCATACTGCCTCCCCTGCCTTCCCCCCGCCGGCTAGAATGAAAATTGCCGGCGGGATGACACTTCGATTCACTTTGTTTTCTGAACTTGTCCGAAGTTTCCTCGTGAGGCAACTTCGGAAAACGAAGCGCTCTGAGTGCCTTCCCGCCTGTGATTTTCATTCTAACCGGCGGGAAGGCAGGGGAGGCAGTTCGGGAAGATTAGTCGCCCGGAAGAAGAGATTTGTAGCCTGTCGACTAATCGCCCCGAATTACAGCGCGTCTTTGCCCTTAGTGTCTTAGTCATAATGATCAGGTGATGTTCTCAGGACAGTATGTTGTGTTTTGGTGCCCATAGTAGAGTGGTTCTTAGACCCCACTGCCAGGGCTGTGAAGTCTGTACATAAAGACTCCACCTCCTCTGTTTATGGTACTTCCGTACTTGTTTTTAAAGGAACACCAACGGCAAAAACTGAAATGTATCAAAGTAATTAAAATGTGATGCACTGTCTTTCTGCACTCCTAAAAGCTATGTGTTTGCTTCAGAAAAACTGACTATAGTTTATATAAACAAGCTGCTATGTAGCCATGGGGGCAGCCATTCAAGCTGGAAAAAAAGAAGAAAAGGCACAGGTTATATAGCACATAATCGATAAAACACCATTGTGTTAGACAGAGCTTTTGTTGGCCTCTGTACCATCAAGTTCTGTACTTTGTGTCATATTATTTGTTGTTGCTTTAATTAGTTTGAAGTTAGCAGGCAAATATCATTTTTTTAAACACTGTTAAGTCCATTCTCCAAAAAGCCACAGATATTACAATAAACTAGGGACAGAGTGAGGAAAAAAATCTACTGATGCATTAAAGTATCCGGTGCTATTATTACATTATGTAGATAGTGCTGCTGGTTTGCATTTCTGAGGTGTTATCTGTAAGTTTATCTAAGAATAGCCATTAGTGAAACATTAACTCCAAAAGTACTGGAAATCATTCCATTACAGTTTACAGCATTTAGCGCAATGATTTGTTGCGCATGTTAAAAATTTGATACAACAGGTGTCAAAATCTTCCTGAAAATGCCTTGCCATTCACTAATCTTGTAATCACTGCAAGTAAATTTCATTGCAGAAATGTGTCTTAAAGGTGGGAAAATGTGAGGGTAGGCTTTATGCACTTAGGCTGAGTCCTTTTGATTGCAGCATGCATCGCTTGAAATCATTTCAATAGCCCACCCCCTGTTCTTGGCACAAGTTCTGTTTTCCACAGAAGGAGATTTCTTATCTTTGCATTAGATTAATATTTGGACAGGACTTTGTAGGTCAAGATAATTGAACATTAGTATGTTCATCAACATGTTCTTCCTTTTAGCATTAGTTTGTTGATCTTTAAATCTGTAAGATTCTTCCAACATGCCCATTTCTAAACTTTCTTAAAGGACCAGTAACACCAGTTTTTACCACTGCATTTGTAAAAATGGTGCGTTTGCTTCAGAAACACTAATATAGTTCATATAAACATGCTGCTATGTAGCCATGGGGGCAGTCATTTAAGCTGGAAAAAGGAGAAAAAGCACAGGATACGCAGCAGATCACAGATAAGATCTGTAGTATACAATGGGATTCTTCAGAACGTATCTGTTGTCTATTGAATGGCTACACAGCAGCTTATTTATATAAAATATAGTTGTGTTTCTAAAGCAAACACACCAATTTTGCAGGGCAACAGTACATTATATTGTCATTCCTTTTAAAACATTTAGTTCTTTTGGGTTACTGTTCCTTTAATGCATGATTAATACTGAGGCCCAGACTCCCTCAAGTGTCTCGGCCTCATCTATTATCCTATTAGCTGTACATATATGGCTGGTTTAAGGCACAGAATTTCTAGGTAGGCCCTGCCATAGATTGTCAAACCTATCAATGTAACACAGGCTAGGCTCTCTTTTACCAATGTCATTTCTACAATATTACTAATGCAATAATTTACCATATACAGAGTATCCTCAACTCCTGTTATGAAAAATAAATTTATTTCTGGATGCTTCTTGTCATTCTAGTGAGCTTCCAGCCTGAGATAACTACCGTATGAAATGTGTTCTGATTATTTGCTTCTCTTGCTCTCTCTCTGGACCTGAACATGCCTTTTACTTGCTGTGTATGTAGAAGTTAATATTTTGTCAGAGCTTCATATATCCTGAAAACCTTTCTGCTGACAATTTCTGCATGGCATTGCTAAGAGACGGCTTATAGGGTGTGGTGCGACCATGCATTTTATGAGGTGGTGGAATGCTGCTATGTGATCTTGGGATTTAAGAGCCTTTTAAACCCCTGTTGATGCTAAAAAACTGTTTTGGAGATTTCACTCTGTGCCAATATAGTATTAAACAGCAGTGGTCTTATGTTCTGTCTTGAAGGGCATTTCATATTCTTTTTCACTGCTAACAAATCAAATTCTTAAATGCAGGGCTGTCCCTTCAGCTTGTGGCAGTGTATGAGGATTTTCTCACGTCAGGATACCACTCTGCAAAATGTTATTCAATAAAGGATTCATACAGTGCACACACCACCAATAAAAAGATAGTTCCAGGTTCCTTAAACAGTTTGACACATTTTTCTCAGCATGAGAAAGTTACCCAGTGTGACAGTAGATATGCTGGATAGCTGTAACGAACACTTCCACCTAGAAATGACCTATTTTCCTATAGTAACACTTTCTTTTTAACTGCATCATCTAATTGAGCTTAGTCAGTTAAAATGCACCAGCCAGGCACTGCACCATTGAGCATGAACTGGCAGTTGTAAAACAGGAAGGGAGTGAGTATCCTTTGACTTCTGATCTTGATAAGCTCAATCCTCAGGTCGTTTATAGTGGTAGTTTTAAAAGGCTCACGCAGCAGCAATACAATACAAGATGCCTAAACCCTGCTAGAATGCAGAATAAGCTAGTGATGAGTTCATTACAGCAGATGTTAGTACTATAAAAGCAGAGGTCCTGCTGCTTCTCATCCCCCACATCCTTTGGGCTACAAGAGTGGTAAAGTGAGTGAAAACATTTGTTAAAGTGCTGGCATAAATCATGGAAGTCTCTCTCGCTCCCCAAGCAATCTTCTGTCATCGCAAACCCTTCCCCCTTCCCTCCTCTTCCTCATTGTCCCTTTGTCCCCTTCTCCCAACACTTTATTTTAACAGTGCAGAAGGCCTATAGATCCTCACAGTTTATGCCTTACAACAAAGAAAGTTTATTAGCATCTCTTAAGCAATGTGGGTTTAATGCACTACTGTTATTTAAATAGAAGTTGTTCATTTTCTTTCCTCTTTGCCTTTGCACAGCAGGCTTGCTTTCTCTTTGTTTCTTTCTTTTCTACAACATTCACTGTTTAATATGGTTGCACCTATAGTGCTACTATCATTTCTGTTTCTGTATATTCCCTGTGTTTCCACTTGCTGTACGTTTGCCTTCATCCCAACAGTCTACTGTAATCCTGTTAATAAATAAATGATGCAATAAGTAGGTTGTGATGTTGCTAATGATGCAGGAGCTGGCAATCTTTCTCACTATGAGAGTGCTGCTGTGCTAATCACGTTGAAACTGGTGCAGCTTTTCTTACTTGGCAGCCCAGCTCTCCCCATGTAATGTGCAGATTGCAAAGGGTCCAAAATTCAGATACACTGTACTTTGTTTTATTTTCTTACATTTTATAAAATGTAACTTCTAATAAGAAATTGCTTAGTTTACAGTTGTCTTTTTTTTATTCTGCAGCTCTGCTTATTGGTTTTTCTATTTTTTTTTTATTTTAACCACTATTACTATGTAACTGTGTAGGGCTGGTTCACACACAAGTTTGGTGGAATCAAAGACTGTTAGGCTAGAGAGGAAAATAATTCAGAAACTGGAAAAATAAAATAAAAAACAGCTGAAAAGTGAGTTATATTAGGTCTACCTACAAGTTACTAGAATTTTTTCTAAAGTGTTGACAAAAATATGGCAGGGTAGCATGAAAATTAGTTCTATGGATCCCTTCTTCCATGACTCAGTTTGAATTGTAAAACCTGTGTCTGTATAAATACTACCACGTTGCCAGATATACAGTGGATATTGTTTAGGTTTTAAAGATGTATTTGATTTGGCTCTGAATTGATAGGGTATTATATCCGCAGCTTTGGGTACATATCTGGCCAAGAAACATAAGGACTGTTTGCTTATCCTCACCATCTATTCTTTAGTAAAGTTATTCAGTCAATACTGTTTGTTATGCAGGGGGCATATTTATAATGTCTATTTCACAAACAGTTTTATGGTATTCTAAAGTGGAAGATTAGTTTTTTTTTTTAAACAACTTTGCTAAAATATTACTGGTGCAATCTTATCAAAGCTTGTAATTCTGAATGTAGTAAACTACATACCTGCATTCAAGTAAGACAAAATGGTCTAAATTTGCTCATGTTCGTTTACTGTTTCTATCATTGCCTCCTGATAAAGGTTACATATCAGTGAGTGTATTTAATGTAGTTTTCACTCTTTGGGGTTCTGTGTGTTCCAAGGTACAGCAACCCACATGTCTCATGCTTGCACTTTGTGGGTTCAGCTGTGGAACACATGGAACTACGTGTTAAATTATGTTTGATGTATTTATAACATATTTATATTAAACATACCCTTACTTTTGAACAAAGAATCACTTGCACAAGGAAATGTTCTTATTTTATTCAGCTAAGTAACTCAGTTAGTTTTGGAATCTATATTATACCAGCAATATCACTGGAGCTAATACTGCCTGAGGTGATAGAAAGCATCTAAAGGTACCAGTACATATACAAAGAACTCTGTATAACTACATGGAAGTTTCAAGGCTGAGCTGCTTTCTCACAGAAGTCACTCAGTGGAAGTATATAAATATTGTTAGGCTAAAATAAATGACCTCCTTATGTTTTTAACTGGCGGCATCTGTATTAGCAGACATGTTTTAAGGCGGAATACATTTGTGGAGTCCTTGTAAAAAATGACCCCTGAAGTGTTAAATCAAAGCAAAAAACTGTTACCAGAGACTGTTCCAACCAGAGACCTTCTGCCCTGCTGTGTCTGACCCTGGCACCAGTGGGGAAAAAGAGAAAATGATTCACTGACCCAACTCCCACACCCCCTTGTAATTACTTTTTCTTTTTTTTCACTAGTGCAGGGAGTGAAAAGAAAGCACAAAAGCTCTGTGGGGAGAACGCTAACCTTTCCTCCCCAAAGGATTCTTCATAAGCTGCAGGAAATACACACTCTAGGACTAATGCAATTTTAGAGGGCATTTACTCCTACATATCTATTTACTACTATTTGTTGCATACCAGCACTAGCTGCCATAAATACAGTGTTTTGTAGTTTTAATTGGTATTTGGTGAAAAACATGTAATTTTAGTTCAATAAAACTGGACGACCAGAGGCTGACCATCAGTGACTTCAAGGAAAAAGGAATACGACTTATATAAACATATGTATAACTTAATGGGGATTGATTTTTTTTTTTTTTTTTAAAAAAAGCATACTGGGAAAAGTTGTGTATGTATTACAGAATTCTTGCATTTTAATGGCTTGACAAATTTTAGCACCGTATTAAAGGTGAAACTTTAACCCTAACTGAAATGTAAAAGGCTATAAGAATGCTAAGTTTAGTGACCTCTGCAGCAGAGAAGAACTAGAAAGTTGTTACTATTATTATACTATTATTAATATTTTAATTGAAGAACACTTAAAGTCATGCTGACCACTTCCCATTTGCTGAAGTCCGGTACCCTAGCAACCAGATTGAATTATACATGCCAAACTGGTGATGTGTAGAGGAAAAAAACCCAAAATGTTTTAGATTGAATAGTATTGTATTTTACACAAAAAAAAGGTTGTCTAGTTCATGACACAGAGGCCTCCTGCCTGCCAGAAAGCTCCATAAACTTCTTTGTACTGCAATGTTATGTTCTCCAGCCATTTGTCATATTGACTTTTCAGCTGTGGTCTGCCCCATACTTTGATTGAATTATAGTCGTGATATTATCATACATCTTCATATCATTGCATCAATCAGTTTTAAAGAATAAATCCCAAATGAAACCGTTTTCTGTGACTAGACTTTTAAAGCCTCATGATCTTGATATTAATGGGCAGGTTTATTAAGGTTTGACTTGTGTTTTTCATTAAAAATTCGAGTTTTGGAGTTTATGGAGTGGAAAATATATATTTTTTTTTTTTTTGGGTTAAAAAAGAAAATTCTAATTTTTTTAGATTAATTTTACCCTGACCCTGGAAATAGCTCAAATCGGAAAATACACCTTCTAAAACCTGTCGAGGTCATGTAGAAGTTAATGGCAGAGGTCCCTTGAACCATTGGAAGATGTTAATGGCCTTCATGATCAAGTTTTTCAGAGGGTTTCGCTTGGAAACTCGATTAATTCAAGTAATTCGAGTTTTATAGCTGATAAATTCAAGTTTTTGGGTTGTTAAGCCCGCTGATTGTTGCTTTTGTATTCTATCACTGGTCCATGCTGGAGTGCATGACTTTGTGGTGTGGGTATGTGTGTGGTTTTAAAATGGTCAGTTTGGAACTTTTTTGTGTCCAATAGGTTTTGTTGGTTTGTCTTATAAATTGTTCATGCATTGCAAGCCACAAAGAGAACAGTGTTGTGTTCAACCTTTGGATTGTTGTAGTTTTGTCACTTTATTTGATTTAAGGATGTGTTTGGCTACTATAGTACAGCCACAAAATCAAGTGCATTAAAGATGCTGTTTTTTCCCTAGTTTCAGCCACTGGCAAATGTTCAGTTTGTTGCCATTCATTTGCTGCTGAACTGTAACTACTTGATTTCCAACTATAGACATGCTGGAGTGCCTAATTCAGAAACAGTTAGGATCCACCTACTGAAAATGACTGTCCCAGATTATTCAATTCTCTAAAGTATTGCTTTTATAAAGAAGTGTCTTTTGGGGATTTGTGGTTACAGCTGAATGTGCCTATACAGTACTGTATTAAACTATTCTACTAATTCACTCTATCGTGGTTAAATAAAATAAATGTATCATTTCTGGGAATGACAGTTACAATGTGTTATGGCTCTCTGTACCTGCAGTTACAAGACCAATATTAAAAGCCTTATGAATGTGATGTTGCAGTAGCCACTCTTCTAATTAAGAAACGTTAAGAGATTATAAAAGGAAGTTACAGACGTTTTTGGGAGGTCAGCTAGAGGTTTTTGACTGATTTAATGCTGACATAAAATCTTGTTTTGAGTCACCTATTGATATCTTATTATGTTGTTCAGAGTATTGACTGCCATATCGGTTCCAGAGGAAAGTAATTTAAAGGTACACTATCTCCATTGAATATATTATGAGGCTTGTTAAATTAAGAGTAGCTTTAATTCCCATTAGAAGGATAGCAAGCCTCTCTGGGCACCCCCGCCCTTAAACTGGTACGGAAAAAAGGGAAAAAAAAGTGTTTGTGTGTATATATATATATATATATCAAATACAAGAGTCCTCTGCACTCAACCCATTATCTATATTTTTAAGACAGCGACATTTTGTGCATACTGCTACTAAAAAATGCCTTTCCCTTTAAACAAAACAGGGATTGTTTGTCCATATATTGCAATATATTTAAGCTGGCCAACTACGTCAAAGTCATCCCATATCTGGCCAGTCCTATGATCAATTTTATCTGATTCATTAAGAATTCTATTGCTTCATTATACATTTTACAAAGGGACTAGGTTTTACCTGCAACTTACTTGCTGCTTGCAAAGTAAACCTCCATACTTGGCTGCCCTTTTATTAGACACCAGTGGGATCACCTGACTATAGCTGGGAAGGGAGGGAGCTACAACATGGAGCTGGTCACTGCTCCTGTATAACTATAACAAACAAGGGAAAGTTGTGCTCACCACTATTTTTTAAAAACCATTAGGCTGGGGGTGCAATGAGGCTGTGACCACAAAATACATATATTCAAATACAAGAGTCCTCTGCACTCAACCCATTATCAATATATTTAAGACAGTGACATTTTGTGCATACTGCTACTAAAAAATGCCTTACCCTTTAAACAAAACAGGGATTGTTTGTCCATATATTGCAATATATTTAAGCTGGCCAACTACGTCAAAGTCATCCCATATCTGGCCAGTCCTATGCTCAATTTTATCTGATTCATTAAGAATTGGATTCGTTTTTCTTACAAATCCTGCAAGCAGAAAATGATATCCAGCTATATATGGTTCAAGTCTTTGTGATTTTTGACTTATGTATTAGACGTCCTGCCCTCGCAAGCAATAGATGAGATATAATTAAGAGACACAGAAAGGACAAGATAAAAGTTTTGAATATTGTTATTTTTCCTGTCTAGGTTCCTTTCATCTAAAAGTAACCCATCCACCAGTTTGACAAACCATACATACTTCCTCAAAAGTTAAAAAGACAATTTAGACCGGAAAAAAGACGGTCAATGCAAAGTTTTGACTTGAATAAAAGCAATTCATAATAACAATAGTAATTAAGGGTGGCTTAATTGTCTGCTGTGCATTCTATTAAATAACATCAAAGAATTTCTTGTCCCTTCCCTATAGAGTATTACCTTAAACATCCCAGTGACTTGCAAGAGACATTCAGAACTTTTAATGACATCACATGCTGTGAAAATGGTGGCCAGGTTGGTTTCAGAAAGCACCCGCCACCCCCCAGCCAGAAATCTTTTATTCATCTAAGCACACACACAGAGCAGGAAAGACGGGAAGGGGACAGATGAATTGTTACTTTTGAAGCACCATGGATAATCACATTTTTGGAAGTTTAATGCTTATTAGATACATCTGTCTCCTGGTTAGCTCCTGTGTGGGCCTCCAGGATGGAAAGGCACTCAAAAACTAAACTAATTGTTGTAATGTGAACTATATTTCATATAGATCTTGAATATAGAGAACAAGTTTTTATACACATACAGAGCCCTAATGTATTCTTTGACTATTGTTTTGTCTCAAACAATTCTTTGCTATGTCATTCATCAACAATACATCTAATAGAGCAGCATCATGGTCTTCTAGACTACAGTTTTTACTCCTGGGCAATGTGTCATAATAAACTACATGTGTTCCTAGGCATATTAAATGAAAATGATTTTTTTGTACAGTGGGAATGTACAGGCAGAGAGACTAGGACTATATATTGTGCTACTATTTTTATCATCTTTTATATAGCTCCAACATATTGTACAATACTATATAGCAATTCTATATCTTGCACATTGTTCCCTGCTCCTACAGCTCTATCTTTGATTCAGGGGAGGGAGTGGATGTCACTTGTGCAAATGTGCCCAGCTTGATTGTACTATGATTGTCAGTAATTTCATGCTGTAATATCTGTCTCTTTATTCACTGCAATCACAATGACATGTTAAAAAGCCTGTTTTCCAGTGTTAACTTGGATCCCACTAGATAATATTTTCAAAGCAGATCAAACCAAAGATGGCATTGAACCAAAGTTGCTCCCTCTTCCAGTATGGTGGAACTTGCTTATCTTTGCTGGGAAAATTTACACCTGAGCAGTAGCTCATAGCAACCAGTCAGTGATTTGCTGTTTTAGCCAGCTCCAGGTAAAACAATGAAAGCTAACATGGTTGTCCAGGTGCAAGTTTGTTAAGGTGGCCATACACGGGCCGATAAAAGCTGCCGACAGACCGAGTCGGCAGCTTATTGGCCCGTGTATGGGGGCCCCCGACGGGCTTCCCCGATCGAGATCTGGCCGAAAGTCGGCCAGATCTCGATCGGATGGGGTTAAAAATCCCGTCGGATCGCGGCCGCATCTGTTCGTTGATGCGGTCCCGCGATCCGACCGCCCGTTTGGCGAACGCTAGGATCCGATCGTTGGGCCCTAGGGCCCACGATCGGATCAGCCCGATATTGCCCACCTCAAGGTGGGCATATCGGAGGGAGATCCGCTCGTTTGGCGACATTGCCAAACGAGCGGATCTATCCGTGTATGGCCACCTTTAGTAAATGAGCACCACTAACTGTTGGTAAATGAGCACTATTTCTTGGTTTGCATGGAATCAATCAATGTAACCTCCCAAACTGAAATGAACATGGAAGAAAATATTGCGATAAGGTGGCCATACACGGGCAAATAAAAGCTGCCAAAAGACCGAAGCGTCCATGATCAGGGCAAAAATTGGGCAGGTTTTAAAATCCTGTTGGTATGATTAGCATATCGGCTCATTAATGAGGCCCTTGCCCTGATGCCCACCTTAAGGTGGGCATAATGGTTAAAGATCTGCTCATTTGGGTACCTCGCCAAACTAGCAAATCTTTACATGTTTGGCTAGCTTTAGTCTGTCTGACTTTGGATTGGAATTGCATAGAAACTGCTAGTGTTTTTGAGAAGCTAAAGGGACCTTTTGTCTCTTGTATGATAAGAGCAATGCCAGTCATATCATTTTCAGTCTTGCTCTTTTTCTTTTATTTCCCATTTGCCATTTACTCACCCATTCTAAAATACATCCATATAACCACTACACTTTTCACAAAGATTGTTTTTAGATAATCGTGGTCTTACGATAACGAAAAGATCTTTTAAAAATCGTTACATCTATGGCCAGCTTTAGGCTCCGTCCACCCCTCATATGCTGACCAAGTGGGTACCGTTCCTTCTCAATGTGCACACAAGATGGAGTGGGCGAGAGCATATCTATGCCAGAAAGAAAATGTTGTGTGTCCCCTGGCCTTATCACCTCACATAGTCTTCTGATTTTAATGAAATACAGCTCCCTACATTTGCTCAAAGTCTACACAGAAGTATAATGAAAATGTTCTAGTTTAGGCAATCCCCCCTGTGCAAAACCCAATTCAGCTGCAAAACTTGCCTAGAAAGCCTTTAAGAATAGGACGAGTGAATCATTTTCTCGTAAGGTCATGACAAATGGCAGTCTGTAAGACCAGTAAAGCTTGCACGCTATATTCAAGTTTATTAGTTTTTTAAGTGTTCATTTTACCGTGATGCATTAGCAAACTTTAAGAGGGACACACCCCTTTGGTCGGTGCATTTTGTGGTTGCAGGTAATAATGCTGGTAATGATAGGTTATTCTTTTTTTTTGCCAAAGGCATGAGCCTTCTCTTGTAATCAATCATCCTTTGATCCTTTTTTGTGTAATAAAAAAAACCCTCCCAGTTATGCTATGGGATTAGTTAAAACACACCTTGATAACATTTTAATGACTTGTTTTTTTAAAAAAACAGGTAATGCATTACCATACAAGTTGTTATGCAACTCCGTGGCCACTGCAAGTGTTTCTGGGTTCTGCCAGCTATGATGCTAATAGCTCCAGAACAAAGCAGCCATCTGTTGTCCCCACCAGAAGTTATATAATGCCATTCAGTACATACACACACAACAATGTTCTAATAATGGTATGACTCAAAATGGAGCCAACATGAGCACGGTCTCACTAGTACAGGGAAAGTCTATCTCGCCACACATCTGGATATGCATTATTTATTCATCCAGCCTCTGCTGTGTAATGGGCAGTACATCTGTGTCTGAGGGAAAGGGAAAAATAGAGGATCTGCATCCTGCTTCAGCATAACTATTCCTTTGATCAGCGCTATTCAACAAAAGCTTATTTTAGTTCTTGGCACTAGGGTTCTTTAATAAAGCACATATAGTGTTTGCTGAAGGTGCTTACTGTAATTCCAGTTTAAGGGTGTCAGCAGGACCTTGCGGGTGCAAAGAGTAAACAGTGTCTGACAAGATAAGTTCCTTTCTTGGAATCTGGAAGTAAATACAAATTGTATATTTGTACATTTCTGACACATTCCATTGTACAAACATATCTAATTTTATTTATACATTTAGGTGTTTAATGAGGAGAATATCAAATCGGGGCACCGGCAGTGTAACTGTTTTTATCTGATTAAGATTTAGGTGGAACTGAAAAATGATCATGAAATACAGCTTCCCATGAAAGGCAAACGTTTTCCAGTGCAATTGTCCTATAGTGGAAATATACCCAGTTCTAAAGTTCTGATCTTTGATCCCTATATATTTATACAGGTATGGGACCTGTAGTCCAGAATGCTCGGGCCTGGGGTTTTCTGGATAATGGATCTTTCTGTAATTTGGATCTTTATACCTACTAGAAAATAATGTTAACATTAAATAAACACTATAGGCTGTTTTTGCTTCCAATAAGGATTAATTATATATATATTTTTTTTATATATATATGTATAAATATATATAGTGAATAAAGTACCCCCTTTTGTAAAATATAGGGATATTATAAGTTACCGAGGAGTTTCATGACCATATAAAAACACGAGGCCGAAGGCCGAGTGTTTTTATACAGGTCATGGAACTCCGAGGTAACTTCTAATATCCTCATATTTTACAACTGGGGGTACTTTATTTATTATAATACACAAATTTCAATGAGTCATGTGACAGAAATGACATCAGAACTCACCGTTTATAACTGATGACATCAGAACTCACCGTTTATAAGGATATAATTTACAGGATATTCATGGCTTTTGTGTATTATATATGTATAAATGCAGAACTCCTTCTCCTTTTGTCAGTGCAGTGTCAAATACGACCACTGCCGCTAGTGGTATAATGAACAGAAAATGTAAAAAACTACACAGCACCTGATCTCATATGCAATATCAATATATGATCTTAGGTCCATAACAGTTACATTACCCCATCTGCAACGTTTCAGAGTATATCCACTCCTTTATCAAGCCAGGGATAAAATGATCGAACAAGCATCAATGAATTCACTTAAACATGTGTCAAACAGGAAATGTATCCACACACAGGAACTGACATCACTGTTACTATGGCCCGGTTCCTTAGCAACAATCATTTATTATAACTAATCCACTCCAATTCAGCCAGACAGGTTTGTCTTCTTGTTCAGGAAGCTGCAATGTATAGTGCAGAAGTGAAAAAGAAAGCTACTCCCCAACTTGCTGTAAAACTGCATGTGCAATTATAAATATCATTTTGGAATTTTAAAAACAAATCTGTAAATATTACAGTAGGCTATTCCACATACTATCAAGGGAAAATCACACAGCAGTGTTCCATAATTTGCGTTTCAGGAGCTTTGGGCAGAAAGTAGAGAGCTGCTTTTTAAGCAGATAACCAATATACAGTCAAATTGCTAATGTATCCATAGGGACCCTATGGGGAAATTGAATAAGCATATGACTGTGCATTACAAGCTGAAATTGAGACACATCTTGTACATTTCTTACCCATATTTATGTACTCTTGCTTTAAAAGGGCAGCAGAGTAGACATCATTGAATCAGTTTCTTCCACTTAGAGGAGTTTTTACTGCATATTTAAGTCTGAAAGTTCGCTACAGGTTTCTTTATATTCTTTGTATGTTCTGGGTCAAAAAAAGTGCACTTAGCAGGATTTGATAGAAAGAGAAAGCCCTCTTAGCGCAGTTTAACAGAGTGCACTAGCTTAATGTTCTACTAAAATCACTCATTAGGGCCACTGTTTATTTCCTTTTAAACTACAGGTCAGGAGGCCAGCAACAAAAGTCACATTAACTACCATGGAGGCATATTCTTATTTATTTTTGCTAAGTCTTGGGGATGTCATAATACTACTTTAATGGATACAAATGCCAACCAGTTGCTTGCCTTTTAGATAATTCTGCCGCTGTTTAAGCAACTGCACAAATAAACAAAAAAAGAGAAAAAAAACTACAGAGACGTCAAAGAAGGCGAGTCTGTTCAATAATCAGGAAAAAAAATGTAATGTGTTTGGTGGCTGATAAGAACTGTTCAATGTCTTCAGTGCTGTCAAAACTTCCATCCAACAAATGAAATGTCATTAGAAAAAGCATAGACATTCTGCACTATGTCACCTCACACTTAGCACTCTTTGTAATCAGATTTCCAAGGGCATAATTATTGGGAAGCATGCTAAGTATAGCCGAGTAGTATGTATGAACTAATAAATAAAACCGTGTATTCTGAGTAGTTTTTAAAAATACAAACCATGTAGCCTGAACGTATCTTTGCAACCACAAGACCTTATTCATACTGATGCTTTTTATTCAGGCCATGTTGCACTAGTTTGGTCAGATATAGGTAAAATTGTGTGTTAGGAGGTCAATTATTGGTCTGATCCAATGTGAACACAAAAATAAAGCCCCTCCTGCAATACAGCTTAGATCATAGACACAATTCCTTCTTAGTTGTAGCTGTAGTGTAATTTTAAATAGAATTTTATTAAAGTACCAAAAATAAAAACTAATTTTAGTTTTAAACAGGCCTGCTTTCAACTCTTTTTGATGTCTGGTCTAACTTAAAATCGACATTTTGCAGCTGTTATTTTTCAAAGCAGTTGTTCAGGCCATTTAGTAGGCAAAAAAAGTGAGTAACCTATTTATGTCCCACAAAGTTAAAATATTTGGGTTCATTTTAAAAAAAACGGTTTGCATACCCATTTTCTCAGCTTATCACAGTCTATCTTGTGGTTTCATTGCTGAAGGGAAACCTTCCTTGGCTGATCCTCCCCCATGCTGCCATTCCATTTCTCTTTGTTTATTGTGTGTTCCTCCTCTCAAAATGTTGTACTTCTTGCTCTGATTCAACATTCCTTCTGACAAGCAGATAAGAATCCCTGTCTGGCGCCTGGGATTCCAAGCTGCTACCTGATTATCAGCAGACACCCTGGTATAAGCGCCCCAGGCTATACAGCCAAAATGAAGATACCTTGTACTAAAAGGGAAACGTTGGTGTCCAAATCCCCAGTCAGGCTGGCTTTGCCCTGCTCACAATCACAAAAATGCATCTTGCACTGTGCTCTCAGGAAATTGCTGCCTAAATTGAAAAAAGGTTTTGCTTTTAACTTTGTTAAAGAGAAAAAAAAAATAAAACCGGAGTTTATAGAAAAACAGTACACAGACTAAGATCCTATTAAAATATTGTCAAACATGAATGTTTAATATCTTAAATAATAAAACTGTTGTACTGAGAGAGCTCTACATTCAGCTGAATGTGGCATTAAATAAATGTATACCTTGTATCTCAATTAGATTCTATGTAAATCGACTTTAAAGGGATTCTGTCATGATTTTTATGATGTCGTTTTTATTTCCAAGTTACACTGTTTACATTGAAAATAATTCACTCTACAATATCAAATTTCATTACTAAAGCAACTAGTGTATTTTTTTTAGTTGTAATATTGGTGTGTAGGCTGCCATCTCAGGTCATTTTGCCTGGCCATGTGCTTTCAGAAAGAGCCAACACTTTAGGATGAAACTGCTTTCGGGCAGTTGTTTTTTTCCTATTCAATGTAACTGAATGTGACACAGTGGGACCTGGATTTTACTATTGAGTGCTGTTCTTAGATCTACCAGGCAGCTGTTATCTTGTGTTAGGGAGCTGCTATCTGGCTACCTTCCCATTGTTCTGTTGTTAGGCTGCTGGAGGTGGAGAGGAAGGGGGTTGATATCACTCCAACTTGCAGTAAGTCACATGACTTGGGGCTGCTGGGAAACTGACAATATGTCTAGCCCCATGTTAGATTTTAAAATTAAATATAACAGAATCTGAGAGAAATGGATTTCAGTGCAGGATCATCAATATTAACTGATGTGTTGAAAAAAAAAAATCCCCAGGACAGTATCCCTTTAAAGTAAATATAGTTTTATCACATATACAACTTGGCCTCCCAATTTATTTTCTGTATAGGTGAAAGTGGACATGTTTCTCTACTGTAGTTGACTAAGAACTATAGCATATGTGGCATAGTGAACTTTTTTTTTCATCTGGCAGAAAACAGTGGTGGTCAGAAGTCCCCCCTCTATACCTGTCACTTCTGCTAATGTTATTTAATTAGATGCTCCATTTTATATTGTTTCCTTATCACTTATTTATTTGTGCTTGTTGAATTCATGGCAGTGGTTGTTGAGCTTTCAGTTAAAGCTTCCCTTGCAGTCATTTGCAAAGTTTTCACCCCACATCACACCTTAATCAAACTTCTAGCAAGGTTTCGGCTAGCTTATGGCAAACACTTAAAAATACCCACTCTGCTTCTAACACTATATGTAATGACAGTGCCTGAATCCACTGGTCAGTGTACACACTGAGGTGATTTCTGGCAGCAAATGTACACTTTGGTATTTTCTGGACTCCCCTGATTTGTGGGAAGGCCAAAAAGTCCTGAGCCTATGTATGTCAGCTTAATCATGCTGCTCAGTCACATCTGAGTTGATTCCGAAGCACTAGAGACACACAGGAGAATTGATGTCTCTTTAAATCTTTTGCACGGGTGGTGGCGACAAGCAGTGACACGGTCTATCTGGTTGCGGTGCATCTACTTTGTAAATTCGGCCCTGTTAGGTTAGCCAAAGAACCTTATAATAAGGAACCCAGGTAAAATATTCATAAGGCTAAAGTTATTTTAAATTATCCAAACTTTTGCCATATTCTATATTTAAGCCAGTTACAATAATGGATAAATTAACCTACAATGTCAGTAGGGAAGAACTGGTGCTTTTTAAAATTAAAAAAAAAAAAAAATGAAAAAGCCACATGAATACCTGGAAACACACAATGCATTTCAGCACAAACACAATAACAACTTAATTTTAATAATTGTTTTTTTAAAGTACCCGTGCAATAGTGTTGTCCATGGCAGAGAAGTGATTTCAGTGATGCCCTTTATTTTAATAAACAAAAATAGCGTTTATATCTGCTCCTAAGGAGTAAGTATATGTATAAAGTTACAAAAAATATCACAATGCTGTCTCGTCACAAAGAACCCCTGTCCAAGGGTTGTCTAATGTGTAGCATTTCATGCCAAAAGGGCAGTTATTCATAAGCTGCCCTGTATTTAGTTTTATTCATAATGGATAAATAATTATGAGATCTGTTTTGCTGTTTTATACTCTTCCTTTAAAAATGTCACCTTTGTACAGTGTACTTACTATGGAGTGTTCACCCCATACCCAAAGCAAATAAGCATTCACTTAATATCTTTCAGTGTGATATGTCACATGAACAGTTGCAGGCTTATGTGTCATAGACTTTTATAAACTTCACGGTCACGGAATTTTGTGTTCATAAGACTAAAGGCGTACACACGATTTTTGCTAGCTTTTCATCCTTCAGTGCCATCCTGTCTTACCTTATAATCAAGACTCCTTTGTAGATTTGTTCACTTTACTTTTCACATGTAAGCCACCCTGTAACATCTTGATTCTAAATACATTTAACCAGTTCACTCCAACTACTAATTCACTAGTAATGCCTTTCTCCCAATGTTGCTTCTTTATAATTAAGCCCCACTATGGGATAATTAGTGGTCAGCAGTTTAAGGAAAACCTCTGGTGTAAGTAACTGCAATGTATCCATGGGAATAAAAACATTTTTCATGCCATTTTTCTTTTTTAGAAAAACATTCACTAATGAATATTTGATGTACTCCTTAGATGTGCATTAAAATGACTGAAAAATGGGAGTGTCTTTTATGTCTTCCGGGAGCCCTTCTCTCTCTAAAATGAAGAGGAAGGTGCAGAGCAACATGGGCCAAGCTTCATGGCTGTCTGCCTCCATCTCTTCGCTTTCAGATCGTAAATATAAAGCCATTAGCTTCAAAATGCAAAGGGCATAAATCCTTCGGAATGCTTCCAGGATAGGTCGTAAAAAACAATGTCTATTAGCGGACATTTCAACTCTGCTTAACCGCGGGGTGTGGGGATTCAGATATGTTGATTCTTGTTGTTCAAGTTAGCGATTAATTTACTGTGTTATGTACCTGTTAGAATGATGGCAACCTACATAGAGAGATACATAAGGGCTCATTTATGTCTGCAGATGCATTTGCAATTTGCATTTTCCCTACAGTGAGGTTTTTATGTCCAAATGCACTCTGCACAGTTCTGTATAGGTGCGCTCAGCGAAAATCAATTTTTCCTCCTTTCCTTTCCAAAATGTGCGCTGCTGCACCTTTTGATGGACAACACTGAGGGAACCCTGGAGCTGCTGCCTGGTCAGGAGGTGACAATAGCCCGAGGATTCCCTCAGCAACCTGTGTCAATCCACAAAGCGCAGTTGCACCTAAAGAATCGGACAAAGATCTCACTTGCATGCCAAACATCAGACAGACTTTTAAAATAGTCTATTCTGTGCAAGTGCACCTACTTTACGGTGAAGCACCCATGCAGACTAATCTGGTGCAGTGCGCAAGAGTCAGGCGCAACACAATCGCATGAAATTCAGTGTCCACATTGCACGGGCAAATCTTTGAAAGCAAAGTTGAAAGCAGTAAACATGCTGAAAAACACACAAAAAAATGCAAAAAACACTGTACCTACAGTGATTTATGGTGGTAGTAGCTTCATGCTTCTGTGCAGGGCTCTGAAGTCAGTATATACATTCTTTGACTCGGACTCCTCAGTTTATGGTACCTCCGACTCTGTTTTTAAAGGAACAAAATATATATATATATATATATATATATATATATATATATATATATATATATATATATATATATATATATATATATATATATATATATATATATATATATATACCTTGTATGTTGTGTACATAACTTCTTTCAATCAGCATGTTACATATATTAGTATATTAAAGAAACCGTTACAACAAAAAATGAAAGTATATCAAAGTAATTAAAATATAAAGTACTGTTGCTGTGCCCTGCTAAAACTGGCGTGTTTGCTTCATAAAGACTACTATAGTTTATAGAAACAAGCTGCAGTGTAGCCATGGGGCAGCCATTCAAGCTGGAGAAAAGAAGAAAGGCACATGTTACATAGCACTTAACAGATAAAACACCATTGTATTGGACAGGGCTTATCTGTTATGTGCTATGTAACCTGTGCCTTTTCTCCTTTTTTTCAGCTTGAATGGTACACAGCAGCTTGTTTGTATAAAGTATAGTAGTCTTTATGAATCAAACATGCCAGTTTTACCAGTGCACAGCAACAGTAGATGATATTTAAAGTACTTTGATACACTTTCAGTTTTTGGTGTTACTCTCTGAAGCAAACACACAACTTTTACCAGTGCATGCTTATATGTTACTTTAAAACTTTCATTTTTTGTTGTAACTGTTTCTTTAATATACTAATATATGTAACATGCTGATTGAAAGAAGTTAAGTACACAACATACAAGGTATACATATATACTAATTATTCTTAATATTTTACAGCATTCAGATGCCATTGACAATCCTTTTTAGCATAACCTTTGTTGTTCTTGAAGTGAGCAGGAAGTTTCTAAATTTGATTAGCTGTGTTCTAATGTTATCATGTCTGAAACAGGTTCTTTTATAGGTGGAATCCAGTTGTTATTTGAGGATCACAGAACTAATGGAAACCTGATTTCAAATTAGGTTGAGTTTATGGGGCTTCCAGATAATTACCAAAGTGTTTGTTAGCTATTGTGGATAGTAGGCTTCAAGGACAGAGTAGCAAGCTAGCTGTCACCTCATTAAGTTCATTGCAAATTGCCAAATACTGTGCATTTCAAAATCTTTGAAGCAAGAACAAAGAGGGGATCCACATACATCTTGGCTTTGGTTTAATGCTTGTTAGATGTTAGTTTTGGTTGGCATCCGTTTACAGAGTTACGGTTAGAAGAAATCAATTGATCACCATCCTGTTTTCAATTACAAGGGCTAACAATCTAATAGAGAAGGTTGTATTGGATTGTTTAATTGCTTTTATCTTCTTGACCTTGATAATTTCAGATACATAAAAAGCAGAAGTTGTAGCAAATGTATAAATAAGTATTGGAAAATGTTGGAATGTTGGCAATTAACAATTGCATACACTTGTTTTATGAGGCCAAATAACTTGTAGGAAATAGTTCATCTGATTTAAAGGAGATCTACACACTCTGAACAGAAGCATAACTGATTGATAATTTATACAGTATCTTAATTAGTGACTTATCAAAGAATTATATCATATAAACAGTACTTATTTTACCATGTCGTCACTCATTGATCACCGGACAGGATCACCTGCTGTATTATCCTAGCATGTATATGTGTAAAGTGCTGGTATATATAGGCATATAGTCTTTAGCTGTTCTTTGCTCTTTTACTTAGCACTTGAATTATTGCCTTTCCTGTGCAAATATGTGGTTGTTTTGTCCACAATATGATCATTCAGTCGAAGGTTTATATATAATAAATAAGCCCTGATCAGGGTACTTTGAGGATGTTGTGAAGCTCTTCTTTGTTTCTTGCTTCACATCATCCAGCTCACAGGTGCACAGAGGCGGGTGGTGTGCCAGTGATTCATGTTGTTATTAAGTTTGTATGCTAGTCGTCTTCCTCGTAAGAATGAAAGAGTGTTAACTACAGGAGATTTAAGCATGTCAGAGCGATTCATCTGTGAAGCTTAAACTCTTCTATGCTGGAGTTGCTGTTTCAACAAAATGCTCTTACTGCTGCACAAACCCTTTGTTGTTTGTTTTTTGTTTTTTTTAGACCTGTACTCAACAGAAAGTCCTTGGCAAGGGAAATGCACAGCAAATTATTATTTTTTCATCCCCAAATGTATAGCAGGCATTCATTTTACAATCTTTTAGAGGTAGCTAAGAATTTATTGGTGAATCCAAAACCCTCCCAGTCAAATACGATTTATATATATACAAGAAAGCTGTGTTGTATGACAGGTCTGCCATTTTAAACAAATCAGACCATGACCATGTCCTTTATTAACCGTTAAACATTCCAGCCACACAAACCTGATTCATGCTGCAAGTTCCCCAATGAAACCCTGCCATATACCAGATCATGTTATCTGACTTGTGAAACTCTTTGCCCTACGCCAAGGCAGCAGAAAGAACTTCATATGTTGGCTACCCAACAATCATTAGTCAATTCTTTGGAAAAGAAAATGTGTTTCCGTGGCTTGGAAATATCCTCAGATTTCTAACCCGGATTCTCGAGTAGTTCACTTGATTAAATCATTATTCAGGAATGAGGCGATAGCTTTGCAGGCAACCGAGATAATGTTGTCTCTCTTATGTCCCTACTCCCAGGCAGTCAGGGAATAGGGTTGTATCCAAATGAATCTGCCTTCTGCCACGGTTCACTTTTGTTTTGCTAAAGAATGTTCTATCTAGTTTTCTCTGTGTTGTTAGTGGAAGGTTGCAGTCAATATTCTCTGAAGCCTGAATATCTCCGTGGGGTGCTCTCAAAGATTAATCTACTGCCTTTAAAACTAAGAGACAATTCAAATCACCTGTCGCCTCTCAAATCTGTTCACTTGAATTAACACTTCACAAGCAGGGGGCAACTTTAAAAAGCTAAGCTGATGAATGCTGTGGCCCAAACCTAGCATCCCAAGAATCCTGGACACATAACCTTCCTTACTGCATGAAGTTCTGCTGTGCACCCCATTTTTACTCTGCAGAGACATTTGCATAGATTTGCTTGTCTGATCTTCAATACCTGTTATAAATGGATTTAATCTCAGGATGCGGTTTTATTTAGAGAGATGTGTTAACTTATGTCCTTTATTGAACAATCCAGAAAGGAAATTAAACATTATTTTTAACATAATTTTTAATTAGTTATTAGCCATGCTTCACCTTCGGAAACATGCTGATTCATTCTCACTATTAAAATAAAAGCCTACAGAGGTGTGATTAAGCCTTCAAAACTGACACCTCTTATTGACTAGGAGTTAACTATGTGTTTCTTTGCAAAATATAAAATTATAAACGTGTTTTTTTTGCACCAGTGAAATATATACTTGATGCCTATTTTGCCATGGCTGCCTCTTCTGTGCCATTTACAGGGAAAGATCTCCGATGACACATGCCAATCTTGCACGTTTAGATAGTAAATAGCCATTAGTGTTACTATGATGTGTAATCAAGGTTTCATCAAAAAGGAGCTGGTATTGGATATAGCATCTACTGTTTTCACATGTTGTACATTGAGAAGGGCACAGTCCTGAGGCAGTTGCTAAATGGCCTTTCATTACATTTATTAACCCACTGGATAACTATTATATCCAGGTGGATGATTAGCATTCATAACCTGATACCTGGTAACAGATGTGAAATAGATAATGTTTTCACAAAACTACAAGGGAGATTGTTAACAAATCAGATTTTAATATCCGTGACATCACGGATATTCAGGGATTTCAGGGATGTTATAAGTGTGGCATCCCTGAAAAAAATGGAAGTATAACATCCTAATTATAAACTTCTTTAGACAATGAAGCTTGTGGGGGTAAAATACTATGTGCAAAAATAATTCTTCTACATGTTTGCGGTTATTTATATGAGTGTTGCTGACATAATGCTTTGCAATGGATAAAGTTGAACAAAATGATAACAGCAGCATACCTGTTTAAAATGGTGCTGTTATTGTTGTAAAAGGAATGGCTTTATTTCCACTCAATACACTTAAATATAAATGAGATGCACAAATTGGGTTCATCTCACCCAGGTGAATACAGAATGCATTAATATTTTGCATATCTTCTGCAAAATACTAATGCAGGGATGTCAAATTTGCTATTGCTCTGTAGCTGTAGTAAACTACAATTAAAGGATGCTGGGAGTTGTGACCTTATGCTGCAGGGCATATACTGATTTTACATTTCTACACTGCACACCATATGCTGCATATTCTGGGGCCACCTTGTAATAGAATGCTGAAAGCAAGAAGTGAGTGGAGCCTTTGGGCAGGCAGAGGCCCATAGGCGCTCTCTCCAGCTGGGGTTCTCTGTATTGGAAAACACAGCAGAAAATAAGCAGCAGGTATATTTTGTTTTTCCGCTGTTTATGTAATGAAGTAGGTGCCTTTACACGTTTAGTGAAAACCTTTCCAATATACTCTATTAGCACATTTTTTTACTGCTGCTGATGCTTTTATAGGTTTCCTAGCACAATATAATAAGGTGGCTTTGCTAGATTATGTGTTTATTGATTAGAAAGCTCTTGGGGGATTTAGTCACTCTCTACTCATACAGAACCTGCGTTGTAGGTTAATCCCTTCACTGCCAGAGGCCATGTCTGTGAATTGAGAGCATAACAATAAAGTGTTTGTTTCCTTTCGGATTGCAAGAATCAAAGCTAAAAAGCATGATACCAAAAATGTATGTTTGTTTAGCTACAGATGTAGATGTTTTGTACAAATGGCATCTTTTGAAATACATTTGACTAAAGAATTTATTTAAGAATAGTTTAACACTAATGGAGATATATAGGCTGTTCACCTTCCAACACTTTTTTCAGTTCAGTTAGTTTCAGATACTGTAGTTCACCAAAAATGAAGACTTTTTCCAGTTACTTTGTATTTTCTAGCTGACTGTCTTTCTAATATTGAAGTGTAGCTCTAGGCAGATGTAATAATTGATACTATATTTGCTAATATTGCACAGATGCTGCTGAGAAATGTAGCAACTAATGTAGCAAATTGTAACCGATCAGAACTTGCGTCTGAATTACTGAGCTGCCAGACTGAAACACCTGCCAGGATCATTAAGATGTAAACTTTTTTTTTTTTTTTGAAAACGGTCAAAAATAAAATGCAAAGCAATTGCAAAAAGTCTAAATTTCTGGTGAACAATCTAAAAACAACTGAACTGAATAGTGTTTGAAAGGTGAACAACCGCTTAATGGTGGTGGCACACGGGGAGATTAGTTGGCAACCGTCAAATCTTGCTACTGCGTGCAAAAAATCTCCCTGTAATGCCTTCCCACCAGCAAGAATGTGATTCTTTGGGGGGATGGCATACTCGTCGACTTAATTTCCGAAGTTTCCTCATGAGGCAATACGTATGCCATCCCACTGATGGTCGCTTGGCGACTAATCTCTCCATGTGCAACACCCTTAAAAATACCTCTTACAGGAGCTGTTTTTATTTAATATTTTGCATTGTAGTAAAAGAGTTTTGCCGTTTTCTACCCTGAGAGAGACTTTTTCCTGTCTGCTTGTACCTATTGTCAGCCAAGCATTCCAACATGCTAAGAGCCATCAGATTATTACATAATGGTGCTGGTTTAAGATCAAGGAATCCATGAATGTTAAGTGTTTTCCTCTTGAGATAAGTGAAACCTTGTGTCAGCACATATATTATCTCTGGCTGCTGGAAAGATGTTCAAAGTTGTAATTAGTTAGAAATACTATGCCCTGTGGTCAAGTACAAATAGTTTGAGAGTTGGGAAGTTATTTCAATACGTGCACGATCACTTGGATGGAATTTAGGCATACCTATAATTTCCATGATGAAAGGAGTGCCATTCTCTAATCTCTGATGCATTGCTAGTGTGATGTAAAATACAGTAAGTCTGAACACTTTTTAATTACAACTGTTTTTCCTGAATAAAATTTGAATTCCTGTCTGTGAATCAAAGTTAGACAAATCCTTCCCATGACTCATATGAGTCCAGCACTAGTATAATATAATTTTCTTTGGCCCTGGGCCCTTTGTGTTACAGGAGACCTTTTATGTAGGTGTTGGCTTTGCTCATCTTTGTAAAAACATAAAATATTGCCTTTGTAAAAGAAATCTAAAAACAGAGATGAGAATTGTGTAAAAATATTTATTTAAATAGGTTCATTGTGTGCTTAGTCAACCTACAGCCCTCCATCTTCTTGAAGGTAATCTCCCTCTATTCTCTATGATAGAGATGCATTTTGAGAATTACTAAAGGGAAACAGGTTTGCTGATTTATGTAATCCCCACAAGTTTTCCTGTGTTGGCATGGCCAATCTCTTCACACTGTTGTCTCACATGCATACATGATATTTTGTTTCATGTGGAAAGCAGACAGTTGAACAGTGTATTTGAGGGGCTATAAGTCCCAATAAGAATATGTGTAATAGACTATGTGCTAGCCTCACTCAGCCTATAGCTAGCAATATAGGATGGCAAATCTGATTGAACACTAATGTCCCTAGACAAAAGTTGCTTCTGGTTTGTAGTTCTTATCCATTTTTTAAAGCAGACCTATATTGTGCTGCATAATTAACTTGAGAATCGAAAAAAAAAAACTCATTCAGAACCACATATTCACCCCGTTATGACTATTATGTTTAATTGGAAGTAAAAAAAAAAAAATTATTAAGGGGGATACTTATTTTTTAGTTACAAACCATATGATCGGAATACCCGCCTTACGGGTACTAGTGCTTTTATGTTATTTTTTTCACTTCAGCAATTAAGCTTTATAATATTTGGGCTACCCCTGTCTTCTGCTCATTTTACACACACATTGGGCATAGGTCATGCTGAAAACATGATGGAGCTTATTGGAGCCACAGCGGCTTGTTCATTTAAATGTTCACATAATCATTGGCTGTGTTATTAAAATGTTTTATTTATTTTAACACCCTAATGTGGATTTCAAAAACCTTGCATTTTGTAGCCCTATCACAGAATAAAAAAAAAAGTTTTATTACATAGGGAAATGCTGTTTCTGGTTTAAATATTGCCTTACCTTGGATATGACTGTGTTTTTACTTCAATTTACCCTTGTGCGGATGATCAGAAATTGATGCTTAGAGGAAGAGAAAGCAAATGCCTTTGGTGATTAAATCAGTAAATTTCATAAGCAAAATAAAGTGAGATTACCCAGAGCCTTAATAATGCTGCATGCAATAGAATATTTTGATTTATGATGTGCTGTTAAACAAAGGAATATTATATTATTCCAAAGGGATCTGCTGTATCTTTGAATAAATACTGAGAGAAAGCTTTTCTGTCCGTGAACAGGAATTGACAGGGTATAAACCCAAAGTAAGAATAATCATTCAGGCTAAAACATAAAATAGAATTATGTTACATTGTAAGCTTTAATGAGCTGGGCCCTCTTTACCTGCTGTATTAGTTTCAAAAGCATGCTCCTTAAGTACTTAAACTCTCATTTAGTTCAAAGACCTGGGGTTAGTAGTGGTCACAGGTACAGTCAGTATTAGATGGTGTTAAGTCAGCCCTCCAGCTTCCCCTCCACATTTGTCAGTTCATATGATCAATATGCCCCATCAAACATCTGACCTTAGGACAGGTGAAGAGATAACTCCAATAGTGTGATACGGTTATTAGAATCATAGCCTGCACCACTTCTAAAAAATACTTGCCCAAACGATTCATCCAAAAGTAACTCCAAGCTGAGGTAATTTTACATTAATATTAATGGACATTTAGTGAGAACTCATTAAATCACCTGTGCACCACTTTCTAAATATTACTGGCATATCTTTGTTAAAGTAGCCGTGTCCACTAGCACTGATTTTCACTGATTTTCAATTTGTATAAACTCTTCTGTAGAGTACTTTGGCGAACATGCCGGTTCCTGGGTGTCCTAGGCAAGGCCCCTTACCCGCTTCTTCTCCTATTCAGATTAAACAATAGTGCAACTGTGCAAGACATTGTAGGCCTTCCTCCATAAGCACTGCCCTAGGCACGTGTCTGTATAGAAAACTGAGTCCTTCATAAATGATAACTTTATATAGATCTGCCATATTGTATTCTCTCATGTTCCTTGACTAAAGCTGAACAGTGCAACTGAAAGCAGAAAACTGCATAGAGAGATTTGATTTGCCTTGTCTTCTGCTAAAGGAAGCATCTAGTCAAATTCCTGCAACTTTTTGCTATGTAAATAAATATCTGCCTGTAACTTAATTAAAAACTTAATTGAGCAGTTGGACAACACACAGCAGACCATCATGATATATTATCTGCATAAGGATAGCCAAATGCATTCTGCTGAGTATATCTACATAAGTTGGTATGGGTCTGTTTCCCAGCAGATATATGCCAGTTAAAAGCTTTCTTTTTTTCTCCAAATAAGCATTGTAGCTGGCCTACTTTCAATGCAGGTTTTCTAAACAATGGCAAGTAGACACACATATTTAACACAGTGCTAAGAAGGATGATCACAGCATAATTACAATGATCACTTGTATATTAGTGTAGGTGGTAAGACTCTGATCAGGAATTAGGAAAAATTTAGGCAAAGGGCACACCAACAGGTTTGTTCCGCTAATGTCTGCTTCCTGCACACTAAGTTCCATTAAATGGGTGGTTCACCTTTGAATGAACTTTTAGTATTTTATAGAGTGGTGGATTCTAAGCACCTTTTCATTTGGCCTTCATGTTTTCTTTTTTTATAGTTTTTTAATTGTTGGCCTTCTTCGTCTGACTCTTTCCAGCTTTCAAATGACTGACCCCATCTAAGGGAGCTAGCACAAGGGCAGATTCTGGAAAATTTAGTCGCCTGGCGACTCATTGCCTCTTCTTGGGGGCGACAATCTCCCTGAGCTGCCTTCCCCGTGCCTGCCGCCTGCTATAATGACAAAATGCTAGCACCAATGCACTTGCGGCGATTCGATTTCTGAAGTTGCCTGACGAGGAAACCTTGGGCGACTTCGGAAATCGAAGAGCCGTGAGTGCATTGGCGCTAGCGTTTTGTCATTATAGCAGGCGGCAGGCACAACGAAGGCAGTTTGGCAGACGACTACATCTCCCCGAATCTGCCCATGTGCTTGAGGCCTAAAAATCAAATGCTCTGTAAGGCTACATGTTTATTTTTATTGCTACTTTTTATTACTCCTCTTTCTATTCAAGCTATCCCATATTCATATCCCATAGGGTAATTTGAACCCTAGCAACCAGATTGCTGAAATTGCAAACTGGAGAGCTGCTGAATAAAAAGCTAAAGAACTCATTATTGTAAATTGTCTCAAGATATCACTCTCTACATTATCTCTAAAGCTGGCCATAGACGCAAAGATCTCATCGTAAGATCGTACTTGTGTGTAGAGTCCCGTCATTTTTCGTCCGACGGAGATCGGTCGATCGGACAGGTTAGAAAATTTCTGTCTTCTGCGGGTAATATCTCTGCTTGTATTGCCGATCGTACGATTTTCAGTGGGAGACTTTCACTAGCTTTGTCTATCGTACGATTGCTGTCAGGGGCAGAACATCGGCTGATCTGTTCTTTAACTACTTTATTTGGTCGGAATGGTAAGACTTTGATCTGAATGGTTAGTGGCAGGTTGGGAGATGGGAAAGTCCGATCGTATATTGCTTCGTACGATCGGATCTTTGCGTCGGTGGCCATTTTAAGTTAACTCAAACACCTTTAAGGAAAAACTCAATTTACATCTTTTCCTTTATAGAAGTAATCACCAGGGTAAGAAATTAACATAGTGGTCAGTTTCAAGATGCCCTGGTACATAAGAGAAATAAAGTTTTATTTTCATATCATTATTTCTTTTAAAGCCCACCATTATTTCACAAATCAATATACAGGAATCCATTATTTTAGCAACAGGGTTGTTAGATTGGTTGACAATGCTATTTTGTAAAAAATACCTATTTGTGGAATCATATTCTTTTTCTATAACCAACTGTGGGGTATGCCATGATTCAGTCAGTCTTGTTGGCCTTTCTGGAGTATTAACTGCAGATATACAGCATCGTAACTACTGGGAGAACATGGGGAGCAATTGCACCTGGGCCTGCTCCCCCTCTGCGCCTGTCGGAGACCACTCAGCAGCAAATGTGGTAAGGAAAACGCGTGTTGGGGGGGTGGACTAGCAAGAGGATAGTTACGTTACTGCAGATACAATGAAAAAGCCCTACAGTACATATCTGTCTTTGTTGGGAGAATAAATCTGAGCATAATTTATATAGGCAATTAAATCAAGAAAGACTTGGGTAATGAACCTAGTATCATTTTATTGCTCTGTCCCATGTAACTAAATCCAAAGAAAACATTTGCCTGCAGTTTTAGGAAACTAAGTTTTACTGTGACTAGACTAATGATGGAAGAATTTTCTATACTTTGTGGAGGCTAGAAGTAAAAAGGCCTCAATATCAATTATTAGTTGGCAAGTATAGAGAAAAGTTGGTTGCAGTGCTGGCAGTAAGTGCTAAAAACTGACCCCTAAGGAGCCAGTATTAAATAGTTGATAAATTTGAAGCACCCCACTACCAGTTTGTCAGGGCACTATTCCACGAAAGAAGATTGTCGTGTTACTGCAATATTACCAAGTACATGCCACATTTAGTTAAGATTTATAGGGATTTATAATAAACAGTTTGTTGAGTAATAATCCCTTTATTATTTTTAGGAACACATCACGCTTTAACCAGATATCTGAAAATAATGAAACACTCTCCTCCCCAAAAGGACACTACACTGGCACAGTTGTAGCATTTTGATTTTACTTTCTCATTTGTCTTGGTCTCTGGATTTTTTATTACTTCATCTTAAATAATTTAAAATTTTCGAACCAAAGGGCTTGAACTATCCATTAATTTACATTAGTAATTTATACATCTGGATAAATGGACGTGCTGTTGCTGTAATAGTCCCTTTTAGTACTGAAAAATCCACATAAACCAAACTTGTTCCTGGAATATTATCAATAATATCCTTATCTTTAATGCATTTTGATTTATATCTTTCCTAGACTGCATTTTATGATGCTGACTTGAAAGATTCTGTGCAAGCCTATTGTCAAGCAACAGTGAACAGTGCCACAGCATTTAGTTGCCTTTTTTTGGTTCCACATTCTATTCTATATACTTATCAGCATGACTCGTTATAAAAACTAATAGTGAAATTTAAACAATTGTCTACATTTCAGTACAGATATAGAACCTGTTATTCAGTGGCAACCAAAGTAAAAAATTCAAAAACTGTATTGCAACTCTGCTCATTGTGAATGAAAAAGCACATATATGGTCAGATTGTATAATTCAAGCTTCAAACAAAGTGCTGACACTAGTATTTAATTGTTCATTTAGTCATTTGGTGTGGAACAACCCAAATCAAATATTAGGGCAGGTGTATGAATAGGAACAAATGTTGTTGTCTCTCCAATTTGCTTATAATTTTAATAGAAACACAGACATATGCACCATGGCTCTCGCCTGTGGAAGAAAAAGGCAGAGCAAAAGGAGAGAATAAAAACAGCTGTTTTTATATTTTCTGCAGTATCAAAGAATTGTATAAATTGTACTCACAGTTTAGTTTTAATCTGTTATAATGTCTTTTTTTTTAGCAGTAAGAGCATCTGTTAACAGCAGAGCATTAAATCTCCTTTTTTGTTTACTTATTTGTTTTATCGTACAGGTATTAATTTTCTTGGCAATTTTAATTAAAATTTTATTTCCATAGACTTATACAACTCCAAATGGGACCCATTCTGACTCTGTCGGTATGGTTTTTCCACTTTATATGTGCTATTTCAAATATGCAGAGAATTTGAATGAAGTCAGATACTGTTCTAGAAAGAAACGGAATCTGTTATAGTAAATATGTGTGAATGATTCTTCTGTAACAACAGGTTTGTATTTGAGGAGTGCATCAGAATGACAAAGGAAAAGCATATACTCGGGAAATACCCTAGCATAGTAGCATACTTTTTAAAGCCATTATGTTGCATATATTGCATTTGGCTGCAGATACATGAAAACATGGACCAGTGAGCAGCTTGGGCTAACTAAATGCTGTCCCAACAAAATATTTTTCTGTCATATTAGGAATTGAGATATCAAATATTTATGTATATTATTAATTTACTGATTTTCTTTTGGATGAGTTCACCAGTTAGTTGTTAAAATTAGTGACAGTGCATGAGCATGCTGCAGGAGGCAATTTTTGTGTGCTTTTCAACTGGGCTGAAGATCAACAAGCATGCCATCCAGTTGATTAACAGCAAAACACCTAATGTAACCTTCATTAAACCTGCTTATTACATTACTTATTAATTATGGGGGAATTACAGCCCCTGGCAACATCATTGATCATAAAATGTGAAGGTTCTCAATGAAAAATTGGCAGGTAATGCAGGAGCACCCCATAAGGAGGTAAGTTTAGAAAGCTTTAGAAACAGAATGCACAAAAATGACAGCAGGTAAATCTTTTGGGGTTCACATACGGTCAGCTATAGGGTTGAAATTCTGAAGTGGCAAGGCATTAGATTTAGGGGTTATATTGCCCTATAAATTTGACAGGCGTTGACAGACAGAGTCAGATGTCCTGCTGTCCAAGGCTGCCAGGTTGGCAGTTTTACAGCCGAATTAGACTATTAATTTAAAGCCCAGGTGGGTTTTGAAAGAACAAACTAGCCAAGGTACGAATTTGGGCCTTTGGCTGGTTTGTACTTTGGAAATCAGACAAAGTTTTATCTTGCCCTAATGTACCAAGCCTGCACCTCCCAATATTGGGTAATGTCGTTTTTGTTCAATTTGAAGACAGCCAAGTTTAATGTAAGACTACAATACCCAGCATGAAATGGGACTGACTTGTGTAGAAGTCGGGAGTTATCAGATTTTGGGCAATGTTCCTGGTCTCCCCGTTTAGGCAGAAGATTGCACCTGTACGCCTGGCCTCTCAGTGCTTGGGGTATAGGAGGATGGCCTCTCCACACTTCAGTGAATGTAATTAACTCCAGCACACACAAATTGCTCAAGGGATTCCTCCCGTGTTTAATGTTAAGCCAACAACACAATGTTTCGGGGGCGTACCCCTTCGTCGTTTCAGGGTTCCATTACTAGGAGGTAAATGTGCTAGTGCAAAGATCCACTCTACCACAAACCTACCCAACCAGCAGCAAGAGTTTGAAGGAAGATGTAATTTTGCATTTTAGCTACAGGAGAGAGAGAGTTCTTCCCGTGCTCTTGATTGTTCTTTTGGCAGCATAGTGTTTAGAGGGCATGGAATGTCTGGGTCTTTCTGACCTCAGCTGGAATTTTACATTGTTCAGAACACTGCTGCCATGCTCGGCATTAGCCTTCATTACTACAGCCGCACATTTTCGTTCCAGGCATCTTTCACTTGAGTTCTTTCTTTAGAAAAGCATGTGTGTCTATTAGGAAGGGTGAAAGCAATCCGAGTAGTCAGTGTGGGTACTAATCCTGATTGTATTTGAAAGACAAATCAGTTCAGCCATCCTCTTAAGTCATTTCTCCACTGCAGCCTTATTTCAGGCCAGAACAAAGTCACTATGTTTATTAAAGGGAAAATCACGAAAATGAAAATTTAATATTAGCTTCATCATACTGAAATAAGAAACTTTCTTAATACAATCAATTAAAAATGCTGTACCATTTCTGAAATAACCAAGTTATTCTTCACTATTCCTCTCTCAGCATCTTTTTCTCTTCATTCTCTCTTCATTTAGGAGTTCTGAGTGTACAAGTGCACTGTGACATATTTTCCTAAACTGAGGGCAATTACTATTAGGGATGCACCAAATCCACTATTTTGGATTCGGCCGAACCCCCGAATCCTTTGTGACAGATTCGGCCGAATACCAAACCCTAATTTGCATATGCAAACACACGTGATTTTCCTCCCCACCCCTAATTTGCTTATGCAAATTCGGGTTCGGCCGGGCAGAAGGATTCCGCATCCTGCTGAAAAAGGCCGAATACTGGATTCGGTGCATCCCTAATTCCTATGCAATAAGTCAGTTTGCCTGATCACATCACACAATATTACTTTTTTTCATATTAACTTACTCTACAGGGTAAGCAAGGAGAAGGCTTGCAAGTATGAGCTTACAGTCTGCTGTGGTTTCACAAAGTAGAGTGCCTTGCAAGCTGCCATGTGAATACAGCTCTGGGATTTCAGCCAGGTTTCTCCCACCAAACTGTCACCATCAAGCTTCTGCTTATGATTTAATATAGGTTTAATAGCTTTCCCATTAAGAGCTGAACCATTTTTTTTCCAAAAATAAGTATGTTTAAAAGGTTTTCTGTATTTGCCTTGCATCAGGGAAAACAAAGTAATAGTTAAAGTAGGAAGTTGTTGCTGCTTTTTAGCAGTTAATGCTGCAGTCCTATTCCAACGAGATGGTGTCTGCACTAACTATTAGTAGTAAAAAGGCTGGCATCTCATGAGAATATGTACCAAAGTCTAAAAAATATTTTTATCTATTTATTGTAACTTACTGAGTTTTATTGTGTGACATATTCATGGGCAACCCCCATGAGAATTCCCCAGCATTTTAGGGAGCAAAAATCTTCTTGATATTTTGCATTTTTGTGGCACATATTAGTGTCCCTTTAAAGCTTTTCTTTTTCAACTGACATTTTTTTTATATAATTTTATAGGTGTACTCAATGCTCATAGTGATGTGTACTTGTTTACTGGCCTTGATACTCCATAACACTAGAGTAGTGTGATTGTTAAAATGATATTAGAAATTGTAATCTTATTATAACCTAGGGGTTCTCTGAACACTTTTTGTACCACAAAGAAAAAAAAGAGGCCAAAAAGTCTGAAAAAGCCTTCCATTAAAGCAGAGGGGTTTTCAATGTGGTCATATTGGCATTATGCTGTAATGATGAATAAACTGTGTTACAGTCAGAGCCAACGTAGTGGTAATTTTTTTAAGTGGTTTCTAAAAGTATGTAGAGCAGTTCTCCTGATACTGATAATTGCATTGTGTTGCTAGTCCCTATCTGAAGGGGTTTACTAATATATTTTCCTCGTAATTGGATTTTGAGACTATTGCTGATCTGGATCTCCTGATGCTTTTTGTGATTTGCTTGGTTTTTTTAGCCTCAGCTGCCAGACTATTCCTTATTTGATTGTTAGCGTCTCTGTTGATCTTATGGAGAGATTAGAGGAAGTAATCTAAATATTCAAATCTTTATCAGCAAAGTCAAACACAAAATAGATAACCTAGATTAGTGGCAGAGATTTGTTGTGTTACAGTCTGTACGTGCGCCTACACTGGTAAATTGCCAAGCCCCTAGCCTTATTTTTCAAGAAAACACTGAATCCTAGACTGCTACTGTATTGTCCAGTAAGACAAGAATTTACTATATTGATTGAAGCCCATTATAAACCTGTTCTTTTATTTTATCGCTGCAGCAAATGTGCTATGAATTGAGAATGGCTTTAAGAAAATGTTATGACTTGCATTATAGGTGCTACAATCCAAGAAGAAATACTGGGGCAAATGTTTTTGATAGTGCCTTCTTCGTAAACTACTACTATATTTTGTTGGGAGACTTCAGACAAGATAGACACAGACTTGTATAAATGTTAGACAATGTATGTTTAAAGTCCTTGGCTGTGTGAAATTGCTTATGCTTTTCCTTCATTACCAGAGCTGTCAACCCCAACTGTCAGATTTTTTAAGTTTGTATATACAGTATGCATGTCCTTGTATGAGGCTCCATGACACCAATAGTGAAAAACAGAAAGCCACACCCTGTGATGTAAAAAATGAGTGTACCCGTACCCTTTGCGGTGATGTGGAGATATGGATTGATTTGTTAAGCCCACAGGGCTTGCGGCATTTGTTTTAAGAAACATTTTCTGTATGCATTCGAACATAATGTTGATTCCAAACGAATAATTGTAATTCCAAAAATATATATACCCCAATTTTCACTTAGTAGGGATTTTGTCTATACTCATGAATAAGCATTCTCTAGCATTTCATTAAAACCAGTTAACAGCTGAAGGACCACAGATTGTATCTTCTTACTGTAACATTAGCAAATATGTATGGAAGGAGCTGCATTTAATCTGAGATACATGGTCTTTTTTTAGATTGCGGTGGGAAAATGTTTTCTTCTGCGTTCTTTAATTGTGTGACAGGAGACTGGAGTCTACTATGTCAAGAATAACAGGAAGTGATAAGGATGTTAAATTACTTCCTTGGCCCAAAAAGGAGTGCATGATATATCTGGTGTATTTTCTGATATAAACATTTACTTCTGTATATGTGAATATTATGGAAAGCCCTGTTAAAATTAGGCAACTATTAGGTTGCAGACTCTCGGGTTTGTTTCCTTTGCACAGTAGAGACACTCCTTTTTGTTCACAGCTACTATTGGCTGCCATGGAGAAGGTCCTATGAAATGTAGGAATAAAGCTGGACATGCACTTGATTCTTTTCACAATATATCCTGAATTGGTCTTGGGATGGAGCAATTGAATAATGTACTTTTTTAAGATATATGTATCTGGTTAAATTGCACAAAGCTGAATCACACCATAAGCGAAATTACATCCTATGGTTTTTTGCTCAGCGGTCACGAAGAGGTGCTGGCATCATTGGGAAACCAGGTTTACATGACATGTAGTGAAATAGAAGTTGTTCTTACCTGAAAAGTTAAACATTACAGGTGTTGATATAAGGCTTTCATATCTGACTGAAATAATTGCTGTATCAGGTATTTCAAAAGTCTGGATTAGAGATATCTGTAATCCTTTCCTCTTTTCCACTTTTCCTCAAAAAGGAAGAGATATTGAATGCTGTTTAGGGTAATATACTTCATGGCCAGCTAGATGTGACTTTATATTGCCAAAACGAGGGTGGTTCCAGGTTTATTGATTTTGTTGGAGGATGCAATACTAAAATAAGCCTTCTAGCAATGAATTTTCTTTCTTGCATGATAGGAATTGACAAGTTCTAAGTAGTAGCTGTTAAATTTACCCTTTTAGCAGTTTCAAGGTGACCTAATACATTATATGAAAAACAGGCATCTTCATGATGGGGTTCATGGAAGCATACATGCTTGTACATTAACATATCATATAACATATGGGAAAACAAATGAGAGAATATTGCTTCTTTTCCCTGAGTATAGTATATTTTATCTATTAACAGAAACCTATACATTGTGATTTGAATTTCTAGGCAATAAGCTGCCAGCGTCATTTGCACAATATAGATTTGTTTTCATGTAACATCTTATTGACCTTTCCCTTCTCTTTTTCCTTTTAGGTAAGTGACCTTTTTGTTTCTTCCTGATCACCGATTTATTGAATATCCATCATGCTCAGAAACCTGAGGTTGGTCATGTGTAAAATGTGCTCCCTCTGAGGTGTACAGAAGTTATGGATCAGCAGTCAACTCTTATACCAGTACTGTGAGTTTGTAATTTGTATCAAGTTACCATTATGGTACAATATTATTATCCACTGTTTCATTTGCTTTATGTGGTGCCTGTTTGCTTTCAAAGATGTTTATATTATAGAGCAAAGGTTCTTAACGATTAGGTTGGAACCCAAGATAGATTGGCATGTTGGTTAAGGTAGTTCAATTTTAAATTTGCTCCTAATCAGAAGAGTATATTTAATTTGTAGGAAATCACAATTATAATTAGATACATGATTAGTTCTATATTTAGGTCACAAAACTGTCTAGATTTTGTAAACTCCAAAATTCATTATGAAAAGAAAAAAAAGGAGATTTTAAGCAGCTTTCCAATAAACCTTCATTTTTGAAAAGTTGATTGATAGGCCTATAAATAATCATTGGAATTGGGGCAAATGTAGTCTTTATTGGAAGAGTGTTACAGAAAGAGGACAGATACTGCTTTTAATTGCAGATAGACTTAGAAATTATTTATAGCTATTAAAAAGACTTAATGCATATTAAGTTGCTAAGAATGTAATTTCTTTCATTAGATAAAATGCCTTTTCTTTGGGTCCTGTTTTATATTAGGTTATCAAAAACCCCATAACTGCTGTGTTAATCTCTTACACGTTTTACTAAACAGTGAATCCACTTTATATAGGTGTATGAACTCATTAACCTGTAAAACCGATTAGTCATTTAATACCATGTTCAGCAGAAATTAGTGACAAAAGTTTAGGATGACCACCTGTTTGAAGAACAAGAATAAAATCTAAAACATTCCATGTTTAAAATACCGTCATGTTATCGTTTAATAGCTTATTAATTTACACCTTGTTTCTCAAACTGTGAGGCCAGATCAGTGCCTTTCTTTCTATTTTGCTCAGTATTAAATGAGAACTAAACCCTAAAAACGAATGTGGCTACAAATGCCATATTTTATATACTGAACTGATTGCACCAGCCTAAAGTTTCAGCTTCTAAATGGCAGCAATGATCCAGAACTTCAAACTTGTCACAGGGGATCACCATCTTGGAAAGTGTCTGTGTCACTCACATACTCATTGGGCTCTGAGCAGCTGTTGAGAAGCTTAGGGGTCGTCACAAATTATCAAGCAGAAAATGAGGTTTGTCTGTAATATAAGCTGATGCTACAAGGCTGATTATTAAATTCTGATGCTAATTGCGCTGGTTTCTGTGCTGCCATGTAGTAATAGTGACCGCAGCATAGAGCATGTGCAGTGAATCAGCAGAAAAGAAGATGGGGAGCTACTGGGGCATCTTTGGAGACACATATCTTTACTGCTAAACGGCTGTGGTTGGTTTGGGCTGGAAGAAGCACAAAACATAATGTACAACATCTGTAGCCTAATTCTTTAGTTACACTTTAGTTCTCCTTTAAGTAAACCTTTTATGGAGACCTAGGAAGGTGTTGTGTTTACAGTAGTGGTATTTCAAATGGTTGTTTCTAGGTGCCAACTTTGTACAGTGTTTGAGGCCTCAGAGCTAGGTAAGGTAAGCTTGGCCAGGTAAGCAAGGCATATTTAAGAGAACTTGCACTATTTAGGGTACTATACCCAGAAACTTCCTCCTTTTAGATTTTGTTCCATCATCAATTGCTTTAGTGCCTTGTACCATAGGTTTACTATGGTTAACTGTTGCAGCAGTTTGCCCCCTGTATACCTAGTTATGAAAAATGGATAATGAGGGCAGTACCAGCTATTCCATCTGTCCCACTTTTCAGAACAGTTAAATTGTATGTGTTCAAAGCCTCTTTGCTGGTAACACTGCCGTTTTGGATGAAGCCTACATTTTATAAATGTAAATGGCTCCAGACAAAGTATTTGATATTCAGTAAAGCAGTTTTCTCAGGCACTTGGAAATTCACTTGGAAATGTAAATTATATTCCTGTGAAAAGTACATCAGTTACTGCACTTCAGCCAACCACTAAGTATGCTTGTATATATTCTTTAAGGTATCAAGTCTATAAAACCATACCATTCACATGCAGAAAATCTATCCATCTTGCCTTTCTAATGCCCCGGTTGTTGCTAATACAACAGCAATGTGTTTGCAGGCATGTACCTAAAGCAGAAACTACCTTATCTATCATCATCTACAAAAGCACAAGGTAATTTTCATATATCAATTTATAGCATCTTTTATGCTGTCTTTTACAGTAATATTTAGATGGGTATTCTTAATATACAATTTCTGTAATATGTTTGACTTTCAAAAGATTAAAATAGATAATAAAGGTGCCTTTGTGTGTCCAGCTGTTCAACTGGGACAGAGTTTTCCCTTTGTACTTATTTTTATTGTTACAGAAATGTTTTAAAACATTTTTTTTGTTTTTATAACAAATTTTCTATTAACCCAGAAATATATGTACAATCAACAGTTTCTGATTTTGTAATCTTTTAATAAAGGCTCCAATACTGTATTCATCAGCATTCTGTGAAATAATATCATAGCAAAGACCTGGTAGGCAAATAAAGCCCCAGAGCCAGGGTGTAGTTCACCTTCACACAACTTGTTTTTTGCCAACTGTAATAATTTTCTGTCATTTTATATCCTTTTTTCTAATATCAACATTTGAAAATATTTAGGTTTACTTTTCCCACCCTCTTGTGTTTCCCACAGCAAGCTTTGTTGCCAACTCTCTAAAATGTTTGTATGTTGAAACCGTTTTAGCTAGTTAATGGCATTTCTCAGTTCAAGGGGTTGTTCACCCTTGGATTAACTGTTATTAGTATGTAGAGAGTGATCATTTGCAATTGGTCTTCATTTTTTATTATTTGTGGTTTTTGAGTTATTTAGCTTTTTATTCAGCAGCTCTTGTAAATTCAGCAATCTGGTTGCTAGGGTCCAAATTACCCTAGCAACCAGAGATTGGAATATGAATAGGAGAGGGGTTGAATAGAAATGAGTAATCAAAAGTAGCAATAACAATACATTTGTAGCCTTACAGAGCCTTTATTTTGTAAATGTATGTATATATTTTTCTTTGTAAAGCACTCCTTGAGGGCAAAGCACTGTACAGCAAAACAATAGATTAGTAGTAACAAACAAGGGGTCATTGGAATAAAAAGTAACAATAACTGCATTATTAGAATACAATTCACATACATATAAAATATAATTACAATGCAGATTAAGTGCTCAGTGTCAAGGAAACAAAGGCTAGAGGACCCTACCCCGTAGGGCTTACAGTCTAAATGGTAAATGGGATCATTTGGAAATCAAAAATGAAGGTCAGTTGAAAAGTTGCTTAGAATTAGCCATTCTTTAACACACTAAAATTTAACTCAAATCAATGTATAACATTAATGTATGAAATTATAGCAGTTTATACAGAGTGACCATTGTAGATGCCATTGGTTAGAGCTACTCATGGGTATTTTGGCTGCCTTGAGTAGCAAGTGACCTGCATTAATTCACTGTGTTTTGTGCCTCCCCCCCCAGATAACACAGAACAGAATCAATGCAGTAACAACTGCACCAGTTTCGTATTAGCAGAAATTCCTTTTTATCTTAGCCTGAGAATTCATACTTGCAAGAAACTTTTGTATCTGAGAATTACACATTCAATAAGTCTATATTAGCACTGCATATTTAATGAGGCATAATTGCCAGTTTAACTTTTTTCCCATTATCATTAGAGTTCAAGTATGGTTTAAGTTGTGCATTCTAAGGGCTCTGCCTGTGGCCTTTAAAATGTCATAGCATGAAAATAAATAATAATGAACCATTTATGTGATTGATCTTTGTGATTGTATGCTCTCTCAGTTATTCAATTTTCTATAATTAAGGTGTTAATTTCCTAGTAATTTCCTGGTGATATAAATGCAGTAATGCAGTAAACCACTGTCCTTGCTTCACTCTACAGTCGGTGCTTTGTTTATTAAACAGTAACTGTAGCAAAGTTCCTGTTGCTACTGTTTGTTTTCAGATACAGAAACATTGTCAATGCTTTCCTATATTTACAGACCTTTAGATATTTGAAATTTCTTCCTGGTACAAAACATCATATAGAAAAGTCCTTTCTACCAATGTATCCCCTTAGAATGTAAGTTATGAATAAGATACATTTTCCACTCTAAGGTGCTTTTCAGATATATAAACAACATATATCTTTCCTAATTCTCACAATAAACAATATTTGTTTTTGGTTGCAATTTTCCTTTTGCCATACCCAGAATGTTTATATTATATAATGTTCTAAACACTACCAAAAGCATTCTACAAAAGTATAGCACTAGTGTGGGAATTCTGAATAGCAGTACAGTAAGCTATGATATTTTCATTTGCACTTCCTGCCCAGTACTCTGCAAATCATACCAAAAAAATTGCTTCCTCTGTCCTGCAGAATATATATATATATTTTTCTCTATACCACTTTTTGCATTCAATTGAAATTTGAATTCCTTCTTTGTGGTTTTCAACCACATTTCCAGCCATATATGATCTTGGTGGGACAGTGTATTTTTGGGACTTCGGATAAGTAAATAAAATAAAAACGTTATTTCTTTTATACTTTAGGCCACATCATCGTACAGCACCTGTAATTTCCCCTGAGGTATGAAATCCCATATGTATTAAGTTAAAAATCTCTGGCTTGTTTTCCTTAGAAACCCAATTCCCTGGAGGAGCAGTATTTTTTCACTTTTCATCTCCAGTAGTTCCTAGCACTTATACATGTCTAAAGCTATTATCAGCTGCTAAGCAAAGGTTCCTGTCATACACAATATAAGCAAGGGTTTCAATTTGAAAACCACACATTTGGCACCCTGGAGTCCAGGAAACAGTAAGGTGTATTTTATAACTGGAGTAATTGTATGTAAGAAGTAGCTAGTCATACCTATTAGAAAAATAGCAATAGTCTCTAAAGCTTTTAATACCCAGTGGGTTTCTTCTTCAATTTTACAATAATAAATTTGCTTCAGACATGTTCTTGCAGATGTTAAATACTTAAGCTATCCTAAAATAATGGCAGCTACATCTGTGTATTTTATCCATGTGGTTTTTAATTTTCCGTATCTTAAGACAATCTCCTGTTACGTGCTCATTCATGTAGTAACCATGGCAATACAGGAAACAATCTCAATTCTCTCAAATTTAGTAATGATCACCTTGTTTTTGCTATGATAACTAGGAGATGTTTATGCCAAATTTAAAGCACTGTCTAGATATATATGGTTGTTCAAATTTACTGGTAACCTTGCATTTGCCCTTACTTTTCACTAAGAACTTCTTTTATGTGGGGCAAAAACATTCATACGATTGTTGTTTTCCTGCCTTAATGGAAACAGCTCAGCTTAATACAGATCTACACTGATCTCTGCTGAGGGAATAGACCTTCTCCTTCTCCTGACCAGTCCTGAGAGGCTGGATCCCTGGGCTAAATAAAATAAGGTTTGTTTCTGGTTACAACAGATTATTTCTTTACGCCAAGAACTGGAACTGGAAAATAATTAATGAATATAATATAGCTTGCTTCATTAGTGTCAGGGCATAGGACTTGGCAACAACATGTCTTTTAATTTACAGTCCATTGTACTCCCCTTTACTCCCGAATACAGAACATGGACTAAGTGGGAATTGCACCGGGGGGGGGGGGGGGCGGGAGGCTGCAGTTTTATATGAAAAGTATATGAGGCCTAGGGAACATTCCATAATGCTGTATTTTAAACTTGCACTGCTTTAAACTGGCCACAAGCACAAAACGTGTATTATTTGGTCATTTTCTGTATTTATGTGTATGTGAGCAAATTGTATCCATGCATGAAGCCAAACGGCTCAAATTTTTAGACTTTTGGCATAATGACATGATTGTAAGGGCTAGCTAGTGTGCAGTACCTTTAGAGGGCATTCATTCTCATCAATCAAAATCTATTACCACGCATTTTGCAAAGGTATGAAGTAAAAACATATACTACAAGTTCTAGAGCTGAATTATATGGAACGTATGATGTCCTACAGAAAATTCTTTTAAACCTTTGGGGAGGTTGGGGTGTGTAAAAAGTACTTGAAAAACATTTGGAGGACAAATTATACTTTTTACTAATTGCTCAGGATGAAGATACCATAGCATATCTTATTGCCCCCTGTATGGGCCCCTCCAGTGATCTACCCAACAGATATCTGGATACAAATCAACAAGATATCTGTTAGGCAGATTTGAAAATCAGTATTGGTGACGGCTGCATTGGCATGATTCCCTTTTAAGGATCTCCATTGGGATGCAGTTTTTATACTGGGAGTCAAGCAATGAAATCAGCCCAATTTGGCCTTGCATGTGGGTGACCAATTCATGCACAGATATGCTTGTTTGGCAACCTCATTGATTGAGTGGATCGATTTATGTATGGTGCGCATTAGGTATAAGAATACATAAATACATACCCCCATATGTATATATAAGGCACTAAGTTTGCCCAGGAGCAGTAACCCATGGCAACCAATAAGATGATTGCATTTAAACAGATGACTAGTAAATTCTACCTGCTGATTGGTTGCTACAGGTTACTGTCCCTGGGCAAACTTAGTGCCTTTTATTACATAACCCCAATAGTGCCTAAATAATTACAGTATATACTGCATGAAGTATATGTTTTTACTCTTCTGAAAATTACACCCATCAAGAGAAGAATATGTACTTCTAAAATCAAGGGGATGCTTTTTTGCTCCTCCTAAGATCAATGGAATTACTTAAACGGAAGTTATTGTGTCAAATAATGTTGGTGATGAATCATCGCCTTTGCTTGCATTTCCTTTCCCACATAAAGTCATTTGCTCTTATGAGCTGTGGTAGTGAAATGTTATATCTTTCCTGGATACTGAAACAACACAGTATGGAAGAGGTGGAGATACAGCCTTGATTATGAAATAATACTGTCGCCAGAGGCAAGATCCAGTTTCTGAAGTAAGTATTCTGTGCTGTTGCTGTATTAATAATATATGGGCCAGAAAAAGACACAATAGAGGTTGGTGCTCAAAACCAAGATCGGCACCCCCTCCACAAACAATTCATGGAAACTCACAAAGGAAGCAGACAGTTGCTGAACACAGTCAATTGGGAAAGTAGAATGAGAGACTAAGTCCTAAACTAATATAAGAGAGGGAGGGGATGTTATCCTACAATTAATGGAAAGGGAATATAATTGTGAGTGCAATGCTTGTTTGTTCTGCGTTGGATTGTTGTACTTCCTATTATAACTATGTATTATGTACTCGTGAAATTCCCATGGATAAACAATATGTGTAGATTAAGAGCAATCAGCAGGTGCAGATATGGTGCTAGTTTACGTGGCATTAACGGTGGCAGACAGGAAATGACATCACTTCCTTTTAACAGTTCCCTTAAAATTGAGGCTTTGGAAGATGTTTGTGTCACATTTTGATTCCTATAAACTGTTTTGTTTACATTATACAGTAGTTTCTCAGTTGGCAGTTTAGTTGGTCGCATTTGTTTTAACAATAGTAACTAATAATAGTAACCAAGTTAAAATGTGCCCTGTTTATATGCTGGAATTATTTTTCATATAAATATATATGACCACTTCACACATGCATAAATGTGATTATACAGGCAACTATTTGTCTGCCCCTCCAAGTGCCACAAATGTGACCTAATTAGCCTTCAGGTTGTTCCTCATAATCTATTGCTTAGGGGCATGAAGGGGAGCCCAACACTTTGGGAACATATGCTTTACATAATTGGCAATTATTTTTTTGTAAATTTAAATTCACAGATTTTTTTTTAATTTTAAAAAATGTCTTTACTTTTTATCTTTAATAATTGAATTATTATTTTAATCATGGAATTCTAGCTCATTGGTTTGTCAGAGACAGCGATCCTTGTAATTAGCTAATGCCTGAGGCCAAGTTAGCTCTCTGTATTACTCTCTGTAATACTTGCCATAGTAATGAACACCACTTCATAATTCCATTGCTTGGTTAGCACACACAGTAGCCACAGTAGTAGGAGCCACTGACACTTATAAGCCATGATGTCTAGTAAAGGCAGATCAGATGTTGGCCCTTGAAAAGTCAAACTGGCTGATTATTGTAACACATACAGACCGGAGATTAAAAAAAGTTCCTTTTTAATTGCAGTTCCCATTTTAGACACGTCATTGCTTTAGAACTGGTTGGTCAGTTTAACAATTTGTGTGCAGGATTACAGATGTTTTTGTGTACCAAGTCTTAAATATGTTTATATACAAGCATTTATATAAACATGCACTTGTACTACCCAAGTATTTACGTAATCCAGAGAACATATTCTTGTAAACATCACACTTTGACTTGCATATCCTTTCTTCAAAGTTCAGTGTCAATATGAATATAAGAATGCCCCTGGGAGGCAGTAAAAGAGCTCACATAAGGACATTTGTTTTTATAACAGGATGTAATTCCAGTGGAAAGCTACCTACTGTGACAGAGCCAAAAAGTACAGCTTTCATCAATAAAGCAGCTTCATATGAATCTGATTTTACTCATGGAGCATCTTTTAGCACAACACATAAAAGCTGATATGATTGTGTCTGGGAGAGGATTAAAGCACTGGATATTTAACCCTTTAAGTGAGCTGTTGGAGTTGCCTTAGGAGAAAAGATTACAACATGTTTTTTCTCTTGAAAGAATACTCAACCTGCTGCCCCTTAGCTGATAATGCACTATTACCTCCAGTGCATTGGCTTACTGGGAGATATTCTACTGTATTGCTGCCTACTGTGGTCTAGCACACTAGTATTTATTTTCCATCAATAAGACCAAACTGGAGCTGAGTCATCACTTTCATACTGCTAACACATGACATGTTGCAGCATTACAAGCATGGGCTAAATATATGCCCCAGACCAAAAACAATAAGCAACCAGTCAGCTTTTGACCCTGATTTTGGTTAAAAGTAATCAAAAGTCAAGAGCTGAATACTATTTATATTATAATAAAGCCTTTAAATGTCTTAATGCTTGATTTAGAGTATGTGAAATATATCTAAAAAGGTCTAGATGTGGTACACTAGCATACCTCCCAACTGTCCCGTTTTTAGAGGGACAGTTCCTCTTTTGACCGCTCAACCCGCTGTCCCTAGTTTGTACTGGAAAGTCTCTATTTTCTTTGCACTGAACAGCCAGAAAAAGAAACAACGTTTCTAACTTAATTGGCTTTGGCAGAGAGCCCAGCCACAGCTGCAGACAAGATACTTTTGTAACAATTTTGAGATAAGCAAGTAAATAATTGTGATAAGATAACAGGTCCCTTTGGAGAAGTTAGGCTCAGAGCTTAAGGGTAAGGCTACACTGGGCGTTTTGGGGAGATTTGGTCGCCTGGCGACTAATTGCCTCGTCTTTGCGGCAACCAATCTCCCCAAACACCTTCCCTCACACTGCGCCGGCTAAAATGAAAAATCGCCGGCACTAATCACATGCGGCGGTTAATTTTCTCCAAAGTTTGGACGACTTCGGAAAACGAATCAGCACGTGTGGTTAGCGCTGGCGATTTTTCATTTTTGCCGGCGCAGAGTGAGGGAAGGTGTTTGGGGAAATTGGTCGAAATTGGTCGCTGCAAAGATGAGACGATTAGTCGCCAGGCGACCAAATCTCCCCAAAACGCCTAGTGTCGCCTTACCCTTAAGGGCAATTCACCTTCATTAGTAAAACTGTAATAACTGAAAAAAAAAAAACTACAGAAATATGTTCAAACTTTCTTAACCTGCCAAATTTTGTAAATTAGGGTTTGTGGCCACAAAAACAGGCGTGGTCAAAATGTTGCCGTGCTACGCGTGCCAACTTTTTTTGTCCCTCTTTTTATTTCCAAAATGTTGGGAGCTATGCAGTTAGTAGGAGATTGCAGTAGTGCAAATGGTATAGGATAAGGGCATGGATTAGTGTTAAGCTGTTAAGGTGGCCATACATGGATAGATCCGCTCGTTTGGCGATGTCGCCAAACGAGCGGATCTCCCTCCGATATGCCCACCTTGAGGTGGGCAATATCGGGCAGATCCGGTCGTGGGCCCTAGGGCCCAACGATCGGATCCTAGCATTCGGTAAACGGGCGGTCGGATCGTGGGACTGCATCAACGAACAGATGCGGCCGCGATCCGACGGGATTTTCTGCCCCATCCGATCAGGATCTGGCCGACTTTCGGCCAGATCTCGATCGGGGAAGCCCGTCGGGGGCCCCCATACACGGGCCAATAAGCTGCCGACACAGTCTGTCGGCAGCTTTTATCGGCCAGTGTATGGCCACCTTTACTTGAGAAAGGGGCAGATTTCTCTTAGTTATAGGTTTGTTGAGATAATCCACTTAAAAGCAATAGTTATATTTGGTGACTGAAAATGGTACAGTGATGGAAACTTGACCCACCTAACATAAAATGAGGAGAAATGTGGGATAGTGGGATTGCAAATGCAATAATAGTTAATGGCCTGGGATCGACCAACAAAGAAAGGGAAGCAAACAGAAACCATGGATAAAGTCTGATCAATACTTGTGATGCTGTTTGATGGGATACTTTGGAGACTATATACAATGAACTGTTATTGCAAAGAGTCACTATACTAGGTCACAAAAGTGCATTCTGCATAGGCATTGTATTGATATAGACCACATTATAAATACATCTATTGGTAACTGAAAAACTATAGTTAATGCTAGCTTAATCACGATAAATACAATAATTTCAGTATTAATAAGCCTTATATACATATGTAATGATACTAATGTGATTAATGCATATATGTAAAGAATCCTAATTCAGATTAACCTATGGCAATATGTTTTATTGAACATTAATAGAGATTAATGCAATTTTTTTTTCCATATAGGGTGTAATTATGTTTTAAACCAATGTTCTTTTCCAGATGCCACAACAGTGCCAACAAATGCAATTTTTTGTGCTCAGGCAATATTGGCAAAGCCTGACTTTGACTATAAAGAGGTTAGCATTCCCACTGAAGCTGTCCTTTCACTCTCATTTGCATATCACTGTAATCTAATGATGTTTCTGTCAAAAGGTCTCAGTGGGGGATTCCTACTGACATTTAACTTTTACAATGTCTTTAATTAGAGAAAGTAATTAATGTAAGTTACAAAAAATCATCTTGTATAAGTTAGTTCAAACTTTACTTATACAGCAGCTCAACAATGTGGCCAATATTCAGGGATATCTTATATTTGGCCATCTATGAGCTGATCCTCTCTAGCTCCTAAATAAATGTCTGGCTCCAATAGTAACCTGACTGTCTCATTGTAATAAAGGAGAGACAGTTTTTTTTTTTAGCTTTGTCTTTATGGGAATGTGGCTCTGAATATTAAAAGTGAATTTATTTAAAATACATATGCATACTGTGTTTAAATTAAGTGGCCATTTATAAGATAAGGAGAAGCCACATTAGCTAGGATATAGGCTAATGGGAATTATACACTGGATTATGTCCAAAAAAATAACCCCATATATGACGACCTCCTATGCACAAGAATTAAACTATTTATTTCCAATGGAAGTCTCAACTCTTTTGAAGGCCACGAATGCCTTTGTGATTTTTTGTACACCCAAGACTCATGCATCCTACTGGTCCATTCATAGCTGCTATATACTGTGTGGCTGCTCTGGGTGTTTATATGATCTCTCTCTCTCTCCCTCTCCTCTCTCCCTCTCCTCTCTCTCTCTCGTGTCTCCAAAAATATTTTAGAGCACAGACACATGACATGTTTCGACAATGTTGCTTAATCTCATCCTGCAATGGGGGTGACATATTGTCCACAAGGTAATGTAAGGCTACTATGGGAAGCATTGGCAAATAATATTTTTTCCCACTGGTGATTGACATTAATGTCGGTTGCAAGGGAACATTGGATGTTTGGCACCCGCACTGAAGGTCGGTCATTAAGCATGAGGGACAAAATGTCCCATGTGCCTGTGCCCTTACTGGTATATGATGTTTTTTTTATAACTAATTTAAGAGGCACAAAGTACAAGTGCTATTCATTGAACTGCAACATGACTGAAAATTTCAGGTGACATGGGATTGTTTCTTAGATTATCACAAAAGACTACACTGCTGACACTCATTCATGACTCTGCATCCATGCCAATAGAGAACAGTCAGATTTGAGAGCCTACCCTGGCACTAAATCAATGTGGGGAAAGGTATAACAATATATAAATCTGCTGGGGACCATTAAAGCAAACCGGTCTTTATATTTGACTGTATTCTAAAATCATTCTAAATTGTTTTTAATTAAAGATAAGCTTAATGGACATAATTAAAGGATGCAACAAAATTGCCTCATTAAATTTTTCCTGTTTATTCATAATGCTCCTTTATAAACATTCTTTTATAGAGTGCTAATAAAAGCATTTTTGCTATGCTAGTTCAAATAAATATAAACCAGGTCTCATAAACTTCGAGAAATGCAAACAATTTGGCTTGTTTGTTTGCCACAGAAGTGAAGCTATAGAATGGATTATGGGAAACTGGTGATTGGTATTACAGTCAGCACATTGTTTTTCAGGGCACATGTGGGAGGTCTGCAGACAGCAAGAACACAAACTTAACATAATAACAAGATGCCCCCGGGCACCAACTCCTCCTGTCATTGATTTTAATAGTAACTGTACTTCAGACATTTTCATCTCTGTGTGTCGACAGTCTAAGTCTCTCCCTTTAATAAGGTGTACACTGGAGGAGGCCAGAAACAGCAGCCCTCTAATTTTGCTTGGAGAAGGCGCCTACTTATTTTAAACTTTGTAATTACTTGCTGGCTAGCAGCACCCTCTCATTACCAGTGACTGGAAAGAATGCTGTTGCTTTCAGAGTATAATTACACTGGCTGGATATTTGTGGCAACGTTAGAAGGGGGAGACTATGGCAGCGTGTTTGTGAAAAGTTGCATGTGGTACAGATAGACAGACATGTGGTTTGTTATTTCAAATTCCCATCCAACCATATATGCTTTACTCCTAAGAAAACCAACACTTGGGAGGAACTCAGACTCATTAAGGAAATACATGTGGGCAGCAAGTTATATGAGGATCTGTAGATTGGGATTGCTGTTTGACCACCAGAGATTAAAAGGGCTACAATGCTAGCCATTTTAATCCCAAAGCTTCTGCTGACATATTGTGCAGCAATGGATAGCAGGCGCCTCCGAGAGAAAATAGGTTAAATGTCTTTTTCAGCACTAGAAGGTCAGTATAAGTAATTCTCTTGAGAACATTTAATTTAAATTAAAGATGTCAAAGCCTTGCAGCTGCTGTTAACTGCACCTTCTGGACTGCAGAAAGTATAGGAATTGTGGGAACTGTAATTTAGAACAACACTTTTAGTATGACATAGAAGTCTTACTAGAAGCATGTGGAGATGTATTCACATAGGTGTCAATTTAATGTATTTTAATCTGTATAATGGAATTTGCTCTCTGATTTCCTCTTGTTCAGCAGCCTCGCTACTTTGTTAGTGTAAGCCAACTACATGCCAACAAACACTGGGTGATCAAAAGTCCCAGAGTGTACGATACACGATTATATCTTTACCCCAATTATACAAAGGAAATGGGCACAGGCGGATTGTAGAACCGCATCAACTATCCGATGCGGTCCTCGATCGCAGGAAAAATCAAACCTGCCCTATCCATATCAGGCTGATTTTTGGCCAGATATTGATCAGGGAGACTGTCGGACGCCCCCACAGGGGCAGATAAGACACCAAATCTGTCTAAAGGACCAATATTGGCAGCTTTATTCTTCCTCTGTATGGCCACCTTTAGACACTTAACTTTTCAACCAAGTTGCAACAAACTTAGGGCAATGGCACACCAGGAGATGAATCACCAGCTATAAATCTTTCTGCTGCTGTGGGGGGACTAATCTCCTGTAAATGCTTTCCCAAAGGCAATAATGTGAATCGCTGGTGGTAAAACCATGTCTCTCTTCATTGAAGAAACTTCAAGCGATTTTGGAAGACTGAAGTGACACATGGGTTTTACCACCAGCGTTTCACATTGTTGCCATAGGGAAAGCATTTACAGGAGATTAGTCCTGCTCAGAAGCAAAGATTTATAGCTGGTGATTCATCTCCTGGTGTGCCATTGCCCTTAACAGTGATATTGTGGACCATAGACAAGCAATTGGCTCCTATTCATTCTATTATTCCTGACAACCACAGTGAACTTGCTCAGCTCATTAGGTACATTTTCTAGCCCCTCAAATCTGCCTTCATAAAATATTAAGAACATAAGCTTACTCTTTGTCAGTGCTTGGAAGATGGCAAATGTTCCAGCTTACTGATGAACTAGGTAGTGCATGTTAGTTGGCCGCCCTGCCCCCTTACTTGCCTAAAATAGCAGCTAAATTAATAACTCCTAGCTTCTCAACAGAGCAGGTGATCACCGCTAGAGATGCAGTGAGAAAAGTCACCCAAGTGACACTGGCTTTATTGCTCTTATATCTAATAGAACTTTTTTCCCCTCTGGAAATTTATGGCAAGCTGGTTTTCTACAATTCTAGGGAATGTAATGCCGATATGTTTTATGCGTATATACAGTATTGTATACAAAATATTTGCTTTGTAATGTTTTCATTATTTTAAAAATTTTTTGTACTGAGCTTGCTCTTTGTTGCATGTGCATTTGTAGTAATATCTTTTTTGTTATCAGCAAAAAATTAAGATATGTCAGAGCTGTAGGATGATGGATTTATGTCTGTTCCAACAACATAGCAAATGTGTCTCTGCCACGCTGAATTGATTCCCCTTAGTGGGTGATTATATGGAGCAATGAGAAATTTTAGGGGAAATGCTATTTAGAACAATGCTTGTTATAGTGTTTGTAATTTTTTTCAGGCATCTGTGACTTCATACTGTCCTTTTGAACTTCATATTTGACGCTAGATAATCTGTTTTTAAAACAATATTTGCAGATTTCTGAGAAATAGTGCTGCAAATATATATATATATATATATATATATATATATATATATATATATATATACACATACATATACATGGAATATTTTTTTAAAAAATCAGATTGTTCTGAAAGCAACCAAAATATGATGGTACTTCATGTTAAAGGGGTTGTTCACCTTTAAATTAACTGTAAGTATGATGTAGAGAGGGGGTTTTCATTTTTTTATTATTTGTGGTTTTTTACTTATTTAGCTTTTTATTCAGCAGCTCTCCAGTTTTCAATTTTCTGCAGTCTGGGTGCTAGGGTCCAAATTACCCTAGCAACCATGCACTGATTTGAATAAGAGACTGGAGTATAAATAGGAGAGGCCTGAATAGAAAGATGAGTACTAAAAAGTAGCAATAACAATACATTTGTAGCCTTACAGAACATCTGTTTTTTAAATAGGGGTCAGTGACCCCCATTTAAAAGCTGTAAAGAGTCAGAAGAAAAAGTCAAATAACTATAAATCTATAAAAATTAAATAATGAAAGCCAATTTAAATGTTGCTTAGAATTAGCCATTCTATACCATAATAAAAGTTACCTTCAAGGTGAACCACCTCTTTAAGGTGTGGCAACGGCACATTTAGTTGCTCCACAATCCCAGTGGGTTTTGTAATTTGGACTTGGTAAACTTTCATTGCAATTGTGTTCAATTTACTCTGAAGAGTGCAATGCATTCATTTTGAGACATGGGATGCACTAGCCCCCCCCCCCCAGTTGGTTGCAACAACACTGGAATTCTAGGGAAAAAAAGTTGCATTATGGGGAAAAATCATGGTGAGTTTGCTTGAAATTGCACTTTCCTCAGTGCACTTGCGGTCGTAAATGAGCCTGCTTGTCTCCATTAAATTGCACTTTAAAAGCATTCTTCATACTGGATCTCCATACCTCCTAGCTGTCTTGTTTTGAGCAATTCAGTTCTGATTTTGATAGCTCAACCAGCAGTCCTGAATTGTTACTGAAATGTCCAAATTTTCTCTTTGATCTTCTGCACTGAACAGCCAGAAAAAGATACAAAGTTTCTAACAATTATCTTGGCAGAGAGCCCAGAACAGCCACCAGGTGCACTTAGATACGTTTATAACAATTTAAGATAAGCAAATAAGTAGTTGTAACAATTTAAGATAATCAGGTCTCTTGGGGAAACTGACTTGCAGCTTAAAGGGCAATACACCTTCATTAGCAAAACTGTATTAACACATACAAACCAAAGAAATGTGTTCAAACTTTCATAATCTGCCAAATTTTGTAAAATTAACATGGTAATTAGGGGGTGTGGCCACAAAAATGAGCATGGTCAAAGATTTTTGCAGCGCTACACGCACCAAAAATGTTGGGAGGTATGGATCTCATACTGGTATAATCATTAATGTTTTTCAGTAAAATTGCATCTTTACAGGATGTAATTGTGGTGTGTGTTTTTTTTTTTTCTTGGACTACTACAGTCTTGCTCTTTGTGGCAGTTGATATACGCCGACAGTCAAACTAGCATAGAATAATGTGAGAGCCCCAGAGTGTGCTTGCCTTAACTGACATTACATTTTACATTGGTTGGGTTTTCTGTTTGAGGCCTATGGCACACAAGATATCGTAATTGCTACTTCTATTTGTGGTGATCTAAGTACTGAAGGTCACCTTAGACCTTTTGACATGACCAAACTGTGCTATGATTGAGAGCTGTGGCAAAACTAAGGGTGATATTTATTAAGGTTTGAGTTTTCATTTTGATTTTTTTTTTTTGTCAAAACATTTTGACAAAATTTTTCAAGATTTGTTGTACCATAACGCTGGAAATAGCTTGAATCCTAAAATACACCATCTCAAACCGTCAAGGTCATGTAAGAGGTCCTTTGAACTATTTGAAGATATTAAATAGCCTTCATGATTTTTTCAGAGGGTTTTGGGGTTTCACAACTTGTAGAATAGATTTTTGAGTTTTTTCTTAAATAAGATACCATTCGAGTTGTGAGTACATTCGAGGTATAAAAATAACCCCCTAGGTTTAGATTGTCATATCGTCAAAAAGCTTTTTGTGTATCTGTCACATAAAAACACACCCTCGAGTAGCTCTAATAGTTGTATGTAGTGTTTGCTTTATTTATTTATTTTTGCAGTATTTTTATAACACGGCTATTATATAGGCAGACCCTGGAGGGCTGTTATTTAGTGCATGGTCTTTTACACATGTCTACATAACTCTCCATATGGAGCTTAACAGATTCACCTTACACCCTCCCTGAAGGATGCATTTAGTGGAAAAACAGCTGTCTCATTTATTATTCTTTTGTGCCTCTTGTTGTAAATTTGTGTTTGTGAAATGAGTATAGGAAACAAAATCCTTCCTGTACCCCACAGCACTGCTCCAGCCACTGTATAAAAGGACTTCAAAAGTGGGAATAACTGATTTTACTTGTTAATTCATTCTGTTGTCCTACTGAGCCTGCCAGCTGGCTAGAAAATACTTCTGGAACGTGTCACATCTGTTGGATGCTGTAAGGTCAAAAAGTCTAATTCAACTTCAGCTGCATTTGAAATACATAATGCTACGTGCTTGAGGAAATTTTGAGAACGATCTTTCTTTTTCTTGTGCATTTTTGGCTCCTGTTTCCCTGTGACAGATCGGTCATGCTACCAGGGTCAGCAGCTGATGCCTTGTAGAAATTAAAAAGCCAGTTGATCTTCGTAGGGGTAAGCATATGGCCTTACAGAGGGAGTCTGACAAGTTGTTATCCACTTGGAATGTATTTAAGCTATGCTCAGTGCACAAAATTGTCTTAATATAATAATATGAAATTATCACATTTTAAGTATTTGCAAAATAATTTGTATTCACTGCTCTTTAGCAGTGAATATCTGTGTTTCTAAAGTTGCCTCCATTAGTGCCCCACCTTTATTTTTGCTTATTCACAGCACATGCTCGGCTGCAGGGACCGACTCACAATATACAGCCTGTATACAATATTCAGCTACATAAAACATCCTGTGAACCACAGCCCTAAAGAACGCCAGTGTAATGGTATTAAAGGTATCAGAGCAGTTGCCTATTGTTTCAAAGATCTATAAAGCCTGTTCAAACATGTTGGAAGGCCATTGATTTAACAATACAACATAGTTGCTCTCATCATCTCGTCTAATTATATTTACTTTTCATAGCACGCAAACAGCAGGCGTTATCAAGAGTTACTACATTGATGAGTCTTTATTTTTATTGAAAAAGGTAAATAGAAGAATTAAATTGTCAATATACCCCATATACTTTAGTTGTAATATAATTTTTATTCATATACCCTCACCATATGTAAGCCACCAAGAAGACTAACAGCTAGAAATAAGTATAAATACAATAGCGTTTAAGTTCTCTGCTTATATGACTTTACATACATGAATTTGTGCTCTAAATATATTGGCTTAACTGAGGCAATTCTGTTGTATTCCTTGCTGGAGGTTGTCCATGGAATCTATACAGGTGTGGGATATATTATCTGGATTTCTTGGGACCTGAGGTTTTCTGGATAAGGTTTTTTGTGTAATTTGAATCACCATGCCATATATCTACTAAACTTTGTGGTATATGCTTGCAGTTGTGACAGGATCACAAGATGGTGCTAAATCTTTTTTTTTTTTTTTTTTTTCCTGTTCTTTTTTTTTTATTTATATTTTTATTCGCATTTTTTCAATTTTTTTTTTTTTTTTACATTTGCAAAAACAAACATTACAACTTGCCCACATAGGGCCATATCACAGTACAATTGGCAAGATAAGGCATAATCTGAGCATAATACAGCATCCATACATCAACATGTTATTTTCCTACTATGTAGCCACATGTTATTGCCAAAATAAAAAGGTACATCTACATAGTTATTCTAGTGTCTCTACACCACCCTCAACTCCCAGCTGTGTGTTTAGGTTACCGCCCTGCACATCTTTTAAATGCCAATTACATATCTTATAGACCCCATGAATCCCAAATTACGCGTTCCCCCGCTGCAACTCCAACAGATCCCAATTATACCATATTCTATCAAATACATCCATGTTATTGTGTTTCAGCGCCGTCAGGCAATCCATTCTGCGAATATATTTCATTCTATCGAGGAACTCCTGTTCTGTGGGAGGTCTAGGGGCCTTCCAGTGTTTCGCCACTAAACCCCTTGCTGCCGTCAGGATGTGATTAACCATCCTCTGCGATGGGTTTGGCAATTTCGGAATTCTATCTCCTAAGACAAAGACCATAGGGTCAAGGTGCACCGTTACCATTATCACCCGTTCTTTATATCCCTGTACCATCTTCCAATAGCTATCTAGTTTTGAACATCCCCAAAACATATGTAGTAAGGAACCCTCTTGTTCTTTACACCTCCAGCACACAGGAGTGGAGGAATCAGGAAACAGTTTATGTAGCAAAACTGGGGTATGATACCATCCCATAATAATCTTGTAAATGTTTTCCTTAACTGAGGCACATATGGAAGTTTTTCCTGCATTTTCCCAAATTCTCCCAGTTTGAGATCGTGATCCCCGTGCCCAGGGCCTCTGACCAGCGACTCATATACTTATGAGGGGTTTGTTCGATATCAGTTTTATTGATTGTATAGTACCAGGATGTAATCAGCCCTTTTTGCTGAGGAGATAGTGTACATAGTTTCAAAATAGGATGTAACAGGGGGAGCACTAAATCTGGGTACACCGACTGGGCATAATGTCTCAATTGCAGATATAAGTATTGAGGGAGTCTATCCACGCCCTCCATTCCCGCTAGTTCCTCATACGTTTTCATCTTCCTATCCGTTTGCCTAAATAGGGATTTTAGCTGAGTCAGCTTAGCTCTTTTCAGCAGTCCCCGAACAACGGGAGAAAGTCCGGGGGGGAACTCTGGATTTCCCACTAGAGGGATTAACGGGGATGACTCCTGAATACACCCCACTCTAGCCGCCACCTTATTCCAGCATCCAGCCGTATGCTTCATAGCTTCTAGGGGAGGTTACGAGGCGCCCGCCTATGATTTATCCAAAGGGAACAATTGGGGGGCCCAATTTGTGGATATGTTCTTTCTATTTCAGCCCATTTTGTTAACGGAGCTTCAGTCATCCACCCTAATATCTGTTTCGCCTGAGTAGCTAAATAATAGTTACTTAAATTGGGTACTGCAAGCCCCCCATCCGACTTTGCCGCCGTTAATACCTGTCTTTGCAATCTATGTCTTTTATGTCCCCATATAAATCGCATTAGAGCCCTCTGAGTATCTTCCAATATTCGCCTAGGAGGCGCAACCGGGATGGTGTCAAATAGATATAGCAGACGGGGTAAAACATTCATCTTCACCGATGAGATGCGTCCAAACCAGGACAGGTTATATGTATGCCAAATCAACAATTCGTTCTTTATTGTTTCTATTAATTTTGGGTAGTTCACCAAATATAATGTCCTATAGCTCGGGGTTATTTGAATACCCAGGTATGTGATGCTCTTGTCCTGCCATTTATACGGGAAGTTCAATTTCAACAATTTGAGCTGAGGGGATGGTGCTAAATCTTAACCTGTTGACATAAGATGTGACATCCATGCCCAGCTGATGACCACATATGAACATGTATTGGACAGGGTATCTTACTAAGGCCTGTTTATGTTAGAAGCACCCTATTTGTTACAGACATATAGTCCTTACTTTCATCCCCTCTACTGGTACAGGTTTGGGGGGAAAGAACAGGCACCGAAAAGTGCTGAAATAAGGTTGTTTGCTGTCTGTAATAAAAGTTTTGTGTAAAATAAATCTAAATGTATATTTGTGTGTGCTCAATAATAATAATTAGCTTTTTTCTGATTGGCTGTAGTTTTTGGTATAGTTTTTAGCCTTCTTATGTGATTTTTGCCTTGCAAAAGTTAATACACTGATTTAATGAGGTTTCTTCGTTACATCAGCAGCATACAAACAGCCTGGAAATGAACTCTCTCAGGGGAGGCCAGTAAGAAAGAGTTCCTTCTCCAGTATCCTTAATTTCTGTATTACACTGACTTGTTCTGCCTTGCATCAGCCATTTTTACAGCTCCGTGTCATCAGCGTGTAGAGATTTAACTCCCTGAATCAAACACCTATGCCAACTTTTTAGTGCTTCCAATCCACATCGGGTTTCATTGGGGTTCTGTGAAAAAAGCTTGTTTTACACTTTCTTTTATGTCGCATCCCATCACTATCATCTAGCCTGTGCCCTTTTTTAAGTTAATTTAGTATTAATAACTATAAACAGTGTATGTGTGTGTGTGTGTGTATATATATATATATATATATATATATATATATATATATATATATATATATATATATATATATATATCCCTTATGTATTTAATACAAAATCTCACAAACACTCTAATACATGTCCCACAGTTTCAAGAGTTATTCTAGGAATACAAATACATTTGTACACATTAGTTCAGTCCCCAACAATACGCTAATTTTACTGGGCAGCACCCTGTGTGTTGTCTGTCCATAGCAATGTGTTGTTTACTAGCCATGTATACAGTACTGGTTATATATACGTTGGTGCTCTACCTTCTCCTTGCAGTGACATCCTTGCCTGCCACCCCCTCCATAGATTATTTTGCGTCTATACTAAATAGCTTACTAAAAGACTAGGAATGTTTCTAGCCTCCTCAGAGAGGCACAGGGAGGTCATTTCGAAATTCAATCGTAATATATTTACAGCACTGTAGATTTATTTAAGTAAAAGCCATATCATAACCACAGCGCTGACATAAAGATAATCACTTCAGTAATCACAATGAATCATTTACAAGATAAAATTTGTAGCTGTTTAACGTTCATATTTATTTTGGTTGCAGACACCAGGGCTTCCCCTGTGACTAGACAGGAAGCTGAGAACTGTTTAACCTCCAACCTCCCTTCCTTACAGAAAGATATGAGAATCTCCATGGCAGAGCCCTCAGGAGAATATGTGCATGGTGAAACAGAAACTCTTTTTTTTTTTAAGGGAAAATAAACCCTATTTCTGATACCTATTTATTTGAATACATATGTTTTTTTACACACAAATTATTACCTCTCTGAAACTTTCAATGCATGCCTACTATAGGTAGAAGCTTGGTTAGGTCTCTTAATTGTTTGTACAGTAAAAAAAAATGGCTGGTGCATTACCATGAAGAGTGGTATGTTTATAGTGAGCCTAAATATTGGTGTGCACTTTTGCCGTGTCTTAAGTGTTTATCTAAAGCACCCCTTTAAACTTAAGCTTACAATGTATTTGAAGAGAAATCACTGTGATTATCTAAATTTTGTGAAAGGGAGTGTTTAACTTTAACCAAATGTGCAGCGCAAAATTTTGCCATTTTCATTGTTACAATAAAGTGAAAGAGAGCGGCAATGAAAGCTCAGTTTGTTTGATTCCTGGATTGATAAAGCAAGAAGTCCTTTTATAAACTTGCAGATTTCACTTTCACCCTTTCATCAGACATCGCTTGCTATAAACATATCTGCAGAGAACTGAAATCCTAATAAAGCATTAATGATTGAAGCAACCTAAACACACGTTTGTTTCATGTACAAGAGTTGTGTGTGTTAGGGCTAGTCCACACGGGGAGATAGCCACGCGTTTGCGGTCGCGGCGACAAAGCGCCGCGCCAGTCGCCGCGACCGGCGCAGGCGACAGTTTTGTATGGGCGCCTATGTAAAAACGCCTGTGCTAACCACACGAGGAGATGCGCTTTTCAACAGTCGCCTGAAAATGCCTCGCCAGGCATTTTCAGGCGACTGTTGAAAAGCGCATCGCCTCGTGTGGTTAGCACAGGCGTTTTTACATAGGCGCCCATACAAAACTGTCGCCTGCGCCGGTCGCGGCGACTGGCGCGGCGCTTTGTCGCCGCGACCGCAAACGCGTGGCTATCTCCCCGTGTGGAATAGCCCTTACTGTGTGTCTTAGCAAAATCTATTTGAAATTTCCACAGGTACAATAAAAACTCTACAGGAAAGAAAGTGATGTGCTCAAAATTAATTCTGAAGTTTCTTGACAGCTAAGCTATACCAGTGTATCAGATACTAACTATTTAATAAATCTGCCAGCACTAATAAAAGGAATCATTCTAGCACTGTAGGCATTCATTTTAGGCATTAGAAATTGTAGGTTATGTGATGGTTTCCATTGTGATTTTTTACTGTTTTTATTTTTGACTGGTAACCTGACTCATTCCCACTAAATCACAGCCATTTCACCGGATGTGTTGTTGGACTACAATAAAAAATAGAGGTGTGACATCTGAAAATGAAAGGGTGGCTAAAGTAATTTATGGGTGTCAAATCTTTATTTTCTGCTATGTTATTACAATGAAGAGTCATATGGTTGTATGTATAATTATTGTTTTCTTATTTACAGTATTAATATGGGCAAGTCGCTGTTTAAGCAGAATCCCTGGTTGCTTTTATAAATGAAAGAAAAGGTGAATTTAAGCCCTTTTCCTGAAAACATGCTATATCTGAGTACATCGAACAAAGAGGATCGATTGTAATCTTTGTTTGAATGAATGAGGCAGTGTTGATCCTCTGCATAGAAAAAAACCTGCATAAGCATCAATAAACACCAGAGCTGAAACCTTATTTAATTACCTGGAAATGTTTACAGACTGATGCTGGTAACTGTTGTAACTTGTCGCTGCAGTTCTCTGCCTCTGAGGACCCTCTGTGAAATTAGTTGCAAAAGTTTAATTAAACTGTCTTGGCAGGCAATCAAAGTCATAGATGTGATGATCTATAACCTTGGCTTTTTGTATTGTTCTGCGTTTTTAGATAAGAAGTTTTCCCACCAGCACACCCAGATCCCCTCAATTGCTTCCACACTGATCACAGGATTAAGCTGCTAATGTACAGAAAGGGCTTTTGTGATGTTTGGGAATATCCAAATGTATCTATTCTGTGCAAGAAAGACATACATATTCTACAGCTTGTAGTATGTTTGTATTATCTGCTGCATCACTTTGTTACATTAGGCTGACACTTTCCAGCATTTGGGATTTTAACCTTAGCAGTTGTCAAACATAAAAATATCAAAATGAGAATGTAACAGGACAGGTTTAAAAAAAACAAGAAGTAAGTAGTAAGAAGTAACTGCATATCTACATTATGTATTTATTTTAAAGGGGTTCTTCACCTTCCAACACTTTTTTCAGTTCATTTGGTTTCCGATAGTTCACTGGAAATCAAGACTTTTTAAAATTACTTTCTATTTTCCATTTGTGACCATTTTTAATAATATTGAAGTGTAATTTTTCACATTCTTATGTCTTTCTAAAGCAGCTCATGGAGGGGTATCAACTAATGTAGCAAATTATAACCGTTTTGATTCTGCACCAATATTATTGAGCTGCCAGACTGAAATACTAGACACAGGAACACCAAACTAAACTTTTGGGAAAACTGTCAAAATAAAATAGCAACTGAAAAAAAAGTATTTTTATCTGGTGAACAAGCTGAAAACAACTATGCTGAAAAGGTTGTTTGGAAGACTGAACAATCCCTATAATGCCTCTGGACCTTGTCAAAGATTACCCCCCCCCCCCCAAACAGTTGCAAATGCAAAGTCTGCTCTGTTGCTCTACCCAAGTATATTACTAAACATTGAGTATACAAAGGAGATTCTTTTCTGCAGGGTGTTAACCCTTATTGTTTTATTCATAACCCACTGAAAAATCTTATAAAATTGGAATATATTGCACTTTTACATTATTTTACTTTGTTTTCCCATTTTTTCATATTTATAACTCCCTTTAAGGCATATGTGTGGTTACGAACTGGAGTGCTTTAACTTTACCCTTTGTATTTCAATGTATTATGCTAGATAACAGAGTGTTTTACCTGTGCACTACCTGATTCTGTGTTCTCCAGAGGAAAGAGAATCGGCCAGGGTGGCCATAGACAAAATGATAAACATTTGTACAAATTTCAGTCCTGCAACACCTCTGTCTTGGAAGTAAAGAAAATATTTAAATTAAGAAGAAGCCCACGCCATGTCTATGTATATGTTACATCATAGAAAGGAAATAGTTGCTCTTGAGGTGTCTGCTCAGATGCAAAAGGAAGTTGAGAATGCATTCTCACCACACTTTGTAATACGTGTTTGTTTGTTGCATATGATTTGGGGAAGAGTCCTTACTTGTTATGGGTGTTTATATACTTTTACTTGACGTTAATTTAAAAAACATTGTGCATGTGAAATAAGGTATGTGTTTTAAATAGAACCACCCTTATTTATGCACTTAATACCAAAACAAAACTTTAATATTCAAATTAGGGCTTAGATTTGGTATTAAGCCAATTGCGTAACTTGTACCAGTCAAACGCCATCATTGTGATGCTAAATGGGAGGATGACCTGGGTGACTGCTCTGTTTTCAAGTAAATTATGTGTATAATTGCACTGTACTGCACTACATGTAATCTAGGATGCTTTTACAAATAAACAATAGGGGTGTGTGCCCAGGTCCCACTTGGGCAGGGGGTAGTGGAACCTATCACCAGCCTGTTCATTTTGCAATAACTTTTTAATGAAGACTTTGATATAATTTTAGTGCCGTTCCATTTTCTTTTTTTTTTGATTGGGGGAAAAAAGGGCTGTTGTATCTTAGACGTTGGGGTAATTCTAGATGCCTTTTTTTCTCATTTTCATTCAAGCTCTTCATTAACATAATTATTAATGAAAGAATCATTCGGCAGTCATCATTCTGAGGTTTTTTTTACCTTGATGTGCTTAGTCGGTTGTAAACATCTGCTGAAGAAAAGTCACTTGAGAGCAGATGTTTTCTGTAATCCGGGAGTCAGACAGAGCAGATTAAAATGTGCAGTTTATATCCAGAGTTTCTGTATTTTGACCTTTTTTGCTGGAATAGTCTGGTATTAACTTCAGTGCTATGTAACATCGAAATCATGTTTCTCCCTCCTAGGGAATATGCCAGTTATTCTATATCAGAGGCTTTATGAAAAAAGTATTGATTGGTATAAAATCTTTATCGGATTAAGTAGCATAAAGTAGACAGCAGGGCAATATTAAGAAGTGCATAGGTGCTTAGTAGACTGATACAAATCGCATCCCTGTTTTGCCTCTTAATTTAACAAGTGCTGATTGCCCCACAAATCTTTTGGGAATTGCCCAAAAAATAATGGCAGGAGACACAACATGAATAACAAAAGACATACAATTAATTTTGGTATTTTACCATGCACGTATTATGTGCCATTGCCAAATCAAGGTGTAAAAAAGTTAAAAGGTAACCACAGCTATTGGTGTTCTTTTGATTTCAGCTGCATTCAAAGTAAATGAGGTCTACTAGAGCAATGGACCAAATACCATGAAAAGGCAAAGTAATATCTCAGCACATGCGTATGTTGAAAGATGGGGAGATTTACAGTGTACAAGCACAGTTGCCAGTAGCATTTGGTTACGATTATAGGATGGCTAATTCTAAGCAATTTTTTTTTATATAGCTTTTGAATTATTTTCCACCTTCATCTGACTCTATCCAGTTCTCAAATTTAGGTCACTGACCCCATCTAAAAAACAAATGCTACAATTTTTTTTGTTATTGCTACTTTGTACTGCTCCTCTTTCTATCCAGGCCCTCTCCTATTCATATTTCAGTCTTCCATTCAAATTTGGACCCTAGCAACCAGATTGCTTGAATTGCAAACAAAAGAGCTGCTGATTAAAGAGCTAAATAATTAAAAAAAACACATCATAAATGAAAAACAATTGCTATTTGACTCAGAATATCTCTTTCTACATCATACTAAAAACTAGTGTAAGGTTGAACTACCCCGTAAGATTTATTTTGAAACTGTCATGGAAACTGAATGGTAATTGTCACTTCCTTCAAATACAAGTTTTCAGTATGCACTTTACAATGCAGTTGATGTAGCCACATGGTCTTTGTAAACTAGCAGTTACACAAACAAGGCAATCACCTATGGCAGCATAATTTAAGAGAGTTATCAAAAGTCCCTCCAAATTATGTTTTTATGTTTTTGAGAAGTGGAATAGGAAGAGAAAGAAAATGGCAAGTGATTTCAGAGGTGTGGGAAGATAGTTATGAAAACAAGAAAGAAGGGGTGGGAGCACAGTCTCCTGTGTCATTCTGCATTTCTAAGGTAGACATTATTTATGTATCTATTTTAATTTATGATTTGTAAATTATTGATTTTAATCGCCTTTTAATATATGACAGTTTGACTTTAACCATGAGATCACCCCTAATGTTAAATCTTTTACCTACAGATTTATTAAAATGCATTCATAAGGACACTTAACTCCCACCTGCAACTACTGAAGGGGATGTTGGAAGCTGTAGTCAACAACTGAGGGAGGTTTGCACCACACAGACCCCATAATCATGACTGACTGTGGCATGTTACAGCTCAGTATATGCAGTTGTATCCTCTTTCCCCAATTTTCTCCAATAGATAGTAGGCCGGTGTTTGATTGGAGGGGTCGGCGCCTCTCCCAATGTGTACAAACTGAAAGGATACCAAACACATAAGCCGGTGTATCGGCGAGACCCATGCGTGTTTATTTAGTCACAAGATGTAACATATCTGACGAAGGGGCACGCCCCCTAAACGTTACATCTTGTGACTAAATAAACACGCGCGGGTCTCCCCGCTACACCGGCTTTTGTGTTGGGTATCCTTTCATTTTGTACGCATATTACCGCTCCCCAGAATCTACATAGTGCCAGTCCGAGCCTGATTGAAGGTAAAGACGTAATCCAAGTAATCATCCTCTAGAAAGAACCTCAAAATGAAAAAAAATGCCCGCTTCTGCTACCTTCTGATCATTCAGACTATGTGCTACTTGTATAGCAAAACTGGAGATTGTTTCTTCTCCATGGGAAAAAATTAACTAGTGATGAAATAAGCTATGCTCCAAACTTCTGATACAGTTTAAAGGGGGAAAAAGAGGGGGGTAAAGGTTGAAACAAGCTTATTCTGTTGGCCTCATGTTAAAAACAAAGGTGCATAAACTCCCCCCCCCCCCCCATACTGACCACAGTTTTCAGCGGTGGCTTACCTCTATAGTCCAGACCGCTGTGCCCAAAAAGTGTGAGTCTATACAAGCTCTTAGTTGCACTAAGTACAAGGTACTGTCTTTTTATTACTGGGGAAAAAAACAAATGGTATTAATACATTTTAAAGTATTCTGTATAACAGGTTTCTGGATAATTGTTAATTTACTTATATCTCCTTTTAGTGATAGGTAACTGACTCCTGTCACCCAAAATAGTATTTTGCCATTTTAATTTGCTTCCAGTGTTAGGCAATATATTGCCACAAGCAAGAAAGCACGTTTAATAGCTGCTAAAAATATTTCCTGTAAAGCATCAGGTTCAAGTAAACAAATAAATTGGCAAGGCTATGCTCCCAGTCCTGGTTCAGCCAAGGGATGTTGTCATTAGGTATTAGAAGTGCATTTGGAGTGTTCTGACAGGGGCTTGTTACTGAAGTCAAATGAGGGGTCTTAAACTGACTTTTGACATGAACAAGGTTTTAGCAGGTTGGTGCACAATAACTTGCTTATTTTCGCATTTGCTTTTACCTGTTAAAGAATGGATTAGCCCCTTTTGTGACTGTTTTGAAAATAATTTATGATTAGTTAAGAAATATGACCCGTTTGCAGTTCACACCCCTTAACCATTCATGACTGCAATTTTAAATGCCGGCATGCTCCAGGGAGTTATCTGATTGCCGCATATTGACCAGGGAAGCATTTTGTCTCTATACACTCACACCTTCCTCTGCAGAAACAAAGAGAGGGTTTTACTAAAGTTGGCCGTTTTTCATTCTCACATACTATATAACAATGCCTGACAGGCTAATTAATATTCTGCTGCTGCTTTCTAGTATAGCTTGTGATTATATGTGTAACACTGTGGTACACCTACAAAATATAGGTTTTACAAAATATTTTGTTGCTTTCAACAAACTTTCAGAATTTATTATACTGAAATCCGTTTTTCAGAAATCTCCAAAATATAGTAGTACCATTTCCCGTTTATACAAACAAGTTTTAATTTTTACCAATTTGCTTATCCTCTGTAATAAGATGGTTCCTTGTAAATGCAGTAACGTAACTTGAGCACCCGGGGCCCAGGTGCAGACAGGGACCCCCCTCATAATGAAATTCTGAAATCTCAGGCGGTGCAAACATTCGGCGGGTCCCGGCGGTGTGCAGGCCCTGGTGCGATGGCATATTTGAAGCCTAAAGTCATGGTGTTCCACATTATTTACTACCATATACAGGCTTAAGATGCACTGAAGCACCTTTTTTGTTGGTCAGGATGTATCTCATTTTCACTGTCCTCATTGATCGACCCAACCTGTAAGTGCTATATGCTTATCATACTGAATACTTAGACCTATTTTCATAATCTCTTGTAATTACGTATATCTGCAGACGAAACACGCACTAACAATGAAAAAAAAGATTTCAGAATTCAGAATGCATTTTTTGGCACTTTAGAATGTTCAAAATTAACAGCAGTTAGAAGGCCACTCGAGCAACCACACAAACATATCCCACAGTTTGAGAACTCAGTGTTACTATACATGGGAAATACTGGCCTGTATAGAAGAGGAAAATAAAGGGCTGCCCAACCTCTATCTGGTGTGTGTGTGTGTGTGTGTATATATGTATATATATATATATATATATATATATATATATATATATATATATATATATATATATATATATATATATATATATATATATATATATATATGCGCTTTGCTTACATTTTGGCAGCAGTTTTTGTTCATGCTTAAGTTTGGCTGGGCATGTTAGCTGTGCAAACAGATACATTTTCCTTACAGGTTGCACAGAGGTTGGATTTAAATATATGTTATGCGGTATGCGTTTAGAGAAAGCACTACATAAACTAATAGCAAAAGAATTCTTTAAATATAATGGTGAAATTCAAGGTTCATTATAGAGGCTCCCTTTGAAGTTTAAATCAGTGTTCAGTTTGTTTTCCTCGAAACAGGAAAATCCATGTTGTATCCTGTCATTCCTTTCATAGCAAACAGTTTAACAAGTAAAACTTATATACCTCCTGTTGCATTTTAAATAATTTTCTGACCCGGTATTATTTAAACTCAAGCGCCATAGCCATCATTCCTGCTGTTTACAATGAATTTCTGCATAAAAGGAAAGGATCTTCCTATAAATGGGTTTTTCCTTTCACCCCACTGTGAGTGTTAGTTGAGAGGAGACAATGCAAGTTAGTTCCCATGCAGTGGGTGGGCCCGTCTGGCATGGATTTGGAAAGTGTTGGGATGGGTATGAAAGGATGTTTTGATTGCCTATGATAAATGTGCCCAGCATGGTAGCCTCCCCCTGCTAGCTGAGAGACTTTGCCTCAATTTCCCAGCACCCTCTGCTTCCTTTCCCTTGGCACAGCATAAATTGTACCAGCCACTTGGAACAAAACACAAAGAAAACCTGCGGGAATCTTTTATTCTTTTTACTTGTTCTTGTTTGTATTTTGTCATTCTCTCCACCTCCTGTATTAGGATTGGCCCAGTAGAGTTTATGTAATGGGGATCCAATGCCATCCCATAATTCTCTTTACAACAGTGTACATAAAAGGGAATTATACATTCTGAGCAAAAACTTAAATTTTGATAGTAAACTTACCAAACGGCCCAATTTATATCCATAAATGTTGCCTTTTTACATGTTTTACCTTGAGCAATTATTTTGCATTGGTCACCGATAACAGGAAAAAGTACGGTTTCTTACTGTAACAAGAAAGAATGGGATTATAAAACACATTGGCCTATTCATTGGTTGATGTATGTGTTCCCCTGTTTTATGTGTGAGCACACAGCCTTATGTGCCAGAGGGTTGGATTTTAGTGCTGAAAATGGCAGTGTTTAGTATGGCATTATCCAATGGCACATACTATTTGTAAAAAAAAAATCATCTAACGATTTATTTATATGAAAACAGTAACAGTATGAAAACAGTATTTTAAATATCAGCTGTTTTCTGTGATATACGAGAAAAATCTTTCCATATATGGATAGCTTTATATTTTTGACACTTGCAACTTTTTTGGGTGTAGTATACCAAAAGTATTTTTATGTCTTGGTACATTCAGTATGACCCAGATGAGTCAAATGAGAATCAATATGTGCCCAACAGCCTGGGACAAGTAGCAGATTTTTGATTGGTGCCAAAACAAAACCGTGCATGTGCCGAGGCTTTAATACAGAAAATCTGCTTGGTTTGATTGCATGAGGATGCCACAAAATGTATAATATTGGTCTGTATAGTGTTGTCTACTGCCATCACTGTGGATTATATAATGTCTTAATATACTTGAGCTAAATGAATCTTGCATATGCCTTGGCAGTTTATTTGTGTTTAAAAATAGTCCTTTATGTGTAGACTACAATTTTTCTAAAGCTGAATTGTCTGTTGCCCTCATTTCTTCAAAGCATATGAAGTATGTTCAAAAAATATATGATATCCCCTTTTACAATTAGAAAGTCATATTATATAACTGAATCAGTGATGGGAAAATAGATTTTATTACTCAAAGGGATACTGTCATGGGAAAAAAAATTTTTTTTTCAAAATGAATCAGTTAATAGTGCTGCTCCAGCAGAATTCTGCACTAAAATCCATTTCTCAAAAGAGCAAACAGATTTTTTTTATATTCAATTTTGAAATCTGACATGGGGCTAGACATTGTATAATTTTGTCAATTTCCCAGCTGCCCCAAGTCATGTGACTTGTGCTCTAATAAACATCAATCACTCTTTACTGCTGTACTGCAAGTTGGAGTGATATCACCCCCTCCCTTCCCCACCGCCCAGCAGCCAAACAATAGAACAATGGGAAGGTAACCAGATAGCAGCTCCCTAACACAAGATAACAGCTGCCTGGTAGATCTAAGAACAACACTCAATAGTAAAAACCCATGTCCCACTGAGACACATTCAGTTACATTGAGAAGGAAAAACAGCAGCCTGTCAGAAAGCATTTCTCTCCTAAAGTGCAGGCACAAGTCACATGACCAGGGGCAGCTGGGAAATTGACAAAATGTCTAGCCCCATGTCAGATTTCAAAATTGAATATAAAAAAATCTGTTTGCTCTTTTGAGAAATGGATTTCAGTACAGAAGTCTTCTGGAGTAGCACTATTAACTGATGCGTTTTGAAAAAAACCTGTTTTCTGATGACAGGATCCCTTTCATAAAATAACTTGTATATTTGGCCCCACACACTTCCTTTTCAAGAATTTGTAATCTCCCTCTTTGGCAAAAGGCAGTAAAACATTTTTCTTTCCCTGTTTAGTCAATGATCACTAAAAAAAATTAAAAAAAGGTGCTCAGAATAATTTCAAAGTTCCAAAGAAAACATAATACTTTCATTCTTAGGTGTGAAACCTCTACTTTATGTGTAGCCAATGTAAAGTATAAACCTAGATCTCTGAATATAAAATATAATCTAATAACACAGAAGCCAATACTTTATGAGAAAAAAGATCTGGCCTGTGAAGTTTTGCCATTTATTTGCTCTGTAATGAGATACAGAGGAAGTAGAAGCCTCAAGTCTGCTACAGGGCAGCATAGAGTCTTATTAGATTTACGGCAGCGAGAGTCTTGAGTGCGGAGGTTAATAGCACTCATCTATTCTTCCATCAGCCAGAGGGAACGCCACGCTCCTGAGCTTGGCTGCCTGTGATACTAATAAAGATTAGTAGCCGATATTTCACTCTTTCCTACTCACATTCCTAAAATATAATTGATAATAGAATGCTACTATAGTGCTAGGAAGAGCTTCTCTTTATATTTGAATGACCAGTATAAGTTTCCAGTTTCTCCTGAAATTTTGGTGTATAGTGTGTGATGGGAGTATTTGTATTGTTTGTTCATTTAAAAAGTTTTTAAGCAAGTAATACCCCAAAAGACATGAATGTTTTCAGCTGCTTTAAAGGGCATCTGTTGGGCAAAAATATTCTCTCCAACCAAAGGTGCTAGGTAATAGAGCCCTCACTCCGGTTGGGGGTAACAGTTGTTTAAGTCGCCCTCCGCCAACGATAGGACACTCGCACCGGGAAGGAACTCCCAGTGCGAGTGGCCATGCTGTACATAGCACATGCACATAATGCGCTTCTAACATCACGTGCATGCACATAATGAGCAAGTCGCTGCATTCGCTCATTCTGCACATGTGTGTGCCCCAACATGGATGCTCGTACCAGGACCTCCCTCCTGGGGCGGATGGCCTAGCGCTGGCGAGGGGCAATTTAAAAAAAAAAAAATTATTGTTACCCCCAACTGGAGTACAGGCTCTATTAGTCTGCATCTTTGGTTGGGGATAATATTTTTGCCCAAAAGGTGCCATTTAGTAAACTTAAACAAAATGTACCAGTTTGTTAAAACAGACAGAAAATGTAAAAATTCCCCCAAAATCACACTGCTGGGAATTTTGATCTTTTATAAATATGCCTTTCACTCTTGGATCTAGCCAATACAGTATAGCTGGTGAACCTACATACTTTTAGGTGGTCCACCTTTACGTTAAAGGGGAACTCCGGCTTCAAACCAGCATGCAGGAACTACATAACCCACAATGCATTGCACTGTGATGTTTCATTCCTAATCAAAATCATGTGTGCAGGGAATTGTGTGGTTTGGGGGATGCAGGCTAAGGACAGATAAAAGAAAAGCATTTTAAGACATCCTCAGGGGAAATCGCTCTCCTGCATACGATCTCCTACGGCAGAGGAATTCAGCATCGCCTGCCTTTTCTCTCACCCATACTGAAAGGCTGCAGTCGCACCTCAGTCCTCCCTACTCAGCCTTCAGCAGGCCTGGATTTAGGGAAAGGCCCGCTAGGCCCGGGCCTAGGGCGGCAAGCAGGCGCCCCCTATCATTCTCTATAACCCACAGTAATTGTAAAACGGTTACGGACCGCTGGTCAATCCCAATTCCAAAACAGTCCGAACTTTTAGTATGTTCTACAATGGATAATTCTAAGCAACTTTTTTAAATGGCCTTAATTTTTCTTATTATATATATATATTATTATTATAGTTATTAATTATTTGCCGCCTTCTTCTGACTCTACAGTCACTATATCATACAAACAGTTAATTTAAAGGTGAAGAACCCCTTTTAATAGCTAGTAGCTTAACTATTCTACAGCAGAGGGGGGGACTCGATAAAGACCCTCATCTACCCCTACTTGCCTTTACACAAGAGGATGATCAGCTTTCGGATAAAGGTAAATGTTTTTTGCAATGCAGCAAAAGTAGCTGTCTACTACTGTTGACTGCCCCTGGGTGTTGAATTATAACTGCTCAAAGAGAGAACCACATGTGTAAAGATCCCGTTAATACGTACACGGAAAGCCCTGTTTGCTGTGTTTTGCCCTTTTAATGATGTTACGATACTTGTTCTTTATGTAAAAAGAATGCAATGGAAATATTATCGTAACACTTGGTTTATTATAAATGAAGTTGTGGCAGTGAGGTGTGCCTCACAGCTGTTGTCTTATCCTGAAACACTATTAAGTAAGTATGAGCCACACATTTGCTACTCACACCTACTTCCCCCCCCCCCTCCAAAGTAATGAAGAAATGGAGTACATTGCCAGGCAACAAGTACTGCCAACATTGTCAACGACCCTGTGGCTATAAAGGGATTACAAAAATAATTATTGTTAAGAATATGATTGCACAGGAAAAAGATGAGTTTAATAATTGGCCTCAGGCAGATGTCACAACAAGCTTCAGCAGAGTAATATATCTTTAAGTGTATGTAATGGCTGAGACTCATGTCGGCTCTGGCCTAAACAGTACCCAGATTAGTCTGGGAAATCGAGAGCAGGCAGGAGGCCAGGTGTGAATTAAATACCAAAACATAAAAAAAGTTTTTGTTTTGTTTTTTTAAATGTTTGCCTTTGATTGTACCGTTCATAGGAACACAGATAGAAATGTTTTACCTAAAAATGTATTTATTCACTAATCATGATGCATGTGTGTAACAATACCTGCCTGCCTATTGCTGGTCCATAAATGTAAATCTCATCCTGTTTGCCTTATGCTTTATACTCTGTTTTTTTACAACTTTTCTTATGCCAGAATTTTCTTGCCATCTGAAATTTTTAAGTTGCCTTATATGGATTAGCCAGGTCGGAGGCAATATGACATAGTGACATGATTGGTGAGGTGCAGAGAGGTATTTGGATATTTTGGAGCCCATTCACCCCAGCCTAGTTCCTGGTCTTTGCTGTTGCTGGTTAATTTAGGATTGTTCCCAAGTTTATTTAGTTTTGTTGGCAGGGCTGGTTTTTCCCTTAGGAAAAAGAAGAAAGTCAGTCATATTTCAGAGATTTTTGAAAAACTGGTTTCTGTATACAGGTATGGGATCCATTATTCAGAAACCAATTATCCAGAAAGCTCAGAATTACAAAAAGGCCATCTCCCATACACTCCATTTTATCCAGATAATCCACATTTTTAAAAATTATTTACTTTTTCTCTGTAATAATAAAACATTGTACTTGATCCCAACTAAGATATAATTAATCCTTACTGGAAGCAAAACCAGCCTATTGGGTTTATTTAATATTTACAGGTTTTTCTAGTAGACTTAAGGTATGAAGATCCCTTATGCTGAGAACCCCAGGTCCAGACAGTAGAGCTATCCTACACCTAGTTCGCTGTGAAAAAAATCTGGCAATATTTGCATCTCTCACAAAAATCATATTAAACTGGTATGTGCTTTTATACAGAAACCAAAAAAAATCCATTGCTAGAAAAGAAAGATTCTAGAGCTGTTTTATCTAAACGGTTATTTACTGTCAAGTAAACTTAGGTGTAAATTATTTTCTTGGCTTATTTTTATTTATGAAGAACTGGAGATGACGGGAGTGAAAAATTGCCCATTGCTATAGATAGCAGGTGCGATTTGTCAAACTCCCCCAACCAATATGTAGTGGTAGGTGAATGCTTCTCAGTAGGATATTGCAACAGTTCAGAAAATGGGCTTTAAAGTCTGTATGATCTTAAAGGGAAAGCAGAACACGAGCATAGTAGAGTAAAATATAATGCACTCACTGTATTGTACTGCAAAATAATAATAGAGCCTACACTCCGTTGAGGGGAAACAATAGTGTTTTGTGAAGAAAACGTCCTATGCCCAGTTGTCCCCAATTCCTACGTCACACCCATGAGCATAATCAGAGAGCTGGTCACTCACATTTATGGGTTCAACTATAGGTGCCTGCAATAGATTCTCCCTCCCGTTGTGGTTGGTGTAGCAAAATACTTTTTTTTTCCTTACCGGAAGTGTGGACTCTAATAGCCACACCTCCAGTGGTAGAACCATTTTGGTACTGAGGGTGCCCTTTAACTGCTAATTAGTTGCCTACTATACTAATGTCACTTTGCCTATGTCCTACAGGATTCTGTAACTTAGCTTTTGAAAGTGCTCACACAAAGCACAACTGATCTCCAGTATCTACTTCTTTATCTTAAAACTATGACATATGAAGTGGTGCAGTGTGAAATTAATAATAACTGTCAGTCCACAACACATTTTTTGGACTGAGTAGCATAAACAGATATATATGTAAATTATATACATATATATTATATAAATTATATATAAAATATGGCAAATTAGCTCAACAACAAAAGTTGTGATCAGAAGCACATGTATATTTTAATGGCACCAATACTGAATATGGAATGGTTACTTTGAGCTCTTAACCAGCTCATGTTCCCAAAATGAACAAGTTAGTTTAATACAGGGAACGAAATGCTGTGAATTATCTGCATGGTACAGAGTATTGGGTTAAAACAATTTGTAAATCTTTGGCTTGCCCTTGGGATTCCAAGCATCTTTAAGATAATTAACAATTCTGAGCTGGGCTAGGCTTGGTTTTAATCAGGGTAACCTGATACATTTGTGTCCCTGCTGGATTGAAAAGTGTTTGAGGTGTAATGTAGCCGTGCAGCTGACTGGCAAGGAGAAAAAACATAGTTATTGCCTCTTTAATTATAAATATGTGCCACAGTACTTACTTGATCTACCTTCTGCCTGAAATATAGGTCAATAGTAGCATTCTAAAAATGGGGGCCTTATAAAGGGGGGCAGTATAAAGAAGGAAACTGTAGAAGTAGAAATGTATATGTATATATATATATATATATATATATATATATATATATATATGTGTATATATATATATATATATGTGTGTGTATATATATATATATATATATATATATATATATATATATATATATATATATATATATATATATATATAATATACACACACAATGCACAAGTGCCATGACTATCCTGTAAATGATAACCTTAGAAATGGTACTTAAGGACAACATCAGTTATAAATGGTTTGTATATAGGTATAGGATCCGTTATGCAGAACTTGTTATCCCGAAATCTCCAACAAACCATCTCCCTTAGACTCTATTTTATCCAAAAAATAGAAATTTTTTCAAATGAGTTCCTTTTTCTCTGTAATAATATATACCTTGTACTTGATCCCAAATAAGATATAAATAATCCTTATTGGAACTAAAACCAGACTATTTGGATTCATTAATGTTTACATGAATATTCAATTTATGGAAAGATCCATTATCTGGAAAACCCAGGCACTGAGCATTCTGGATAACAGGTCCCATACCTGTATTATGATAAATAATGTGCTCCCTAGTGTATATAAGCATAAGGCGTTCTGTGATTTATATAAAAGGATTTAGCTTTTGGTCATGTAACGCCTCGATGACTTAAAATACCGTATCCATATATATGCAAGTTCAAGACAACCAGTCTTAAACATGCTTTAATTTACTCTTGGTAACTGTACTGGTGCAGTTTAGAGCCTATGTTAATAAATCAGCCCCTGCATCCGACAGTCATGTCGCATCAACAATCCGACAATAGCATTACTTGCCTTATTTCCGTTGCATCCGACGTGACGCCTGCGTTTTTGCGCAGCTCGTCGGATTGCGTCAGAATCGTCCGTGGAGTCCTGCCCTTAATCCATGTAATACATATGGATTATTCTGCCTTCTGCAGTTAAATTAAACCTATAATAAGGCCAAATATATTTAATATGGGTTACCTCTTGAAATGTGCTTTTCTGTGGTACCCAAACTCTCCTACCAGATGGAAATAATTAAAAAGAAGAATTTAAGTGGAAACCCGACACACTGTGTACATAGTATGTATGATGTGCTTGACCCTGCAAATGTAGCATAACTTCATAACTTTTAGCACAAGATCGCATCACTAATTGCTTTAGAGTTGTAAGTGCTGTGTTCATCTAGTTTTTTGATGAGTCTTATATTTTTATGGCTGAGCACACAGGGTGATTTTTATTTCTTTATTTTTTCAATTATAATCTAAGCATCATTAAAAAAAAAAAAAAATAATAATAAAGCACTCACAGATACCACTGAACCATGAACAGAGTTGGTGTGTGCTAGGATAATCACATCTCCAGGGGGACATAGAATATATAACGAAAACATATAAACAAAATATCCCAAGCTAGATGAGCACTGTAAAACAAAGAAATTGGCCAGAACACTGACTACTATTCTCTAAGTTTTCTCCAATCTTCTCAAATTCCAATTAAAATATATTTAAAGGGAAATAATAAAAAGTAATATTTGAAAGTTTTTTTTTTGAAGCCATGGTGGCGCAACCCACAGCCCACTATAAACTGTATCTCTGCATCCGCAATCCTTCTTTCCTTCTTGTTTTTTTGTTGTTGTTGTTTAGGAATGCAGAAGTCTATATTATTTCCTATCAAGAATATTATTGTCTGCTGTGACATTAAGGTTTACTTTTAATGGAACTAGGGTCTCTAGCTCAAACCACAATATCTCACCAACCATACTTTACAGTTGGCTTTACACATTGAGGCAAGCAGTGCTTGGCATCCATCACACTTTGTTCTTCAGAATGCCATATGGTGTAAAAATTATGTAGTCCCCAAAATAATGTGTTTTACTACTGCAGAGTCCAATATTGGTAAAGTGTACAACCCTCCATCACACTCTTGGCATAATGCATGGCAAAGACAGGCTTGCATGTTGCCACTCTACTTTGGAAATTCATGTTGTTTACCCACCAATGAATAGTTTTTTTTACTGACTGGTTCCAGAAACCGTTTGGGAATCAGCATTAAAGCTGGCCATAGATGCACAGATCCTCCTGATTCGTACGATTTTCAGATCGAGAGTGCCGACATCTTTTGTCTGGCGGAGATCGGTCGTTTGGTCCATCAGACAGGTTTGATTTTGACCTGTCCTATCCCGCCGGAGCCCATTGCATATTGTAATCGGATCGTTCGGCCATACAGCTGAACGTTCAGATTACCCCCGATATAGCCATGCTCGTTAATGGCATATCGGGGAAAGATCCATTTGTTTGGCGATGTCGCCAAACGAGCGGATCTTTGCGTCTTTGGCCACCTTAAGTTATCCAACTCAGTTTTTGTGGCTCTCCAATTGCTCCTAGATAAATATTTACAGTCAACAAGGACCACTTTAGCAGGGTAGAAGCTTGACTTTTAGAAAGGTGGCATCCTAAGATATGTCTCCAATGGCTAAAATGTCCTAAATAAGCAGTTGTCCAGATACTTTTGGCTCTATAGAAGACTTGCTTTTATTGGATGGTTAAATATGATTCTCCACTTTTTGTTCTGCCTCTACTTTGGTTATTATAAATATGAATGAGCTCAATAACAAACCTAAAATAACTGAATATGGGAACAAGAGGAAATAAGTTGGATGGCATAAGTGTGAAAAAAAATAGATTTTGTATTTCAATCTACATATATTGGCCTTATGTATACAATATACTTTAGCACGGGAACTCCATACACCAGGAGAGCACAGCCTGATAATGTATGTTTGAACATTTTTCCTGTAATCACACTGGATTTATCTGGCCATGATCTGCTAGACTTGCCTTTAGCAATTTCAGTAGTTAGAATAAATGTACAATAATCTTAGTTCTGTGTTTTGTTGCGAGCAGTGTTAAATAAACCCCACAGATTCTCAAAGGCATGTAGCCCCTATTTAGGACCTTAAATAGATTTTCACGTGCATTCCTACCATCTGTTTTGCAGGCCCTCAGTGCTTAGGGAACAAATTAACTTTGCGGGAGGGAAGAAATGTGTACTGGTTAACAACAGCTTATTTATTGTATTCCTTTAGGCTAGTTGTCAGGTGGACTGGAAACCACTGGGGTTTGTTAGTTAAATGGGTACATATGAAAGACCGTTGTAACGTTAAAGTGAATCCAGTGAGTACCGGAAAGAGTGGAACAAAACAATGCAGACAAAAACATTTCGGGTTTATCCAGGTAGAGACAAGGCTGGTTAACTGAGATAGTAATAAAATAATAATGAAATGGGCATGCTATTTTACCCATATGTTCTATTCATGGGATACCTTCCATTTGAATAATTGTCTTGCTACATTAGGACAGTGTCCATTATAATTACCTAGTGACCTGGTACAATTAGTGGGCTGCTGAGAAAAATACAGGCCAATAATGAAGCTGGGATAAGTTCTGTGGCAGCTGATGGTAGGATGATATAGTGTCAGTGAGACCTAAATTTAGAAGTCAGCTTGGAATTAAATTTATCTTTTCCAAAAGAGCATTTAATAGTTTATAACAAATGTCCTGCTGTGTCAAAACTACAAAGGGACCATACAGGTATGAAATCCCTTATCTTAAAACCCATTATCCAGAGTGTTCCAAATTACAGGAAGGCTATTTTCTATGGAGTCCATTATAAACAAATAATTCTCTTTTTTTTTTGTTTTTTAAATCAAAAAAAGATAATAGATCCTAGACCTGTACATTTTTTTTTTTTAAATGGATTTTAAATAAGTTTACTGACTTAACTTATAGAATTCCTTAACTGGTAGCTTCTTTACTTTTTAAATATTTTTTTTATCAGTTTAGGCACAGTATACATATTTTTTCAACATGGGCAAAATAAATAGAACTGTTTATTTTTTTGATTGAGAGGATGCATATTGCTAAGTTATTTTTTATTATAAAGCAGAAACAGCATTATTTTACTTTCACACTCTCTTGCAGTTACTTAGCTGAGTTCATTTAACTTTAATAGAGATAGTGAGCTCTGTATAAACTACCCCCACCCTTTGTTTAGGAATGTTTCAAGAACAAAACAGTTTTGTGATTAAAAAACTAGGCACGTAAGTTTAACTCGTTAACACTATTCATTGAACTCATGGTGAGTAATGGGGTCTATACTGCCCCATTAAGGAACATGTTATGTTAGTGCTGTTACCAGTTAGGGACTAGGGAAACAGGGCCTGAATTAAGGGTAGGCAGAATGAGCATGCTCCTAGGGCGAAACAGTGGAGTGAAAATCAGGCCACTGACTGACTTATTTTTATGAACAATTTACTGTAATGGCCATATAAAATAGTATCGCTAACAAGAGATATTTAATAAAATTTATGCATATGTATAAAATATGATAAAATGATCATAGTTCTGGAATTTGCTCAAATTTTAATTTCTCTTTGTAGGAATTGAATATAGTGATGTTCTACCAGACTCCTTCCCATCAGCCCCAGCAGAGTCCTTACCACATTTCCTGTTGGAACCAGAGGATGCCTATATTGTGAAGAACAAGCCTGTAGAATTAGTATGCAAGGCAAACCCAGCCACACAGATCTACTTCAAGTGCAATGGGGAATGGGTCAACCAAAACGACCACATCACCAAGGAAAGAGTGGATGATGTGACAGGTATGATTATATTCTAGAGTGGGTATTTCCCTGCAATGCTGGCAGTTGTCCAGATACTTTTGGCTCTATAGAAGCTGGTTCTTTTTCCTTCTCTTCTCTATTGTGAAAATTTTAACTCCAGTATCTCTGTTAATTCATATTTACACATACTTCCAATAGTAATTTATATACATCAGGTAACATAACGGTGCAGAAGTATTTGAGCCTTTCTCCTCTGTAATGTGTCCATGATATTATATTATGTGTGGTTACAATATGATTGTATCTGACTTCTGAAGTGGATATCTCAGTATGCTAATATATGATTAACTTAATGCTGAAATTGTCAGATGATGGATGTGGATTTTCCACATAATAAACTTGGTTAGTGTGTGTGTCAATGCATAATTCGTTTTAACTACAGTTCATGCCATGCCCCCTAATGAATATGGGCTCCTGCATTTGAAAATAGTGTTTCGCATGGATTTTCTGATATTTCCCCACAAAAACAAGGCAGCTGGCTAGAGTCTGAACCCTGAGCTCATGAGAGTAAAGTCCTGGATTGGGTCAGGTACCTGTGGTTACCCTGCGGGTATAGATGTGGGTGTGCGGTTCTGCAGGTTTTCGGGTCGGGCCAATATCAATTTTTACTCCTTTTTCCCGATCACTCCTATTTCCGACAACGTCACTTCCGGTTTACAATGACAGCACTTCCTGATTCTTGATGGTCAGCAGGTAGCGGGTCTGAGTTGCGGATAAGGTACTTGTGGGTCGGGTAGCAGGTCCAAGCGGGTAAGAATGTGGGTTGTGGATTGCAGGTTGCGGGTCCGGGTCAGTTACGGCTTCCAAAAAATGGACTCCGGCTCAGGACTCTACATGAGAGTGGATTCTGCTCACTGAGCCTGCAATAGAACCCTTTAGAACAGCAGTCATTAATTGTTCTGAAACAATTATACTGGAAAATATGCCTTTTTTATATACTTTATTTTCCTATATGTATATTCATACTTAGTGTCACTAGACGTAAAAATTTGTTAAAATAATATCTGAAAACAAGAAGATACAAATTAGTGATGTGTGAGTCAGAAAAAACTCAACCCACACCCGACCCTAACCCACAAAATGTTGCCATTGTAGGACCCACGTCCAACCCATACCTGCGCCTTCTTGCTCTGTACTATACTTCTGTATGGGCCTCTGCTTCCAAGACAGGGAATCTTTGGGAGCAGTAGAGGAGTGTACCACCCTAGCCCACAATGGTTCACCCAAATTTCCTTCTATGTGGAAATAGGCAAGCTTCTCTGGAAAGGAAAGTTGTGTTGCCTGTGTCGGGATCATTGGAAGGCACCGACAGCAAAGATCTGAGGGAGAAAACAGAACTTAAAGAAGTTTTACCCGTCAGAAATAAATTTGAGATGAAAAAAATTTGTTTGGAAGGAGAACCCTTTAATAATGAGAATATCCCTTTAATGGAGATAAAAGCAGACAAGTAAATTAATACATATACATTCTATAACTGACAAAGCTTTGGGAAGATATATATTTTTTATTAGTAATCCTGGAGTAATATAGTGATCATCCATGAAACCACTTTCATTCCTTTATTGATTTAGGACTGACATAAAGTAGGGGATCTCCTTGTTCTGGAACCTTGAACTCACTTTTTCTCTATAAAAATCAAGCATCAGAATAATGTGTGTTACATGAACTGTGCCTTTGTAATAAGCTATAAATAAGAATGATCATGCGGTGCGCTTTCCTTTTCCAGTTAATATAATAAAAATATCCTTGTGCCTGTGTCACACTGTATTTTCACTCTATTTTTATGAAGAGACAGGGTTGTGCGTGGGGGTAGTTAATTATTATGGCGGTACATTGAAATTAGCACAGAGCTGTCACTCAGCATTTTGTGTGATTATATTTGGCTTCACCAGCATAAACCCAACTACCTAATTAGTATGGCAGCAATCCCTATGTGTAGGCCCTTATACACAAGCTTTGGGCGTCATTTTGATGAGTATTTGAGACGCAGGTTTGTAAGAGCTAATTGATTGTGATACTTTCTGCCTGGTTGTTCCCACCACGATCTGCCTTTCAGCACAGTTGCATTTGTGTTGTTAAAAATTAAACTGTTGCATAAGTACGCAAAAATGTATAACAGCACGCCTGGTAGTGATGTGCGGGTCAGGTTTTTTGGACACCCGCAACCGCCCGATATCCGACCTCCCTGTGCCCTCCCGAGGCCTAGTTTGGGTTCCTATTATAGACCCACACAGCCCCATCGATGATGTCACAAAAGGCTCAGGACGAGGAGGTGCGCATCTATAAAAGTCGGAAGCTGGCATTTGTAAGGTGTGAGGTTGGCCCGACCAGCAGGTATCTGGCCGACCCGCACATTACTACGCTTGGCATTAAAGTATCTGAATTCAGTTTGTGTTAAAATAGATGCACATTGAAACTATGAGGTATAAGGGTGCCATGCTTTTACAACCCAAATGGGTGGCAGATAAAATTTTGCTTTAACTCGTGCAGGACAATATAATCAAAATTTATACATGTTGTAACTGTTACTGAGGTTGAAATACCATCAGCTGAACAGATTCTTAAACAAATATATGTGCATTATAATATGGCCTGTATAAGGACACTGTTTAGGGGTTCTCAAATGAACAAACACTTTTTTTCACCCTCATTAGGCCTCGTGGTACGAGAAGTCCAGATTGAGGTCTCCAGGCAGCAGGTAGAAGAACTTTTTGGCTTGGAAGATTATTGGTGCCAGTGCGTTGCTTGGAGCTCAGCAGGAACAACCAAGAGCAAAAGATCTTATGTCAGAATTGCCTGTAAGTTTTGCACAATGTTACAGTCCAAAAATTATATTCCCCTGAAAGGATATTCATATTTCCATTTATAGCATCTCTTTCTTTAACGATTTCATTATAATTCAATTTACATTTATTTTTAATAACATTAAATAGCCCCTGCTCTAATAATCTGAGATAGTTTAAAAAGTCTTCTTGCTTTAAATGACACATTGTTGCTATTTTTCCTCTGGGAATTCCCAGTAATTCACAATATGGGGAATTTGCTTCCTGTTATTGCTATTTGTAATAGATTAGCTAATAGTGTAAGTGAACACTTAGCACTTGTATGGAAGTTAACATTTTCTGACTCTATTTGCTCCAATGTGTCATAGGCCAAGCATTCCCCCATGGACAGACATGGAAGGAAACAGCAACTATTAACTGTTTATATAAACTGCTGACTCCAGACCATGTGGACAGCTTATTGGTCCATGTATGGGGCAAAAACGACAGTTTGTCTAAATGAGTTCTCTCAATGCATCCACATGATATTTACTGGAAAAATGTAACTATTCAGCATGCTATGTGATCTCCCAACAGGTCTGCATAGGCCCCGGTTATGATCTGACCACTGGCCCACACTCAATTAGATGCTCGGGTTTACTGACTATGGCTTCTGGGAGTCACTCATATAAATAGAAAGATAAGACAGAAATAAAATGAATGTGGTGTTTCGCCTCATGGTCTGCATTTTGGTTGCTACGTTCATCTACCATTTAAATTGCCAGTTAGAGAAAAAATGCTGCTTGTCTGCAGTCAGTCTCTTACAAAAACACCCTCTCATTTATTCTCAGATATATTTTGATAGTTTGAGTTTCTTTGTAGGCTCTACAATGTGAACATAATTGTATTTTTTAATAAATATTGTATGAAGGCAAAGGCCCAGTGTCCATCTTGTATAAATACATACAGGTAATTTCTTTGCTTAATGCTGTTCACGCTTTTGTTTCCAATTGATAATCTTTAAACTGCTGGTTGCTGATGTTTATGGGAATAAAGTTATAAATTCCCCTTTCACCTGGCTTTGTGCCACTTGCAGGCAGTTGTTGCAAGCCTCCGAGCTATGAGGGCACAAGGGCAGAGCCACACTCCCATCTTGTGGATGTCTCTAGAATAAACATTTCTTTAGATTCTTAGATAGAAAGTTCTGAAATTCAAATAATATACAACAGATGCACGTTTTTATTTAACAATATTCAATTCCTCCTCAAGGAAATCTGTTAATCTGGATCTATAAAAAAAATCAACCTATAAAAAAATCAACTTCTTAGGGTTTGAGTTTGTTGAGGCGTGGGAATGGTTAAGAGCAGTGCAGAAAGTTTATGGTGCTAATTCAGCGCTGCGCAATATGTCGGCACTCTAAAAATATATAATAATAATAATACTAATTTGAGATAAAATTGCTAATTGTACTAGAGTGTGCCCATACTTATACTCTCCATTTGTGGTTAACTACTAAAAAATGCATTTCGCACCAGTCATTGACTGTCATTGTGTAGTTTGACTTCATTCTTAAGCAGCAGTGTACAGTTATACATGTGTTAGGGGTTAACATGGAAAACCATTTAGACTTAACGGGAAGCCTGGACTATCTATAAAATCTATATGAATCTCATACTTCTTTACTAAATAATGCACAGATGCTCTGTCCGTATATTTTGTGAACATACCTTGCTTCTTTCTTACAGATTTGAGGAAGAATTTTGACCAGGAACCCTTGGGCAAGGAGGTAGCTTTAGAACAGGAAGCATTACTTCAGTGCCGTCCCCCAGAAGGAGTACCACCTGCTGAGGTGAGAGGGTTACCCTGTTCTATAATGTTCTTAACATTATTTTATTATTTTTGTGCCTAAAAACATGCTGAATTATTCAGGCGGAACAAATGGGAACTAACTGCTTGTTCAGTTTAAAACTCTGAATTAGTGAGAGGGATAAGGGGGAGGGGAATACAGAATGCGACATAGTGACTGCTATGGGGCTATAAACACTTGCTCATAAAACCTTGTGGCTTGATCTTCTCAGCAACATTTGTAAACCTTTGAACTTACAGTCGACATTAATACATCAAGTGATCATTTCATTACTGGAAGGGGGATGTCTGGAATGTCACTGAAGTGAGGGGTGTCCTTGGGGATTATCTGCTGTCCTGTCTCCTGTGTCTGCAAATGTGATTTTAAAAACATACTGGAGCAATAATAGATAGATGATAGATAGATAGATAGATAGATAGATAGATAGATAGATAGATAGATAGATAGATAGATAGATATCGAGATAGATAGATAGATAGATAGATATCGAGATAGATAGATAGATAGATAGATATCGAGATAGATAGAGATATATATATATATATATATATAGAGATATATATATATCTATATATATATATATCTATATATATATATCTATATATATATATCTCTATAGAGAGAGAGATATAGAGAGAGAGAGAGAGATATAGAGAGAGAGAGAGAGAGAGATATAGAGAGAGAGAGAGATATAGAGAGAGAGAGAGATATATAGAGAGAGAGAGATATAGAGAGAGAGATATAGAGAGAGAGAGAGAGATATAGAGAGAGAGAGAGATATATATATATATATATATATATATATATATATATATATATATAGATAGAGATATATATATATATAGATAGAGATATATATATATATATATATATATATATATATATATATATATATATATAGATAGAGATATATATATATATATAGATAGAGATATATATATATAGAGCAGTCCATGAAAGCACTCACTGCGATCACCATCCAGTGTGTATCAAAAAGTTATTTATTGGTGCATGGTGTATCAACGCGTTTCGGCTCACCTGGATATCTATATAGATATATATAGATAGATATAGATATAAATATAGATAGATAGATAGATAGAACCTTCCTTGGTTCAATTTGGTTTTTGTTACCTGAGAAAGGTTCTAGTATAGAACCGAAACGTTGGACAAAATAAACCTGTTCTAACCAGCACTTTTGCTCCTTTTATTTGATGTTTCTGGGAGTGCCGACACCAGCGCATTTGTACAATTATTTTCTATTTTGCTCTGGCACCCAGACTTCGATAACCTTATGGTTGTGCGCTCCATTCATTGTTTCTAGATATATAGATATATAGATATACTTGGATTACTATACTTAACATCTTCTAAGAATAAAAACATTTAACATTATAAAGCCAATAGGATTGTGTTATAATAAGGATTAATTATATCTTAGTTGGGATTAAGTACTTTTTTTTACATTAAGTACTGTTTAACATTACAGTAGAAAAAATAATTCAATTAAAAAAAATTTAATTATTTATTTAATTTAAAAGGACTCTATGAGAGGTGACCTTCACGCAATTAGTAATTTTCAGCATAATGGGTTTCTGGACACCAGATCTCATGCCTGTGTGCATCTTGTATAGCACCCTAGAGTGTGTCGGCACACCTTGTGATGTTGGATGTTTTAATCATCTCAGGAACCACCGTATGTTTGGAAGAAAAGAGAAGTGAAGTGCACTAGATGATAACGTACTTTAGATTAGTAATAAGAAAGAAAGAAAATAAATTAGCATATGAAAGCATCTTTTTAAATTGTGTGGGGGGGGGAGGCTGCAAGGCTAATGTTTTTGACTGTTGTAAACTGTTCAATCTTTAACACTGCTGGAAGTGACTTTGTTCACAGTTAAAATAACTCTGTCTCCCCGAGGCATGATTTCATTTGACTGTCTTATTGAATGCAGCCATCCTGAAACCCTTGCAACAGCTTTAGTGCCTCAGTAGGGGATGACACCTACAAATCTTTGGCAGTAAAAAACTTTAGGAACAAAAGGAGGGAGATGGATTAGCTCCATCCTCACAGATGCATTAATGTGATAAATGTGACTGCATTAAAGATGCCAGATTTCATTATTCTGTTTATTTTGGGATTTGGATCTGTTATTCTGACATATGACACATTCAGCCTTCAACACCTGTTTGTTACTTGTTATGTTCTATCAGCCCTATAGGGAAATATTAAGTTCACTCAGGCACCTTAATCATCCATTTACACCAAAAATCTACAAGCTCTCTATATATTGTGATATAATTTACTTTAATCAACTACTGAGGAAAAATGAATAATGGGAACTTTCTTTTGGAAGAGAGGCTTCATTTTGATTTAGTAGTTTTAGGCAATTTTATCCAAGTTGGTTTTACAAATCTTGCTGTAAACAGCTAATAACCTATGTCATTTTAATTCAAATTAAGGCCTAAGCGACCTGCTTTGTAGCCCTAGCAACTACAATGGAGATTACTTTTATCAAAGCATTACGATTTGTGTTTTGTTTGGGTTTTAATTTTTTTGTATTTAGTATTTTAATATTCTTTAGTATTGCTACTTTTGGTTTAAGGGGAACTATTACGAAAATGAAAATGTAATATTAACTTTAGCATACTGAAATAAGAAACTTTCTAAACACAATCAATTAAAAATTCTGTACCGTTTCTGAGATAATCAAGTTTATCTTCAATATGCCTCTCTCAGCATCTGTTTCTCCTCATTCTGTCTTCATTCAGGATTTAAGTGTCAGATGAATGATCCAATAAATCGTATAGGGGGGCTCCTTTTGCCTAGACCCTAGAAGATGTATTATAGCTCACTCTATTAAAATCACCAGAAGTCCTATCTCTCTACATGCTGAATTTGTACAAAAGGCAGTTATTTTTCTGTTCTGGAATCAGTTATTTGAGTGAACTCTTAATTCATCTTCTAGGAAATGAGCCCCCCCCCATAAAATATATTGGATCATTCATCTGACATCCAACTGCTGCATGAAGACAGAATGAAGAGAAACAGAGAGGAATAATGAATATAAACTTGATTATTTCATAAACAATGCACAATTTCTAATTGATTATACTTAGAAATCTTATATTGCATTTTCATTTTCCCCATAGTTCCCCTTCAAATATATGAAGACTGCAAGTGAAGGGTCAAATTGCTGACCTGACTTTTACTTTCTAGTATGAAGGTAACTGTTGGCTGGTGGATCCACCCCAGGAATAAAGCAATGCTTGCTATGCCCTCAGTATACGTAAAATAATATTTCTTCTCCTTCCTTTGTAGGTGGAGTGGCTAAAAAATGAAGAAATAATCGATCCTACAAAAGACACTAATTTTCTCATTACAATTGACCACAACCTTATAATTAAACAAGCCCGTCTTTCAGACACAGCCAACTACACCTGTGTTTCTAAGAACATTGTCGCCAAGCGCAGAAGTACCACAGCGACTGTAATTGTATTTGGTAAATATACATTTTCTATGCTTTGGCTTGTTTACATCGGCTCATGTCGTGTTTGTTCAATGCAGAATTTCTATGCAGCAATGATTGCACTACCAGCTATGACCACAAGGGGTGATGCTCTGTTGAGGGCTACAGCTTTAGCAAACAGTAAGGCATTGCACTAATCCATAATTTCACCAAACTTGGACTAGCTTCAGTTCCCCTAATTGCTCTGTTTAACATAAGAATTCACATACAACATAATATATTCATAGTTAAAACAGTAGGCCAAAAGTATTTTCAGCACTAGTGCTATTGGTTGAACTCATGTTGAACTAGGGGGTATACTTCCCCTTTAAGTGCATTTACATGCTTGATGTAGTTAAAACAATGAGGTCAAAATATGCATTAACAAACTTTAATATACCAAGTTACCATGTCTCTTATTCTTCATATGCAGTATATCGAACCTGGTGGCAATATTGTCTGATCAAAGTAAATCTTGTACTATAAGTTTTTTGCAGGAGATTCAGAATACAGAATGTTTTGAAAATGCTCCCTCATGCATATACTTGTATTAATGCAGACATGAAAATCAATGAAAAATGTATCATAACCAATAATACAATTGCTATGTTCAGCATATTTATCTGTGCAGAGATGACAATATAGAAATGAATAGACATTTTTAACCCTCTCAGAGTTGTCAAAATAGCAGAAGGTTGCAGGCACACAAGATGAAGCCACTTAACTGTTATTTGTCTAGTAAATTAATTGCATGCTTATAATGAAATAATCACAGCACCTGTTAACTGGTTGTGTGTGCCAACTCAGTCCAGCAGACGGTGGGTGGCAGACATTTATTCAGACTGGGCTTTGCTTTAACAGATGGTAATAAAATACTTTCAAATCATCATCATAAAATAACTGTTATTTTTCCTTCCTGCCTGAATTATCATCAGTTATTTTTTTCTAGCTTGCTTTTCTACTTTGGATCTAGCCACACTTCATATTAATTGCTCTGTGCTTAACAGGATTCTTTAGGGAAATGCTTTGATGATCTTTTCTTTTCCTCTTCGACTAGTCAATGGAGGATGGTCCTCTTGGACAGAATGGTCCCCATGTAACAATCGCTGTGGCCATGGCTGGCAGAAAAGAACAAGAACATGTACCAACCCAGCTCCACTCAATGGTGGCACAATGTGCGAGGGGCAACAATACCAGAAATTTGCTTGTAACACTATGTGCCCAGGTAAATGACCCATATCCTTGCATATCCTGTAGAGTGGAGTGGAGTGTTGCCATTTGCTGCATAGAATGAACTGACCTTTTGTTGTATCGTAGTTGCATTACTTTTTAGCCTAATTGTGGACATTAATTCAAACTGTCAGTATTTTTGTCTGAACACAGACCTTCCCCCAAGTCCTGACAAGTTTGACAGGTTTTTACTATGAAAAAAACCTACAGTGATGCAAAGTAACCTTCTTCGCCAGCAACTGCTTCTCATTCACTTGAATTGGAAATGTTCTGTCTGCGGCTGGCATGTATGCCATTAAGGAGCACACATATTGGCACAAGTGTCTGCTGTAGATAACGCATTTCCTATTCAAGTGAATTGAAGCAGTTATTAGCAGAGAAGGGCATTTAGAGCACAGGTTCTCCCTTGGAGGAACACAATGCACAAAAGATATCTATGTGCTTTCATCCAGACTGAAGTGTTGACAGTAACATATTTTTTGCTATTTGTGATATATTAATCATTATGTGAATGCCTGTAGGGATGAATAAGGTTGCAATTTGTGCATAAAAATAACCTAATTATCCAACAAAAAGTATACATTTTAAGAGTGCCAGCCCCAACCCATTAATTTGCTGTGGGGGTGTAACTTATTTGGCACATTCATGATCCAGACAAATAGCAAGTGGCATCACATAGCAGTTGCATAGAGGCAGTAGTCAAATGCCTGTGATAGTTTCATTTCCCTTTTAGCAACTGTGTTGGAGAAATTCTGGGGGTATTAATGCAGCAAAAGCTAATAGCTAGTGTCTGCTCTACAGTTAAGTAGACCACAGATGTTAGTGAAAAGCATAATGATAAACTTTTTAATCCTTTAGCATCTTCCAAAAATTTACATGTAATTTTATTCCTTTTATTTTTATTACGCAGTGGATGGAGGCTGGACTGAGTGGAGCAAGTGGTCAGCCTGCAGCACTGAGTGCACACATTGGCGGAGTAGAGAATGCAATGCACCCACGCCAAAGAATGGAGGGAAGGATTGCAGTGGAATGCTGTTGGACTCTAAAAACTGCACCGATGGATTGTGTATGCAAAGTATGTGTGTCAGTTCACCGAGGCAGTGCCTTCGACTGAGCTTTATTGGTAATGCAAAGTGGGCAACCTAATTAAGGGTGTAGTGTGCAATATTTCTGCACTTTTGCTCCCCGTTGCCTCTGGTTATGCCCTTGTATAGGTTACAAAGGATACAAATCTGTCTGGCCTTGTACCTTAGAAATAAGGAGCAGACCAAGAGATGCAAGATAATCTACCAATGAACCTCTTCCTCTCCTACTACCTGTCATGTTGAGAAAACAAAATTTCCAGTTTTTTTTCATTTTACCATTTATGTAACGCTACTTTTATTTCATTGTATTTTTTTATCATACATTTTCATCATACAATCATTGTTTTTTTAACATTCGCTTTTTTTTTTAATTTGGTCTTGAATGCTTTTATGCCAGCTAACTTCATCGTTTTTATTTGTGTTTTTAACAGACAAAAGAGTTTTAGGTGAAACAAAAAGCCGTTGTAAGTTTCATTTCATATTTATTTTTCTTTATTTTTATCATGTAACACCATTTTCTTGTTCTTCATTGTTAATTGAAACCATAATGACATTATCCATTGATTATGCAGGACATACAGTGTCCTTAACACCCTCCATCATAATTACAAAGTCTTTTAGTCAGCATTTAACAGTGTTCAAGGCAATCTGATTGGTCATCATTAGGCATGAGCAAATCTGCACTAGAATTTTTGCCATGTGTTTTGTTTGCTATTAAACCCACACTGTATCTTATGAACTGGTCATCATTTCAAACAGATGGATATCCTATAAGGGGGCATGCACAGTATTGCTGCCTCTCTAGTGTTCAGTTGAGGTACCATGTACTGACAAATATGGTGTATTGGCAAAATATTATTGATACATATATGTCCAGCTTTATTTGTATGTTTCTTCCATAAATTTGGCATAATGATGCAGTGAGAGGATGAAAAAAAATGTTTGCCATTTTTTCAAGTCTATCTCCAACATGGCTTTACTTACAGGAATTATACCCCCTGAACAATGTTGGTCTCTATAAAAAAAATATATTGAATGAAACCGTCCATATGTGAAACCCTGCTTTGTGTAAATAAATCATTTTCATAATAATGTACTTTATTATTAGTATGTGCCATTGGGTAATCCTAAATAGAAAACTGCCATTTTAAACAATAAGGGCTGCCCCTTGGGATCCTAGGATTCATGGTGCATACAAACAAGCCAAACAAATCATACACGTTAGTAGTTCACATGAGCCGGCACTTCTTCCTGTTACAGTTATAGCTGTAGTATTTCTGGTCAGGTGATCTCTGAGGCTTCACAGAGACCATCACAAAATGGTGGTTTAAAGGAATAGTGGTTTAAAGGAATAGTTCAGTGTGAAAATAAAAACTGGGTAAATAGATAGGCTGTGCAAAATAAAAAATGTTTCTAATATAGTTAGTTAGCCAAAAATGTAATGTATAAAGGCTGGAGTGAACAGATCTAATAAAACAGCCAGAATCCAACTTCCTGCTTTTCAGCTCTACATTTTTGTTCAGTGAGTTTGCAATTGATCCTTAGCATTCAGCTCAGATTCAAAAGCAACAGATATGACCCACGTGCCCCCCCTCAAGTCTCTGATTGCTTACTGCCTGGTAACCAGGGTAACCACTCAGTGTAAACCAAGAGAGCTGAAAAGCAGGAAGTAGTGTTCTGACTCACGTGTATACATCAAATCACTCCAGCCTTTATACATTACATTTTTGCCTAACTAACTATATTCATTTAGTATTCATTTTGCGGGTATAGTTTTCCTTTAAGGTGAGATGTAGGCATGTGCAGTCTCCTGGGTTGTGCAGGTGATGGGAAATCTATTTTTTATAGGAGCTGAGAGTCACCGTTAGGCTGTTCTGAACCTGGATTATGTATCCCCTCTGTAAATGAAAAAAAAAAAACAACATAGACAATGAAAATTATATATGTCCTGGCTTGTTACTCACTGTTCTGTTTCTTCCATCAGTACTAGAATCTACAGGGGATGTGGCTTTGTATGCTGGCCTAGTTGTTGCCATTTTCATTGTCATCATCCTGCTCATGGCCGTGGGCATAGTGGTCTATCGGCGCAACTGCCGAGAGTTTGATACAGACATTACAGACTCATCAGCTGCCCTTACTGGAGGGTTTCATCCAGTCAACTTCAAAACCTCTAGACACGGTAAGGCTAATGTAGTTGACATGCTGACCTGTTCACTGCTGTGTGCGCTCATTAACTGTCATTATCTAAGGTGCTGGCAGATGGTGCAGAAAACAAAACCGATGAAGATTATAAAGACAACATTCCAATGGTTTCTGTTCAGGGAATTGTAATTACAGACTGTATAGTTTGTAATTACAGAGCACATCTCTTTGTGACATGCATCTAAAGGACACATTGTTGTCATTCACTTTTGTGCTTTTGAAGTTACTGAGTCTGCTGTTAACAATGAAGTCACTTTATCTTGGATAGTGTATGAAAACATGCAATAAGTAGAGAAACTAATCATTTACTTGGAATATTTGATAAACCGTTACAGCCCCCTTTCTCCACCAAGGCTACTATACAGATCTAAGTCTTCTCATGTGTAATGACCATGGGGAAGGATTTTATCCAGGTTACTCTTACCTGAAGCTGCACAGACTTGTTGGCCGTAATTATAAAAATATAAAAAAAATAGCAACATGTATGATTTTCTGGATATTTTTTCATGATCTGTGATTGATAAAAAGCATATAGAAAATAAAATTTTGTGTATATCACATTTTCTGGTACATTCATTATTTTATAATTATTAGGGCTGGAAAATTTTTGTCTCATAGCAAATTCACTTTAGTTTTACATTTTTTTTACTGCTGGCAATAATGTCAGTAATAAAGCAATAATGGCAGTTTAATCTTAAGTAAACACTGTATGCTTGCTGAGAATGCATGGAATAGTATTTCTTCAATGCTGGTGGCATGTGCATATTTAACATGTCAAAAATAATGCATTTAGGCATGCGAGAAATGTGATGGTTCTTCTATGCGTACCTGGCTAAAAACAGGATTTACTCTTTTCGGTTAGTCTATTATTAGCCCTGTAGTAAACCTACAATATTTCTGCGTGACCTAAGCCCAAATTACGGTATCTATACAATTATGACAGAGTTTATATTCATCTGCAGGTTGCTGAGATCATTTTTTATATGTTTCGGCCTTATTATAGGAGTAATATTGTTTAATGATCATATTTTTTTTTATCTTCAGACAATTCTCAGCTTATTCACCCTGCCATGCAGCCAGATTTAACTGCGAATGCTGGCATATACCGTGGTAATATGTATGCCCTGCAGGACTCTGCAGATAAAATCCCCATGACCAATTCCCCTTTGCTGGATCCACTACCAAACCTGAAGATTAAGGTCTATAACTCATCTACAGTAGGCTCCAGTCCTGGGATCCATGATGGGAACAACCTGCTTGGGACAAAGCCCACTGGCACATACCCTTCAGATAACAACATAATGAATGCCAGAAATAAAAATATGAGCATGCAGCATCTGCTCACTTTACCTCGGGACTCTAGTAACAGTGTAACAGGGACATTCGGAAGCCTCGGTGGAAGACTGACATTTCCTAACACAGGTGAGTTTGGCACAAAAATGCGAGAGGGTAGAACTAATTGATCATTTGATATCATAGTTCACATAGACCAAATAAAATGCAAATTCCAGCTTGACCTTTGTGACAAACTTGATTTAAACATACATTTATTTCGTTTTTTGTTGTCTAATAAAATATCTAATATCTGTTTAGAGTGCGTTATGCTTCACAGAAATGATAATAATAAATTAGTAATACCCATTCCACATCAGACTTACTCAAGTTCATAATGACTCTTTTTGGCTATGTTTCCACAAATCTGTTAATTAGTTTTAGAAGAAGAGATGATGTCAGTGGCTAGACTTTGCATGGAAGTTGTGTTTTATCACTCCATGAATTGAAAATTAATTCATAAACAATTGCGGCTGCAAAGAGCTCTGTAATGCATATACACTTATTGCTGTCTGCCCGCTTGTGCTTGTCTTCGACTTTTATGCAAAAAAGTTGGTTTTAAAACAGACATACAAAATACTAGTTAACCGAAATATACATATATTTTTTTTTTTTGCCAACAGGGGTGAGTTTACTGATTCCTCAAGGGGCAATTCCACAGGGAAAATACTATGAAATGTACCTAATGATCAACAAACGAGAAAACACTGTGTAAGTATTTTTATGTTTCAACCAAATGCAATTTTGGCTAATGAAAGAAAATGTAATTAAAAAATTGAAGTGATATATTTCTTTGGAAATTTTCTAATAAATATTCTCAAAAACACAACGTATCTCTTAATTTGATGAAACCTGTTTTCTTTTGTTTGTATGATGCATCCCTTGCCATATTCTCTTGCAGTCTGCCTTCAGAAGGGACACAAACCATTTTGAGTCCCATAATCACTTGTGGTCCTACTGGGCTCCTACTATGCAAGCCAGTTATCCTCACTGTTCCCCACTGTGCAGATATCAACACATCAGACTGGATTTTACAGCTGAAGACCCAGTCGCATCAAGGCAACTGGGAGGTAGGTTACTCTAAATAAAGTATTGCTGTCAAAGAAACAAATGCATAAGGAATACGCCAGCTGCGTCTAAGCATGTTAATGCATTGCACTTTTAGATGATAGTTGGTATGTGTTTTCTGGACCTTTCAGGATTAGGATTATGCTACTCCTAGTACCTTTAGTAACACAGTTTTCCCTACCTATAGTTTTTGTTTTTCATTTGCTACTGATTACCAATATTGTATTTGATTAAATTAATGGTAACATATCATGTAAATGTACTTAATTTGTCTTTACTGGTCTTTAGTGGCTATATCGTCATAAAAATGTTGTGTTTTGTTAGCTTCACAAAGTATCTTGAATTAAGGAGCACTGGTTTCAGATCCCTTGTACTGCAATATGTTATTGTATTGTAGGGCCCCAATTGATCACTATAATATATTTTTTACTAAATGTTCAATAATCAACACCCTCTTTTTTAAATTTTTGGGTGTCTATGCTGTCAGCACAAAATACTTTTAGATTTTTGGACCTTAGAACTCACTAGTGAGGGTACTTACTATAGGTATCATATTAACCTCATATTGTGTTATATTTGCTATTTTTCAGGAGGTTGTGACACTGAATGAAGAAACTCTTAATACACCATGTTATTGCCAGCTGGAAAGTCACTCATGCCATACCTTGCTTGACCAGCTGGGCACCTATGCTTTTGTGGGAGAGTCCTACTCCAGATCTGCTATAAAAAGGCTTCAGCTCGCTATATTTGCACCTATGCTCTGCACCTCCCTAGAATACAATCTTAAAGTATACTGTGTAGAAGACACACCTGATGCATTAAAGGTAACACATTTACTTAGGGCACTGGTGTTTCTTGCCTGATAACGAGGCTTGCCTGGAGAGGATGATGTGATATATTGCACAACAGCAAGATAGGGAGGGAGAGAACATCCTGGTATTGCAAGTGCATTATTGGCTGACAGGGTTGTACAATTTTGCATGATAGGGTTGGGAGCAGGCTAAAATGTTTTCTTGAAATTCTTAGAAATAAAGTATAGATTACAGGGCAGTGCCCCCCTCCCTTATTTTGCATGAGTTAAATGAATAAGGCTTGTACCAAACATACATTACCAGTATCCAATCCTGTCCCTTAAACCCTCTGTTGTGACTGTTTTGGTTTGCAGATAAGCAGAATTCCATCATGCAGTGGCATTATCTACCTTGCAAGGACTAATAGTATACTATCAATTTCCCTGTTAGCCCTGTTTAGAAATCTGTTTTAAACTACAGTAGAACCACCATTTTACGTTTTTCAGGGAAATGTATTATGCACAATATATAGGTGGGACCAGAAAACAACAATGTAAAATGAGGGTAAACTTAAAATCAGGGGATATAAAATTGAGGTTCCATTGTATATGTTTTTGGTAAAACAATAGACAAAAATCATTTTCAGCACAGGACCTATTCAATGAGCTCTTGTACAAGGAGGTATACTACCCCTTTGGCAATTATGAGGAGATGTGTGTGTTCTGCTTTGTTGTGATGAATGTTTGTTTGTATTCATTTTGTATATACACCTTATATGATGCCCATTTTGTTTAATTTGGTGTACCCTGAAAAAGTAAAGGCTTAAACTTAAGCTTTCCATAAAGTCAGAATTAACTCTGTTGGCATTAAACATTTGCAATTATTTTAGTAAATTACAAAAATTAGACAATCCAGTGGCATGAATTATAATACCTTTCAGAAATGCGTAGCAGAAAACAGTCTTAAATCATATGCTAATTAAATTAAAAAGCATTAATAAATCCTACTATTTAAATTACTGAAATAACGTCTTATTACATTTTATAGGTTCCTAATGTAGCTGTTGTCTAATGTTCCTAGTAAGTTTAAAAAGGAAACAATATTTAAATACAGATCTCCAATTCTGATCACAAGCGAGCAGCCTAATTATCTCTCCAGCATAAAAATAACTGTGATTAGTTGAATAAATAGACTGCTTTCTCAGCTCTCTTTCTTAAAATAAGCTATATTATAGTTTTGCATTTAATTCTCACATTTTGTAGATTTGTGAAATAATGCGTTTCGATTTTTGGAGTATTGCCTTGAGGGTTCTGCAGATCGTGATTAGGAAAAACACATTCCTCGACATATCATTAAGTTGTGTGTTATCAACAAAAGTATAGTGTGTAGTGGGTAAATGCCATTGAGTTGTTAGAAGTTTTAATTAGCTTTCAATCCTGTTTGTAGTTTACTCTTTCCAACTGACTCCGTATGGATGAAATGATTTGTTTGGAGCTACTGCATTTGAGCTGCTCTGCATTAATGGACAAATTCACTCCCTGTATGATTAGTTAAGAGACTCAAAGTACCACTTTGCCTCTGTTTTCTGAATAAAAATATATTATTGTGATACAATTCTAGATATGTTGTAAATTACAAGGTTTGTGTTTGTAATAAACCATTATTGCTTAAACAACATAAATGAAAATACTCTGAAGGATGCAAGCTCAACAACTCGATTGTAGACTAAACAGCTCCATTATTTTCCATTTGTAGGAAGTTCTTGAACTGGAAAAGACTTTGGGAGGATACCTTGTAGAAGAGCCAAAGCTACTAATGTTTAAGGACAGTTACCACAATTTACGTCTCTCCATCCATGATATTCCCCACTCATTGTGGAGAAGCAAACTGATGGCCAAATATCAGGTCAGTATTCAGAAGAAGGCTGTTTGGACAGGAAATGTTCATTCTGACCTGGTTATCCCTGGCAAATGTAATCTAATTTAGGGTACCAGTTGGCATATATACAGGTTTTCAGACAAACCTAACAATGATGAATGCCTACAATCTATTTGTTAATTTGTGAACTTTATTTCTTGTACATTGTATTTTTGGTGTGTGCAATAATTGCAAAATGTTCTCATAATGGCAGCTGATATGCGCTTCTACATCTTAAATAAATCTTGGGCAAAATTGTCTAAGTGATGAGTAAAATCCACCCTTGCCTATATTTTTCTTTCAGGAAATCCCCTTTTATCATATTTGGAGCGGGAGCCAGCGGACATTACATTGCACATTCACGCTGGAGAGGTACAGCCTGGCAGCCACAGAACTAACATGCAAAATCTGTGTAAGGCAGGTTGAAGGAGAAGGACAGATATTTCAGCTCCATACTTTACTAGAAGAGGTAAGATACAATAGGCTGCATGTTAGTTGGTATATGATGCTAGTTTATTATTTGTTGAGCATTAATTTCTTCTCTGTAGAATGAAAGGGCTTCCAACCCCAGGGTTACAGTTGTGAGCTCCATTTTTTGTTTTTAGGCAATGTCTCAAGTAAGGAACTGTGCTGGCAGTCACTACGGTAATATCAGGTGCTGTTAGAGATTTGTCATGACAAAATGCACTCCGTTATTTACCTTTATCTTTGCAAGGACCTAGGGTTGGTGTCTCTTTAATTATCTAGATTAGAACATAGTGATTTCATGGAAGAAGTTATACAACACATTTAATTGACAAATAAACAAATGCTATGGGTAAACTATTTACAAAAAAACTATGATGCATATATGCACATGGTACTCAGTGATAAAACTATTTATTTAGTAATGCAAAAATAGCAAACTAAAAATCAGATGAGCCCCAAAGAAATAAGAATTTATTTTATCATTTATTCTAAATATATTGCATTGCACAGTAAATGGAGGCACTCACAGATTCTGAACTCGAATTATGACCTCATGCTCTTTCTAGTTAAATGCATAACAACTGCATCCCTGTGGGCTTTAAAATAGTTTAGGGCCTACTAATTAAATTCATTATGTATTTATTTTTATAACGGCTCACCCCACTTAACGAAAGGGTCCTGTTTATCTTCATTTTTGTTCTAATAAATTGGAGTTGAACTTTTTAGTTCAATTTTCTGCACAACCATAATGTATATGATGAACCTTTGTAATGTACAGTTTTTGTTTTTTTCCCCCCAGAATGTCAAATCATTTGACCCATTTTGTTCACAAGCTGAAAACAGTGTGACTACTCACCTGGGACCATATGCCTTTAAAATTCCATTCTCAATCCGGCAAAAAATCTGTAATAGTTTGGATGCCCCTAATTCTAGAGGAAATGACTGGAGGCTTCTGGCACAAAAGCTTTGCATGGATCGGTGAGTCTTGCCAATTTGTCACACTCATATATACTCCATATTTTGATTCTACAATAGAGTAGATATGAGGTTGAAGCTTCAGTAAGGTCTGCTTCATCTGAGGGTACAACATATTCTTTTTATAGATTTTAATAAAAGATGTTTTGTGCTTATAATTCTGTAACCTGGAACTGTAATATAAAGTTATAACAGTTACCCAGGCCTAGTACCTATGGCAACCTATCAGATGGTAACTGTTACTTGGATGCATAATTGATCCTAGACCTGTAGTAAATGTTGCAGCTTTTATTACACTATTTCCTCCACACAATGATTTTTATATATTTGTGTTGTTTGTAGCAGTTTATGGCACTGCTTTGCAATCAACATTTTTTAATTTGTTTTTCCCCTCCTCAGATATTTAAACTATTTTGCTACCAAAGCAAGTCCCACAGGAGTTATATTGGACTTATGGGAAGCCTTACATCAAGATGATGGTGACCTCAACACTCTTGCTAGTGCCTTGGAGGAAATGGGTAAAAGCGAGATGATGCTTGTAATGGCAACCGATGGGGATTGCTAATGACTTCGTTACTCAGTTGATATGAGTTGGTGAATCTCTGAAAGACAAAGTAGGTTGGTGGAGGATGTCCTCTGGCCATTAACAAGAGACAGTTGTGGTCCTTGATTATGATGATAACTCCAGAACTACACTTTAGTAAGGAGATGGGATGGACATTCTCCTTAAAGTCCAATCGCAACCAGCCTTAGAAATTCTTAAAAACTCTGTTTACAAGCCATTCAAGTGTCTACTGGAATATATTTATGCCCTCGTTACTTGCATACGAAAAAGGAATTACTGGCATCATGGTAACTGCTGGCAGATGTGTTCCACCTTAACATGCTACGCTTTTAATACTACATAATGTTATATTTTCTCTTTTTATTCTCTTTTTCTATCATCATTGGTATCTGATTACCCAAAACCAACTGATTTTATCGTATCCAGATTTGGAACAGCCTAACTGATATGGCAAATGGTTTTTTTAGGAAATGCAGCATTATTTATTATCCAGATCTGTGGATGAATCTTTTTTTTTTATATATTAAATGACAAAATTTGAGACTGTATGATTCCATGAGGGCTGGTAACCAAGAAAGATAGGCTGTTGTACATCTAAATTCATCAGAATACAGGCACTACTGGGAAAGGGTGGTGTAAAACTGGTAATTTGCCAACGTGTTCCTTTAAAGGAGAAGGAAAGTCAAAAATAAAATAAAGCTTCAATTATTGGCCAAAAAATGTATATATACTTACCAGCAGACATTTCTTCATTCAGTTTTCCATTCATTCTTGCGCTGTAATACATTTTCAAATAAGTGGCAAGCTGCACAGAAACGGATTTCCATGCTGCAGTCTAAAAACCCTTCTAATCAGGGCACACGCATGCGCAATTCAGCTGAGAGGTGCCCTGCGCATGCACACTATCATCTCCTGTCTTCCCTGAGAAGAGATTAAGTTTGGGTCACGTGGTCTACCCATTCGTCATCCCTGACCTCTCTGCCCCGCCTGCATCTACTCCCCCACCAATCGTATTTTATGTTTCCCGTTGCCTAGTGGAAGCTTTGAAGCTCCTCCGCTCACTGGGGTTTTAATTTATAGTTTGCAGCGAGCGGAGGAGCAGAGGGCAATTTATTATAAACAGCATTGTGGACTGTCTGACAGGTCTGTAATATATGTATTATCTGTCACTGTGCAGAGAAGTGTGCGCTCTTGTTGGCTATGTCACAGGGTCAAGGAAGAGGCGCATGCAAACTAGAGACAAAGCGCAGGGAGGAAGTGACGCACGGTTTTGAAAATGGCAGCGCCAAATGTTCTACTATAGAAAAACTTCGGCATTGAAGTGCACAAAAACAGTAATGCTATCACAATTTTCAATGCAGCGTTTCCAGAGGGGGATTTATGGTGAAGAGAAAGAGGGAGGTTATCTTTTTTTACTTTCCTTCTCCTTTAAGCAAGTTTAAGTGGAGAAATGTTCCCTAATTTACCATATCAAATGCCTGGCAATAAACCTACACAGCTCAGGGAGACATTACATAAAACTTGCAAGTCACTGAGTAAGATTAATTCCTTTTACTACAAGGCAAGGCATATTACTTGAACACCATGACTATTATGTTTTAAACATTTTCAACGGAGGTAAAAGGTAACTTACAAGGTTTTTGTCTAAAAAAGATGTCTTTAATCTGGGAGGAGAGGCAAACGTATGACTATGAAATGCATCAGATTTTAATGTGAGGGGTTATATGTACATGTCCATTTTTATCCTCCTGTTTTCTTTGTGGGACTTAAGATTTGGAGTCAAAAACACAACAGATATAGGATCCCTTATCCGGAAACCCGATGTCCAGAAAGCTCATAATTAAGGAATGGCTGTCTCCCATAGACTCCATTTTATCCAAATAGTCCACATTTTTTCTCTGTAATAATAAAACAGTAGCTTGTATTGGATCACAACTAAGATATAATTAATCCTTATTGGAAGCAAAACCAGCCTATTGGGTGTATTTAATGTTTAAATGAATTTCTAGTAGACTTAAGGCATGAAGACCCAAATTACGGAAAAATCCATTATCCGGATAATCCCAGGTCCTGAGCATTCTGGATAACTAAGATCTTATACCTGTACTTTAAACAGAAAGACACTGGCTGGCATTGCTTCAGAAATATGGGACTTAGTTAACACAATGATTTATCTTTCACTTTAAGGGCCTTCAAAATCATATTTTTTGTATAGATGGTCACTGGCCGAACCCGTTCAGCGATTTAAAAACCAGGGTGGATGTATTTTTGTAGTCAAGAGACATAATTGTGCAGGGCACAAACTACCTTTTAAACTGCTAGATTTTTGAGTAAATGTAGTTAGGAGAAATAGCTGTGTGTAGTCCTGCTAGATACCTTGCTAGGCAGTGAAAACAGTATTATAAGGCTTTATTCTTCATTTCCATCCATGTTTTCAGTCTTGTAGGACTGACAGATGTAATTAATGTCTATTGATGTAACTCATACCTGTTTTCAAGACAGATTTTCATGAGAGGGAGATTTTGAAAGGTGTTATATTTTTTTAAAGGGCTTGCACATTTCCATTGCTGATCCTCATTTAATGCTTCTGTCGTACTTACTTATAGAAAGAGGCATAGAGCTACTTTTTGTTAGAATAGGCTCTTCTCTCAGGGTTTATAGGAAGTCAGTTGCAGCTCTTGTTTGCAGGAAGGGCCTACGACCTATTGTCTACAGGCCTTACTAGAATACAAGATAAATGGAGGACACAAATAATTCAGGTTCTCTTTCTCTCAGGGGCTTTTGGGAAAGTATGATCAAAGATTTTACTTCCCTGGTATGTCCTTCAAATCATTCATTTCATGGTCTTTTGAATTTAAATTTACTTTTTAATGAAGGTGGCTCACCAGAATTATAGCAAAAAATCCATTTGACAAATGTGGATCTTTGAAGACCTCAAAATAAAATCAAATTTGCTCTGCAGTGTGACATGTTCAGATTTCTGCTATGCCTTTGTGGTTAGGTAGGGTATCGGTGTTTAAAAATATCTGCTGTGTAAATATAGAAGGGATCTCATTTTATATACCTTGGTGTAACCCAAACTCTTTGACTCATTTGGGTCCTCTTTCTTGCATGACTGCCAAAGATATTCTGTTTTGCAGAAGTTATTCTGCTGATATTATTTAGTTACCAAAAAATGGTGTATGTCTATGTAGTGATAACTAATGAATATGTACATCAATGTTCTGGTTTTTCCAGTAACAAAATATTAGTTTTGGCAGTAGGACCCATAGCCTTCTTAACACCCTCCAAAAGCCTTTTTGCCCCAAGTCTGAATTCAATATTGGTGATGTCATTTTCAACAAAAGTGTTGTTGGATATCAAATTGTACTGCAGAGCCCCTCATCTGAGAAGGGTTCTCGGAGACTATTACTAACCCAAGGGGCCTTGACACCGAAGTGCCTTTCCATTGATCTTTTAATTTAACCCATGACTTTATTGCCTGTGTTATGAATAATTTAATAGTTTTTTACTGTTACTTTATACGTTGGCCTAGAAAGATTAAATGCAGTTTAGTTGGGACAGTTGCATTGTTTGTATCTAATTTAGGCTAACTCTTATTACGGTTCTGGGCTGTTTATAAAATATCCAAATGCTGGCAAAGGCTTATGTATGGTAATGTAGTGGTATGTTAGGACATGTTGTGTGCCTTTCTAAAAACAAAATTGTGGTGGCTCCACTAGTGTTTTTTTTTTTTTTTTTTAATGATGTGTTTTATATGTTGAAGAGCCGTCTTTGACTGGTTTAGTTATTGTAGTGTGTGTGTGTGTATGAAAAACATCAGTACTCGGTGAACATGTGAAAAGATAACTATTATGTGTACACACACACAATATAAGCTTTATACTAGTCCCTTGCATGCTGATCTTCTTATTTCTCTTGCAGTTACCATTACCGTACACTGGGGCAATCCCTGTAGAAGTGAGGTGCTGCCCATAGTTGCTTATATGATATCCTCCTACGTTTACTCATGCTTTTACTGTTAATGTATTTTATTTCTCAAAATGTCCGTTACAATTTCTGAACCTTCGACTGTCATTTGAGCAATAGATGATTTTGAAAAAGACCCACACAAGTGTTGGAGCATGAATGGTGAATATTTCTATTTATTTCTTTACCATAAACATTTTGAATTAATTGAAAATATTTAGGTCTACAATCTACATCTTGATGAGCAGCTATATTTCTGATGCACAGATCAGTTCACCAACACCTGACCATGAATTACAGCTTGTATGGTCTTACAAAGAAGCTTTATGTGATCATTGGCATCCCTTCAACAGAATATTACTTGTTATGCCTTAGTAATGTAACTGAACCTTCACTTCATAATGCTTTGTTTTGATACTTGGAATGCTTGCTGTTTCATTTAAGGCATTTTTGGTCATAATCATGAATGGAAGCACAAATTGGAAAAAAACTTTGTTTATTGACAAGTATATATGAAACAGACGTTGCTTAATCAGAATATGTTTTAAGTAAATTAGCAGCAATTCAACCCCTGACAAACAGTCACCTTCATATGGCACATCATATATAATTACATTATTTCACAATAATCATATTGTATGGTCATAGTCATTCAAGCTTTATGGATAACAAACAATAAGTAATCACCTGTTAAATATAATGGGACATATGTCCTCTTAAAGTGATTCTGACACTAAAAAACAACTTTTCAAAATATTAATGTACACAAAAAATTACCTATGGGTCATGTTGACCGTTTTTCACTAATATGTCTGCTTTTGTAAGCATTTGTTACTTGATGTTCCTAAACCTGACTGTTTTGCCAACCTGACTGTCCCTTCTCAACCTGTCAAAGTTTCTAATGCTAACAGACTACTGCTGCACAAATATGGCACCCCACTCATAAACATGGGGAGAAACATGGGGGATCAGATAGGTAACATAAAACCATCAGCAAACTTTTATGGCTAAATTATAAATAGCATACAAAGACAATGTTATGATAGATGTAAAAAAAAGTTTAATTTCAGGTGTCACTATCTCTTTAAGCGCCGCCAGCTAGGTTGGTGTACAGAACAACTGGAATAGCAACAGCCCTACACTAGGAGTTATTTATGACCTGGGACAACAGTGTGTAAATTGCAAGAAATGGGGCAATCTGCTTCAGGCCTCTGTGGTCCATGATAAATTTTGCCCGCATTCAGTAGTAATATATTCATGAGGTAGGTAGGAGGCCCCATTTTCCAGATGCCCAAGTTAGGGAGTGACAATGGACACAGGCTGTGGTGGGCCCTGTACTTACCATGTTCCCTGCCAGGCCCCAGGCAATAGTAAACTCTGCATAATCACTCTCTTGCACTCCTTATTGGTTTTAAAATTCTGCCCAAGTGTAATCAAATTACCCCTCGTGTTTTCTCTCAGAAAAAGGATATCCCATAGTCCCCAACCCTTTAAACAAAGTTGGTACAAAAATGTAAAGGTATAGCAATTTTAGTTATATATTTAGATATGTTAGACCAGAAGATATTTTATATTTTTATTACTTGTCTGTTAACATTTACTTCAAAATATACCTACTGCCTTTTATTTTTCATAGTCAGTATTATGTGACGCCCCGAAATGTCCATGGCGCTACAAATTGTCTCTAGTCCAACAGCCCTTCAATTTAAAGCACTGGAAGCAATTGGGGTCATGAGTAAATTGGCCAACCCCTGCTTAAAATATTAAAATAGTAAAATGACATGACTGTTGAGTACATAGTGTAGAGTTATAACTACATACTCATTTTGGTCATAGTCTCTTCTACAGTATTTGTGAATGATTGAGTAGTAGTGTTACGTGCCTCCTGAGTTGTCATTTTCTAGGCGTTGGCATTAAATAAGAGGCCACAGCGTTAACTAACCAGGAGCTCTGACTTTTGGACAAAAAGAAAAACAAAGGTCACTGTTGTCAGCTAGAAGCTGCACTTCCTTAAAGGAGAACTAAAACTTTACTAAAGAAGTAGGCTAGAAATGTTGTACATTATGTTTGGGGCTTCTGTACCAGCCCAAGGCAACCACAGCCCTTTAGCAGGGCTAAATTTGCCCCTGTAGTTCCCCATCTTCTTTTCTGCTGATTCACTGCACATACTCTGTGATGCTGTCACTTACCTGAGCTTAGGGACACAAAATATACAGTACACATAGAATATAAATGTCACAATATAAGGCTGATTAGAAATTACAGATAATCACTACATGGCAGCACAGAAACCAGTGCAATTAGCATCAGAATTTAATAATCAGCCTTGTAGCATCAGCTTATATTGGAGACAAACCACATTTTCTGCTTGATAATTTGCAACAGCGACAAATTCGCAGAGATGGTGACCCCTTTTCACATGTTTGAAGTCCTGGATCAGTGCTGCTATTGAGGAGCTGAAACTTTAGGCTGGTGCAATAAGTTCAGTATATAAAATATGGTATTTTTATCCATATTAATTTTTAGTGTTTAGTTCTTCTTTAAAGGCCTACTAAACCATATTTATTCACATTTGTATTTGTCTAATGGCAATATAGAGAAAGGAATGTATGATTTGTTAGACGATTTCCCTTATATTTAGAAATGTGTTGGTGAAGCAGCCTTACTTTTCTCCATAAAAAGACTTCAAACTGTGCATTTATCCCTCCCATGACTAATCTATGTCATAATCCCCTTGCATAAAATAATCAGTGCTGTGACCAAAGGGGATGGTGTGATGCCACTAGCAACATTAACTGCTAAATGTAGCCGAAAGACCAAGCAAGGAAAGCCCATGTCAGCATTGCACCACAACACAAATGTTATTTCAGGTTGTCCGGCAAGGACCAGCTAAAAGCCAGTGGCCAGTAACAGCCCAACTTTACTTGGCCTAAATTGATTTAAATTCACTGTTTTGTTTCTCCCTTTGACTACATATTGCAGTAATTGAACATGGAACCAGACAACCCCCTTTATTGTACGATTTCCAGCATATGTTTCGCTTAAGTTTTTTGAAACCCAACATAAATCCTTCACTAAATATGTCTTTTTATCCATTCTTAAATCTAGATTATCAGTGTATTCTAATGCTTTTCGTTTCATGATTCTTACACCCTTTCTTAGGAGTTAAAAACACAATTTAGTGAAGTGGGAAAGCATGGTAGAAGTGATAATGAGATAATGCAAGGGATTTTACATTTTCTGACAAGTCATTGATGCTTGGACTGGCAATTGTGTTAATACTCTAAATATGCAGTTAGTTTGAATTCTTTGCGTGTAGTATTCCTGTGGAAATACAAAAAGTTATAAAGCATTATGGGCATTCCTATGGTAATGCTTTTTTAAATGTTCAAGGAAATTTCCAAAGCCCTGCGGCAGTCTCTCCATGGTTTTGTACCCACATTAGTTGAAATGGCCATAGGGTTTGCTTGGTCAGACAAATTCAGTTCAATTCCTGTTATGGTTCATGTTGCTTTTATTCCCTACAGATGTTTTGGCGCTGCACTGCTTTTTACTTTACCACCATATTGTGAATCTATTAATTCAGATGAAATTGTAGTCCTTATATATATATATAGATATATGAGCACGTAAAAGCCATTAGAGGTATTCAGGTCCCTTATTTCAGTGACAATGAATGCATCAGATAAGGTGATACTGACTGATGACAACAGTGTAATGGCCTGGTTATGAAACTTTACCAATAAGGTCTAAATGACAACTAAACTACCAGTTCCATGTATTAATACATAGGATTACCATTCTGCTTCAACAGACCAACTGCAGGGGCAGATCTACAAACATTCTGTAAGAGTAGAGCAGCCATATATCCAAACAAACACTTCGTGGATTTGGGACTTTAGTTGACATTTAAGACTAATAGCTTATAAGTATTTAAAAATAACCTTAATGTTACTGATTTCAGATTCACTGTATATATGGAAACCAAAGGAATATGGGTCCTTTTTATCTATTTTAGCAGCTTTTGTTGATTTGTAAGGCTCACTGAAGATGATTTTAATGAAGTGTTCTTTATATAACTACTGAGTTGTCTAATAAAGAGTGGAATATTTGGGGTTCCAGCTGAAGAGTATTATACAGATTGATGGGGATAAGAATATGGGTGCGGGAACACATGAAGTTCAAGGGTGTACTCCACGATTGACTCTTACAAAGCAAACTGGAAGAGTAATTATCAATGTGATGTGTTGGCCTTAGTATCAATCTGTTCTGCATAGGCTATGATGTAACCACCGCATTGATGGGTTAAAAGTTCAGCTACTTGGGTACAGTCACATTAAGGGTGGTTAAGAAGAAATACTTTTCCTACATTATTCATTTTATTCTTGTTGATCTATCTTAATGCAGATTATCAAATATTTGATATTTCCCGTTTATGAATTGTTTCCCCTTTTATACATCAGTGTTATTGGTGCCACTAGTCATATCAATATGGCCACCAGTAAACTTATGCCCTCAGGCCAGATGGCAGGTAAAGGTAGAGCAGATCAGCTCTCTCCATGCAAACGAAACCAAGTTGGAGACATTTTCATTTATATCAGGATATGTAGCGGCAACAAAGTATTGTATGCTTGTTTGATAACTGTTCCATGTGTCAGATACATTCTATTTTCTGAACAGTTTTGTTTCTTAAATAATATGTACTGTTTTTTCGGAAAATCATTTACATTTTCTGTGTACGTATGGGTTTGGTGTTGGACTCTTGACAGACGGAGGGATTTTGAGACTTTCTGCCTCACCTGGGTTTTCATTATGGCATCTCCTTCAAACTCCTGTCTGTCTATTCTGTAATTTACATATTGTAAATAATGTTTAGCATTCCTATTGTAACAAATTAATTTTTATGCAATAAATTATATTTCCTAGTGTAATAAAAAAAAGCTGTGTGGTTCTTAACTTATGCAGTTCTAAATGACGTCCTAATGATAAAAGTATGATCCTATGTAGCTGTTTTTATTAAAGGTGTTAGTCAACCCTGGTACACAGTGGGCATACATATAAACGTAACAATCCTATATCATTGTTCACCAGGTTAACACATGAAAGAATCTTTACAAGGTTTGGTCACCCATATTTTTAGCTCTCAATGTTTTACAGCTGAATGGTTTACAGTAGAGCACACCTTTAAGTTTCCTGTGTTTCTCTGCTCCTGTGGTATATTTCGGACAGCCTCAAACATAAAAACAGATTATTCAGCTAGTCAACATTTCTAACAACAATTCTGAGCAACCATGATTTCTCCTCTGGTTGTCAACCAGGCTATATAAAAAACTTATACAAAATACCAAGTGTTTAATTTATGCCCTAGAGAAGGAACCCAATGTATTTATTTACAGATGAGCCACATTCAGCAGGAGAAAGCCTACAGGAGGCTATTTTGGTAGTGCACATTGTCTTTATGCCTCAAAAACTTGCTTCCAAGCCAGGAATTCAAAAATAAGCACCTGCTTTGAGGCCCCTTGGATCAACATCAATGGGGTTGGAGAGCAACATGTTGGGAATCACTGCCCTAGTGGCTTCCTCAATGGAATCAATTTAAAAATTAATTGAACCTACCTGCAACTGAGTACTTTAAATACAAGTTATCCCATTATTTACAAGGAGTTCAACAACTCCCTTCTTGAAGATTTTGAAGAATAATGTACCATCTCACAGCCTCTGACACTGAATATTTCAGTGTCAAATTTTCCCATATAATAAAGTGGGGAAAAGAAGAAAATATGAAAATAACTGATGCTCCTTCTCTGACCTCCGGAGCTCTACAACATATTTTTTTTTTACTAGATGGTATAAACCTCATATACAACACATACCTCCCAACAGATCAGCCTGCAGTCCTGGATTGTTACTGAAATGTCCTGAGTTTCTCTTTCATTTCCTGCACTGGTGCCAGAAAAAGATACAACATTTCTAAAACTTAATTAAATTAGAGAGAGAATACTCAGCACCTGCACTTAGATAATTTTGTAACTATTTAAGATAAGCAAAGATACAATTGTAACTATGTAAGGTATGCAGGTCTCTTACAGCTTAAAAGGGGAATTCAACATCATTAGCAAAACTGTAAGAACACACAAAACATGGTCCTAAACCCCCCCCCCCCAGAAATGTGTTCAAACTTTCCATAACCTGCCAAATTTTTTAAAATGGACATGGTATTTAGGGGGTGTGGCCACAAAATGGACATTTCCAAATACATTTCTCTGCACTTTGCACGGCAGAACTTTTTGTCCCTTTTTCTGATTTTCAAATGTTGTGAGGTATGGAAACATTAAAATCTATCCTGAACCAAGTGCCCAATCCTGGAGATCTAAACATCATCCTGGTACTATGCTTCACATGTTTTTGAAAGAAACGTTGGTATATGTTTTAGGGATCTCTTAAAAGTATGTGCAGCCACAGGGCCACCTGGTATACATGGACCTCATATCAAAACAATGAACAATGAGCTATCTCATAAATTAAACCTATCAAGCTACTATGTTAAGCGAACTACTTTATCTTATCTCCACAACTTAGCTTTATATTCATCATTATGCAAGAATCCATATCCAGAAGGATAAATCTTAATATCCCAAGGCTTAAAGTGGACCTGTCACCAGACACAAAAAGCTGTATAATAAAAGTCCTTTTCAAATTAAACATGTAATCCAATTTCTATTTTTTATTAAAGCATTCATAGCTGTTGTAAGATAATTTAAACATCTCAGCTGTCAATCAAACATTGTCTGCCCCTCTATGCCCTGGGCACTTTCTAGATATCGCTGCTCTCCACACATTCTCCCATTCTCTTTACCATTTAATTGTGTAACCAGTACATGGGGATGGACATCAGGTCCCGTATTCTGGTGCAAAAACTGAGATGATGCAAGGCTTGACTTAACAACAGTGTCCAAAAAATGGCTCCTACCTGCTTGCTATAATTATTAATTCCCAGAGTGGAGGAAACAAGATTCAAATAATTTATATAGTGTAATTAAAGTTTATTTTGCTTGAAATAGGATTAAAATAGGATTATGAATAATTTTTTGGGGTGACAGGTTCCCTTTAACATGTTCAGTGAATCTACACCACCAGACAAATCTCACCAGTAATAAATAAATAAATATATATATATATATATATATATATATATATATATATATATATATATATATATATATAATCTTAGCCAAAAATCCTTACTACTTCAAAATAGCTTTTAGGCTTTATTTTTACCCTAACTTCTACCTCACCTTCATATACAGTATTAAGCACAAGTGTTCAGACCACTGTCAAGTGCCCAGTGGAATATAAACTGTACACATTTCTTACAGAAAATAAATAAAATTGTTAGAATATTCCCACAACCTCACCAGCTTTCACTTGCCAAGTTTTTCCTGATGAATTTTCCTGATTTTTCTATAATAAATTACAACTATTTGAGGTTTCAGAAAATACTCATGCCTGATTTTTTTTCTCCATATATTAATTGAATCAAGAAAAAAATGCCAACTCGAATTTTGAGAAATCTGCCCCTAAGAATGGACATCAGAAATACATGACTGAGGACCAAAAAAATGTATCCGGAAAAAAGAATAAAAGGATTGGTGAAAAAAAGTCCTTAAAGGGATCCTGTCAATCGGAAAACATGTTTTTTTCAAAATGAATCAGTTAATAGTGCTGCTCCAGCAGAATTCTGCACTGAAACCCATTTCTCAAAAGAGCAAACAGGTTTTTTTATATTCAATTTTAAAATTTGACATGGGGCTAGACATTTTGTCAGTTTCCCAGCTGCCCCTGGTTATGTGACTTGTGCCTGCACTTTAGGAGAGAAATGCTTTCTGGTAGGCTGCTGTTTTTCCTTCTCAATGTAACTGAATGTGTCTCAGTGAGACATGGGTTTTTACTATTGAGTGTTGTTCTTAGATCTAACAGGCAGCTGTTATCTTGTGTTAGGGAGCTGTTATCTGGTTACCTTCCCATTGTTCTTTTGTTTGGCTGCTGGGGGGAAAAAGGGAGGGGGGTGATATCACTCCAACTTGCAGTAAAGAGTGATTGAAGTTTATCAGAGCACAAGTCACATAACTTGGGGCAGATGGGAAATTGACAATATGTCTAGCCCCATGTCAGATTTCAAAATTGAATATAAAAAAATCTGTTTGCTCTTTTGAGAAATGGATTCCAGTGCAGAATTCTGCTGGAACAGCACTATTAACTGATTCATTTTGAAAAAAAAAATGTTTTCCCATGACAGTATCCCTTTAAGGACCGAGCCCACCAGGCAAATGTTCCAGAGCCCAGCAAGGCCAGTCCAACCATTAATTTGAAACAGAACGATTGCTGCCAATAAATATCTTATTTTCAGTTGCTGAAATGTAATATCAGTTGAAATCTATAAATGTGTGAAAAATATTTACAAACAGCTGTAAATTACAAACATCTACTATTTCAGCAGGGTATTTCCTAATGTTTCTAATGAGTCTCTGGAATATAACGAAACTTTGCTATATTATATATATTATATAGGGAAGTAAAAGTAGAAACAATTTTGAGAAATTCCCTTATGAACTGTCAACAGTAATTGAAGAAGCCCAAAGATAGATTTCATATCCTTCATGAGACTTTATGAGAGAATGTAACCCATGAAAGAAATGATATTCTGCTCAAGAGTGGTTCTTGATTTTGTGTACCACTAGAGGGAGCTGCATGTATGAATGTTGTTTCTTAAATATGTATTCTCACTCGTAGTGGATTTTCTACCTTAATTTTCTGCTTGCTTTCTATAGTTAGATATACTTCCATCTTGCAACTGTCTGTACATAGTTCGCTATGTTGGAGCGCTAATTAATAACTTAAGATTTATCAGTGAGTCCTGCACAACTTCCACTATTAAGGAAGGAGGCAGTGAGCAGCCAGTTACCAGGGGCAGCAAAAAGTTGTCTCTAGTAAGAGCAGAATTTCCATCTTTTAATGGCATTTTCATTCATTGAGTCCCCAGAAACAATGTAGATTACTTACAACTGAATGGTGGAACCATATTCACTAACCCTCTATTTAAAAACTTTATCAAGTATAGCAAGGACGCGTTTAAAGAGAATCTGTCATGATTGTTATTGTTTAGTTTTTTTATTACTGAATTACATTGTAAGTATTTCATTCTACCATTTAAAATTTTATTATTGAGCCAATAAATATTTTTTTAGTTGTAATGTTTGTGTGTAGTCTGCCGTCTCAGGTCATTTAGCCTGGTCATGTGCTTTCAGAAAGAGCCAGTGCTGCACTATGGAACTGCTTTCTGATAAGCTATTGTTTCTCCTACTCAATGTGACTGAAGGAGTGAGGAGCAGTTGGTCACGTGTTCTGTTCCTGTACTGAGAGTGTGTGTGGAAGACTAAGCCACCATTTTGCAGTGTGCGCAGCTGTTATATGTTGCTGTGCTAACCTGTATCAAAAGTTAATCTCTACAAGACCAGTTCCTGTGTGTGTCTGTTCTCTGGTTCACTGTCTTTTCTGCAAAGCCAGTGTAAGGTGCCTGAACAGATTTAATAAGGGACAAGACAGTGGGAGGTGGGGAATAGGCCGAGCTGCCTTTAAGTGCCAGGGGCACTGGCAACTGAGGGCTTAACTTAAAAAAGCTGCAGTAGGCACTTTCCTTCCCGTCTGCCTTCACCATGGGCCTGGAAGCCGGGAGTTGTGCGCCAGACAGGGACTGGGCGCCCTGTGCCTTTAAGGCGGCATTGGGGAGGAGGGAGCAGCGCATGCCCGGGTCCCAGAGTAACAACAACTAATTAGAGGCAGCAAACAGCCAGTATGTGTGTGTAAATACATCCATGGCCATTGTGGCACTGCATCTTTACTCTGCACCCCAAGTCTCTGTCCAGGAAATGACTTATGAAGAGAGGCATTATGGGGGATGCCCTTTTTGGCCATACAATTTGAATAACTGATGATGATGTCACAAGCACATTTAACATGCCTACTTTGGAGGACTTTTGAAAACAAACAGATGAATGCAACTAGCTTTATGGATCATAAAACAGGTAAAATCATATAATTTTGGGATGCTTAATATTATTTTACATATTAAGGCCAGTGTACTCAAGATTTATTTGTGAACCCGGAGTTCCCCTTTAATAAAGGCACCAGTCCAGATGAGCTTGGGTAGCAGCTTTAGGGTGGTGGCCCTAGGCAGCCAGGCAGGCCTGGACTGGGATATGAACTAGGCCCTGGAATATCTAGTACAAAGAGGCCCAAACAGCTCCCCACCAGCCAACTAAAAAGTCACTATCTATGGCATTTTATAGAACCCTCTCTGGCATTTACCACAATCCACAGATTGCCAGTCCTTACCTGGCCCTAGGATGCCTTCATATATTTAAAAAATTTAAAAATAAACACTTGCAACTAAATCCAACTGAAGGGGGAGTTACCCATGTGTCCATTGGTTAGGGGAGGGGTTAATCGGCTCTTACGTGCCTAGAGCAGCACCGTGTCCAAATATGTCTCTGACTATAGAGTCTTGTAATCTCAGTGTTAAAATACAAATATGCAGAACATGTTCTTTTGCTTCTCGTGCATTTAATAGTTATAGAATAAATAAAATATATAGTAATCCAGCTTTGGAAACAGAGCTTCTTTAATAGTTACCCCTTTATTTAGGTCTCCCTTTCAAGACCCATAAATAACTAAAGAAGAAATATGTTTTAAATACGTTACTCTGATATTTCTCTGCCTGTACAAAGGTTGTCGTTCCATTAACCTACCACATATTGGCAGTATAACTCTATGAATGTATATGTATCACATTCCAACTGAAACAATATTACACCAGAGCACTAAGATTCTTGTAAATGTAACACTATTTATTCAATTTATCTGAAGCAGGACTGAAATCATCATTGCTTTAAAAATGTCTCTTTTTAACATTCAGCTTCATTAGGTTATAAAATCATGAAGAGCAGAGAATTATTAAAGCTAATTGAGACTGTGGTCCTTTTGCCGTACAAAATACATTACCCATACTCCCCTTGAAAGATACATTTCTAAAGAAAATCAGTATTATCTTACTACAGGAACAGATGATAGACATCAGATCTTTGCACGGAACCGAAAGAAAATCCCAAATATGTCATGACAGATCTGTACTCTTAGGCTATGGACACACGTACTGATTTTCGTTGTGGTCCGCAGCACAGTTTTCTAAAAAGCTGACCTCTGCGTAATCTACACGTGTCCGTAGCCTTAGAAAAAAAAGAGGAAGTGAATTTGTTTCATTTGCATGCAAAGCAGTGGCTCGAAAATGGATACAAACGTTTCACTTTTGGACGCTATTCACGGGTACGGGTATGGGATCAGTTATCTAGAAACTTGTTATCCAGAAAGCTCTGAATTAGAGGAAGGTAGTCTTCTATACACTCCATTTTAATCAAATAATTCAAACGTTTATATAAATGATTTCCTTTTTCTCTGTAATAATAAAACAACACCTTGTAGTTGATCCCAACTAAGATATAATTAATCCTTATTAGAGGCAAAACAATCCTATTGGGTTTATTTAACGTTTAAATGATTTTTAATAGATGATGTGTGGAGATCCAAATGATGCAAAGACCCCTTATCCGGAAAAACCCCCAGGTCCCAAGCATTCAGGTCCGATCCCTGTACTTGCATCCAAACTTGACCTTTGCACTTCTGTATAACTGCACCTCATTGTGCCTGTCCTCCTGTTCTATTGGATTGTGCATAATAATGTGAATGTTGCACTAATTCCAAGGTTTTATCTGTGTTTTTTTTAACTAAGGGCAGCAGATTTGCACCAAAATAATCACATGCCAATACAATTTTAACACTGCTTGTAGGAAGTGACACAATCCCTACTCAGAAAATGTTATCTGCAAACATGAACACAAGTGGCTCATTTTTATGAACCAGGCACAATTGCAGAGGCTGCAAAGCCCCAAGCGGCCACAATTATGTGACAACTCTTAGAGAAAAACACTGCATTGTTGCCAGTAGGTGGCACTGTGATAGTTTCTTCTGATGAAGTGACACTTACGTCACGAAACGCGTCAAGTTTTTCCCCTGCCCGCTATTTTGCTATTTTTAAGCGTTTTCAATAAACCAGTATATGTTTTAATTCAATGGTTCGTAACCGTATTACATTTGGAATCGGTTGAGCCACACTATTACTTCATTCGGCACTGTGATAGTTCACAGTGAGAACAGACCCATCACTAATATACTTTTATGTACAGTGCAAACTATATGGATTTAATGCACAACAAGCTGGGGTAGTATGTCCTGCACTCTCAGTTGGAAAGAAACTGCAAGACAAGGCCTTACTCTATTTCAGATACTATAATTACTGGGTATTTTCTGCTATGTCACACTATTCTAGCTAGAACTCCACCGGACACCTCCATAGACTACTCTTCGCAGTACTTGTCATCCACCACCCCCTTCCTGTCTCTGTATTACATTCTCCCTAAGGGCTGAACTACACGGTTTGCCTTCTATAGATCGTACGCGCTGAGAGGAAGTGCATACGACAAGACGGATGAGCCAAATATAATGTAAGTATGTTGCGTCTTCATCCGACAGTTGTGTCGGATGCACGTACTTTGTAGATGCGACATTTCTATTATTTACATTATATTTGGTGCATTCATCTCATCGCATGTGCTTCCTCTCAGAGAGTTCGATCTGAAGAAGGCATACCGTGTAGTTCAGTTGTAAGGCTGGGAACCTGCAGGGATCCACCCGTTCGTCACAACAACCTAAATGGACAATTGGCCAATCTGGAAACTCACCTGACATCTGATCTGGACAATACAGGCTATGAAGTATATTTTTACAGTGACCCAAATTAAAGGGGATCTCCACCCAAAAAAAGTTTTTTGCCTAATAAATGAAAATGTTTTGCTATGTAACTTGTGTCTGTGTTTTCTGCCCTGTGTGTCTGGGTGGGGGGGTTGGCAGTGGATGTCTGTCAAATGTTTTATGAACAGACTGATGTTAGATAAATCCATTGGTGGCAAAACAATACTATTGGATTTATTTAATGTTTACTGTTTTAAGTAGCTTTAAAGTGATACTGTCACTAAAATACTGCTGCTTTTGTAAGTAGTTGTTACTTAAAGTTCCTAAACCTGACTGTTTTGCAAACCTGACTGTCCCTTCTCAACCTGTCAGTTAGAATTTCTAATTCTAACTGGCTAATTCTAACTGGCTTCTGCAGTACAAATATGGCAGCCACCTCATAGAGGGACCTGGGGAAACGGATAGGTAATGTGAAAGCTTTGGGAAAATACTTTTATTGCAAGATTATAAACAGCATGGAAAGACAATGTTATGATAGAGGTAAAAAAAAGTATCTCTTTAAGATATCATGAACCAGATTATGTAAAAAGGAAAAGGAAAAAGGAAAACAACAGGTCCCAAACATTCCAGATAATAGATCCCATACATATGTGCATGAATGCTCTAATCACTTTTGCAATCTATTTATGTAATCAAGAATTTGTCCTTTTAATTCTGACATTAGATCATTCAGGATGGGTGTCTTAAAGCTGTGCATTAATAACTTGGCTACCTAATCCCAAAATGAAAACTTTGTTGGCTGCACATATATCATAAATTAGGAGGTCTGAGGCTGAATTCCGACAAACACAGGGCTAAAATTCTACGCTCTTACCCTTGACTGCACCATACCTGCTCGCTGATCCAAATCTATTTTGCTTAGTGAAGTCAGGACTGCAGTTCTTGATCCAGAACATAAATGCTTCTTTCAGCAAGTGGAACTGAGCAACTGTGACCTGCCAGAATTAACCTTAAACTGGGAAATATCCCCATGCTGCTCTGGCTCACAAATGACAAAACTGAAATGCCAGGCACTTTATGTAACTTCGCCAGAACTAAGGCATGAACTGTTACAAATGTTATCAATTTTTCACTGATTTCTCCCAATTAACATTTTGCTGAACCCGCTGTGACATGCAAGAATTCCCAAGAGAGATTAAAATTAATTTATTACTCCTTATTTATTTCCTTGAATACTTTAACTCAATTTCCTAATACAGTAGCTGCATTTAAAGGACGAGGAAAGGCAAAAAAAATAAAATCACATTTTTACTTTCTTTAATGAAAAAGAAACCTATCTCCAATATACTTTAATTAAAAAATGTGTACTGTTTTTATAAGAAACCTGACTGTATGCAGTGAAATTCTCCCTTCATTTACTGCTGTGGATAGGAATTGTCAGACGGTCCCTAACTGTTAAGCAGGGAAACAATCATACTTATGAACAGCAGGGGGAGCCCCCACCTTACTTACCAGCCATGCAGAACTCAAGCAGCTTTGTTTATGACGATCCCTCAGCAGCCCAGACCACACTGAGCATGTGCACTTAGTCTTAGTCTTGCAAAGATGTTTAACAAAGTTATAAGATGGTGACCCCCTGTAGCCAACTTTAAAAGCATAAATTATTTGTTTGATTAAGCTTTGTGGTGCAGTAAGTTCATTCTTATGTTTAGTACACAAAATACAGCATTTCTAGCCTTATTCTATTTTAGACTTTCCTTGTCCTTTAATCTGCATCATGTTTTACACAACATTTTCCAGCTAACATCTCTTTTTACACTACAATGTTATACTCAGTTACACAATTGCCAACATTCATAATAAAGCTTTAAGAGTACACAGTATTTTAGTGTGGTGTATTCTAATCTATATAAATATGCCACTAAAACTCAATCCCATTTCCTTATAGGAGAATGAAACTTCAAATTAACATAGCTAATTGGCATGCCCCAGTGATCGGGGATATTAACCTTTGAGCTAACCTTTAGTATGATGTAGAGAGTGATATTCTGAAACAATTTGCAATTGGTTTTCAATTTTTTTATTTTTTGTAGTTATTGAGTTATTTAGATTTTTATTCCTCAGCTTCACCACTGCAATTTGAATGAGAGAATGTGAATAAGAGAGGCCTGAATATAAAGATGAGTAATGAAAAGTAGCAATAACAATACATTTTCAGCTTTACAGAGCATTTTTTTTAGATGGGGTCAGTGACCCCCGTTTGAAAGTTGGAAAGAGTCAGAAACAGGCATAAAATGAAAGAAACTATAAAAAATAAATAATGAAGACCAAATGAAAGGTTGCTTATAATTGGCCATTCTACAAGTTAAATTAAAGGTGACCCATCCATTTAAAGGAGAACTAAAAGTAGAAGTACTAGAAGTAGGCTAGAAATGTTGTATGTTATGTTTAGAGCTTCTGTACCAGCCCGAGACAACCACAGCCCTTTAGTATCTGTGTGTCCAAAGATGTCCCAGTAGTTCCCCATCTACTTTTCTGCTGATTCACTGCATATGCTCTGTGCTACTGTCAATTACTGAGCATAGAGACCAACTCACAATATACAGTACACATAGAATATAAATGTCAAAATATAAGGCTGATTAGTGATTTATACAGATAAATTATAATTACTACATGGCAGCACAGAAACCAGTGCAATTAGCATCAGCATTTAATAATCAACTTTGTAGCATCAGCTTATATTACAGGCCAACCTCATTTTCTTTTTTGATAAATAGTGACAACCCCTAAGTTTAGCTTCTGAACAGCTGCTCAGAGCCCACTGAGCATGTGAGTGTTGCAGATACTTTCCAAGATGGTGACCCCCTGTGACAAGTTTGAAGTCCTGGATCATTGCTGCTATTGAGAAGCTGAAACTTTAGGCTGGTGCAATAAGTTCAGAATAAGTTCAGAATAAAAAATGTGACATTATTAATTTTTTTAATTGCTTGGTTTTACCCTGGCTGGCTTGCCCTTTGCTTTAAAAAACAAAGTGGTCTGAGGTACTTCCCTGCAGAGTGACATTCCCCAAATTATATCCCTTGATCTACCCTGGATAGGTGCATGCACAGCAAAGATTTGCATACACCCATCTTTAACCAGTGCAAGGGATACCTGGCAGTGGGGAGAAACATTCCAGAATGGCACTCTGGATTGTTTTTTATAGAGAAGAGGAACCAGCCCAGGGAATAAGTAGAATAATTTTGATCACAGGGAAGTACCTGAGAAATTAGCACCACCTAGGGGGTTATTTATCAAAGGTCGAATTCAGCAAAAAAAACTTGAATTGCTTGAATTGATTGAGTTTTTAGGCAAAACCCTCCAAAAAAAGGTGAACGACATGAAAGCTTTTAAAGGAAAACTATACCCCCAAAATGAATACTTAAGCAACAGATAGTTTACATCATATTAAGTGACATATTAAATCTTATCATATTGGTCTATATATTTAAGAAAATCTTGCCCTTTTTACATCTCTTGCCTTGAACCACCATTTCGTGATGGTCTCTGTGCTGTCTCAGAGATCACCTGACCAGAAATACTACAACTCTAACTGTAACAGGAAGAAGTGTAGAAGCAGAATGCAGAACTCTGTTAATTGACTCATGTGACCCAACAAGTATGGTTTGTTGGTATGTTTGTATGGACCGTGAATCATACGATCCCAGGGAGCGGCGCTTATTTTTTAAAATGGCAATTTTCTATTTATGATTACCCAATGGCACATACTACTAGAAAAGTATATTATTATGAAAATGGTTTATTTACATGAATCAGGGTTTTACATATGAGCTGTTTTATGCAATATATTTTTATAGAGACCTACATTGTTTGGGGGGTAAAGTTTTCCTTTAACATCTTCAAATGGTTCAAGGGGCCTCTATCATTGACTTCTACATGACCTCAACAGGTTTCAGATGGTGTATTGTCAGATTCAAGCTGTTTCCAGGGTCAGGGTATAATAAATGTTGAAAAAATTGTTTTTTTAAGTACTGGAAAAAAATTTTGACTCAAAAATACCTGTGAAAAACAACTCGACCTACAATAAATCTGCCCCTAGTGTTTTAAGTTTCATTCCTCCTTAAAATAACAAAGGATTATGTTTAAAGTGATGCACAACAAGCATAAGGTATACAATATTATCATTGAAAATAGATAAAGCAGAAGCCAATGAATGTAGTAATGAACCAACAAATTTGCACCCATTCTGTACCACTTGTCACTGGGGTTGCCACTTGGTCGGTATTTTACCGGCCTAGCCGGTATAACACCTGCCAAGGCCAAGGCCGGTATTACAAATTTACCGGCAGTGTAGTTGGAGTACCTTTTCTCCGTCTTATGGACATTGCGTGACATGGCCCGTCCGTTTTGTTCCCGCCCCCACCACCTCATAATACTATGAGTTTGTGCCAGCATGGTTTTATGCGTAATAGATCTTGCCAGACTAACTTAATTTCTTTTTATGAGAATGTAAGTAGAGACCTCGATTCTGGGATGGATGTGATTTACTTAGACTTCGCTAAAGCATTTGATACAGTGTCACACAAAAGGATACTGGTTAACAGTGGCGATCCTAGAGGGGGACGGGCCCTGGTGCGTGACGCGCAGCCGGGCCCCGCCTCCCTCTGTACGGCCGCATATGCCGGCATTCTCAACGGCGAACGGACTGCCGGGGGGCCCTGAGGGGGTGCGGGCCCTGGCCCGCTCGCACCCCCTGCTCCCCCGGTAGTTCCGCCACTGCTGGTTAAATTAAGGAATGTTGGCCTGGAACATAGTATTTGTACCTGGATAGAGAACTGGCTAAAAGATAGACTACAAAGAGGGGTGGTAAATGGAACATTTTCTAATTGGACCAGTTTTGTTAGTGGAGTACCGCAGGGCTCTATACTAGGTCCCTTGCTTTTCAACTTGTTTATTAATGACCTGGAGGTGGGCATTGAAAGTACTGTTTCTATTTTTGCAGATGATACTAAATTGTGCAGCACTATAGGTTCCATGCAGGATGCTGCCACTTTGCAGAGTGATTTGTCTAAACTGGAAAACTGGGCAGCAAACTGGAAAATGAGATTCAATGTTGATAAATGCAAGGTTATGCACTTTGACAAAAATAATATAAATGCAAGTTATACACTAAATGGCAGTGTGTTGGGAGTTTCCTTAAATGAGAAGGATCTAGGGGTCTTTGTAGATAACACGTTGTCTAATTCTGGGCAGTGTCATTCTGTGGCTACTAAAGCAAATAAAGTTCTGTCTTGCATAAAAAAGGGCATTAACTCAAGGGATGAAAACATAATTATGCTTCTTCATAGCTCCCTGGTGAGGCCTCATCTGGAGTATGCAGTGCAGTTTTGGACTCCAGTCCTTAAGAGGGATATAAATGAGCTGGAGAGAGTGCAGAGACGTGCAACTAAATTGGTTAGAGGGATGGAAGACTTAAATTATGAGGGTAGACTGTCAAGGTTGGGGTTGTTTTCTCTGGAAAAAAGGCGCTTGCGAGGGGACATGATTACACTTTACAAGTACATTAGAGGACATTATAGACAAATGGCAGGGGACCTTTTTACCCATAAAGTGGATCACCGTACCAGAGGCCACCCCTTCAGACTAGAAGAAAAGAACTTTCATTTGAAGCAACGTAGGGGGTTCTTCACAGTCAGGACAGTGAGGTTGTGGAATGCACTGCCGGGTGATGTTGTGATGGCTGATTCAGTTAACGCCTTTAAGAATGGCTTGGATGATTTTTTGGACGGACAGAATATCAAAGGCTATTGTGATACTAAGCTCTATAGTTAGTATAGGTGTGGGTACTGTATATAGAATTTAATTAAAAGTAGGGATGGGTGTATGTATGGATGCTGGGTTTTCATTTGGAGGGGTTGAACTTGATGGACTTTGTCTTTTTTCAACCCTATGTAACTATGTAACTATGTAACTAACTATGTAACTGGCCGGTAAATTGTTTTTGAAAAGGTGGCAACCCTACTTGTCACATATACACAAATATCTACATAATAATCTGGAGCACAAGGGGCCCACAGGGTTCCAAACTTCCGAGGGCCCCCTGTGACCACACATCGTTTTGGGGCTCGGAAGATTAGGGGAGTGGGTCTGGGCCGCCAGGGGCCCATGAGGTCGGGGCCCACCGGATTTTTTCCTGGTGTCCCGCTGGCCCAGTCTGACCCTGATCCTGGCACAACCATAGCAGCAGGTACAGGATTAGTTTTACAACCAAAAATCATATTCTCTGAATTATTTCCTCAACCTGTCAAAAACAGTTGCATTTACAGTTACAGTACAGTGTTGATCCAAGTTCATTTTTTTACCGAAAGACTATCCAGTCCCTCTGTGGCAGTGATGGACTGAAAATGCTAGAAATGAACAGTAATGGTCAGTAATCTTAAATACAGGGGAAATAATGAGCATTTTGGTGTGACATTTAAAATTTTATTTTCAAAATATATTTTTTTTAATATTGTGGGCAGCCATCTAAGTACTTTACTTATGATTGTGTGCTTGCAGAAACACCCAGCACAGAGCATTGCATGACCTTTCAGATGGCTGTTGTCTCAGCTATTCAATTCTTAGTGTGATATGGATCACACTAAAGATTCTCTTGCACCATAGTCCCCTAAATCTAGGGCCAGATGATTGTGGATCTCAGCCTGTGAATCCACTCCCCCACAGCTCTTCCGCTCCTGCTCTGCCTGCACCTGGAAGCACTGTCTCTGCTCGATTGGCGGATTTTAAGTGCTGACATTTTGCGTTTTGTGCCAATATCCACCCTGCCTGAAGAAAAGAAGGAGAGCAGCAGGGCAGCAGATTCTCTGCCCTGGCCCTAGCCCAAAGTTTACTTTGTGATTAAAACTCTACTCATATGATTACTACAATTATAAGTGGAGCACATTTGTGCCCATGACATGAAAACATGACAGTCTCAGAGCAGTTCACACTTTTTAATACCGAACATGAGTGTTAGACTGTACTGTCCGTGCCCAGGTTAAATAGGATAACGTTTGGATGAACTGTGTTGTCTTGATGGCTTGGACAAATATAAGCTCAGCAGGAGAATAATTGTGACTGAATACCCCACAAACTCCTTACCTGTTAGATTTTCTGACTCATCAATAATGACCTCTGATCCAGACAAAGGTGACTGAATCTGCAGATAATCAAAGGGGAAATGTTTACTGACCTTTATTGAGTAAGCACTGCATTACAAGGAGGTGATATGTACAAATCATTCATTAATGGAGGCAGCACTAATTATCTCTGATGTCACAATATGGGAATATCGTTGAATAAAAAGATGTTGGTATCATTTACTCACATCTAAACAAATATTCAATGTGTGTTTTCAGTTTTGGAAATGCCATATTGCTTGCCTTAGCCATATTACAACTTTTTTTTTTTTTTAGATTGTGTTACTCTGGCGTCTAGAGAAATTACTTCAGCTAAAATAAACTAAATGGAAGCTCACATGTTTATAGATGGAAATACGCACACAGTTTAATGTTCTGTATTAAACAGGACAGTCTGGTTTATTACAATCTACCCATATTTCTACCTGAATCAATGAATCTGGTTAGAATGGTGCCCAAAGCTCTTAATCATACCCCTCCACCCCCCTTCAGTGATGAGTGGGGGGAGAATGCCACTTATACATGCCCCCCCCCCACCACTTGTCACTGTTTGTATGCACAAAATAGCTAGCTCTTGGTCTGAAAGTCATCCACCAGTTCCCCTGATCAACCAGGGCCTGAACTAGTGCCTAGCACGTCGCTACTGCTGCAACCTAGGCAGGGTCGGAACTAGGGAAAGGCAGAGTAGACATGTGCCTAGGGTGCAAAGCTGGGGGGGGGCACCAGGCATGTACCTTCTCTGCCTAAGGTTGCCACCAGGCCATTATTTTACCAGCCTGTCTAGTAAAAATTATGCTTGACCCCAATGTTATTAATAGGGAAAAAATCTAAATATATAGGAAGGCCAGTATTTTTTTCCAAAAAGGTGGCAACCCTAACTCTGCCTCATACCCCATTATCTAGTCCCCTATCGCTAGGGTGAGTCCTTGTTGCACACGCGTACATGTGTCCTTTTCATGTATGTACCAGCACACATCCTTTTTGCATGCTGGGACCGACCAGGTTGCCTAGGGCACCTGGCCCAGAACTGACCCTAGGCAAATGTCTTTTCTGCCAACCCCTCTTTCCGCCCTGGTGTGGGGCATTTCAGAGTACAGAGACGTGCAGCATGGCATTTGGATTGAAAACTACCTGCGTTATGCAGCACTTGATCCAAGAGGGGTTGGCAGGGGGAGGCATATAAGGCAAGCAGTAAGTATGGGGCTGCTGTGCTTCTGGACACTGACCAGCAATCCCGTGGGCACAAGTGTTCTGTAAGTGCAAAGATACCATGCCTGCCACATTTTGGCATCACATTAAATGCTGCTTGCACTCTGAAGAAAAACTTTTTGCGCTCCTGAAAGAGTAATATAACATAGATCTAAAGCCTGGTCTAGAATAGTAATCCATACTAAAAAAAAAAAAAATGGGGAGTTCTGCGCTTATTTTAGTAAATAAATGCTTCCACCAATATGTTAACCGCACCCCTTGATATAGCTTTTATTTGCATACCATTACAACTACCACATCCCAATTCAGAATCTCCAACCTTGGTAGGAATGTCTAATCCATAACAGTCTAGTTAAATCCATCTTTCCCTCCCTGCCACAAAGGTTTTTTTATGACATAAGTGGTCAATAACATGGACAACATGGCCAAACCGAATGCTAATTTGCATATGCAAATTAGGGACAGGAGGGAAATCGCGTGACTTTTTGTCACAAAACAAGGAAGTAAAAAATGCTTTTCCCTTCCGACCCCTAATTTGCATAAACAAATTAGGATTCAGATTTGGTTCGATATTCGGCTGAATCTTTCGTAAAGAATTTGTGCGTTCGCCAGAATCCAAAATAGTGGATTCTGTCCATCCCTAGTAATATTGGTAAATATAAGTCAATGGTTCCAACCATCTGCTAAAACCAATTTTTTGAGCAGTCTTTTCTGCATAAATCCTTATAAAAGTTAATCCATCCTTCCCTCCGTGTCTTCATCATTCATTTTGTTATATCCTGGTACCATATAAACAAATCTTCTGACTTGTGGTATACCCTTACTAGATGTATGCAATAGAGTGTCTGATTTCTGTTCTAGGATATTAAACCTTTACTGAATGGAATTTTTCATGCAACTGATTGCAGCCATCTTTGTGGTCCTGAAACAACACTTGTAAGTAACCAGTTGTTTGTAAAGGTGGCCATAGACGCAAAGATCCTATCGTACGAATCGAGGATTCGAACAATTTTCTGATCGTGTGTGGAGAGTGGCATATCCTGGGAAGATCGGCTCGTTTGGCGATGTCGCCAAATGAGTGGATTTTTGCATCTATGCCAATGCCCACCTTAAGTTTATGTCTGTATGATTTTCCTTTGGTTTCATTCCACACTCCGAAAATTGCACTGGGGCAGGGACTGATGTATAATGATGTATGTGAATGATGTATAATCTGTGTAAATATGTCAGTGCTATATATATATATATAACAGGTAATAATAATAATAGTAATAATCACAGCAATTATAATTGTATAAGGACTCATCTCCTACTGCTCTGGAGTAAGAAAGGTGTAGTTAAACAACACTGCTCCCTTCCTTCACACAGTAATGTGGGGCTCCAGCTGAGAGATGTAATAGTGCAACCAAGCTCTACTTCCTGAGTAGCTTACTGTTTAGGTCCAAAAAGGGTAAAAAGTCGCTATAAATATACAATAAATAAATATATATATGGGTTGTTTATGTCAGAGCTTCGCTGTACTTTGAAATAAATCTTGAATAATATAATTGTCATTCAGTGTTTTGCATTTCACAACAAGCAGCACGTGATCCTTCCCACTGTGCTGACAATAGTGATTTTTTTTGTCACAGTGTGTGTGTAAGGGCAGGCTCAGCCTCCTGGGAGGGGTTACGCTTAGCCACGCCCCATGCTCAGTCGGGAAGAGAAGCAGGAAGCAATAAGGAGTATTAGACCCGGGCTGGAACCCTGTGTGCCGCATTTCTAACAAAACCGGTCTCTGAATGTATGTGACGTGTTCAAAAGTGAGTAGAACCTGGTTACTGTTGATTGGAGGTGGGAGTCTGGGGTTCTCTATTTGCAGTGTATCAAATTATGTCTAGGCACAGACATACGGTAGTCGGTAGAAGGGGTCGTTCTTGAAAAGGGGCAGAGTCTTAAGAGTTTTAACTCTTTTCCATCCAGAGCGCTTGGGATGTTCCTCCTAGCAAAGCAGCTGTGGGAAAGTAAACATTAAAGCTGGTGCCTGGGCAGTGGGGCAGCCTAAAGCACAGTGTGGCTGGGGGCCAGAAGGACTGTGTTCCATGCACTGATTTACTGATCGGAGGAGGAGATCTTACTTTTGTTTTGCTAATGCAGTGACTGTGGGGAGTGGAGGGAGCAGAGGTGTGGGATTTGAGCATTCACTGGCTCCCTACAACTGAGCCACCTATATATCAGAAACGTATAACAAAAACACAGTGCAGCTGTAGGATTAAAAGGGACCTTGCGTTCTGCAAATCACTGTCACAGCAGTTATATATTTGCAAACAAGGCCAATTGCATTTGTGTGTATAAGACATTTAGGCATTATTGGTTTAACGTGCATGTGGCAGCATAGGGCTATCAAATCCTTTGCGTTTCTTAGGAGTTACCCCAGAGTTCCATCACCTTACTCAGTTCCCTTGGTTTTTCAGTTTTTCTCCGAAAGAAGCAGCTACAGGCATTACTTAGAAAGTCTAACACTTCTTCATGGTCATAGCACATTAGAACTGTGTCAGATAAAAGATTGTAGAGTGAATCAGGTTCAGCACCTCAGCGTATAACAACCTACAAAGACTAATCTGTTTTATTTTCACATATACCCATAGTGAAGTGCATAGATACATTGATGACATACTGGTCAGTATTGCTGTTTTATTCCAGGCAGGGAACGGCTGCTGTCAGGGTAGAGTTAAATGACTTGCAGGTGGTGGGGGACAAGGGCCTGGACTAGGGGTTAGTTACATATGAGGTTCATGCCTAGAGGCCCTTCATGTTACACCCTAGGCATGTGCTTCTTCTTCTGGAAGTATGTATATGACCTTAGACTGTAAGCTGAACTGGTATGGGGACTGATGTGAATAATGTGTAAGGTCTCTGAAGTACCATGACATTTTTCAAGACTATATAAATAAATGAGAAAAAATTTAAAAATTACATAGGCCACAGTTACCGATGTATGATGTATAACAACAAAGGCATCTGTATGCAAAAATGAATAAATTAATTGGTGTTGCCTGCTCTCTTTAACACTCCCAGGGAGGAGGCATCAACTCTCCGTAATATATTGGGGTGATAATGATCCTTTTTTTTTTTTAAAAAAAAACCAAACTAATTTTTCTTAACACTAAATGGTAGCATGAACGCTTACCCAGAGTGGGTTATTATCACCTTAATGACATGGGCATATAGTTGATCAGGAGAGCTGCTGTCAGTCATGTAGGCTGGAAAATTATTTGTATTGCTTACATTTGATGACGAGGGGCAGTTTAGACATTTTTTGTAGTGATACAAGATTGGGGATCATTGTTGGGAACTTGCCAAATTCATACAACAACAAAAAAAAACATGCATTACACAGTTATAGATTAATAAAAAAGGGACTGCATTGGTCCATGGTTAACTGTGCTGCATGCCACAGCAGGCATAATTCAATCACTTCTTTGGGTAGAGACACATGGAGTAACTGTGGGCACTTTGGCAGCCATGCTTTTTAGGTGTTCAGGAAGCAGTGCCACTCAGGACTCTGGCCCTCTTTATAACCACTAGCACATCCCTGTGAAAGAAAAGCACAGATTCGTATCACTTAGAAATGTGATAGTCCTTAGGTCCAAGCAACAATCACCTGACAAACGATTCATAAGTACATTTAGACACTTGCCATAACAGGCCAGTTTGGTACTGCCTCAAAACTAATAGTTTGCAGGATATCTCAAATGACCAGTAACACCAAAACATGAGTTTTGAATTCATTTACATACTGTATAGCATAACATACTGTGGCCCTACCATGGTAACAATTGTGTGTTTGCTTCAGAAATACTACAGTTGGTATAAATAAACTGCTCTATCCATGGGGGAAGGTAATTTTAGCTGAAATTGGGCTATAGGGCACACAGTTACATTGTAGGTGACAGTTTTGCTGTGTAGAATCCGGTGGGGTTTGTTCTTACATAGGAAGGTGACAATTTTGCTGTGTAGAATGCAGTGGAGCTAGTTCTTACATAGAAAGATACACAGGAGTCCAATGACCTTCATGGCTCTCTACATTACTAAAAACGAGAAACATTTTCATATAAAATAGGATATTTGTTGCCTAGAAATAGTTTATATGTAGGTGCTGGGGAACAGACGCCCAATTTAAATACTTTATAATAAACAATCATTTCATATTGTGATGTTACTGGACTTTAAATAAGGTTTAAGGTGGGTAGATAGCGATAAATGAGATCTGATCCCTAAATATATTGTTTCCCATAATTATATTCCAAATACCTTACCCAATACCTGCTATTTTTAGTGTACCCTACAACCTTGTGTTACTGCAGTGGAACTTCGGTCCATGACATGGGTGCTTTTATGAATGGTAGTATCAGTCTTAAGGGTCTGGTGCACTTCCCATTCAGTTGAAGGCAGAAGACACAAGTAAAATTACACAATTTCAATAAGGGCAGGTTGGTTATGACACATGGGGCTCTAAAGGTGAACCACCCCTTTAAAGGATCAGTAACATAAATTTTCTCAAATTTGTTAGTATAGAACGAAAAAAAAATCACAAAGATATATTAAACGTTTAAATCGCTAAGTCTTTATTAAGAAATAACTTACTGAAACTCCGCTTGCGCTACTCTTCAGAAAAGGCAACATGGCAACGATCCATCATGCGGCGCTCGATTTCTCCTCCCTAGCTATCTCCTATAAGGTAAGCAGGGAGGAGAAATCGAGCACCGCACGATGGATTGCCTTTTCTGAAGAGGAGTGCAAACGGAGTTTCGGTAAGTTATTTCTTAATAAAGACTTAGCGGTTTAAAAGTTTAATTTGTCCTTGTGGTTTTTTTTTCATCTATACTAACAATTTTTTTTTTTAAAAAAAAATTGATGTTGCTGGTCCTTTAAAGTTGTTTGTAAATGTAATTCAAAGAACTGTCTGCTTGTTTACATACTCTGATACCTGAAAACAATGTTGCAAGCTTTCTGATTAACAGACCTTGATGAAAACTGACTCCTGTTACTTAGTTTTAAGAGTCAGACCCCCTCCCCCCACAACAGAAAGACATAAACAAAACTTTCAGTAGCAATTGCATTTACAAATACATTTAAAGGGAAAATCAATCCCAAAATCAAAATGTGCCTAATAAAAGAAAACATAATTCTAAGCAACTTTTCAATACACATTTATTAAAAATGTTCAGTGCTTTTAAAGTCACTTGTAAAAACAATTGCTATTGAAAGCATCATTTACTTAAAGGGATGGTTCACCTTCCAAACACTTTTTTCAATTCAGTTGTTTTTAGATTCTTCCCCAGAAATGAAGAAGTTTTTTCAATTACTTAACAATAATTATTTTTTAATGTTTTTCCAAAATCTAAGTGTAAAGCTGAATGTCCCTGTCTCTGGTAATCAAGTTTGGCAGCTCAGTAATTCAGGAGCAGAATCTAAACTGTTACAATTTTGCAACATTTAGTTGATACATTTCTCAGAGTATTAGCAACTATTGTATCAATTCTAACATATGCCTTTAATGAAGCTCAGCAGGGACAAAGATAACAAATGTAACAAATACATGTATCAATTTAGAACAGTTTACAGGGTCGGTGATCCCCCCTTCCCAGAGCTGCTTTATAAGGTGAGAAATTACACTTTACACTTCAATATTAGAAAAATGGTCACACAAAGAAAATAGAAAGTAATTGAAAAAAGTCTTTATTTCTGGCGAACTATCTGAAACTAACTGAACTGAAAAAAGTGTTGGAAGGTGAACAACCCCTTTAATAAAGGAATGTTGGAAAACTGCTTAGCATTGCATTTTGTAGTCCCTCTGCTTTGCAGTGAATTTGAAAAACATGCACTACATTTCACGAAGCTTATAGCAAATGAGGTGTAAGGAGCCATTAATGGGTGGGGAAATTTCCTGCATTACATTCTTTGGGGATGGGGCAAGTGGAGGCTGGGTTAGGGCGGGCAAGAATTGTGGTCTCAACCAGCACAGAGGAATATAAATTGAAGGAGATGTTGTGCACAGGGAACAGTTTCTCTGGAAAGCAAAGTGTCTTTATGTCCCAGGATTCATTACTTCAACATGGAACAAGGTGAGGAAAGGGTTTAACGAAAAAATAAATATTTATTTATTTATTGCTGTTCAGATAGTATCTATGCATCTTTTTCGAAAGCTCAACAGAATGAGTTTGTCAAAAAAAGGAGTGCTTGTTTCCATTTAAAGCCACCATTGCCAGAATAACCTTGTGTATTTCACTATTGCTCTGTAGAAGAATATTTGACTCTAATACTTTTTCAAAAAACAATTACAATTTGCAAATGTTTTAAAGGGGGTTCATGTGTCATATTTATTTTCTAGATCTGTTCTGTATCATGCTGAAACCTCTTTAGTCTTTTTTTTTGGTGTCCAAAAATAATTGTTAAAAGTTATGATGGTACCCTGTATTTTCAGTTGGTCATATACCAGGGCGGCCACCGCATTATATAAAGGGGTGAAATCTAAATATAAACTATATTCACCCCTACTGGTGGTTACATCCCCATTCAGTAAACCAGGAAAATTAACTTCATTGTTCACTGTCAAGGAAGCAACGAACCCCAGTCTTAAATCTGTGTTACCTTTTACAGCACATAACCGGATAACCTTTGGATCTCAACTCCTCTGGTATATGTATTTCCAAATTAGGCACTGCTTGGAACCATGTGTTAGACATTTTAAAGGCAGCCAACCCACTCAATTTAAGCGTTTACCAGTCTCCCACAAAGAGGGTTGATTTCTAATACATATGGTCTGATACAAGACTTTGTATTGCTTATGCTCTGATTAGTATAAATGGCAACACAATCACTAGTTTTGGTACAAATTTGTTTTGCTAGGATCTTCTTAAAACTTACTTTTGTTTTTTTCTTGCACTTAAACAAATCTGTATTTTTTTCTGTTACAGTGTCTGAGGACTCTTTGCAAAGTGCAAATGCAGTTTATAAGTCCTCAGACCATATTCATTCCGATTCTGAACAGGAATCCTTATTGGGAGAACATCGAGTAAAACCATATTACACCCATAAGCCAGTGGACCATTACAACTGCACATACATTATATTTTTCATTCTTGGCGTTGGGGCTTCATTGCCCTGGAACTTTTTTTGCACTGCAAAACACTACTGGATATACAAGTTCAGAAACTGCACAGATGCACCGCTAATACAGCAGCATGATGTCTCTGACATAAGCGTGAGTATGCTGTTTTGAAACATTCGCATAAATTGGAATTACAACAGGTAATCTCTAAAAAATGCCTACTTCTGCATGCACCAATTGCAACTAATGTGAAAGGGCAGGTTATGTTGGGTGCTTCATCACCCGTAGGAAAGGTGATTTCCTGCTGGGCAATGAAGCACCCCATGTGACAGGGCCCTTACAGTTTAAAACTGTTATGATTAACCTGTAGTAATCCAACTTTGCCTTGTTCTGTGCTAGCATTACAAGATTGTAGTTATGTTAAATCAATACTGTCACATTTCCTTGAAATGTAAAAAAAATGCCCTTGCCCATTCCTGAGGTATATACATTGACACATTTATTTCTCCCATTTCCCTACAAGGGTTCCAGCATTTTGGTGTCTGAGCCCTTTGTAGCTTGACAGGAGCCTAACAAAACAGAATTGCTTGAAAATAAAGCAGTGAGTTTTCTACCAAGAGTGCACCCATGGATCCAGGCAGTTATGATTAATAAAATGAAAATATAATTGGGAAGGAGTAACAGAAGTTATTACCCAACAGTGGAACTACTTCACAGGGGGGAGATCACAATAAACAGTATCCAGCATTGCAATTCTGTGCTCCCTGGAATCTAAACCATGTTGTAGTGTCAGTGTAATTACCCCAGGGCTAGACTGGTGACTATTCTATCCTAGTAATACAAACGCATACAAATCTATTTTAGGAACATAACCATATCACCAAGTCTTTAGAAAAACGTAAATGTACATGACTGCAAGCACAACAGATCTAATTCTAAATCAGTTAGGGATTTCAGGATTTAGTTTAGGATTCATCTAATTCCTATTTGTTTATTTATTTTTATTTAACCAAATCCAGTTGTTCAGTGGAACTAATGCTGAATCTGTGGACAATTGAAAGCAATACATTTTTGTGTATGCTCTTTAACATTTCCTATTATTAGGGTTATCAGATTGACATAGTATACAGTATATTTATACACATATTATACATGTAGGAAACTCAAACAAAGAACTATAATTATAATTATGAATATTCCAAAATACACAACATATTTCGAGTCAGCAAGGACCCTTTCTCAAGTGCACTCACACTTGAGAAAGGGTCCTTGCTGACTCGAAACGTTGTGTATTTTGGAATAAAAGTATTGCAGCACAGTACTGCGGATGCTTTGTGACCTCCTTCATACAATGTGTATAGGCAGAAAGTATGTCAATCCTTATTTATTTAACTCTTGGGTGTGTATAGCACTTATTTTGTTTATATGGGGCTGGTAGGATGCTTCCAATAGACTGGAGTACTAATGAAAATTATTTAAACTTCAGGAACATTACTGTTCCTTTAAGCAGGGACCCTCTCCTTAAGTAATGTAATAGTGCTGACCCCTCCATATATCAGTCATCCGACCGTATATCAGTCATCCGAATGTAGCTGGGTTGGGTATGGGTCATAAAGTTGAATAGGAATTTTGGCTGGGTGAAGGTTGGGAAGTAGCAGGTTAGGGTAGGGTTCAGATTGGAACATTTCTGGCCAGCTCATCACTCATGTTATCAATAGGCATGGGGCAGTGTGTAATGGAAGGAAGTTAAAAAAAGTGAATTCAAATCTAGGTAACTGTATTCAATACATATTAATACTGATGATCCACATTATGTTTTGAGCTTCTGTACCAGCCTTTAACAGCAAAAATTTCCCCAGTGACTCCAGTCTATTCTTCTGATTTACAGCACATGATCTTGGCTGCTGTCACTTAACTCAGCTTAGAACCAACTCACAATATGCATTTAGGCACAACACCAGGCTAATTAGTAATTAATTGAGATGCTCATTACAGCTAGGAAGCTGGTCAACCTAACTTCTGAAAAGCAGCCTTGAGCACAATGAGCATATGCAGTGTCACTGACAAAGTAGGTATACAGTACGTCCTAGGATACTAGGTAAAAAACATTTTTCTATTGTGCCATGTTGCCAGACCCAAAGGGAAGAAAGTCTGGTGGATTCTGCCACATACCACATCCATGAGTAGGGAAGCTATCATGCACTGCACCACATTGTTTCTGTTTAGAATACAGCCTCACCAAAAGGATATCTCATGCAGTAAGTACCTCCAGTTTGGCTCACTGTGTGATTTCACTGCTATTGTTTGAGTAAGTTACAGGTCAAGAAGCTGGAAGCAAATCTATGTACGTACATGTCTCTGGATCTGATTTTACAGTAGATAGGGCATAGCCAAATAAAAATTGTGTGACGTGGAAGAAAAACAAACTACGCAAATTAAATAAATTACACCCACACTTCCACTTAAAGTTGCACATGATTGCACATTGGCTGAATGCAGATACACATAGGGCTTCACTGTGCCAGGTTATCCGTATGAGAGAAACCGTAGCAGGAATTATTAACCCAAGCATATCTGAATTCTGTGCTCCTTATTAAAGTTAACCCCCCCCCAAAAAAAAAAAACAAGTTGTGGTGAAGGAAACTGTAATTCTTAGCAACTTTCCAAGCTTCATTGGAAAGTTTCAGTGATTTTAAAGTTATCTATAGCTACAGCTACTATTGAGAGAAATCTCTGACTGTCCTTATTTGGATAAAAAGGGGTCTATGGGAGACATACATTTTTTAGAATTTGGAGCTCTCTGGATAACGTGTTTCCGGATAACGGATCCCATACCTGTATATGTTTTGGGACAACATTGCTCCTTTTCCCACAGCCCTCTGTAAATGAGCAGTGTGCTCCTGAAACATATTCTGGGTGCCAGTGGCACATGCATGCACTATACTTTTGTATAATATTTTTGTATTTCTTTTTTTGACATTATTGACAGGACTACTTTGAAAGCTATTTCTCCATTGCTTCAGCTGTTCCATCGGTGCCATGTCTCATACTGAATTTCTTTCTCGTCAACAGGTAAGGTTTGTCAATGCTAATACCTAATTTCTTGATGTATTCAGGATTTACAGCAAATTGTAATGTATTGGATGTATTGCTACACCTTTGGATTTGGTTATACATTACAAATGCTTTACTTTTTCCATTTTAATGTATTATGTCCTTTTTGTCATTTTTATGCATATATATATATTAGAATGCTAGTTTTACATGGGGCCTTTAGACAGTGGCTTCCATCAGGGGGAAGACAGCAGCAGTCAAAACTTTGGCATCAGGTGCCCCATTCTGGCAAGGGGCAAGGTAAGGTTTGGGCATGAGACAAAGCTTGCCTTAATAACAGTGTCTACAAAATGGCACCTGCCTGCTTGTTGTGATTGTGAAGTCCAAGAAAAAAAAACGTCATAATTTTTATAGTGTAAGCAAAGTTTATTTTGCTTAACTAACCTATAAAATAGGCTTTGGATTTATTTCTTAAGGTGACGGATCCCCTTTAAAGCAATAATGACACGCTATGAAAATGTTTAGGAAGGTGTTAGTAAGGCCCAATCATATATCTGTGGCTAGTAGCCCCTAGCCCCCAGCATTACCTACCGAAGCTGGCAAACTGGCATTGCTTTAGGGTTCTGTCTGATTGTGTCAGACATGCTGGGCAGGGGGCAATGCAATTCTTCAGTAGGCTAGAGTAGTGTTTTGTTGTAGTCAGCTTATGCAAGGATGGCACCATCTCCTGCCCAATCTGACGGAAGCTTTCATTGACCTTCACTAACAGCTGGTTCCGTTGAGCTGTGGGTGGCGTTTTTGCACTGAAAAAGTCGAAACTTCCCCACATAGTGACGCGTCACTATTACTATAAAGGTTCATTGCACAATGTACAATTTACTACAAATACCATGAATTGTTTAAAAGAAACATATAAAATTCACAAAAAGTTATAGGTATTAGTTATAGGGATGTGACAATGCAAAAGGAGTCCAAGGTGTATATTGCCAGCACCGTGGCTGCAAAGCAGTACATTTATTGGGATTACATTTGGGAATTCTTAGTTTAGACCACTGCCTGTATCTTTACTGAAGACTATTGTAATAGTGTCTACTGGCTGACTTGCTGTAACAGAGTTTATCATTTTATTTGAGATTTATGTATTGCTATTACATTTTATGCACTGAAAAACAGGGACTAATTATAGTGTTACTTGTAATTTATGACTAAAGCGATGGTACTCTCTTTTGCCATCACTAGTAAAACTTCATAGGAGCCTGTTATACATGGAGAATCCCTGTACTCTCCTCGTTTCATGGGAAAATACCACCTGTAATAATAAAGACAAAATAAGATGTTTATCACAAAATTAGATACTTCAACAAGCTTTTCATTCTTAGTTACTTATAAAATTCATTTTACAGTGTTAGTTTTTATGCTAGCTCTGCTCATCTACCGTGGCACTATCTAGTGTGTATCGTGGATCTGTAAGTTTTCTCCCCATGCAGACAGATAATTATCTCCCACTGATGGGACTGCTCCCAACCAATATGTGCCTTCCTCATGTACTGGTTATTAGTGTCTTTCTCCTGTGCATACATTGTTTAGACTGAAAATAGATACCGGTATTCGCCCCATAGGTGAGGAGGGGGCAAGAACAAATGGTAATAATGTAATCATGGTGAAGCATTTCATGCTATTGGCTAAATGTATTCTGAACTCTGAAAATAATACATAGGTCAACACAAATGTTTATTGCTCATATAATTGCCTGTCATTAGGAGGATCCGTATTTCTACACACACCCTAATTACAAACAAAACCTTAACCTCTTCCCCAGTATATTGAACAGGATACAGCTCATATTTATATACCAGACAACTAAAGGGGTACACTTTTATTTGTTGTACATATTGTGTAAATGGGAACTCAGGGTACTGTCCACAGTGGCCAATAAAAACTGCTGACTTGCCCTTCTATACTGAGTTGCAAATTTATTGGGGCTTCCCGGCTGCCTGTCTAATATTTATCTGTCTGAAAGTTGGCGATATAAGTATCGGTTAGGTTTAAAAATTTCTTGTGAAGTCAGGCAGAGATTTGTTCATTAGTTAACCTGGCCTATCCTTATTTTTGCATTTATTGGTCTTTGTGCTTCCTCTGTCTATAGACCAGTGTTACAGTGTTCAATGGCCAGAGAAGCATCTCTTTATTAGGTGGGGGGGTGACTTTTTTTTAAACAAGTAATAAAAGCCCTGTACAGTTTTGTTTAAAAAAAACAGCTACACATCATCATATACATTGTTTTTGTCTGTGAGATTTTGGAAAGAAGGCGACTGCAATTCAAAAAATTATTTGGTCTTATGTAGATCTGCAAGGTATAAGACACCCTGACATCTTATTAACATACAGGGGTTATTTACTATAATCCTAGTTGATCTCATAATTAAAATATAAAAGCTTGACCATGGCTGATTTTGTTTTATTAGTAAAATAACTCAAGTAAATCGTATCAGGACTTGGGGTTACTGCATGTTTTTGATTTCTTTCATCTATTTCAGGGTTTCTTCCAAAGTGCGAATCCTCTCTTCGTTAGTGGTCATGCTGCTAATTTTTATATTGACCACAGTGCTGGTAAAAATTGATACATCTGCTTGGACTAAGGAATTCTTTGTATTAACGCTATCATGTGTGGTCATTCTCAGTGGAGCATCAAACATTCTTTCTGCCAGCGTCTTTGGCGTGACAGGACAGTTCCCAATGAAACATTCCCAGGCTTTAATATCTGGTAAGAAAGAACTTTTGTCTACCACATGGTTGGAATTTGATACTATTTGTTATAGATTTTGGCACATTTTATTTTTCTATAGCAGAAAATTGTGCAAAAGACCCTGTGTTCTCACACTTTCCTACTATAATCCAGTCTCAAGGGATCTAAATTAGATCAATCAATCGAAAGCCAAACACTGGATTTGAACCATTGTACACTTTCGAATTTCGAATTCATGTGAGTTTTTTTAAACTCTATTCAATTCAAACATACTTGAAATTCGATTCGGGGTGTTTGATAAAAAAATTAAAAATCTTAAACTCGCACAAATTTTACTAACTTGAAAACTCGAATCCATTTAAATCAAATCAAAAACATCTGTTTGCTCTTTTGAGAAATGGATTTCAGTGCAGAATTCTGCTGGAGCAGCACTATTAACTGATTCATTTTGAAAAAATTTTTTTTCCCCATGACAGTATCCCTTTAAGTTTTAGTTCTCCTTTAAAGGAGGAGGAAAGGAATAATTACTGGAGGGATAAAATGTTAGGCACTCCCCAGTGATGATAATCACATACCTAGTACTTTGTACTGGTACTCCTGTTTGCTTGGTAGTGTACCAGCTTGGGTAGTAATACTATAGGGGCACCATGTCACTGTTATCTTCTTTTGGATCTGGAATCTGCAATGTCTGGCTTGGGGAAGAAGGGAAAGTCTAAGAAATGTAAGAAGATTGCAGCATGGCACCTCCCAGTGATTATAACTTTCCTTCTCCTTTGAACATATATTTCCAGTTCTTCAATTAGGTCTCCTATGAGAGTAGTGACAGCCTTTCCCAATGTCAGATTAGGAAGTGGAAAAATAGATTTTTCCAGTTTCTGTTATTTTTAGGCATAATGTGTGTCTCCATGTTTCTAAACCATCACAAATGCAATATAAAAATAATGAGTGGTCAGGCAAGTGCAGAATTTAATTGGCTGCATCAATCATTTATAAAGCACCAGCACAGTCATGGCATTAGGCAGGATGGTAGTAATTGTAGCCTTGAATTACATTTTATTTTGAATAACAGCTTATTTTTGCTTACATAGTTTCTGGGGGAAAAACAGGTATTTTTGAGCAACATACATTTTTTTCAAGCCTGTTGTACTATAGCCATACTGATGTATTTTATGGAAACCGGTTGAGGTTTTGTGACAATACAGAGGAATATTTAGGTAACTAAGAAATATGAAGACTGGCACAAAATTTGTGAACCCAAGCACAGCCTGCAAAGTGCAAAACAAAGGCTGCAGTCGGCCATTTTGGAGCAGAGAGACTTGTGACTCCCTCCCTCCCTCCCTGACTGTGTTAGTCAGCATTGTATTAGTCAAGAGTGGGGGGATGCTCATAGACATTTCCACCCTCCTCCAGGAGCCTGAGTTAGGGCCCTTTTTGAAAGCAGGTAGTAAGGACAGGGTTGAGCTGCATCTTCTGACGCTGCTATCTGCACTGAGTACCAGATATCCAGCCCTTGGTGAGAGAGCAGCAGGACCCTGGCTCCAAGTGTATCCTGCATTGGCATTAAGGGACGTGCTTGTGATATATATATTCGAGTTTTAAAACTTAAGTTTTTTTAAGAAAAAATTGTGGAAATTTGAATGAAAGACCTTGGCCACTAAACGCTGTCAAGTTTCTTAGGAAGTCAATGGAAAGTGTATGTTCCAGAAGCATTGCTTTTTTCAACTTTATTTAAACAACAACAAGATATTTACAGCCTCACTGAAAATGTTTTTTTTTTCACAGCTAAATGCATTTGTAGTGATTCCATTTTTTTGAAACATGTTGGCTACGATAGCAGAAAAAAAGTTGCTCCGGATTTGTTACTGTGCTATTTCCCACAATCACAATTTTTTTCCAATCTGGAAAACTGATAAAATGCGGTTTCCTTGTTGCTTTTATTTATGAGAGCATTTTGCCCAAGATGGCACACAAAAATATATTAACAGCCATATTGAAATGACTGCAATTTGTTTCATTTTTCTGGGTAACTGGTACCCTCACAATAAAAACAAATCTGTAAGCAAAATATCACAGTTCTTCTCTTGCTGTTTTTTCAATCCAATAATTGCAATACTTAAGAATTTCTTAGCATTTTAATTCCCAGATCTGCTCTTTCTGTAAAAGGAAAGAGAACAAATTATTTCTGAAGAGGCAGGATTGCTGCTTTTAGCCTTTTGAATGTTTCTGCCATTACCAGCAGTGCAAATAGGCACGCTGCAGGCGCTCATCTCTTCCAGTCATTTCTGAGTTTCCTTAAATGACATACTCTTCCCTAGGATCTCTCTCATTTGCATATTTGATAAGATAATTAGCATGGTTTTATGAGTGATGTTTTCCCTGCAGGACTGTATATGGTGCGTCTCTCAGAGCCATTTTATAAGTTAAAACACACTTCTGTTACTTATTATTTGTGTCTCCCTTAGGACATTTTTATGCATTTGACAGGCTTCAGTTTCATTCAGTGTCATCATTTTAACTTCTCTATCAATGCAGAATTGGAAAATATAGAATCACTTCCCTATTAATGAAGAGAATGAGACACAGAGCTTTTATAACGGTACATTACCGATTACATGTATTTTGTTCTCTTTTTGCAGCAGTTTGGTTTTGTTTTGAATATGTCACTTCAATCTTTGCTCTGCCCACTTCAATGTTGTTTACACACAGAGCTGAAATATATTTGAAACACACAAACACACTAAATACAGTTGTGTGATCTCTACTCCATACTCATATAATTTGCAATCTGCTCTTTATAACATGTTAATATATTACAATGTTAATCATGCCACTAGTTAATTCAGTTTGTCCCTCCTTCCCACTTCCTAGTAAATGTTCCATCTCACTTTCATTCCTACTCCTTTCCATAAAAACTATTTATCCAGTTCGCAGTTTTTTGCATATTTTTGAGCTTGTATATTCACAAATTTGAGGTATTCAAGTTTTTTCAATAATTTTAAATCATTCAAGTTTTTTTATATCTGGATTTTGTAATAAATTATTTAACATTCTTGTTATCTTTAATTGTGAGGTTATTCAAAGTAGAAAAAAACCTAGAATTACAAAAATCAGAATTTTGATAAATATGGATATGGGATTTCCCAAAGGGACTATATTAGCTATAGAAGATTTATCTTCTGAACAAATGACTGTGTCTTCCACCTTTTTTTACTAATGTGGCCATAGACAGGCAGATTTAAGATGCCAATATCAGTCCTTTAGACTGATTAGGTAACTTATCTGCCCATGTACGGGGCATTCCGATGTGCCTCCCCATGGATATCTAGCCAAAAATCGGGCAGACATTGATTGGGCAGGTTTGATTTTCCCTTGTGATCAAGGACCATATTGGCTAGTTGATGTGATACTCATCCAGTCGGCACCAGTTGCCATTGTTGTAATCCGATTGTTCGGCCCTAGAGCCGAATGATCGGATTAGCCAGAAAACTCGCTACTTTGGTGGGCATATCGGGAAAGATCCTCTCGTTTGGCAACATCGTCAAACGAGCGGATCTTATAGTATATGGCCACCTTTAGATAATCTAGGTAGAACATGGACACTGACACATGCAACTCAATCTGCTGATGGAGTCCTGTTAGATGTACCTTGCTTTGTGAGTTCACAGCAGCACTACTCTGTCATTTGGGTCAAATTTGAAAATCAGAAGGCATTATGGAAGTCATTGTTAACCCTCTGAGAATGGTATTATAGGGTGCACCATGATCTATAGCAGTGCCATCTTACAGACAATGTTACACCTGGGCCTCTAGCCTATGGCTGCCAGTAGTACTCATAAGTGTGTATGTCAATTTTGTAAAGTCATGTAGCGCCAGTCACTTGCTATAGCTGTTGAGCGCATTTCCATCTGTCCTGGACTAATTTAAGGCACATGAACTATCAACCTAAAAACACTGGAACAGTTACCCAAACTCTTTGGCTATAAGTGAAAATGATTCAAGTGGATAGTTATCCACAGACAGAATGGTAACACTTTATTGGAATGTACTGCTTGATTTGTAGACAAGAGCATTAGATTAATATTATATAATCCTATTGTTGCCTTCTATAAAGAAAACATTTCCTTTTCTCTCTCTTTGCAGGTCAGGCGATGGGCGGCACTATAAGTGCAGTGGCAGCCATATTAGACCTGGCAGTAGCATCCGACGTCACTGACAGCGCTCTTGCTTATTTTCTTACTGCAGTCGTTTTCACGTTAATATGCATCATTGTGTATCTGATTCTTCCCAGTATGGAATATTCCAGGTAATAGCTCTAAACTCTCATCTCCTCTATGTGCATTTATGTGTAATTATGTTCCTGCTCAGGTTCTTCCATGCACAAGATCTCCATTTTGCCTTAAAGAGATACTGACACCAGAAATTAAACCTTGTTTTTACCTCTACCATAAAATTGAGTTTGCATACTACTTATAATTTTGCCATTAAGTATTTGCCCAATGCTTTTTCATTACCTATCTGACTCCCTGTGTTCATCTATGAGGGGGCTGCCATATTTGTGCAGCAGGATTTTCGATTTTTCGGTGGCACAGTGTTCTTGACTGGCATGACCTTGAAGTATTCCCTTCTGTCCCCTCTTTTCATTCAGCCAGAGGGCATAGCTCACAGCAGCTGCCATGTGTCTGCTGACACTGTGCTCTGTATCTTGAGCCATATTATTTTATCTAGTGTTAGGGGCAGAGCGTAGCCAGACCCTGGATAGAAGTAAGCAAACAACCCCTCTAAGAGTGGGATCATGGAGCCCATCATAGGCACAGCAAACAATAGTAGTAATAGTAGTGGCTTGATAAAGGCTAACTAAATCCAGGGGTCCTCCACCATTGAGGCGAGTTGAGCCACTAAGGCGGCATCGCGCCCCCCCCCCGGTTGCCAGGGGCGGCAAAAATGCCACTCCTGGTAACTAAGAGCCGAATTTCTGGTTTTGAACACAAAAATTCGGCTCTTCTAGTGCAGAGAGTGCAATTGAGCTCTCTGCACTAGAAGAGCCGAATTTTCGTGCACCGCCCCAGACTCCCTCCATCAATGAAAAGGTGAGCGCCGTGAGGAGGGGTGGGGGCGGCAAAGGAAGGCCGGCTCAGGCGGCGAAAAGGCAAGGATCACCGCTGAATAAATCACCACGGATTTTGCATCAATTACAGTGTGCTACTGGATTTATTTTATTGGAAGGCACAGCAAACAAAACCACATTGTTGTTACGTAATTGGATTGTTAATATAACAGAAACCTGGATATTATTTTTAAAGGGGAACTATTGTGAAAATGAAAATCTAGTATAAGCTTCAGCATACTGAAATAGGAAACTTTCTAAATACAATCAATTAAAAAGTTTATATTCTCCATTCCTCTCTCAGCATCTGTTTGTCTTCATTCTTTCTTCATGCAGCAGTTGGGTGTCAGATGAATGATTCAATATATCTTATAGGGGGGCTCCTTTTGCTTAGAAGATGTAGAAGTTCACTCTATTAAAATCACCATCTGCTAGGAAAGGAAGCCCCCTATAAGATATATTGGATCTAGCTGTCAATGAATATCTGACAAAAAAAAAGCAATGAAGAGAAACAAATGCTGAGAGAAGAATAGTGAACATAAACTTGATTATTTAAGAAATGATGCAGAATATTTAATTGATTGTATTTAGAATGTTTTTTTATTTCCGTATGCTGGAGCTTATATTAATTAATTTTAATTTTTGCAATAGTTCCCCTTTAAAGCCATTGCACATTGATATTACTAGCCATGCTGTGATGTCATAGTCTCCAGTTTATGCAAATGCAGCGAGTGAGTCACAATAGGACTGTGCTATTTTGGAGCTGATATGTGGATTTTGCTTATGGATGAAGTTTCTTTACATTACAAAACTGTGTCTGGCAGCAGATTTCTAAGCTTTTGCTGCAGTAATGAACAACTCAACCTCAGGGAAAACAAAACCACAGAGTGAAACATGAGTTTCAGGTACCAGTTCTATTTCCTTCAGATAATGTGGCTGTGCTGCTGTACAGCAGCAAAGGAGAACTGATATTGGCAACATCTACTCACTCCCACTGAAATGCTCTCTACACGTATTCCTTCTGCAGTACTATAAGTGGCATGTTCAGGTTGAAAACACAGCCAAATGTATTCATTGGCTTAAATCAAATCCTGTTTAGTTTCTAATTTATCCACTTTTTTCATGTAATTTTGTTTCTTATGAATAATGTGGTTTGTGGTGCAACATGTCTGTGCTCTGACCAATTTAAAGCAGTTTGAAGAGTTTGCTTAGTAGTTTCAGTGATATTGCACATAGGTCATTTCATCTGCAGCAGTATCCATTGTTGTTATTATTGGAAAAGCCGATATCCTGTAACCTGCTTTTCTGCCTATAAAAATCTGTGTAATAACTATCCCTCCTTCTGTACTTTGCCATGCAATTAAAGAGCCAGTAAAACACACAGTTCAAGGGCTGTTCGGAGACAATCTTGCAATTGGCCTTCATTTTTAATTTTTTTTGCTGTTTTTAAGTTTGTTAGCCTTTTGTTCAGCAGCTCTCCCACTTGGAAATTCAGCAGCTACTGTATTTATTTATTTATTTTTACTTATATACTATTTATATAGCACATACCTATTTACCCAGTGCTTTACAAAAATTACAAGTCATTCACATCAGCCCTTGCCCTATTGGACTTTAGTCTCCCCTTCCTTCTTCCTACACTCATAGTGCATTATTCCAGACAGTGTCCCTGAACAGCATGCTCACTTATTTATGCAGAGTAGTGCAGCAGAGCTCATGGGCGCCATCTTCCTGGTCTTCGGTCTTCTTTAGTAAGGGGACGTCGTATGTGTAGTTGGAGCAGTCTGGTATTCATACCAACTGTTCATGCACCAAGTTCCGAAGGGAAGGAAGAGGGAAGGAAGAGGATCCAAAAGACCCAGAAGATGGCTCCACTGCACTACTCTGCATACTGATAGCATGCTGTCCAGTGGAATAATGCACTGTGTGGGTAGGAAGCAGGGGGTGGGGAATTTCTAGGGTAGTAGACGGGCCTTTTCTAATTGGGGAGTTAGTTCTCCCTTAATGAGAGAGTGGACGATAAATGGGAGAGGTTCTGAAGGAAGACAAATAATTAAAGGGATGGTTCACCTTTAAGTTAGATTTTAGTATGTTATTGAATGGCCACTTCTAAGCAAGTTTTCCAATTTTAATTATTTTCTTTTTTCTTCTGACTCTTTCCAGCTTTCAAATGGGCGTCACTGACACCATCTAAAAACAAATGCTCTGCAAGGCTACATGTATTGCTACTTTTTATTACTTATCTATATATTCGGTCCTCTCCTATTCATATTCCAGTCTCTTATTCCAATCAGTGCATGGTTGCTAGGGTACTTTTGACCCTGGCAACCAGATTGCTAAAGTTGCAAACTGGAGAGCTACTGAATAAAAAGCTAAATAACTCAAAAAACCATAAAGAATAAAAAATTAAACCCAATTGCAGATTGTCTGAGAATAGCACAATAGCACTCTCTACATGATACTAAAAGTGTATTTAAATGAAACAATAAAATTGTGGCCTCACAGAACAAGGGGAATTTCCCCCCCTCAATGAAATGCCACCCAGAATATGCCTCCTGAGTAAAGCTAAGTGTATTATTTGTGTATTATGGTTTCAGTCAATGCTCATTAGATCACGTTACATCTGAGTTATTTAATAGTTATCTTATGTGTACATCACAGTTACAGTATATCTCTCAAAGCAGTTATGGTACAGGCAACACAAATCGGATTAAAGCAAATATCCCTGTTATTTATTGTAGGTATTACTTGAGCATCTCTAATGAAAAATCCTCCAGTTCTTCAGTGGAAGGTGCTGCTACTGGAGACAGTCGCCCTACGTTGGAAGCAAACTCTCCACCAATAGTCCCCATTCTGAGAAAGGTTGGAGTGCTAGCCACCTGCTTGTTCTATAACTTCTTCATCAGCATCATCATCTTCCCAACCATCTCTGCAAGCATAGAGTCTGTTAATAGAGAAAGCGGCAACGTCTGGACAACAATATATTTCACTCCCATCACATGTTTCCTCATATATAACTTTTCTGACTTTTGTGGACGGCAGGTCACTGCATGGGTCCAGAGCCCTGGACCCAACAGCAAGATCCTGCCAACCCTGGTTTTTCTCCGTACTTTATTTATTCCCTTGTTTATGTTCTGCAATTACCAGCCCCGAAAGCACATCGCTACAGTGATTTTCCAGAGTGATGTCTACCCGGTATTTTTTCTCTCACTCTTTGGCTTAAGCAACGGATACCTCGGAACACTCTCAATGATCTATGGTCCAAAAGTTGTCCCAAAAGAGTTGGCTGAAGGCACAGCCATTATTATGTCTTTCTTTTTAGGTTTAGGCTTGGCTGTTGGTTCAGCCTTCTCTTCCCTTGCTCAGTTAATTTAGACTTTCAACAGTCAGCCATTCCTAGAGTATTAGCAGGCCAACATGGGAAAGACCATTTTGTGACGACTTTCCTTACGTTAAACTTAATCAGAATTTTATTTGAAAAAGACCTAAGTAGATAAAAATGAGTGCTTGTTTGTGCCTGAGAAAATGTTTTAATGCTTTTACATGTTTTTATTACTGAGTCTTGTCTATTACGAGCTGAAGTTTTTATGTGTACATTTTTTTTAAACCACCAGTACATAATTTGTGGAATAAGAAATATTTACAAAAAATATTTTGGTGCTTTACTGCAATATAGATCAGAGACGCCTATCATGAAGACTATAGTTGTTTAATGGCAGCTCATAGGAAATCATGGGAGTTGTTGATCAACAGCTGGCAATCCACTGGTTGGACTTCCATGGTACAGATGAATGGACGCAAGGAGCATAAATCACCTTTGAAGCTATTTTAACTGTTGTGCCATAATCATTTTCATCTATGCACTTTTTTTTAATTACAAAGGAAACTGGAGACATTTCTTTCTGCTCTTGATCTGCTTGACTTTGTTACAAAGAGGTAGTGAAACTTTTCACAAAGGTCACACCAACTAAGCGAGGACAGCTTTTCTCTGGCTAATCATTAGGCCATAGGAAACGCCACTGGCTATTTTAAAGGGACAGTATATTGTTTAACAGAAGCACAATAAATAGGATTTGTCTCGGATTCCATTCTGCCTCTTAAAGAATTACTTATTTGTTGTTTGTTCTCTTTATTACCTCGCCATCCCTACTGTGATCATTATCATTTATTTAAATAAATTTAATGAGCTCTGTTTAAACAAGCCTCTACTTTCCCCAAATGGCAGCCTGTGCACGCCACAGCAGTTGGGCTTACAGGGATAAGGTTAATTTGATTTGCTGCCTACTCCTCCTCCCAAAGTCACTGTGAAGTATTGGGAAGTAGCAGAATAAAAATAATTACTTCACTGTTTATGTTGTTTTAGGGCAAGACGTTAAAACCATAGAAATGTCTAAATTAAACAAAACAGCTATATATTCATTTATTAATATACACATGTTACATTCGTAGAAAAGAAGGATGCAAATGAGGAACACACACCTTGTACATAATCAGGTGTCCCTGTATTCTTATTGTGTGTATGCTGCACCTGTTTCTGATTAGGCACAAATGCCAGTTTAGTAGGGAATATTGACCCTGATATATACGTTACTACCCATGTAACTCAGTTATTTTGGTAAATGAGCCTCACAGTCTCAGGTATCCAATTTGGGGGTTTTATAACACTATTGCCGACAGAGGATCAGTTAAAGGGAAGATATGGCAAGAGTGGAATCCCTGAAAATTCCCAGATATGATATAGTTTCTTTGCAGTCCGGCGCAGGTTAGTGGCATCCATTTCTTCCCTGATTTTACAGTTTCCCAAATTTTACAGTGATTTTTTTCGGTCCCCAGGTAAAGGTAAACGCAGGGTTCAACTGTAACCTGATTTTAAGTAGTATCTTGAGTGTATTTTAGACAGTACAGTGTAAATGTTATTTTCACTGTGTACCAAGAACACCTAGTTTCATCTCTACATATGTTTTTGTATGTGTCTAAGCCACCCTATTGCTTTCTTCAACTGAGCAATTACGCAGACTTCAGTTGTCCTTTACAAAATAATATGGTCTGTTCACTATTCTTATTCACTATACTACATGGTCAAGGGCCAATTTATTTTAATGCTGTGCTGCTTTCTAAGTTTTATCTGATTTTCTGTCTGAACTTAATTTTGGGGTTTCGATGGCACTGCCTTTCTTCTCTTATGCCAATGCAATCTTCATTCACAGTGCACCACCTAGCGTTGGCACACGGCGAATTCACTACACTCAGGATGAGGAGAAGGTGGTCTGTGTCTGTAAAATCCAGAATGTAAATTCTGTTAGAAACGTGCTCTAGAAATTCTCTTGCTGGTTTTGGGAAACACCATAGTAGTCCTATGCCCAACTGAAAACCCTGTGCATTACCTTTTTTACTGCCCTTTAAAGCCTTTCTGTTGTTTTAGATTGAATAGTCAGATTTTAAAATTACAAAAAAAACAGTACTTTGTCAATTCACAAATACACATGTAAAGCTGTTTTCACTGCTTTTATGTCAAAGAATTTCCCTTTGTATGATGCTACAAAATCTACCAGTACTTGGAGCTTTATAAAATAAATAATTAACTGAAATAAGTGACAGTAACTTGCCATCTAGTGGTCTTGTGAGTGCACATCTGGTTTCCTTTTATATACACTCATCTATAATCATAGGGCCTGGTGAATTTAGGGTGATAGTGGCCAGTCTCACACTGGGGTTATTATACACATAAATGAGCAGTCAGTCCTTTTCTTCACTTGCAGTGCATTGATATCCTGGAATGGAACACTGTAAATGCTGTTTACACATTTCCTCTGTCATATAGATGTTGAAAACAAATGCCTTACCTAATATCCAGAATGCTCGGGACCTGGGGTTTTCCGAATATTGGGTCTTTCTGTAATTTGGATCTCCATACTTTGCCTACTAGAAAATCATTTAAACATTAACATAAACCAAGTATGATTGTTTTGCCTCCAATAAGGATTAATTATATCTGATTTGGGATCAAGTACAAGGTACTGTTTTATTATTACAGAGAAAAGGGATTTTTTTTTTAATTCTACATTATTTAATTAAAATAGAGTCTATAGGAGATGGCCTTCCTGTAATTCATAGCTTTTGGGATAGCGGATCCTATACCTGTATTGTTTATATTTTCATACATTTTCAGTAGATGCAAAAAGTAATAAATAGAAATCAGAATCACAAATATTGACCCAGTGTAGTTGCATAGAAGCAGTTGCACATATCACTGGCCATCAAACTCAACTTCATACTATTCAAATACGGACCTATTAGATCTAAAATGGACCTATTCGACCAAAAAAAAAACTTTGACTTAATTTCAGTTGGTCTTTCTGAATTTCGGATTTCAAAGTTTTTTCAATTTGAAATTCGACCATTAATACATATGCCCCTTATAGTGTTTGAAGTTGCAGAGCATGTTGCTCTGCAACTTCAAACACTATAAGGGGCATATGTATTAATGGTCGAATTTCAAATTGAAAAAACTTTGAAATCCGAAATTCAGAAAGACCAACCGAAATTAAGTCAAAGTTTTTTTTTTGGTCGAATAGGTCCATTTTCGATCTAATAGGTCCGTATTTGAATCGTATGAATCAAAGGAATAGCACATTCGATTAAATTCTTCCCCCAAAAAAACCTTGATTTTTCAAAGTCCACCAATTGACTCCAAGAGGTCCACCATAGGCTAAAACAGCATTTGGCAGGTTTTAGATGGCGAATGGTCGAAGTCATATTTTTAAAGAGACAGTACATGATAAATTTCGATATTCAAATTTTTTTGTATTTTTAAAATTTTAATCGAATTTGGACTATTCCCTAGTTGAAGTACACAAAAAATAGCTTGAAATTTGAATTTTTTTCATTCGAAAATTCACCTCAACCTTTGATAAATCTGCCCCTAAATGTCAGACTTAATAAGCCAGTACATGTTGCAAATGTAGAAACCAATAACATAGAATTTAGTGGTTATATTGACTGTTGCTTGTGTTTGAAAACATTAATGCTTCGAGTATTACTGGAAAAAGTTGCTTAATACTGAGGAAACCATTAGAGATTGTGTTTAGCACTGGTCAGGTGCTGAGTACAGGACAGGAAGTCAAATGTGTTAAAGCTGCGGCCCTCAACCTTTTTTGGGCCAGGGACCGGTGAAAGGGCAAAACTTTTTGCAATGGCCGGGGGTCGAGGGGAGCCAGCGGCAACTGCGCGTCCAATTCGGGCATGCCAGCTGGCATCCAATTCGGTGCACCACATTACTTGTAGGCTCAGCGGCCCAGAATCCGGCGTGTTAAAGCACAACTGCCACATTGCAACAGGAGTAGGCGCAAGTTAATAACACACTTTGTAAGGGCTCTTACACATGAGCGTGAGTGGGGCTGCACTCACTCAGGCGCGTGTAGGCGCCGAACGCAGGAAAAATGCAGCATGTTGCGTCTGAACCTGCGTTCGGAGCCTACACGCGCCTGAGTGAGTACAGCCCCATTTCAAATAATGACTTGCGTCTATTCCTGCGCTCCCCTGCGGCTGAACGCCAAAAAACGGAACGCAGGGGAGCGCAGGTCAGAAGAGCCCTTAAGGTTAACAGAGCATCTAAAAAATCAGATACACATGTAGAAAATCCAGCAGTCCACCAACTGCAATTTAAATGCAATTATTGCAACCCAGCAACATGCATTATGTGGTCCAATTACATGCATTAGCATTTCAAGTACTTTTGTCTATGCTACATAAATAAGCCCTCAAAATTCCTCTGTCTGACACCTCCATATGTAATAGAAAGCACTTTTGCCCAGGTGCAGTAACCCATAGCAACCAATAAGTTAGTGCTTTTTATTATTTTATTTACATTTTAAGACATTGGGGGGAGGGTTATTTACTAAAACTCAAATGATCTCATTTATCAATAAAATAACTTGAAAAAGTGAGGTTCGGAAAAAACTAATTTAAATCGAGCGAAAACCCAATTGTACAAATTTTGCAGATTTGACGACAGAATCAATCAATTTTTTTCTGGTTATCCCCCAAAAACCCTGAATTTTTCAGATTATCGGATGAAACCCAGCGCAGATCACAATATCTTCAAACTGTAAAAGGGAAATCTACCATTGACTTCTTCATGACCTCGGCAGGTTTGAGATTGCGGATTTTCAGATTCTAACTTTTAGCAGCTTCGGGGTATAATAAATCTAGAAAAAAGTTTCTTTTTTTTTTTGCATTTTTGCCCAAAAAACTTTAAACATAAAAAATCGAGGTTTAGTATATAACCCTCTAGGTGTTATATTTTGGGAGATTATGGTACCTGAATATTTTTTCTGCAGTATCAATGACCTGTTTGAAATACATGTAGAGGGGTGTTTACACACAGGTAGTGGGTTGGGTTGTGAGTACTACTGTTGTGTGTCAGGTCCCTGCTCAATAGAAACCATGAGAGAGTTACTGTACCAAATCCCTTTTTACCAGGTGACCAGTAAATGCTGGCTGCTGATTGGTTGCTATAGCTGATTGTTGAACCTTTTATTATATAACCCAAATAATGAGTACAAAGCAACTGTCCACTAGCCTTCAAAATATAAAATTGATTTAGCTTGAATATAAAACGACATATGTATCACATGCTACATGCTTTTTCTAAATAATTTATGATCTGTTATTAGTGATGTTTAACCCCTTCCTATAAACACATCCTGCTTACAAATAAGCATTCTTTCAATAACTTTAAAACATATTTGCATTCATTCAAAATGCATGCTGGGATGATTTCCCACAGCTGTAGGTGTTGGATAATCCAATTGACTAATAAGATCTACCAAAGCCGGTTAAAACTTTCTTTCCTGTTATACAATTAAGAGGGTTATTTACTAGAACTCAAATTTTGTGGACAGGCTTTTTGGAGCAAAAACTGGCATTTTTCAATGAAAACAACCTTGAGTTTTTCTAGATTTATTATACCCCGATGCTGCAAAAAGCTTGAATCTGAAAATCCGCCATCTCAAACCTGTCAATGTCATGTATAGGTCAATGACAGATGTCCCTATCCCAATTTGAAGATATCTGTTTGCACTGGGTTTATTGCAAGAAAAATTTGGGGCTTTCTGGCAATAACTTAAAAGATCGAGCAATTCGGAAGAAAAGGCCAAAAAAAATCTACCATACAGGTTTTGCTTGATTATATCAAATTTTTCCCAGATCTAATTTATTCTAGTTATTTTAATGATAAATAAGGCAAAATCGTTGATGCAAGTTTGGTCGAGCTTTGATTGATAAATTCGGATTTTAGTAAATAACTTACCGGCTTAAATGTTTCAATAAGTGCTTGATGTCATTTTAGAAGATGTATTATATTATTATTATACAAATGTATTATTTTCATTTATATAGACTTTTTTTGTCGATTCACCCATAAATGGAAGTTTGGACAAAGGAGAAAATAACCATAACCTGTACTGTTAGTGGTGTTGGTCTGATAAATCAAGGTGCTTTGCCCACAGAGAATCTCATTTCACTGCTCACTGGTAGGAATGTTTGTTGAAGGGTAACAAGACCTCTTATGGCTGGGTCAGAGAAAGCACTGTTTTACACAGTAATTGGATTGTGAAATTGGCTGCGGGTTCATCTAGAAGTTACTGTTAGATGAAATGATTAAAATACCCTTTGTATGTGTAAAGGTATCCATCTATTATACAATGTGAACAAGTAGCACTATATAAATATATATATATATATATATACACACACACACAAGTATGGGGCCTATTATCCTGAATGCTCGAGACCTATGTGTGTGTATATATATATATATATATATATATATATATATATATATATATATATATATATATATATATATATATATATATATATATATATAGATATAGATATACACACACACACAAGTATGGGGCCTATTATCCAGAATGCTCGAGACCTGGGGCTTTCCGGATAACGGGTCTTTCTGTAATTTGGATCTTCACACCTAAAGTCTACTAGAAAATCACGTAAACATTAGGCTGGTTTTGCTTCCAATAAGGATTAATGATATCTTAGTTTGAATCAAGTACAAACTACTATTTTATTATTATTATTATTACTATTATAGAGAAAAAGGAAATCATTTTTAAATTTGGATTATTTGATTATAATGGAGTCAATTTTAGATGGCCTTTCCATAATTCGGAACTTTCTGGATAACAGGTTTCCAGATAACGGATCCTATACCTGTGTGTGTGTGTATATATATATATATATAAATATATAATATATATGTGTATATACTGTGCGCACACTTTTACCGGATCAAAGACTAATTCTGGTGCGTGGGTCAAAATATATCATACAACTTAGTAAATGGACCCGCACTACTGATATCGTGAGTTAAACGTGCATTGAAAATAAACACGTTTAACTTACGATCCAAGGAGTGCAGGACAATTTGCTAAATATATATATATATATATATATATAGTCACAGTAAGATGTAGCACTCACATGACTTTTATTTTGAAAAAGGATGTGGAGTCAGCCGAAACGTTAGTTGCACCTTGAGGGCGTTGATACAAATTTTTTACTTTTTCTTGTTAAGTTCTGTGAGTGTGACTTCTTACTATGACTATCACTACTGATTATGTGGTTGTCACCAAGGCAAAATATACCGATCAATTGTGTAATCCACTGGTAATCAAATACAATTGAAAACAGCAAACAAGTTTGGAAGTTTTACTTTGAAAGCAGCTAGTAAGTTGCAGGTAAAACTTAGTCCCTTTGTAAAATGTATAATGAAGCAATAGAATTCTTAATGAATCAGATGAAAATTGAGCGTAGGACTGGCCAGATATGAGATGACTTTGATGTAGTTGGCACCTTAAATATATTGCAACATATGGACAAACAATCCCTGTTTTGTTTAAAGGGTAAGGCATTTTTCAGTAGCAGTATGCACAAAATGTCTCTGTCTTAAATATATTGATAATGGGTTGAGTGCAGAGGACTCTTGTATTTGACTATATGTATTTTGTGGTCACAGCCTCATTGCACCCCCGCCTGATGGTTTTAAAAATTAGTAGTGAGCACAACTTTTCCTTGTTTGAGATATATATATATATATACAGTACATACATAAAGTGATAAGCCAGCAGCTATTTGGTCAAAATATGATGTTAACATGATCCTTTTTATGGTCAATATCTGATCAGGAATGAAAAAGTCACCCGGTGCTGAATTCTGAAACAGAAAGAATCCGCTAGTTTCAGGTGGAAATATTGGTATAGGTCTCAATTCACAGAGAGTGGGCATAAACTGTGATTAAACATAAGAAATGAGGTTACTGCCAGAAATCTCTTTGCACAAGCTAAGCAAAACTTTGTACAACATTGTACAATGATATTAAAAGTCACATGAGCAAGATCTACGCTACTGGGTTCTCTAGCATGTAGATAGCTGTCATTTCTGTGTTCATCTCCTTGGGCCGTTACAGATAACAGTTTGCTTATCATATGAGACGTAATTATCACTGAATTATATGTTAAACTATTGATACCAAAATGTACCCTAAAAGGGATGGGGCTTGGGTTGAGTGCAAGTATGTTTATTACTGCCTATGGTCAGGTCATATAAGGGGTGTAACCTAAAATAATCATATTTTTATTTTTAAACGCTGTAAGTTGTGTGCATAGAACGCCCATCTTAAATAGGGATTTTTATTAAAATAAATACAATACTGAAATAAACCATAATACAATTCTTAAACTAACATAAAATTAATGGCAGGTTTAATAAGTCCACTTAAGATATTCACCACCAGAAGACTCTCTTCCCCTTCCACCCAAATGAGGACAGCCAACTATCAAAGTCCACCCCTTTGTCCATATTGACCGCCTCCCCTCCCCACACCCTCACCAATTCCAACAACACCTAATGGATAGCCAGTTTCAAAGTCTTATCTCTGTCCAATCTGGCTTCCATTCCCCTCCACCAAACCAAAATATCCAGAGCCCACCACCTCCCTAACCCCGCCCCCCTCCCAAAAGATAAATAAGACCCCCAAACCCAAAAACAAGGCATCTGCCATAATAATAAACGCAAAGGCTTGAAATCCATCAACAATGCCAAAAAAAAAGCAGAATCATGTTCTTGAAATAAAAATATGACAGAAATACTAAACTAATACTAAGGCCAGGGCCGGAACTAGTGGTAGGCAGAAGAGGCACATGCCTAGGGTGCAAAGGCAGAGGGGCGCCAGGCACATACCTCTACTGACACCATCCCCTAGTTTGGACCCTTGTGCCCTTAACCAGCAGCAGTTCTAAATAACGAGTGTGCACATACGTGCTTCCATTCTTCGGCACATGCGCACTTTCGTTCTTTGTCGCATACGCACTCGCAGGTCCTTGGCTCTTTCGCGCATGCGCACTTATGCTGCCTCGGCTCTACCGCGCATGCACACTCACGCATCCTCAGCACGAACGGTGGGGAGGCAACTTAGTCGGGCAATTTGCCTGGGACGCCCGGCTGACTTGGCCCGGCACTGACTAAGGCTACAGAGTAAATCCCCTCCATAATGAAGCGGTATACCAGGAGCGAGCTGACTCTAAAGATTTTATATAGCAGAACTCTCCAATGATGGATCTAATGCCCTCAGGAGTCACATCCGAACCAAAACTATAACAACATCACCCGTGCCATAGATGGTACTTATATACTGTGATCACCAGGTACAGCGTCACATGGTCGTGGCTGCGCTGTCTGGCAGGCACTCCATAGGCCAGTTCAGCATAGCCCAGGGTGTGCAGGAGCGGAGCATGTAGAGCTCGGGAGATCTGAGAGCGCACCTTCTTTGCCAAGGGACAATGCTGCAGAAAATGCTCCTGGGTCTCCTCCACACCACACCCCCAGGGGCAGTTTCGGTCGATCACCAACAAATACTTGACATTCTCCCTGACAAAGAGCTTTCCCTGAAGGGAGAGCCAGGATAGGTCAAATAGCTTGAGAGGCAGCCTTTTGCTATTGAGGAAGCGCAAGCTCCTGACCAGAGTGTCCCCAATGCAGTCCTTCAAGGCAAGAGGAATAGTAAAGTAGACATTTAGGGGCCGATTCACTAAGGGTCGAATATCGAGGGTTAATTAACCCTCGATATTCGACTAGGAACTAAAATCCTTCGACTTCGAATATCGAAGTCGAAGGAGTTAGCGCAGATAGTTCGATCGAACGATCGAAGGATAATTCCTTCGATCGAACGATAAAATCCTTCGAATCGAACGATTCGAAGGATTTAAATCCAACGATCGAAGGAATATCCTTCGATCAAAAAAAGTTAGCCAAGCCTATGTGGACCTTCCCCATAGGCTAACATTGACTTTGGTAGCTTTTAGATGGCGAACTAGGGGGTCGAAGTTTTTTTTAAAGAGACAGTACTTCGACTATCGAATGGTCGAGTAGTCGAACGATTTTTACTTCGAATTCTTCGACAGTCGTAGTCGAAGGTCGAAGTAGCCCATTCGATGGTCGAAGTAGCCCAAAAAAAACTTCAATAATTCGAAGTTTTTTAACGCCGTGAGATTGTACCAAGATCATCTACTCCGATATCCCATCTCCTCAAATGCTTCAGTGCAAGGACAAAGTATGATGGAAGATGACTATGTCACACCCGCACCTGCTTCACCCTATACCCAGGCCCTGACACTGCCTACCCACGGAACATCAGTTCTTTGACACAGATGCACAAAGTTAACCTTTAGGAAGATGGTGCCAAAGAAGGCCAATGGACACAACATGTCCAACCCTCCTTCTTTTGACCCATCTTAAATAGGGACACTAAAATGGTCAAGATGAAGATGGGTACTTTTAGATGCCATAGACTACTGCCATAGACTTATTGGACCTGTATAGTGCTGTTTGGGGTCTGACTGTTCCTTGTACTGCAGTTAACCTCCCTGTTGTGACGCGTAGGTAAATGTGGCTGGGAATAGTGTGGGGGGCCCCTAAGGCTGCAGGCCCTTGGCCCCCCAGTCCAAGGCTGTTTGGGGCTCTGTGCACTTGAAATGCCAGGGCCTATTTAAACTCTCAGTCCAGACCTGCATTAATGCAATGCTTTGTCCCTGTTTGATATGACAGATCCATCTTTCTATCAGGGAAAGCTATTTATTGTTTATAATATTCTGTTAGGGGGTATTTAGTGTGTGAGCAATTGTCTTATCGTTTATTGAATGGTGTGATCTGGCTTTCTATGTGCCCAAAAGTTTTCCAGTAGCTGAAATTATGTTACATGTGACTTATTAACACTTTCTTATGAATGATTTAGTGTTGCAACACCCTGTTTGTTACCAAGTATAAATGCCAACCAGTTTTAGCTCAAAACCAGCAGTGGAGTCACAGGTTTGCATAAGACTAAGATCCTGCCAGATGCAATACATAATATATATATATATATATATACACACAAACACACACATATTAACAATATACTTAATGTAAACATCATGCTGGCTCAGTCAGCTGATGATTTCATTGTGGTTAATAAACACTGCATGAGCAATTTTCTCCATAGCATGCAACACAAGTACATTTGTATTTGGTTGTCATGGGAAGCTTAGGTTCAGTTTCATGTCACTTTAGCTTCCTGTGCCAATAGCATTAAAGTTGTATAGTAGGTATCTCTGTACCCAGTAGCCTTTCCACTGAATTGCTAATTCAAAATGCACAAGCAAATATTTGTCTGGCATCTGTCTAGGTATATCTAATATAAGTAATTCTAAAACAACTGGACTTGCTGAGTAACCATTAAAGACGTTTCACTACTCATCCGAGCAGCTTCTTCAGTTCAACTGACTGGTGTGGGAAGTCCTCAGCATATAAACTCTTCCACTAATCCAATCACAATGGCACATTATAACTCTTCTGAGAGGTGACATCTGAAATTCAGTGTTGTTGATTCTGTGTAGTTGTGATAGGATTATCCAATGTGTCATGCAACTCCTAGAACAGGTGTTACTTGTGAGAGTTGCATGAATGGATGTGTGAAGTGTTCTGAAACCTCTGGGGTACAGATGTTAGAACAGCATTGTCTGTAGCAGACAGGTGGTATTGAAGGCCCCCTCTTCTGTTCAGGGATGGTTTCTCCACCTTGACATGAATCACCTCTTTCACGCCTCGTTCAAACCAGCGGTCTTCTTTATCCAAGATTTGGACATTGCTATCTTCAAAGGAGTGTCCCTTGTCTTTTAGGTGTAGAAAGACAGCTGAGTCTTGCTCTGTAGAGTTCATCCTCCTATGCTGAGCCATTCGCTTGTTGAGCAGTTGTTGATTAAGCAGCAAGTCCAGTTGTTTTAGAATTACTTATATTAGATATACCATGACCTGGATGAATGAAAATCTTCATAGTCATCTGTCTAGGTATTCAGTGCATGTAGGTGAGTCATTCAATGTAATGCACCCAGATGGAAATTGAATCCACTCCTATGACTGCCAGTTGGGTCTTATCTTCCCCAACTGGCTCCAGTCACCAGTCTCACATACAGAAACTTATTTCTAGTTGTATGTAATCAGTTTGCATGTGATTACATACTGTCCATACACAGATTTCTCTAGCATAGGTCAATCTAAAAACAACTGGACTTGCTGAGCAAGTCCAGTTGTTTTTAGATTGACCTATACTAGATATACCATGACCTGGATGAATGAAAAACTTCATAGTCATACAGAGATTTATATCATAGGGTCACAGACATAAAGCTACATACAAACTACTTAAACTGATAAAGATCTTAGTAGATCTTGAACTCTAAGGCTGTCAGCATATGGATCAAGGCTCCGCTGCTCTCTTTTTCAGGCTGAGAGAAGCAGATCTGCTCCATGCCACATCTCCATTGATTTAAATTAGATCCACATGTGTACAGGCACAAGCCTTGGTGGTCAGCCCAAATACACAAAAGCAGACACTTTCAGGCAGACCTCTGCTGCACTGTGTGTGGGAAGGGGAAGCGGTTCAAATGAATGTAGCTCGGGCATGCAGTGGATTTGTTTCTCTCAACCTGAATAAAAATAGTCAGGCTGAATGCAGCAGACCCAACCTTCTGCCCATATGAATTGGCTGCTCTTAGCTTAGTACCTTGTCAACAGCTATGGGCTGGCTGGACTGAAGGCCACTTCACTTATAGTAAAATTTGGTGAGTGCTTATTTAGTGACTATTACACCAGCTGTAACCTTGTAAGGGTGCCCAACATAAAGGACATTTAAGGTGCCCTGGATACCCCTGGCAATATAGTAATGTAACTGTTACCCCCAATGGTTTTATATAGCTTTTATCTTGTTATTAGTAGTGATGAGCAAAAAATGTCAACATGTACATATTTGCTGCAAACTTTTTCACAGACAAAGAAAATTTTCACAAACCCATGGCAAAACTTTGCGACATGGCTTTCTGAGACAAAAAAAGCAAAAAATACAGCTTGAAACAATAACGGAGGATAAAGTAGCAACGGCAGTACACAATGGGGTGGAAAAAGCAAAAGATGTGGCAGGTATGATGTCCCCTTACCTGAACAAATACCCAGGCCTGTCTTCCCAGCATATAATTCAAGATGGCAGCAAGAAGGAAGACCCTACTCCGCACTTGTCTATTCATCAGTCCCCTTCATTAACAGGCTCACAGAGCCCAAGCCCTCCACAAATAATTACCCAGGAGCTATAAAATTCATTACCACAATCATCTCCTGTGACAGAGGACATTCTGCTACAACAGCTAAACACAGTAACGTACTGTAACTAGACAGTAACGTAACTAGAGGGGGGCAGGCCCTGGTGCGGGACGTGCAGCTAGGCCCCCCTCCGTATGCGGTTTTTGCCAGCAATCAGCAGCGCGTGCTGCCAGGGTGTCCGAAGGGGGTGCGGACCTTGGCCCCATTGCACACCCAGCTCCCCCGGTAGTTCTGCCACTGTCTAAACAGCTTAAACCCTAAGAATCATCTTGGCTAAAAATGCCATGTTTAATATACTGAACTTATTGCACCAGCCTAAAGTTTCAGCTTCTCAATAGCTGCAATGGTCCAGGACTTCAAACTTGTCACAGGAGGTCACCATCTTAAAAAATATCTGCGACACTCACATGCTGAGTGGGCTCTGAGCAGCTGTTGAGAAGCTAAGCTTAGGTGTCGTCACAAATTATCAAGCAGCAAATGAGGTTGTCCTGTAATATAAGTTGATGCTACAAGACTGATTATTAAATTCTGATGCTAGTTGCACTGGTTTCTGTGTTGCCATGTAGTAATTATCTGTATTAATTATTAATCAGCCTTATATTGTGACATTTATGTTCTATGTGTACTGGATATTTTGAGACTGCCCCTAAGCTCAGTACGTGACAGCAGCACAGAACATGTACAGTAAAGAAGACGTAGAAAAATCACCGGCACACAGGAATTCAGTTAGCAGGGTAAGCCCTTGCAATTTTATTAATACAGTGCAACGTTTCGGGGCATGCCCCAACCAAGGTACGTAGAAAAATCACTGGCACACAGGAATTCAGTTAGCAGGGTAAGCCCTTGCAATTTTATTAATGCAGTACAATGTTCCTGGGCATGCCCCTTTGTCAAGCATGCTTCTTTAGCCTACTTCTTTATTTAAGATTTAGTTCTCCTTTAAAGGACTCCCTCACTCATACTATAACAGATACGGTGGCTCAAGCACTTTCAACAGTAAAAGCTGATATTTTTGAACTAGTTGACTGCACAGACAAGGTAGAAAACACCTTAAATGAGCGGATAGCCTCATATAATGTCCTGGCAGAGGAACATAATGCCTTGGAAACAGATTATACTCAACTAAAATTACTCTTTCTCCTTTAAAGCACTCCCTCACTCATACTATAACAGATGCGGTGGCTCAAGCACTTTCAACAGTAAAAGCTGATATTTCTGAACTAGTTGACTGCACAGACAAGGTAGAAAACACCTTAAATGAGCGGACAGCCTCATATAATGTCCTGGCAGAGGAACATAATGCCTTGGAAACAGATTATACTCAACTAAAATTACTCTGCGAGGATCTGGAAAATCTTAACCACAGAAAAAACATATGCATCGTAAAGCATATCTGCACAATTTATTTATTTCACTAGCACCAGATCACCCCTCTGACATATGGAGCATGGGCAGAGATGCTAAGTCACCAGAAGATGTCATTATCTGCTTACATAACCATGAGAGTAAAGGCTTAATCATTGAAATGACCAGGAGTCGTTAGTCTATCACATATTAAGGAGCCACTTTCCAAATTAACGACATCTCAGCTATTACTTTAGTGAAATGGAGAGCCTTGAAACTGCTTATGCAACAATTGAGAGACAGCAACATTCCCTACAGATGGGGGATACCCTTTCAAATTAATCGATATCAAAAATAATTGATTGGCTTCATTAGCCTTACGGCTTACTACTTGCCCCAGATGGTAGATGAGTATTTTTCCACGCTTCCTTCATATGACACTTCTTTTGTTCACTTACAAAAGTTTTGTTATGTGCTCTTGATAATGTTCTCAGCTTAATGCTACAGTTTAATTTTTTTTACTTTTAAATGTGTGGTACTTAGAGAGGTACATTACTATAATCAGACATTTTTGGAGATCTGAGCTCTGTCAGGCTTTCTGTTGCAAACCACCCAGTGTCCAACGTGTAGCATTTACCAAGAGAGTAGCATATCAAAATGTTAATGGCTAATATTGTTTCTCTTAATCTAAAAGGTGCTCCCCACTAAAAAGAAAAGTCGTATTTAAAGAGTTAAAAAACATAAACGCAGACATAGCTTTTTTTCAGGAGATGCACCATAAAAAAGTGAAATCTGGAGGATGACAGACATTCGATATTCGGGTTACTCAGCAGATAGCAGATAAACTCTGTAGAACCTAAGGGTTAGTTCACACGAGGAGATTCGGGGAGATTTTGTCGCCTGGCGACTAATCGCGTTCAGGCAACGTCGGGCGACTATGGAAAACGCAGCGCCGTCTGTGCTTTAGCGCAGGCGACTTTTCATTATAGCCTATGGGAAGACACGCTGAAGCAGTTTGGGGAGATTGTCGCCCAGAAGACGAGGCGATTGGTTGCCAGGTGTTTTAATTGTGGTTCTATGAGTCTCTCGGAAGTAATTGAAACACACTGGCTACGTATAAGCAAAGGTTTATTACATACATAGAATGAAAAAGATATACATTACCGAGTGAGCAAAGTATGCAAGCAACACCTCTCTGCCTTCAAGATGGGGAGATCCACAAAACAGTCTGCAGATCGAGGCTCAAACGGCTCCAAAGACCCTATGGCTATACCACAGGCCTTGTGGTTGTCACACGTAAACCCCACAAGCGAATCTCAACTGACCGAATGGAGACCCCCAGTTTATATAGGCTTAGCAAATAATGAGCTCATATAGTAATTTAGTAAAAAGATATAAGGATTTGGTTAATAACAGATCTTGCTTCCCATGTGCTCATCAGGATCTGGCTAGACTCCCAACAAGCACATCCGAAACAAAGATCTTATCTTGGCTAACTGGTATCTGAATAGCACATTGTGCCCCTAGCTATAATATAGAAAAGTCTGATAACGACTTCAGAAATCATACACATATTAGAGAGTACAAATGAAAATATCCAGAATAAGAATAAAGAACAAGTATTAGGTCATCAAGTTGACTAATTCCCATGATTTCTCTTGCACAAAGCTTCATTATACAGGATTATAGATTATAAGGCCGCCTTGTATACTATGATACAAAGCTTTGTTATACACAATTATACGTTATAAAGCTGTCTTTTTACACTATATTGGGCTCAACATACGACATTGGGTTCAACAGTAGAACCGTTCTATGTGTTATAGTTTTATATAGTTCTGTAGCAAAGCATTGCAATGAGCTATTGGGTTTAATCAGAGTATTACCATGAGCCATTGAGCATATTGAAAAAACTCCTATTAATACACCAGGCGACAAAATCCCCCCGAATCTCCTTGTGTGAACTAACCCTAATGGTGTTATCTGTTATCCACTATTTAACCTGTGCCATATAGACTATACAAACTATAGTAGTGTTTCTGAAGCAAACAGATACAGTACATGATATTTTCATTACTTTAAAACACTTACATTTTTTCATTTTACTATTCCTTTATAGTAGAACTAAACCTAAAACTGAATATATCTAAAAATGCTATATTATATATACTGAACTTATATATAAATATATATCAAGTAGAATTTTCAAGCAGAAAATGAGGATTGTCTGTAATATAAACCGATGCTACAGGGCTGCTTATTAAATGCTGATGCTAAATGCACTGGTTTCTTTGCTGCCATGTAATAATTATCTGTATGAATTACTAATCAGCCTTATATTGTGACATTTATATTCTATAGCAATAATTAGGAGTGCTCTACCCTCTTGTATCCACATGTGCAGGTTCCAGGTGCTAGACCGGAAGACCCTTGCCTGCTAGCTGGGTCAATTGTTGCATCCAGTGAAAAAATCCAGTAGCACTTTGGTAGTATTGCAAAAAATCTTCAGTGATTTATTAGCCCATATACAAACACACAAAGGGCAACGTTTCGGGCCCTACTGGACCCTTTATCAAGCCTTTTATATTCTATATGTACTGTATATTGCGAGTGGGTCCCTAAACTCAGTAAGTGACAGCAGCACAGAGCATGTGCAGTGAATCAACAGAAAGGAAGATGGGGAGCTACTGGGGCATCTTTGGAGACACAGATATTTACTGCTTAAGGGCTATGGTTGCCTTGGGCTAGTACAAAAACCCACAACAAAATGTTACAAAAAAACCCCCACAACATTTCTAGCTACTTCTTTAGTTAAGCTTTAGCTCTCCTTTAAGAAATACCCAGATGATCCCATAGTTTTAGGGGGAGATTTTAATTTAGAAGTTTCTCAACTGAAAGATGTCATTAGGGTGAAAAAAACTACTCCCCAAAGAGATTCAGAGATCTCTCCAGAAATGTTCCGTCATCTTATACGGACATTACCGGTCTTGGAGGATCAGACATCCAAGATAAAAGCAATATACCTTTTACTCCCACCCCCATAATACACATACTTTAAGACCCTCCCAGTAGCTGTTTCCAGACAAGTCCTGCAGAGTTTTCAAAACTTGTGTGTGTATATATATATATAAGAGACAAAGAATATGCAGGTGTATTTTGCAAAGACAATGGGCACCAGGAGGTCTGTATGTTTCTGATTTGTATACATATTACTTAGCTACACAGGTCAAACAGGTGTTACAGTGGTCCTTTAAATTTGCATACACTAAATTGATGGAAATAGAGATACTTGCACTTGCCCCGTGCATCCTAGTACACTTCTATGGACCAATAAGAGACCAATGCTGGGAAAGTTAGCCCCTCAGGACCATCCTATTTACTAAACAGATATGGTCCAAATGCAAGGACAATTTAGTCCCTCCTGACAGGCCAAGCCCTTTCTCCCCCTTTCTTTTTAAGGAGGCCTTCCCTCTAGGATTGAAGACACATTTTGTTCAACTTTGGCAGATTATAGCAGCATTTCAATTTCTTCAAATGTTTGATGTGCAAACTAGAAATTTCTTAGACAAACAACAGATAGTAGATGGGCATACGTTCTATGGTTTTAAGAATTGCGTGCACTTTCAGCTGAGACACTCTGTTAAATCTTTAAGTGGAACTATAAAACTGCCTGATTTCCCCTTTTTTGAGCATTTATGTACCAAAAGTCAGGGAGAGAAAGGGCCAAATACCCCAAATATATAAGGTGCTAAAGTCAGTCAATTACAATAATGTCAATTACAATTGACCAGTGGAAACAGATATGGATCAACACTTTCCATTAAAGAAAATGTTGATAAGGTATTGTTTGGATGATAACACACCTCAGCTCTTTTATATAAACTCCTCCCTAAGGTGCCACGATTTGCTGGCAATGTGGAGCAACATCAGCATTATTGTTTCATATATTATGAACCAGGCCCAAAATAACCCCCCTATGGTCTACGGTATAAGCCTTAGTGGCAAAAGCTTTACTAGCTGAGACTTCTAAAGCGACCCTCTGACCCATTTGTTGGGACACCCATTCCTAGGAGCTGGGAAGAGAACTCAAATAGTATTAAATTGCATATTTACAGCTGCAAAGGGCTTAATAGCTGCACGATGGGAGGACCCCTCCTCTCCTTCCTTTTGGAACCTAATAAATAGAATAGGTGCATGGAATATTTAACTGCTTTATCTAACAGCACTAGCATTAGAGGAAAACTGATTCATGTGGAATACTTATTATAATGAGCTACAACATAATGTATCAGCAGAAAGCTGTGGATATCCATATTCATATACTGGTCCCAACTATTCTATGCTACAATATTAGTAGGTAATTTGCCATTCCTGGAAAGAGTGGGCAAGAAGAGAATTGTAACCAGGGCCCTAGAGAATATTTTTTTTAAAAAAAGTATTGGTGACCAGGGCCCCCCTAAAAGTTTTAAAAAAAAAACACCTTAGTGCCAGGGCCCCCCTTACAAGTTAAAAAAAATTGGGGCCCCAGAAAATATTTTTTAAAAAAAACATTGGTGGCAGGGCCCCCCAAAATTTAAATAAACTTGCTTGCTAGGGTTAAGGGGGGCCCAGCCATGCTTCACTTACTTTATTAGCCGTGCGTGTATGACCAGTCTCCTTTTCACTTCTCTGTATCCTCATTGGTTGAGGAGGAGAGGGGAAGATCACCAATCCGATCCCTGTACAACTTTACTGGGACTTAAACTTAATCAACCAATGACGATACAGAGAAGTGAAAAGGAGACTGGTCATACACGCACGGAGCTCCTCTGCTCTTTTCTGAAGATTTCAGCATGCTGACTGCAGGGGGGCCAGGCTAATAAAGTAACGAAGCATGGCCGGGCCCCCCTTATACACAAATAGCTGTGGGGCCCGGGACAACTGTCCCCCCTGTGTCCCCCTGATGGCGGCCCTGATTGTAACACAGGATCGCAAGCTGGGCCATATAAGAAGAACAATATTATCAGGCTGTGCCAGTCCGTACATCTATATTAGTTATGTTACTTTGTACCACACAACATATTTCTGTTTGTTTATGTTTATTACCAAAATTGCATGGTTCATCCATGTGTGCATTGAGCAGAATTATCTCTCTTCTTTACCCTTGGCTGTTTGTACTGTTGCATTTGCTTTTTTATGCAAATCCAAAATAAAAATACAGTCGATCGAAAAAAAAACACAGACATGTTTTAAGAAACTGGCAACATGGGAGTTTTTTTCTATTGGAAAAGCAGTTGTAGCACAGTCCTCTAACAATGTAGGGCATATGTGTAGCACTATAGTGAGCAAAAACACATGTGAAATTTGTCTTCCTTTTGACTCCAATGCAATTCGGCAAATTTTAATGCCAGTTTGCGAATACACTAAGCAAAAATATATATATATTCATTCTCTTCCCTTCTTAGTGCTAGTGTTAAATATATGTATATATATTTTTGTTTTATTTAATTCTAGTATAAATAACTATTTCTTATTTACACCTTCAGCACCTGAAAGAAGCTATAGCAGAGATTGTTAATTGAATTGAAAACTTGGGATCGACGGAGGACAGCTGTCTCTGTCACCTTTTATTCTTTTCTTCAGATGATTGCTGTGTATTTATATACAATTGACCAAATCAGAATGAAAATGTAAGTACCTAGATCTGCAATGAACTGTAAGTTATTTTCCTAACGAGAACATTATCAAAATTGACCCATTCGTTTGGGTCTATTGGACAAAATAGAAAAGACAGGAATTACTAGTTTGCAGTACTTAATCCCTGGGTTCTTAGGGTGGGCCTATCAACAGGTTAGATTTTCCGTAGAACACACACCTAACTAATACATTTAAATTACAGTTTGGGGCTGATTCATTAAGGGTCGAATATCGAATGTTAATTACCCCTCGATATTCGACTAGGAATTGAAATCCTTCGACTTCGAATATCGAAGTCGAAGGATTTAGCGCAAATTCTGCGATCGAACGATCAAAGGATTATTCCTTCGATCGAACGATAAAATCCTTCGAATCGAACGATTCGAAGGATTTTAATCCAACGATCGAAGGAATATCCTTCGATCAAAAAAACTTAGGAAAGCCTATGGGGAAGGTCCCCATAGGCTAACATTGACTTCGGTAGCTTTTAGCTGCCGAACTAGGGGGTCGAAGTTTTTTTTAAAGAGACAGTACTTTGACTATCGAATGGTCGAATAGTCGAACAATTTTTACTACGAATCCTTCAATTCGAAGTCGTAGTCGTAGTCGAAGGTCGAAGTAGCCCATTCGATGGTCGAAGTAGCCCAAAAAAACCTTCGAAATTTGAAGTTTTTTTACTTCGAATCCTTCACTCGAATTTAGTGAATCGGCCCCTTTGTGTCAGGTTGATTTAGTAAATAACCTGCATCCCCCACCTGATAAACAATAATAAATTACATTATGTGCTCTCAAATCAAGTTCCCCCCAAAACGATAATTATAGGGTAGTTATTCTGTGCTCCACATAGTGATGATTTCTCTGAATATAAATGACTCCCCTTATGCTCACATTGCACTCACAAGGTGCCTCTCAACATATCAAATACCATAGGTCAAAGTCATATATGATGCATAACTGTAACTAATACAGTCTTTATATATATATATATATATATATATATATTTTTTTTTTTATGTATATTATTATATATTATGTGTATATTTTTATTTTTGTTTGTTCTCCCATGTGTCCTATTTGGGGGCTATATATCAAGCTGTCCAAAAGCAACCATCAAATAAACATCATACATCTAAATGCCAGGCATAGCCATATTTATCAAGCTGTGTATTGATTTTAGTCAATCAGGTAGCTTCTTTGTAAAATTCCAGCATAAAAATCAGCAGTTGCTTTATAAAAAAACAAACAAATACTAATTGTATAGTGTTTCAGACTATTACAGTCTACATCATACTTAATTGTAGTGTTGATTGTAGGTATACAGACACAATTCCTATATTTTCTTGGAAGGTGCCAGATCTTAAGATCTATTAATATATCCCAGAGATTAAGAAACATGCCCAAGGCCACGTGTAGTTGGCACAAGAATCAAAGTAAGTTCTCTTGAAGTCCAGTGACTTTATTGTTCCTGTTTTCTAAAGTTTAAAAAAAACTGCTCACGCAATTATTAAGAGCCTGTCCTTCAGCAACCCCCGTGAATAATCACATGCTGTTTGGCCTACTCAGTTCAGTTTAAATACTATTTATATATGTATATATGCATTGCATGTGACAGGATCTTAGTCTTGTGCAAGGACAGCAAACCTGTGACTCCATATCTGTTTCCAAACTACAGCCTGCAGCACTGGTGGGTAATTCTTCAGTTATAGTAGTGTAACACTAATAAATTGTAACGAATGATTCAGAAACTAAATCACACATGATAAACAAATAAATATTTATTCTTCTTCTTTACAGCTTTTAAATTGTTAACTTTTTATCATCTCCTTCCTTCATCTAGAAGTACAGTCTCCTACCTGGTCTGGTGGGAGATCAGGGTTGCCATTTCTAATTTTCAAAAACATTCAAAATCAGTCACATAACTAGCTAAAAGCCATATCAAAACTGGGCCAAAAATTGCATGACTAATGTTGACCTGCCCATTGTGCCCAGTATATATAGGTTATTGTAGTTTTGCTTATTATTATTTGCTTGTATTTACAAAGCGCCAACATATTCAACATATTGGGTGTATTCAACATGTATACCTTGAACATACCGAATCATATACAGCAACCAATTACTGATACAAGAAATGGATTCCAAACATTGACCCCAGACATGCCAGCAAAATCTTATACAGTAGTATTGCCTATACCCTCAATGGTTACCCTGCAACCAAAGGTATTACAACTGTATGAAGGTACAAAGATGGCAATAGCCCTTTCTGTAGCAGAAGACTAATAGGAAACATGTTTAGGCCTGTGGTTGCCATTTAATGACAAATTTATCAACATTTATTGCATGGTATTTTTCTCATGCATTCCTCACATTTATATCTCAATTACAGGAGAAAAGTAGTTACATGATATTCCCACAGGCTTCCATTGAATCAAGAATTTACTTGGTAATCAGGTGGGTTCAAGTCGACCAATCATTGCCCCCTTTCTCACCTTGCTTTGCCGCACAAGCCACACAAGTGACATATGACATTGGTCTTTATACTCATATGACCCACACATCATTAGTAAGTCCATGTATAGAACTAATCCACTTAAAGACATTCTGGTTTGTTCTGTTGGATAGAATGGATCTCAACTCTTCTGAGTTCCCAAGTTATTTAGGCAAGAAAAAGCTGGCAAAAATATCATATTATCTGAGAGTACAGCACACCTTAGTCCGTCTATAACTCCGCAGTTTATTGGGTGTATTGATTGGGGGGAGCTTGAAGCTGCAATTCCAATAGCCCTACAATTAGACTGGCATAATAGTATAAATGTATACATACATACAGTATACTGGATATAATGAATTAAACATGATACAGGTGTGGGACCTATTATACAGAATACTCGGGACCTGTGGAGACCAAATAAGGGATCATTCTGTAATTTGGATCTCCATACATTAAGGGGGTTATTTACTAAACTCCGGATGCAAAAATCACAAAAAATCCGTGATTTTTTTTTATAAAATCGGACTTTTAAAAAAGTCACAATTTTTTCAGAAATTTTATTAAACCTTGCGGATGGAAAAGTCAGAATCTGAAAATCCAGCATCTCAGAACTGTCGGGGTTGCATATAAGTCAATGGGAGAAGTCCCAATGATTTTTTGGTGCGCGCTGGGTTTCGTGCAATACCTCGACGTTTTTGGAGGTTTCGAGTGAAAAATTTGTTAAAATCTTATTTTTTCCTGCAAAGCAAATTTTTGAGAACATTTAATAATAAATAAGTGGAAAAAACCGAGCGGATTTGATCGGAGTTTGTAGCCTCTAGGAAGGATCAGTTATATCTAAGTTTGGATCAAGTACAAGGTACTGTTTCTTAATTAAAGAGAAAAGGGAAACCAATTTTAAAAATCAAAATTTTTTAATTAAAATGGAGTCTTTGGGAAAAGGGCTTCACGGAATTCAGAGCATTCTGGATAATGGGTTTCCAAATAATAGATCCCATACCTATACATATATCTGTTATGAGCCAGTTAACCAGGTAGCAATATTTGTATTTCTAAAATACTAATTTACAGAACAAAAGCTAATCCTCTGTGGCCTCAGGCTTTATATCGAAATTCTTCTATTTTAACAGGTAATAGTTAGACAGGTTTATTAGAAAAAACAAAATTCTTATGGTACTTATTCAGCATTCAGAGAGAAATGATGGCTCAACAGAAAGCTACTGGAAATAAAGGTCAAATTTACATGTAAGACAGTAAGTTTCTACAATGAGTTTAAGTTAAAGGTTTTGGTTAAAATTACAATTTAGTCGAATTACCTAGTTTAAGCTTTATGTCCTTTTTGACATTTGGTGCATAACCAAGTATTTTTAGATAAAACGACTCCTCCTCTTTTGTAACTCTGTTAATGTTTATTATTTAATATTTTAAACCATCCCATTAACCCCATGAACAAATTTTGGTATCATGCACACAACAATTGTATTTGATGTGATAAATTTCACCAGGTCAAGTAGCCTATAGCAAGCAATAAGCAAGTAGCATCTGCAGCCATTTCCCATTCATCTGAATGGAAAACACTTTAGGACTAATTTCCAACTACAGATAAAATTGTGGTCATGCAAAAATGGACACAGACATTTTGAATATTGACACATTGCAGGAAAGGTACTTATTCGGAAACTCCCTCCTTGCGTGTCCTTGCCCCCTGTGTCAGATTGGCTGTTCCATTGGGGGCCAGCACCCCTGGCTCCCACCAACCCCTGGGCTCCCTGCCACTCTCACAACCCTCCTACCCCAGTCACAACCCCTCTCCCCAGGCCAGCATACCTTCTTATCTCTTCATGTGGTCATGATCAGTGGGAGGGCAGGGAGTAGCATCTCAGGCGACCGTGGGAAGTGGGTCTGGGCTGGCAGGGCCCACCAGGTTTCTTCCTCAGTGGCTTACTGGCACAGTCCCTGTGGGGGGAGCAATGGCCCTGGCTAGGGGTAGGTGACAGATGAGGCTTGTGTCTTAGGCTACCAAATAAACGATCACTTGTTTGATGATATTGGTTCTCCAGAGTGGTGATTTGGATTTGTGTCTTAGGCTCCAACTACTGTCGCACCCTAGGCATGCGCCTCTTCTGCTTACCCCTAGTTCCAGCCCTGGGCAATCTAAAATGTGGGTGTTTATGGCAGATAAAGTCATCACATTTTTCAAGAAAGACTAGACAATACCAAATGATTTGAGCATTGTTAGGATGTATCAGTGTTTCTAAGACTTTTTTTGGTTTAAGTGCCCCTTTGAGACATTAAAGAGATATTGACATCAGGAAATAACCCTTTTTTATATCCATCATAACATTATTTTTGAACGTTATTTATAATTTTTCCATAAAAGTATACAAAGCCTGTATCTCACACAGGAGACAAGCTGGATCGTCTCTTTTTCTACCCTCCCTCATGCACAACTCACCCTTGGGATTCACACAGATGGGTAGGCTCACACAGAGCTGGAACAGGCATCCACAGCAATGAGATCCTCATAAGCTCCAGACTCTCCTAGCCAAGCACACAACTTGCTTTATCTTCCAGCTGAACTATAGCTCCCAGCACTCTCCATAGTGCGAGAATGTAAAAGTCCAGTTTTGCATTTAGGAGCTTCAGACCCTCTTGGTCTAGCTCCCAGGCTTGGGGCTGCCGCACCCCAGCCATCCAGTGGCTCCTCCAGCTTTTTGCCCTTTACATCTTTGCAGCAGTTTCTGTCCACCCTCTCTCAGTTAAAGTGAAAGCAGGAATGGCAAATGTGAGCACATTGCTCTGCTATATATCCACCTTGGGACACCCTCCGGCATCTGCCAGACACATTACACTAGGACAAGGCTCTATATCCCTACACCAGTTATAAACTTGTTTTAAATCTCAGCAGTCAATCACATTTTGCTTTCCCCATCTCTATGCCTTCCCACATCCCCCTCCCTCCTCACCATATAATTGTGAAGCCAGTGCATGGCAGCATCAGGTGTCCAATTCTGGCCAATAAACAAGATTTTGGCATTATGCAAACCATTCATTAATAACAGTGTCCACAAAATGCTTCCTGTAGAAAAAAGGCGATTGTGAGCCTGAAACGTCGCTGCTGTTTGTCTGTCCTGAAATAAGCCCTTTTGGAATAAAGGCCTTTTAGGAATATATCTCAAGTGTGGTGCTGTCTGTTCATCGAATTAGCTTCCTGCTTGATGTCATTGTGAATTCCAACTAACAGAAACAATATTTAAAATATATTTCTAGTGCAAGTGAAGTATATTTAGCTTGACTAACATGATAAAATAGGATTTGGAATTATTTCTTAGGGTGACAGATCCCCAGGCCGGCAAAATTTTAGGGGCGGCATGCCGCCTAGCCACATCCTAGGGAGCACTGGGGACTCAAAGCTCCCCAGTGCTCCGGAGCTTGGGAAGCGTTGTGCGCAGTAATCGATCGGCGCTAGGACTTTGTGGCGGGGGGCCATGGCCTTGGGGTGGAATCCGGCCCAGCAGGTCACCTATAATGCATTTGGACAAAAGATTCTCGTGTGTAAAAATTGTCGCAAGTCAAAATGATTTGGACGCCCATTGACTTTAATGCATTTGGACAAAAGAGTTACACATATAAAAATTTCGCTCTCGTCAAAATTGTCACGCGACAACATGATTTGGATGGCCATTGACTTCATTACGTTTTGCAAGTTTCACTGATTTTTAGGCGATGCGAAACAGGACAGATTCGCTCATCACTAATCATGACCCCTCATATGTTTCTGAAGCAGATTATATAGTGAATAAAGTACCCCCTCTTATAAAATATAAGGATATTATAAGTTACCGAGGAGTTTCATGACCATATAAAAACACGAGGCCGAAGGCCGAGTGTTTTTATACAGGTCATGGAACTCCGAGGTAACTTATAATATCCTCATATTTTACAACGAGGGGTACTTTATTTATTATAATACACAAATTTTAGTGAGTCATGTGACAGAAATTACATCACTACCCACCGTTTATAACTGATGACATCACTACTCACCGTTTATAAGGATATAATTTACAAGATATTTACGGCTTTTGTGTATTATATAGGGAATAATATATGCCCTATTGTAAAATATAGTATTAGTCACTTCAAGACCATAAAAAGGCACACAAGACTGAAAACCTTTTATTATTTTTTTAGAATAAACAGGGCTAGAGCAATGAGGATCTTCTAAAGGAATGTAGTTTTATAAGAACATTAGTAATCCAGGATTCTGTTACTTCATTAAGGATTCAGGCCCCCGGGTCAGTTATATTACAATGGTAGACATAATGCTTTCCTCATGTTTCCTTTCCAGACAATGCCTTAGCTATGTATTTCCTAGTCTCTCGCACTTTTCCTCTTTACCTATTCTTGTTAAGTGTTCAACATATCCACAGAATACATACATAAAAAAGCATGGAGTGGAACAGAAACTCATTCCCTGCAGTGGATTATTCGTGGATTTATGCTAGTGCGTGTAAGTAAAGTTGCAGCAACTTAAGTAAAACCACCACTTGTGATAATAAAGACAGAATAAGTGAGATGTTTATTTCAAAATTAGATAAAGCAAGAAACTTTTCATCCTCAATTATTTACAAAGTATTTTTCCAGAGTTACTTTTCCAGGTAGTTGTTTCCCATCTTCCCTGGCAGTGTCTGATAAGTGTGTGTATATCCTGGTTCTGTAAGTTTTCTCCCCACGCAGACAGCTAATTATCTCCCACTGATGGCAGAAATAGGACTGCTCCCAGCCGATCTATGCCTTCCTTATGTACTGGTTATTAGCGTCTTTCTCCTGTGCATAACCTGTTTAGACTGAAAATAGATATTCGCCCCATAGGTTAGGAGGGGGCAAGAACAAATGGTAATAATGTAATCATGGTGAGGCAGCAGTTCGTGCTATAGGCTAACCTTCCACTACAGCCGGAATATAAATCTGGGACAACACAAATGTTTATTTATTGCTGGTATAATTGCCTGTCATTAGAATGATGGGTAGTTACAGTACGCTGACAATCACATTGCAAACAGTGAAAAGCCTCTGTAAAAAAGAAAATACATAGCTTAACCATTTCTTTGCTGCCCTCAACTGTGGTAAAAGAAATAAACAACTATTCTGCTACACAGCATATAAAGGAAATAAACACAAATATATATACAGAGTTTAATTTCACTTTAATTTCCAGTTAAGTTTATTTTAATCATCTGAAGTAAATGTACTGTCCACACTGCCTCCTCTGGAGACATAAAATATAATTCAGGTATTAGACCTGTTATCTAGATTGCTCAGGACCTGGGGTTTTCTGGATAAGGGGCCTTTCCATAATACCTTCTAATAAAAAATCATTTAAATGTGAAATAAATTTTTCACCTCCAATTAGGATTAATTATATCTTAGTTTGGATCAAGTATAAAGTACTGTTTTATTACCACAGAGAAAAAGGAAATAATTAAACAAGATTTATGGGAGATGGCCTTTAATTTAGATCTTTCTGGATAATGGGTTTCTGGATAATGAATCCCATACCGTTATTATGTTTCACTGGACTAGTGAAACAGTAACTTCCATGGCTAAAGTACGAAATGGTGAAATTCATGTGTATTTCATTCAAGAAATAAAATGTTTAGACTGGACCAATTTTAACTTTTAACATTGGTGGTTGGTTTTTATGTACAATTAGTTATTTCCCAAACCCCAAAGTTATTTGTTATAATTATCATATCATAGGTTTTTGTGCCAGGAGAAATTAATAGACCACTACAAGAGATGATACCACATATCGGAAATATTACCAAAAATATTTCTTGGTTGGTTGATTGCACATATAAGGATGGGATAGTTACAGAGGATTAAAATTTCATTAAAATTGAGTTTCCTTAAATCCCTGTATTGTATATCCTTCCCAAGATCCACAAAAGTGTGGAAAACCCACTGCCTAGGCCCATTGTATCAGGGTTGGGTTTAATAGGAAACAACACAGTGAACTATTTAGATGTCCTTCTTCATCCTCTGGTTATGTCTTTGCCACTCTCTATATACAATGCAATTTCTAGATTCCATTGTTTGGCAGCCACACTACTATTTAGTCAGATATCTGCTCATTATATACTATCATTGAACATAATAAGGGTTTAAAAGCAGTGGAACATTTTTTGACCCTGGATGGTAGTATAGCGGATAAACATAAGAAATGTATTATTGACAGTATGGAATTTATATTAATGAATAATTACTTTTGGGTGGAGGATTCCTTTTATCTATAACTAAAAGGGACAGGTATGGGTAGTAAAGTGGCACCAAGTTATGCCAATCTATTTATGACTTTATGTGAGCATAAAATACCATCTGATTGGTAACCCTAATGGACTACTAATATGGAAGCGCTATAGAGACAATTCTCTATTCATTTGGGGTGGATCTTCAGAAGACTTGAATGACTTTTAAAATATATTAATAACAACAATTGGAATATACAATTTACCAGTCAACATAGCCAACAGAAGGTAATTTTTTTTGACCTCACTATTTTTTACAAAAACCAATTCCTTGGCGACAAGAATGTATCATAAGCCTCCTGACATTAATGGTTTTATCCCATATTCAGTAAACACCATAGAAAATGGGTAAACAATATCCCTTTGGGACAGTTTGGTAGGGTGAGATGCAATTGTACAGAACAAGCGTATTTTATTGCAGCTTGTCATCAACTGGGAGATACATTTATTAAAGGAAAACTATACCCCCCAAACAATGTAGGTCTCTATTAAATGATACTGAGTAAAACAGCTCATGTGTAAAACCCTGCTTCATGTAAATGAACCATTATCATAATAATATACTTTTTTAGTAGTATGTGCCATTGGGTAATCATAAATAGAAAATTGCCATTTTAAAAAAATAAGGGCCGCCCCCTGAGATCGTAAGATTTACTGTGCACACATACAAACCACATGTAAGGTCACATGAGCCAATTAACAGACAGAGTTCTGCCTTTTGCTTCCTCACTTCTTCCTGTTACAGTTAGTGTTGTAGTATTTCTGGTCAGGTGATCTCTGAGGCAGCACAGATAGAGTCACGAAATGGTGGTTCAAGGCAAGAGATGTAAAAGGGCAATATTTATGTAAATATATATTCCAGTTTGGTAAGATTCTTTAATATGTCATTCAATTTGATATAAACTATCTGTTGCTTAAGTATTCGTTTTGGGGGTATAGTTTTCCTTTAAGAAGGAATGAAATTATAAAGACAGCGAGGGATTGGATAGGGGACACTATGAGGGAGTTTCTCTTCTCTTATATAAGGAAAAATGACTTAAGAGCAGTTCGGAAGAAATCCTGTTTGTTACCCAATCTAATAATGACCATAAACAGGGCCTTTAATAAGGAAACATTGGCATGTCTTAAGAATGGGTAAGGATATTGCTGATATCAAAAATTAGTACCCAGTTTTTTAAAAAGTCAGAAGCAGGAGAAAAAGTGGTTGCCTGGGAAATCAGGTTTTAACTTTTGTATAAACTATATTGCATGCAGAACCACACATTTCTCAAAGAAGGGGATTAATAACTTTAATTCTACTGAAAAGGACAAAACATATACTATTAAACAAAGTATATCCTATAATAATAAGAATGTGGTACACAGTATATATTACAATGTCCTTGCAATAAATAATATATATGTAGGGAGAACGACAAGGAAATTAAAGACCTGTGTAGGAGACCATATTCAGAATATTAAGAAAGGATTTACTAAACATAATCTATTTGATCATTTCGCAAGAGTACATAATAAGGATTCAAGTGTACTCTCATTCATAGGGATTAGCCACAAGGAACCAAGCTGGAGGGGTGGCGATAAGGAAAAAATATATATCCCAGGAAGAAATTAAATGGATAAATGAACTGGGGACTTCGGTACTGAATGGTTTAAATGCGTATTCGATCTTGCATGCTTTTTTATAAACTCCCCCTTAGTTATATATTTTATTGTATTTATGTTTAAGTAATTTTAAATGTATATTTTAAAAAAAAAAAGCCATTAATAATGTTAATCCTATAAATACGTTTTCTGGCCTTCCTAAAGTGCAGTATTTAACTAAACACCGAGGTTTTTTATGCCTAGTAATGGCATCAAATTATGACTTTTGTATATAACATTGTAAATATTATAGAAAATTAAAGATCTTTACAGCCCTCAATCTGCCCATGCAAGACCTATCCATGAGTTGAGACAATACTACATATCTACAATATACATATCTGGCTAGTTATGTATTAATATAGCATGAAATGTAAGAATCCAGAAAATTGTAAATTTGGCTGTATAGATCAGGGCACATATTGATGCCAATGCTTCAGTCTTTGAATAATAAATTGATAAGTTTTATATGAGCTATATTTGATGGCACTGCTCTGCCTGCTTACACACAAGATTCACATTTGTAGTAAGGCAATTCAGACTTGTCTGTCTGCTTTTTTCTACATGTTAAATCAATCCACAGCTGTCACTTCCAAGTGGTATATCCTCTTTCCAATAGTTGGTGATAAAATTCCCTCACACTCCTATTTTGGTATCACCTTACCAAGCATTCCTCATAAAGTACCACTAAACTGAGCAGTCTTCAGGTTAGAATTTGTTTTTAGCATCACTTTTGTAATTTTAATCCAATAAAAATGTTTTAGCATCTAAATTTCAAACAGCCTGTTGTGGATGTTTCTATACTTTAATGTATGAAGTTCTGTAATCTTTCTTAACTAGTTATCAAAACGTTCATTGGAAAGATATACGAATTTGCCGATTTGTTTTCATTTTGCTTTTTGAGGAACAAAAGCTACAGAAAGGAATTTGAAATCTAGATGATTCCTGCTTTTCTACATAAGGGAATGCAATATGTTTCATGGATATTTGTCATGATGAAGTAGTTTGCCCTGGCAAAATCCTGCAAAACAGGTCAACTAGGGTTATCTAATAAAAGATGCCTGGTCTGGTCACCTGTAGCAACCAATCAGCAGGTAGCATTTACTGCTCACTTGTTTAAATCTAAACATTTTATTGGTATGAAGGATACTGATTTTTAGAAAAGTAAAATATCCTACAGAAGGTACACACATGTTAGCCTTTGAAATGAGACTGCTGCATTTAGCCAGAGTAGAAATGTCTAAGCTGTAGACACCCTTACAGTCATCTGTTTAATTTTAACAAGATTTTCTTCACTTGTATCCCCCATTTGAATATGTGATAAGATGATGAGTATTCTTTTGAAAGATGTGTCCCCTGCAGTATTTTCTACAGCACATCTTTCTGGTCTATTCTTTTCATAACATTTGTCAAGTTCCCAGACATTTGCATTATTTGTAAATGTCTCCCTAAGGAAATTTTTCGTCTTCTGTTTCAGATTTTGGCAGGCTTCATCCAATCAGTTCCCTGGTAATGCAGAGTTTGAACTTTTAAATTAGTACATGTTGCTTGCCAGGTGACATTTAGGGACTGATGATCACAAAGCAACTTGCTACTAAGCAGAGAGGATTCAGTGAATAAGGTACAAAGGTTACAGCTGCCCTCTCTAGTATGTGACCCCACTGAAATACCTCTAAACAATTTGAAGGACATCTATACCTTCCATAATACTGTTCCGCTGCCCCCCCTATTAACTATTTATTTCAAAATGGAAGATGAATACTAAAGGTCCTCAAAATAGGGCAATATATGAAATATGGCCACTAAAAAACAAGGATTACAATAGAATTGAAATGTGGCAAATTAACTTTATGCTACAGTTCTAGATAGGGATGTACTGAATCCACTATTTTAAGATTCGGTCGAATATGCATTATGTGAAAGATTTGGCCGAATACTGAACCGAATCTGAACCCTAATTTGTATATGCAAATTGGGGAAATGAAGGGGAAAGAGTAAAAAGAGTATGACTTGTTTGACTTCCTTGTTTGTGTGATGAACAGTCACTTGGTTTTTTAGATTTGGATTCGGTTCCGCCAGGTACTTTGGTTTGGCGAATCCTGCTGAAAAAGTCAGAATCTTTGCAGAATCCCGAACCGAATCCTGCATTTAGTGCACCCCTAGTTCTAGAAGCAGCAACTGTTTTAGTGCTCTTATGCATGTAGCTTCCAGTTAAATGTTACTAAAGGTGGTGCCAAGTTGTGGGAAAGTATTTATATTTGCTGTATTCTGTATTATGGGCAAGCTCACACAAGGTATTTCTTACTGCATAAAAGCACTTCCATGGAAATTGTCAAACTTGCCAAAAAACAATTGGCTCTAAAAGTTTACTGGTTGTGCATCAGGGGCCACTTATGATGAACACAAATTTTTACAACTATGCTACTGGCATGCTGCTACAACAAAAAATTGTTACCGTCAATCAGCCGGCACACACAAGCTCCAGTTTATTGCAAATGCATTAGATGGGCAGCAGAGGATGATGGGTGTCACTAAACCTTGATGGCAAGGCAAAAACATTATCACAAAATGGATAAAAGACTAAACTGGGATAAACAAGAAGATATCATTTGTATGCACTGACAGTGAACACCACAACTTATAATACAGGGTCTGCAATGTTGTACATTTTTTTTATCCCTTTAAAAACCACCTCATTTTTTTACATTGTAAATGCATCAATATATATTACAGATTCCATTGTCATGCATATATCTGTAATTGGTAGAGTTTTTATTTTTATTTTCCCTACTCCTGTAGTGTAATAACTGGTGATAAGCATTAGAGGGCACTGTAGATTAGAAATGCAGGGAAAAAAACCTTTAATAGTAAAGTTGTTGCTCATCTTTCGTTAAAATGATCTTAAATGCTTATACTTTTTGAGGTTGTGCTCAGAGATCGCTGTTTTATATGACACATTGATTCCAAAATACCTATGAATAAAATATATTCTAATTGTTTTAATTATGAGATGCACTTGGTGTCAAGAAATATAATAGAAGGAAAGCCAAAGAAATAGGGCAACTGTTATTTTTGAGTACTGCTGGAATTCAAATTTATTGAGTTGCTTATAAATGATAGATAAATCTATAGATTTATAACAATAGATAGATTGATAGATATTGATTATGATGGAGAGAGAGAGAGAGAGAGATAATTTTACATAATTTTATTCCCTATAAAAATATTACTCTAAATATACACAGCAGGTTGGTGGATAATGTATATCTGACACCTGCCAAAGGTTCATTCTTTCACTACTTCTACCGGTGTGCATATAGAATTTTCTGCAGCTCCTCTTTACTTTTTCATGTGCCAATGCTCTATACCCAGGCAGATATAGTGCCAATGGCATAACTATAGACCCCTGAAATTGCAAGCATGGGGGGGTGGGCGAGGGACGTGGAGCACTGGACCGTGGGGTCGGCCTCCTCTATAGTTGCTCTTACATGCCCTGCTGCAAACCATCTGTAGCGGGCAAGCACGAGGGGCAGAAAATAGGCAGGGAGGGGCAGTAAGAACCGGGTTCGTTGGCTGCAGGAGGGCCCGGTACCACAATGTTACATTGCTGTATAGTGCACTGGTAGATTACATTTTATACATTAATGTATAGAGGACATAGATATAGGGATTGTTGGGTCACCATAAAGGTAATATAAATCATTTGTAACATACAATATCACATAACTCATTTAAGGCTTCAGTATCTGTGCAATATGAAATATAACAGATAACAGCATGTTTTCAATAAAATGAGAGTATACAATAAAATGTTTTATTTAAAAAAGCAACATTACCTATTTATGTCTTAAATAAGTGTTTCTGCATACCCAGTATTGTAAATATTCTTGTCTTGTAGTCAAAAGCTTATAGGTATCGTGCTCACCAGAATTAGAGCTAATTAGTTGTAATTAACTCCACTGACAGACTGAGAGATATCTAATTCTCTGGGCTGCCAATGTTAATCACAAAGTCTAATATTTGCAAGCAAAAAGAGATCACACACCATGGGAAAGCACATTTGACAAGAGCAAAATGGAGGTGGACTCTACAGGTAAAGTGTAAGTGTAGGGAAAATTTAAAGGTACAATGTTGTCTGTTGTGAGACTAAAGTATTGTTAGCTTTGTAGTAATGTGTAATATTTTAGAAATTGGTGTCATTTTGGGAAAGATGTTTGTATGCTTGCATAGAAAAATTAAATTCCTGGTACTCATGTTGCCTTACTAGCAGAAACAAAACAAAGTGGGATAATTTCTCCTTGATCTGAAAGGCTCATTACCTTTACATACGGGATGGGTTTTTTGTGATATCAGAAGCTATGAAAACAGACAAATGTGTTGTCTTAAAGGGAATAGGATAATGTGTTGTCTTAAAGGGAATAGGAGGCAGCGTGGGCAGTTTTGACTGTTTCTTTTCTAAAATATGAGATGGTTTCTCCACTGGAACATGCTATTAGCCCCAATGAACATCCTTTAAGAGAGGTGCCAGGGAACCATTCTCTTGTTACCTGCCCATTGTGCTGAAGCCAAGAGCAGAATAGCCAAGGCTCTGTTCACATAAGCTTCCGAGGCAACATACATTTGCAGGGCACACTCTATAACTACAGACTTATCAAATCACAAATAAGGAGACTGAAGGATTCATGAGAAATAACTATAATGGCTTGCCAAATGTCTCAATTGTAAAGTAAATATTGATAGGCTATTTTCAGTAGAGGTTTATGCTTGACAAGCTCTGTTAGTTAATTCATTCTACATTGCATGTTTGTCCATGACAATATCTCTCTAGCAATAGGGTCGAAGACATGAAATAAAAAAGCAGGAGAACTTTTAGCATGTTGGCTGGCCAAAACCTGCAGGACTTGTGGGTTTACCAGTCAACCATGGGTGGGTGGCCAGCTAAACTTTTCCCATGGATCTTATCTTTGCCATTAGCACATACTTTCTGATCTATTGTCCACCTGCCATCACTCATATACTTATATACTTGTGTCCGCCTTTGCCCACTTTAGTGATGTCAGAGAGTGGGGCTGCATAGGAATATAAAGAACAAAGGTTTGCCAGGTGGGCTGGGTGGGGGTCAGAAATGGGGAGGTTAGGACCAGAAGTGGAGAGGTTAGAGTCAGTTGTGGGTCGACAAAAAAAAATGCATCCCTAGTTTGCATGTAGCAAAATTCTCAACCCTCTCCCCCTTCTAGATGGGGGAAGGGTTGTTTCAACTGGGTCTCTAAGATTTCTATTGCTTAGGAACATATTTATTAAAGGTATAAATCAATGTATTGGTGGCACAGGCAAATGAAAATAGTTTTCTTGTAACCTGTTGCCCTAGCACCAGTGAAAGTAATTTTCAAGTTCCCCAAATAGTATAAAAAAGCAATGGTTTGATGGATGGCTTAGGAAACTATATAGCTTTGAAAAAATCTACTTTCTATTTTGGCAGGAACCTCCACCACCCACACATTCCTGCTAAAGAGGGCTCTAAGGGATAGTTCCCAAGCAGATATTTGACAACTCCTCTAACTTAAGAATACATATAGGGAAAAATTCACTAAAGGGCAGATTTTCCCCAATGCTAATTCAATAATATGTGAAGTTGCGTCTCAGCAGCCAAACACTGGCAAATTTTCTCTAGTGTTACTTCAACAGTGCAAACATTTCATAGTGAATTTTCGCTAGCATTCATTTCTGCCTAGGGAAACTTCATTGGTACTCTTACGCGGAGCTCAGTTTGAATAGAGTGGGTACCTAAAAGTCTTATGGAAGTCTTTATTAATAATGTTGGTGCAAATGCTTGGCCACTATTATATAAAATGTCCAAGGAACCATAATAAAGACAGAAGAGATCCTCTAATGCCCTACACATGATTTCACCCTAAAACAAATGTCCCATGCCCCTCAAATGTCTGGAAAAAAATGTAAACACAAAACTCTTTAATAGTTTGGACTTTTGAAGGCAATCCTGCTTTAAACAGGATATGATGTCATTGACATAAGATTGAGGAAGATGTAGCTTTGTTTTATCAGTTCTAGTGATGGGCGAATTTGGACCGTTTTGCTTTGCTGAATAATTTGCGAATTTCCTGCGACGGCGGAAACGGCGGAAAATTCACAAAACGGCGCCAGCCAGCGTCCATTTTTTTCGACGCTGGCGAATTTTCGCTGGAAAATTTTCACAGCGGTTTATTCGCTGGCGGCGAATCACAAGAATTCACCGCAAATTCGTGCCTGCCGAATAAATTCGTCCATCACTAATCAGTTTGCCTGGTCTGAGGGGGCGAAAGAGGTAATGTTCAGTAAAATTTGCATCTTAGAATTTGCAGAAAGTCATCTGGTGATAGGGTGCGAACAAATGCCAGCAATGGCCTCGTTTGCTAGTGAATTGTCCTCTACACCTGTTAGTAAATTGGCAATGTCCCTGTGGATAGGATTCTGGATGGGATTCTGGCGAATAGCGTCGGCCACTGTCCTTTAGTGAATCTGCCCCATAGTATGTTTATATAAAAACCACATAAACTTTATATAACCCTTACAAATATAATAGGCACAAAAATAGGTAAGAATAGGGAAAGTAATTATATATGACTTGATACTTTTTGTTCTTTTTTGCTGCCTGCTGCATTTTACCCAAGAGAGTTTTATTAGCTAAAAAGACTAGATCTCTGGGTAAACAATTGTATGTACCCAACCAGTTGGGTGTTTAAAATCTTAAACATATAGACATATTTTGGGCCATTGCTTATGCCACAGAGAAAGAATTAGCAGGCATTTGGGAATGTGGCAATGCAAAATTCTGACTGAAATAACCATGAGTATGTGTCTCAGCTCAGCTGGCACAGTCACACTTGCAGCCTAGCTAAAGCTTTCTGTTAGTGTTTTCTACCATCCTGTTCTTGTCTAAAGCAGAGAAACTATAAGAGCACTTACAAATGGTAGTTGAGATTTAGGGGGTTATTTCTTATGCTCTGAATATCTGAAATTCGAATAATTCGTGGTTTTCGGACTAAAAGAAAAACTATGAATTTTTCGGAATTTATTAAAGCCTGATGGTCTTAAAAGTCTGAATCCGAAACCCCAGCATCTAAAATCTCTCAAGGTCCTGTATAAGTCAATGGGGAAGGTCCCAGTGTCTGTGCTGATGTCCCTACCGATATCCGATGAGTTTGTGGTTTCTGCTCAAAAAACTCAGAAAACTTTCTAGGGCATTGCGTTTTGATTTTAGGACTACATAAGGCTGTGGTGACGGGTTTGCAGTATAATTGTTTTCTGCTTGCTCTGTTTCTTCTTCTGCTTGTTCTATTATGTCTTGTGTTTGTCGGCGTGCTTGTGTTATAGCTCTCGTCAGTACTCTCCGCATTACCGCCTTACTTGCATCCAATAGAATTGCCTGGGGGGGCAGAGTCTATGTGTTGTTCCCAGTAGTCTGAATACCTTTCAGAGTTGGCCGCCCGTACTGTATAGTTATTCAGCCATAAAGGACTTAATCTCCACAATCTAGATCCCACTGAAGTGGACCAATGGAGGGAGAGCAGGAGTGGAGAGTGGCCAGAGAGAATGTGTGGTAGGAACTGCGTCCTATGAATGAGAGGGAGGATGTCAGTAGTTACAAGTGCTAGATATATTCTTGAGAAGGTATGGTGTGTGGTTGAATAGCAAGAGTATTTTTTAGCCTCTGGGAGCTTCCATCTCAAAACATCTACAAGGCTAAAGGCATCCGCCCATTGTGCTAGTTTAGTTGGGCCCGGGTCTTGAGTATGTAGGCGATCTGCCAGGGGGTGCATTATGGAGTTGATGTCGCCCATGATACACAAGGTTGCTATTTTGGTGTCAATCTGGTCTAACAGGGCCCCATTATATGGTGGGGTCATATATACATTAACAATGGTGATAGGTTTATTACACAACGTGCCCTGGAGAATAAAGTATCTGTAATTTAGTGAGAAGTTAATGTTTTTCCTGATTAGAATTGATGCTCCCCTTGCAGGTGTGGAGAAAGTAGCATGATAGGACCATCCCACCCAGGGTTTCTTTAGGGAAAGAATTTTTTGCCCTGTAAGATGTTTCTTGCAGAAGGAGGATAGAGGGTTTGTGCTTTTTGAGATAGTTGTGCATCAGGCTATGCTTAAATTTAGAGTTAAGGCCCCTGATATTCCACTAAATTATGTTAAAGGTTGACATGTTTAAAGGGGTATACCTGAGATTGCAGTATGGGCACTGTTTGTTGTTCTAAAGATATGACCAGAGATAGACTTTAGACTAGAAGAAAAGAACTTTCATTTGAAGCAACGTAGGTGGTTCTTCACAGTCAGGACAGTGAGGTTGTGGAATGCACTACTGGGTGACGTTGTGATGGCTGATTCAGTTAATGCCTTTAAGAATGGCTTGGATGATTTTTTGGACAGACATAATATCAAAGGCTATTGTGATACTAAGCTCTATAGTTAGTATAGGCAGGGCTGGTCTTATCAAGTGCGGGGCCCTATTTGGACCATTGTGGTGGGGCCCCCTAGACTGGATAGCTGGCTGGCACAACACGGACTCCATTACCTACAGTAGCTCTTTCTCCTGCTGACTGCTGCTGTAAACCTGCCTTTTTACCTCTCTTCCTTGTTCCATTGCCCCCAGCACTTCATGGCACAATTTGCCACATGCTGAACACTGTAACTACTAGATAAGCACAATGTTGTCAGATTATAAACAAAGCACAGTTATATCACAACTGCACTGCCAACAGGGCATTGCGATGTACACAAGCAATGCAGGGCACAGACCCTCAATCATATACATTATAGATAAAAATAAACAAAATGTGCAAGTGTTGCTCACTTTCTCTTTTATTGATCTCTATTATTAGATTTTCTCTCCCAGTCTCTCCTGCTCCCCCATTCGCCATTTTTACAGTGCTGTCCAACTGGCAGCCCATGAGCATCCAACCAGCAACCCCCTTGTGTAGCCCCCACATGAAAGTCTGCCTGCTATGACTGGTGTAACGTATAAAAGGTATCACTAGACAGATTAACTGGCCCTGCATTGTTTACACCTCAAATTCAGACTGTAAAATCCTGCATTATTCACACCCTTAAAGATATACAGGTATGGGACCTGACATCCAGAATGCTCAGGACCTGGGGTTTTCCGGATAACGGATCTTTCTGTAATTTGGGTCGTCATGCCTTAAATCTACTAGAAATTCATCTAAACATTAAATAAACCCAATAGGCTGGTTTTGCTTCCAATAAGGATTAATTATATCTTAGTTGGGATTAAGTACAAGCTACTGTGTTATTATTATGGAGAAAAAGGTTATCATTTTAAAAAATTTGGATTATTTGGATAAAATGGAGTCTATGGGAGACAACCATTCCGTAATTTGGAGCTTTCTGGATATCGGGTTTCCGGATAAGGGATCCTATACCTGTATACTGTTCACATATTAGACCAAGACTATAAGTGCCTACATTGTTCACCTGTTCACACTTCAGACAAACTGCTGAAGGGGCACAAAGTCCTGATAAATTTCCATGTCTGCCTTCCACATGTTCCCTGTGTGTGTCATACTCTGCCTGTCCTATGCCCACTGTTTGTCGTACACTGCCTGCCCTATGCTCCCTGTGTGTGTCATACACTGTCTCAGTGTCGGACTGGGCCAGACCTGCTCCCCTCGATTGCCCATAAAGAAATAAAGCTGTTCGCGCATGTGCGCGCATATCGGTATTTTGCGTATGTGCACACATTTCTTTGTGTCAGCGTATTTGTCTGCCGTGGGCAAGAGAAAAGGACGTCGGGAGGGGGCCCCCGGGGACTGCAAGGAGGGCCCTTCGCTTGCAGCCCCGGTGGGCCCCCAAGGCTCCAGTCCGCCCCTGCACTGTCTGCCTTATGCTACCTGTGTGTGCCATATTCTACCTGCTCTATACTCTGTGTGTGTCATACTCTGCCCGCCCTATGCTCTCTGTGTGTGTGTCATCGTCTATCTGTGTGTGCCATACTCTGCCTGCAGAAATGAACCTGGTGGGGATTTGTTAGCATTGGAAATTCTTGTTAGGGGGTCCCCAAGGTATTTAATTTAAGGGCTTCAGTTCTGGTTTTGCCAATATTATATAAAGTAGCTGCGAATGGAAGATATTTAAATTTTTTCTCTATCACAGCTATAACAAAAGCCCAGTTGATTCTGGTGCAGGAATCGATTTTTAGTGAAATTAAAAAACACCTTGTGCTTTGTTTCCTTTTCTGTAATTCTGTGGCTTTTTCTCCTTTTTTATAATATCACTTAATTTTTTTCCCCTTTTTAACTTTTACCCACTTACTTTCACTTTACTTTACTCATCAACTGTGCTTTTAAATCTCTATCTTAATGTTCTTTTATGACGGTTTCTTAATTTTTTTACCTCCTCCTTAGCTATCGTACCCCTCTTCTTATGATCTTGTGCGCAGGAATGCAGAGGAGAAGCAGCGGTGCAGCAGCCACTTGCATATTACTAGCAATCGCTGATCTCTTATCTCAAAGTGTTTATGACCCGGTTCTTCTATGCCGGAATGTGATTGGCTGGACGAAAGGTCATAGTTCACTCTGCAGCCTCTACATCATATTCTTGAGAGCAGAACCGGGGCTTTAACTCTTAGACAGATGAGAGAGGGCATAAATAATTGTAGCGAACTATCAGAAGATTTAGCTCCTTTTTCAGGCGAGTTTCATCTGTCCAGTTGTGGTGATTAATTAATGCTGTGTTACGCGTATAGGTTGGGAATACGTTGTGACTTCTGAAGGAAAGATTCTGATGTCTGTGTAAGGTTGGCTAGTGCGGGGCCCCTAAGAGCGCGGGGCCCAATTGGACCCAATCGGTCCAATCGGCTTAAGGCCGGCCCTGAGTATAGGTATGGGTATATAGAATTTAATTAAAAGTAGGGAGGAATGTGTGTATGGATGCTGGGTTTTCATTTGGAAGGGTTGAACTTGATGGACTTTGTCTTTTTTCAACCCAATTTAACTATGTAACTATGTAACTATGTAACTATTTGTTGACAAAGGAAAGCAATAGTTAAAACAAAAGTTAAACAACATTTTAACATTTCCCTGATTCCCACCTTACCCACCCCCCAAACTTGGGTTGGCCTAATACCCATAACTGTAGACCTTGAAAACGGTCAGTAGTGGGGTGCCATCTTAAACCTGGAATGTAACTAGTAGTAGGTCTTGTGTGTCCATTTTTCCTCCTGGCCCGGTTAGAGTGTATCTTAGTGATCTGCCAGGTTGGAGAATAGTCATTATAATGTACTGGATGTTCAATTTCCACCCAAAAAGCTGTATGTCCCATAGTCACTGATAACTGTACAGGTAACTGAAGTTGGTGTACCTGGTTGATGGGGTATGACATGTGCAATTCTTACCCGCTATGTTCTAGGGCGGATCAGTTGTTGGTTACTAGGTCACCAGTATCTATTGAAAAGCGGTGGGTCGAATATGTAGCTGGTCTTTATAAGTTAATGGAGGGCACTCCCAGTATTAGAAAAGGGAAAAAAGTGCTTTTTTTTAAGAAATATGAGGTGCAGATGACCCTGGGATAACCCCACAGTCAGTTAGCCAAAATCATATATAAGAATATATAAATAATAAAATAAAACTTGGTAAACAAAGATGGTATTTAAAAATGTTCTTTTATATAGTGTATAGCAAACAAATATACATCAGATAAACTTGTATATCACAACAATACAACAATATTAGCACAAATACATACATACCACCAAGTTACAAGATCAAGGCAAAAAGGGACAAACCACAGGGAGCAGATACACTTGCCAATGATGAGAACACCCCAACATTTCGGCACTATGTCAAGGGGAAAGACTATAGTGCCGAAACGTCGGGGTGTTCTCATCAATGGCAAGTGTATTTGTGCTAATATTGTTGTACATAATATACCAGTTTGTCTGATATATATTTGTTTGCTATACACTATATAAAAGAAAATTTTTAAATACCTCCTTTGTTTACCAAGTATTATTTTCTTACATTTTGCAAATCCTGTCTCAGCAGTGATATTTTAAGTTCCTCAAGTTGAGCAGTAGCTGTTGTACGGTTCTTCAATATAGCCCTTAGTACTTCACTTAGTGTTGGTTCAGGGGGTGCTTGATCAGACTGAGGAGAGATTGGTGGCAACTCGCTATTTCCTTCCTTATCTGGCACTTGTTGGGAGCTATGCACATGCCGCTTCATTCTTTAGTTTTGGCCCATATTTGCCCATATTTCCCTTTGGTCTTGATGTATCGCAGTTAAGTTGATACAGGATTATCAAAGTAGCGTTTGAGGTTCGGCAAATTTGACAGATTATTAGACCGGGCACGGTTAATCAGGGATTGGTGGTTGGTTTCTACATTTACACTGATGAGGAGCTGTCTTATGCCTTATGATCACCCATTGGGAGGAAGTGCTATAGAAGCCGGTAGTACTACCATTTGTGTGCTCCAAGAATAGTTAATAAAAACAAAAAACAAAACCCCCCCCAAAAAAACAGGGGGGTCCTGGCTTGATCCTGAGGTTACATCTCGGATTGGCAGGGGGTCAGTCACCCAGTGTTGTTACTGGAGGGTGCTGGTTGTGTGTAGTTCCTGCTGTGGGCTTAAAGGGATACTGGCATGGGAAAAACATTTTTTTTCAAAATGAATCAGTTAATAGTGCTGCTCCAGCAGAATTCTGCACTGAAATCCATTTCTCAAAAGAGCAAACAGATTTTTTTATATTCATTTTTGAAATCTGACATGGGGCTAGACATTTTGTCAATTTCCCAGCTGCCCCATGTCATGTGACTTGTGCTCTGATAAACTTCAATCACTCTTTACTGCTGTACTGCAAGTTGGAGTGATTATCACCCCTCTGATAAACTTCAATCACTCTTTACTGCTGTACTGCAAGTTGGAGTGATTATCACCCCCTCCCTTTTCCCCCCAGCAGCCAAATAAAAGAACAATGGGAAGGTAACCAGATAGCAGCTCCCTAACACAAGATAACAGCTGCCTGGTAGATCTAAGAACAACACTCAATAGTAAAAACCCATGTCTCACTGAGACACATTCAGTTACATTGAGAAGGAAAAACAGCAGCCTGCCAGAAAGCATTTCTCTCCTGAAGTGCAGGCACAAGTCACATGACATGGGCAGCTGGGAAATTGACAAAATGTCAGATTTCAAAATTGAATATAAAAAAATCGGTTTGCTCTTTTGAGAAATGGATTTCAGTGCAGAATTCTGCTGGAGCAGCACTATTAACTGATTCATTTTGAAAAAAAAATTTTTTTCCGATGACAGTATCCCTTTAATGTTTATTTGGACTCAGGGTACTGGCTCTGCTGCACATTAATTACTGCGGGCTGCAGAAGGGGCCCGCAGGGCTGCAAGATCACTCACCCCACTGTTGCTGCTCTCCACTGTGCCTATGATAACTTCCACTGGGGTCCCCAGGTGTTTTTGCGGGGACTGCGCTTCAGTCGGGCCTCAGATGGGGTCCGCAGTTAAGCCTTTTCCAGTTCTGTTTGCGCCAGGAAGTTTATTTTGCCTGTAACAGGTGGCGGGTAGTTCCCCGGCTGTTGCGGAATGTCTCAGTGGGTGAGTGGTGGTCTTAGTGGGGAGGATTGGGTCTGGCTAAGTGTTGGAGC